>NW_027478559.1:0-600000 GCF_051014685.1 Ptiloglossa arizonensis
ATTGGAGCAGCAGAAGTGCGAAAAATTTGTTCTCTCCTCAACCATCTCTTAGCTTCAAACTCCCATATCTCGCGAACGGATTGACCTAACCCAAAAATTCCTATTGCATCTGAAAGTAGAAACTCGCCAGATTACAACGGTATGTGTATTTTTTCCCTAGGCCACTCAGGATAAGCGTTTGGAGAAGCAGAATTGCCAAAAATTTTCTGCCTTCTCAACCATTTCTTGGCTTCAAACTCCCATATCTTGCGAACGGATTGACCTAACCCAAAAATTCCTATTGCATCTGAACGTAGAAACTCGCCCGATGACAACGGTATATGTATTTTTTCCCTAGGCCATTCTGGTTAAGCGTTTGGAGCAGCAGATTTGCGAAAAATTTGTTGCCTTCTCAACCATTTCTTGGCTTCATACTCCCATATCTCGCGAACGGCTTGACCTAACCCAAAAATTCCTATTGCTTCTGAAAGTTGAAACTCGCCCGATTACCACGGTAGGTGTATTTTTTCCCTAGGCGATTCTGGTTAAGCAATTGGAGCAGCAGATGTGCGAAAAATTTGTTTTCTTGTCAACCATTTCTTAGCTTCAAACTCCTATATCTCGCGAACGGATTGACCGACCCCAAAAATTCCTGCTGCGTCTGAAAGTAGAAACTAGCCCGATTACCACGGTAGGTGTATTTTCTCCCTAGGCGATTCTGGTTAAGCGATTGGAGCAGCAGATGTGCGAAAATTTGTTCTCTCCTCAACCATCTCTTAGCTTCAAACTCCCATATCTCGCGAACGGATTGACCTAACCCAAAAATTCCTATTGCATCTGAAAGTAGAAACTCGCCCGATTACAGCGGTAAGTGTATTTTTTCCCTAGGCCATTCTGGTTAAGCGTTTAGAGCAGCAGAATTGCGAAAAATTTGTTGCCTTCTCAACCATTTCTTGGCTTCATACTCCCATATCTCGCGAACGGACTGACCTCACCCAAAAATTCCTATTGCATCTGAAACTAGAAACTAGCCCGATTACAACGGTATGCGTATTTTTTCCCTAGGCCATTCTGGTTAAGCGATTGGAGCAGCAGAAGTGCGAAAAATTTGTTGTCTTGTCAACCATTTCTTAGCTTCAAACTCCCATGTCTCGCGAACGGACTGACCTAACCCAAAAATTCCTATTGCATCTGAAAGTAGAAACTCGCCCGATTCCAACGGTATGCGTATTTTTTCCCTAAGTCATTCTGGTTAAGCGATTGGAGAAGCAGAAGTGCGAAAAATTTGTTGCCTTCTCAACCATTTCTTGGCTTCATACTCCCATATCTCGCGAACGGATTGACTTAACCCAAAAATTCCTGTTGCTTCTGAAAGTAGAAAATCGTCCGATTACCACGGTAGGTGTACTTTTTCCCTAGGCGATTCTGGTTAAGCGTTTGGAGCAGTAGAGGTACGAAAAATTTGTTCTCTCCTCAACCATCTCTTAGCTTCAAACTACCATATCTCGCGAACGGATAGACCTAACCCAAAAATTCCTGTTGCGTCTGAAAGTAGAAACTCGCCCGATTACAACGGTATGTGTATTTTTTCCCTAGGCCATTCTGGTTAAGCGTTTGGAGCAGTAGAGGTACGAAAAATTTGTTGTCTTCTCAACCATTTCTTAGCTTCAAACTCCCATATCTCGCGAACGGATTGACCTAACCCAAAAATTCCTATTGCATCTGAAAGTAGAAACTCGCCCGATTACAACGGTATGTGTATTTTTTCCCTAGGCCATTCTGGTTAAGCGTTTGGAGCAGCAGAATTGCGAAAAATTTGTTGCCTTCTCAACCATTTCTTGGCTTCATACTCCCATATCTCGCGAACGGATTGACCTAACCCAAAAATTCCTACTGCTTCTGAAAGTAGAAACTCGCCTGATTACCACGGTATGTGTATTTTTTTCCCTAGGCGATTCTGGTTAAGCGATTGGAGCAGCAGATGTGCGAAAAATTTGTTGTCTTGTCAACCATTTCTTAGCTTCAAACTTCCATACCTCGCGAACGGATTGACCTAACCCAAAAATTCCTGCTGCGTCTGAAAGTAGAAACTAGCCCGATTACAACGGTATGCGTATTTTTTCCCTAGGCCATTCTGGTTAAGCGATTGGAGCAGCAGAAGTGCGAAAAATTTGTTGTTTTGTCAACCATTTCATAGCTTCAAACTCCCATATCTCGCGCACGGAGTGACCTAACCCAAAAATTCCTATTGCATCTGAAAATAGAAACTCGCCCGATTACAACGGTATGTGTATTTTTTCCCTAGGCCATTCTGGTTAAGCGTTTGGTGCAGCAGAATTGCGAAAAATTTGTTGCCTTCACAACCATTTCTTGGCTTCATACTCCTATATCTCGCGAACGGATTGACCTAACCCAAAAATTCCTATTGCATCTGAAAGTAGAAACACGCACGATTACAAAGGTATGTGTATTTTTTCCCTAGGCCATTCAGGATAAGCGTTTGGAGAAGCAGAATTGCCAAAAATTTTCTGCCTTCTCAACCATTTCTTGGCTTCAAACTCCCATATCTCGCGAACGGATTGACCTAACCCAAAAATTCCTGCTGCGTCTGAAAGTAGAAACTCGCCCGATTACAACGGTAGGCGTATTTTTTCCCTAGGCCATTATGGTTAAGCGATTGGAGCAGCAGATGTGCGAAAAATTTGTTGTCTTGTCAACAATTTCATAGATTCAAACTCCCATATCTCGCGAACGAATTTACTTAACCCAAAAATTCCTGCTGCGTCTGAAAGTAGAAACTAGCCCGGTTACAACGGTATGCGTATTTTTTCCCTAGGCCATTCTGCTTAAGCGATTGGAGCAGCAGAAGTGCGAAAAATTTGTTCTCTCCTCAACCATCTCTTAGCTTCAAACTCCCATATCTCGCGAACGGATTGACCTAACCCAAAAATTCCTATTGCATCTGAAAGTAGAAACTCGCCCGATTACAACGGTATGTGTATTTTTTCCCTAGGCCACTCAGGATAAGCGTTTGGAGATGCAGAATTGCCAAAAATTTTCTGCCTTCTCAACCATTTCTTGGCTTCAAACTCCCATATCTTGCGAACGGATTGACCTAACCCAAAAATTCCTATTGCATCTGAAAGTAGAAACTCGCCCGATGACAACGGTATATGTATTTTTTCCCTAGGCCATTCTGGTTAAGCGTTTGGAGCAGCAGATTTGCGAAAAATTTGTTGCCTTCTCAACCATTTCTTGGCTTCATACTCCCATATCTCGCGAACGGCTTGACCTAACCCAAAAATTCCTATTGCTTCTGAAAGTTGAAACTCGCCCGATTACCACGGTAGGTGTATTTTTTCCCTAGGCGATTCTGGTTAAGCAATTGGAGCAGCAGATGTGCGAAAAATTTGTTTTCTTGTCAACCATTTCTTAGCTTCAAACTCCTATATCTCGCGAACGGATTGACCGACCCCAAAAATTCCTGCTGCGTCTGAAAGTAGAAACTAGCCCGATTACCACGGTAGGTGTATTTTCTCCCTAGGCGATTCTGGTTAAGCGATTGGAGCAGCAGATGTGCGAAAAATTTGTTTTCTTGTCAACCATTTCTTAGCTTCAAACTCCCATATCTCGCGAACGGATTGACCTAATCCAAAAATTCCTGCTGCGTCTGAAAGTAGAAACTAGCCCGATTACAAGGGTATGCGTATTTTTTCCCTAGGCCATTCTGGTTAAGCGATTGGAGCAGCAGAAGTGCGAAAAATTTGTTGTTTTGTCAACCATTTCATAGCTTCAAACTCCCATATCTCGCGCACGGAGTGACCTAACCCAAAAATTCCTATTGCATCTGAAAATAGAAACTCGCTCGATTACAACGGTATGTGTATTTTTTCCCTAGGCCATTCTGGTTAAGCGTTTGGTGCAGCAGAATTGCGAAAAATTTGTTGCCTTCACAACCATTTCTTGGCTTCATACTCCTATATCTCGCGAACGGATTGACCTAACCCAAAAATTCCTATTGCTTCTGAAAGTAGAAACTCGCCCGATTACCACGGTAGGTGTATTTTTTCCCTAGGCGATTCTGGTTAAGCGATTGGAGCAGCAGATGTGCGAAAAATTTGTTGTCTTGTCAACCATTTCTTAGCTTCAAACTCCCATATCTCGCGAACGAATTTACTTAACCCAAAAATTCCTACTGCGTCTGAAAGTAGAAACTAGCCCGATTACAACGGTATGCGTATTTTTTCCCTAGGCCATTCTGGTTAAGCGATTGGAGCAGCAGAAGTGCGAAAAATTTGTTGTCTTGTCAACCATTTCTTAGCTTCAAACTCCCATATCTCGCGCACGGACTGACCTTACCCAAAAATTCCTATTGCATCTGAAAGTAGAAACTCGCCCGATTACAACGGTATGTGTATTTTTTCCCTAGGCCATTCTGGTTAAGCGATTGGAGCAGCAGAAGTGCGAAAAATTTGTTCTCTCCTCGACCATCTCTTAGCTTCAAACTTCCATATCTCGCGAACGGATTGACCTAACCCAAAAATTCCTGCTGCGTCTGAAAGTAGAAACTCGCCGATTACAACGGTATGCGTATTTTTTCCCTAGGCCATTCTGGTTAAGCGATTGGTGCAGCAGATTTGCGAAAAATTTGTTGTCTTGTCAACTATTTCTTAGCTTCAAACTCCCATATCTCGCGAACGAATTTACTTAACCCAAAAATTCCTGCTGCGTCTGAAAGTAGAAACTAGCCCGATTACATCGGTATGTGTATTTTTTTCCTAGGCCATTCTGGTTAAGCGTTTGGAGCAGCAGAATTGCGAAAAATTTGTTGCCTTCTCAACCATTTGTTGGCTTCATACTCCCATATCTCGCGAACGGATTGACCAAACCCAAAAATTCCTACTGCTTCTGAAAGTAGAAACTCGCCCGATTACAACGGTATGCGTATTTTTTCCCTAGGCCATTCTGGTTAAGCGATTGGAGCAGCAGAAGTGCGAAAAATTTGTTGTCTTGTCAACCATTTCATAGCTTCAAACTCCCATATCTCGCGCACGGAGTGACCTAACCCAAAAATTCCTATTGCATCTGAAAGTAGAAACTCGCCCGATTACAACGGTATGTGTATTTTTTCCCTAGGCCATTCTGGTTAAGCGTTTGGAGCAACAGAATTGCGAAAAATTTGTTGCCTTCTCAACCATTTCTTTGCTTCATACTCCTATACCTCGCGAACGTATTGACCTAACCCAAAAATTCCTATTGCTTCTGAAAGTAGAAACTCGCCCGATCATAACGGTATGTGTATTGATTCCCTAGGCCATTCTGGTTAAGCGTTTGGAACAGCAGAATTGCGAAAAATTTGTTGCCTTCTCAACCATTTCTTGGCTTCATACTCCCGTATCTCGCGAACAGATTGACCTAACCCAAAAATTCCTACTGCTTCTGGAAGTAGAAACTCGCCCGATTACCACGGTAGGTGTATTTTTTCCCTAGGCCATTCAGGATAAGCGTTTGGAGCAGCAGAATTGCGAAAAATTTTCTGCCTTCTCAACCATTTCTTAGCTTCAAACTCCCATATCTCGCGAACGGATTGACCTAACCCAAAAATTCCTATTGCATCTGAAAGTAGAAACTCGCCCGATTACAACGGTATGTGTATTTCTTCCCTAGGCCATTCAGGATAAGCGTTTGGAGAAGCAGAATTGCCAAATATTTTCTGCCTTCTCAACCATTTCTTGGCTTCAAACTCCCATATCTCGCGAACGGATTGACATACCCCAAAAATTCCTGCTGCGTCTGAAAGTAGGAACTCGCCCGATTACAACGGTATGCGTATTTTTTCCCTAGGCCATTCTGGTTAAGCGATTGGAGCAGCAGATGTGCGAAAAATTTGTTGTCTTGTCAACCATTTCTTAGCTTCAAACTCCCATATCTCGCGAACGAATTTACTTAACCCAAAAATTCCTGCTGCGTCTGAAAGTAGAAACTAGCCCGATTACAACGGTATGCGTATTTTTTCCCTAGGCCATTCTGGTTAAGCGATTGGAGCAGCAGAAGTGCGAAAAATTTGTTTTCTTGTCAACCATTTCTTAGCTTCAAACTCCCATATCTCGCGCACGGACTGACCTAACCCAAAAATTCCTATTGCATCTGAAAGTAGAAACTCGCCCGATTACAACGGTATGCGTATTTTTTCCCTAGGCCATTCTGGTTAAGCGTTTGGAGCGGCAGAAGTGCGAAAAATTTTGTGCGTTCTCAACCATTTCTTGGCTTCAAACTCCCATATCTCGCGAACGGATTGACCTAACCCAAAAATTCCTATTGCATCTGAAAGTAGAAACTCGCCCGATTACAACGGTATGTGTATTTTTTCCCTAGGCCATTCTGGTTAAGCGTTTGGAGCAGCAGAATTGCGAAAAATTGGTTGCCTTCTCAACCATTTCTTGGCTTCATACTCCCATATCTCGCGAACGGATTGACCTAACCTAAAAATTCCTATTGCATCTGAAAGTAGAAACTCGCCCGATTACCACGGTAGGTGTATTTTTTCCCTAGGCCATTCTGGTTAAGCGATTGGAGCAGCAGAAGTGCGAAAAATTTGTTGTCTTGTCAACCATTTCTTAGCTTCAAACTCCCATATCTCGCGAACGGACTGACCTCACCCAAAAATTCCTATTGCATCTGAAAGTAGAAACTCGCCCGATTCCAACGGTATGCGTATTTTCTCCCTAGGTTATTCTGGTTAAGCGATTGGAGCAGCAGAATTGCGAAAAATTTGTTCTCTCCTCAACCATCTCTTAGCTTCAAACTCCCATATCTCGCGAACGGATTGACCTAACCCAAAAATTCCTATTGCATCTGAAAGTAGAAACTCGCCCGATTACAACGGTAAGTGTATTTTTTCCCTAGGCCATTCTGGGTAAGCGTTTGGAGCAGCAGAATTGCGAAAAATTTGTTGCCTTCTCAACCATTTCTTGGCTTCATACTCCCATATCTCGCGAACTGACTGAACTCACCCAAAAATTCCTATTGCATCTGAAAGTAGAAACTCGCCCGATTCCAACGGTATGCGTATTTTTTCCCTAAGTCATTCTGGTTAAGCGATTGGAGAAGCAGAAGTGCGAAAAATTTGTTGCCTTCTCAACCATTTCTTGGCTTCATACTCCCATATCTCGCGAACGGATTGACTTAACCCAAAAATTCCTGTTGCTTCTGAAAGTAGAAAATCGTCCGATTACCACGGTAGGTGTACTTTTTCCCTAGGCTATTCTGGTTAAGCGTTTGGAGCAGTAGAGGTACGAAAAATTTGTTCTCTCCTCAACCATCTCTTAGCTTCAAACTACCATATCTCGCGAACGGATAGACCTAACCCAAAAATTCCTGTTGCGTCTGAAAGTAGAAACTCGCCCGATTACAACGGTATGTGTATTTTTTCCCTAGGCCATTCTGGTTAAGCGTTTGGAGCAGTAGAGGTACGAAAAATTTGTTGTCTTCTCAACCATTTCTTAGCTTCAAACTCCCATATCTCGCGAACGGATTGACCTAACCCAAAAATTCCTATTGCATCTGAAAGTAGAAACTCGCCCGATTACAACGGTATGTGTATTTTTTCCCTAGGCCATTCTGGTTAAGCGTTTGGAGCAGCAGAATTGCGAAAAATTTGTTGCCTTCTCAACCATTTCTTGGCTTCATACTCCCATATCTCGCGAACGGATTGACCTAACCCAAAAATTCCTACTGCTTCTGAAAGTAGAAACTCGCCTGATTACCACGGTATGTGTATTTTTTCCCTAGGCGATTCTGGTTAAGCGATTGGAGCAGCAGATGTGCGAAAAATTTGTTGTCTTGTCAACCATTTCTTAGCTTCAAACTTCCATACCTCGCGAACGGATTGACCTAACCCAAAAATTCCTGCTGCGTCTGAAAGTAGAAACTAGCCCGATTACAACGGTATGCGTATTTTTTCCCTAGGCCATTCTGGTTAAGCGATTGGAGCAGCAGAAGTGCGAAAAATTTGTTGTTTTGTCAACCATTTCATAGCTTCAAACTCCCATATCTCGCGCACGGAGTGACCTAACCCAAAAATTCCTATTGCATCTGAAAATAGAAACTCGCCCGATTACAACGGTATGTGTATTTTTTCCCTAGGCCATTCTGGTTAAGCGTTTGGTGCAGCAGAATTGCGAAAAATTTGTTGCCTTCACAACCATTTCTTGGCTTCATACTCCTATATCTCGCGAACGGATTGACCTAACCCAAAAATTCCTATTGCATCTGAAAGTAGAAACACGCACGATTACAAAGGTATGTGTATTTTTTCCCTAGGCCATTCAGGATAAGCGTTTGGAGAAGCAGAATTGCCAAAAATTTTCTGCCTTCTCAACCATTTCTTGGCTTCAAACTCCCATATCTCGCGAACGGATTGACCTAACCCAAAAATTCCTGCTGCGTCTGAAAGTAGAAACTCGCCCGATTACAACGGTAGGCGTATTTTTTCCCTAGGCCATTATGGTTAAGCGATTGGAGCAGCAGATGTGCGAAAAATTTGTTGTCTTGTCAACAATTTCTTAGATTCAAACTCCCATATCTCGCGAACGAATTTACTTAACCCAAAAATTCCTGCTGCGTCTGAAAGTAGAAACTAGCCCGGTTACAACGGTATGCGTATTTTTTCCCTAGGCCATTCTGCTTAAGCGATTGGAGCAGCAGAAGTGCGAAAAATTTGTTCTCTCCTCAACCATCTCTTAGCTTCAAACTCCCATATCTCGCGAACGGATTGACCTAACCCAAAAATTCCTATTGCATCTGAAAGTAGAAACTCGCCCGATTACAACGGTATGTGTATTTTTTCCCTAGGCCACTCAGGATAAGCGTTTGGAGATGCAGAATTGCCAAAAATTTTCTGCCTTCTCAACCATTTCTTGGCTTCAAACTCCCATATCTTGCGAACGGATTGACCTAACCCAAAAATTCCTATTGCATCTGAAAGTAGAAACTCGCCCGATGTCAACGGTAGGTGTATTTTTTCCCTAGGCGATTCTGGTTAAGCAATTGGAGCAGCAGATGTGCGAAAAATTTGTTTTCTTGTCAACCATTTCTTAGCTTCAAACTCCTATATCTCGCGAACGGATTGACCGACCCCAAAAATTCCTGCTGCGTCTGAAAGTAGAAACTAGCCCGATTACCACGGTAGGTGTATTTTCTCCCTAGGCGATTCTGGTTAAGCGATTGGAGCAGCAGATGTGCGAAAAATTTGTTTTCTTGTCAACCATTTCTTAGCTTCAAACTCCCATATCTCGCGAACGGATTGACCTAACCCAAAAATTCCTGCTGCGTCTGAAAGTAGAAACTAGCCCGATTACAAGGGTATGCGTATTTTTTCCCTAGGCCATTCTGGTTAAGCGATTGGAGCAGCAGAAGTGCGAAAAATTTGTTGTTTTGTCAACCATTTCATAGCTTCAAACTCCCATATCTCGCGCACGGAGTGACCTAACCCAAAAATTCCTATTGCATCTGAAAATAGAAACTCGCCCGATTACAACGGTATGTGTATTTTTTCCCTAGGCCATTCTGGTTAAGCGTTTGGTGCAGCAGAATTGCGAAAAATTTGTTGCCTTCACAACCATTTCTTGGCTTCATACTCCTATATCTCGCGAACGGATTGACCTAACCCAAAAATTCCTATTGCTTCTGAAAGTAGAAACTCGCCCGATTACCACGGTAGGTGTATTTTTTCCCTAGGCGATTCTGGTTAAGCGATTGGAGCAGCAGATGTGCGAAAAATTTGTTGTCTTGTCAACCATTTCTTAGCTTCAAACTCCCATATCTCGCGAACGAATTTACTTAACCCAAAAATTCCTACTGCGTCTGAAAGTAGAAACTAGCCCGATTACAACGGTATGCGTATTTTTTCCCTAGGCCATTCTGGTTAAGCGATTGGAGCAGCAGAAGTGCGAAAAATTTGTTGTCTTGTCAACCATTTCTTAGCTTCAAACTCCCATATCTCGCGCACGGACTGACCTTACCCAAAAATTCCTATTGCATCTGAAAGTAGAAACTCGCCCGATTACAACGGTATGTGTATTTTTTCCCTAGGCCATTCTGGTTAAGCGATTGGAGCAGCAGAAGTGCGAAAAATTTGTTCTCTCCTCGACCATCTCTTAGCTTCAAACTTCCATATCTCGCGAACGGATTGACCTAACCCAAAAATTCCTGCTGCGTCTGAAAGTAGAAACTCGCCCGATTACAACGGTATGCGTATTTTTTCCCTAGGCCATTCTGGTTAAGCGATTGGTGCAGCAGATTTGCGAAAAATTTGTTGTCTTGTCAACTATTTCTTAGCTTCAAACTCCCATATCTCGCGATCGAATTTACTTAACCCAAAAATTCCTGCTGCGTCTGAAAGTAGAAACTAGCCCGATTACATCGGTATGTGTATTTTTTCCCTAGGCCATTCTGGTTAAGCGTTTGGAGCAGCAGAATTGCGAAAAATTTGTTGCCTTCTCAACCATTTGTTGGCTTCATACTCCCATATCTCGCGAACGGATTGACCAAACCCAAAAATTCCTACTGCTTCTGAAAGTAGAAACTCGCCCGATTACAACGGTATGCGTATTTTTTCCCTAGGCCATTCTGGTTAAGCGATTGGAGCAGCAGAAGTGCGAAAAATTTGTTGTCTTGTCAACCATTTCATAGCTTCAAACTCCCATATCTCGCGCACGGAGTGACCTAACCCAAAAATTCCTATTGCATCTGAAAGTAGAAACTCGCCCGATTACAACGGTATGTGTATTTTTTCCCTAGGCCATTCTGGTTAAGCGTTTGGAGCAGCAGAATTGCGAAAAATTTGTTGCCTTCTCAACCATTTCTTGGCTTCATACTCCCATATCTCGCGAACGGATTGACCTAACCCAAAAATTCCTACTGCTTCTGAAAGTAGAAACTCGCCTGATTACCACGGTATGTGTATTTTTTCCCTAGGCGATTCTGGTTAAGCGATTGGAGCAGCAGATGTGCGAAAAATTTGTTGTCTTGTCAACCATTTCTTAGCTTCAAACTTCCATACCTCGCGAACGGATTGACCTAACCCAAAAATTCCTGCTGCGTCTGAAAGTAGAAACTAGCCCGATTACAACGGTATGCGTATTTTTTCCCTAGGCCATTCTGGTTAAGCGATTGGAGCAGCAGAAGTGCGAAAAATTTGTCGTTTTGTCAACCATTTCATAGCTTCAAACTCCCATATCTCGCGCACGGAGTGACCTAACCCAAAAATTCCTATTGCATCTGAAAATAGAAACTCGCCCGATTACAACGGTATGTGTATTTTTTCCCTAGGCCATTCTGGTTAAGCGTTTGGTGCAGCAGAATTGCGAAAAATTTGTTGCCTTCACAACCATTTCTTGGCTTCATACTCCTATATCTCGCGAACGGATTGACCTAACCCAAAAATTCCTATTGCATCTGAAAGTAGAAACACGCACGATTACAAAGGTATGTGTATTTTTTCCCTAGGCCATTCAGGATAAGCGTTTGGAGAAGCAGAATTGCCAAAAATTTTCTGCCTTCTCAACCATTTCTTGGCTTCAAACTCCCATATCTCGCGAACGGATTGACCTAACCCAAAAATTCCTGCTGCGTCTGAAAGTAGAAACTCGCCCGATTACAACGGTAGGCGTATTTTTTCCCTAGGCCATTATGGTTAAGCGATTGGAGCAGCAGATGTGCGAAAAATTTGTTGTCTTGTCAACAATTTCTTAGATTCAAACTCCCATATCTCGCGAACGAATTTACTTAACCCAAAAATTCCTGCTGCGTCTGAAAGTAGAAACTAGCCCGGTTACAACGGTATGCGTATTTTTTCCCTAGGCCATTCTGCTTAAGCGATTGGAGCAGCAGAAGTGCGAAAAATTTGTTCTCTCCTCAACCATCTCTTAGCTTCAAACTCCCATATCTCGCGAACGGATTGACCTAACCCAAAAATTCCTATTGCATCTGAAAGTAGAAACTCGCCCGATTACAACGGTATGTGTATTTTTTCCCTAGGCCACTCAGGATAAGCGTTTGGAGATGCAGAATTGCCAAAAATTTTCTGCCTTCTCAACCATTTCTTGGCTTCAAACTCCCATATCTTGCGAACGGATTGACCTAACCCAAAAATTCCTATTGCATCTGAAAGTAGAAACTCGCCCGATGACAACGGTATATGTATTTTTTCCCTAGGCCATTCTGGTTAAGCGTTTGGAGCAGCAGATTTGCGAAAAATTTGTTGCCTTCTCAACCATTTCTTGGCTTCATACTCCCATATCTCGCGAACGGCTTGACCTAACCCAAAAATTCCTATTACTTCTGAAAGTTGAAACTCGCCCGATTACCACGGTAGGTGTATTTTTTCCCTAGGCGATTCTGGTTAAGCAATTGGAGCAGCAGATGTGCGAAAAATTTGTTTTCTTGTCAACCATTTCTTAGCTTCAAACTCCTATATCTCGCGAACGGATTGACCGACCCCAAAAATTCCTGCTGCGTCTGAAAGTAGAAACTAGCCCGATTACCACGGTAGGTGTATTTTCTCCCTAGGCGATTCTGGTTAAGCGATTGGAGCAGCAGATGTGCGAAAAATTTGTTTTCTTGTCAACCATTTCTTAGCTTCAAACTCCCATATCTCGCGAACGGATTGACCTAACCCAAAAATTCCTGCTGCGTCTGAAAGTAGAAACTAGCCCGATTACAAGGGTATGCGTATTTTTTCCCTAGGCCATTCTGGTTAAGCGATTGGAGCAGCAGAAGTGCGAAAAATTTGTTGTTTTGTCAACCATTTCATAGCTTCAAACTCCCATATCTCGCGCACGGAGTGACCTAACCCAAAAATTCCTATTGCATCTGAAAATAGAAACTCGCCCGATTACAACGGTATGTGTATTTTTTCCCTAGGCCATTCTGGTTAAGCGTTTGGTGCAGCAGAATTGCGAAAAATTTGTTGCCTTCACAACCATTTCTTGGCTTCATACTCCTATATCTCGCGAACGGATTGACCTAACCCAAAAATTCCTATTGCTTCTGAAAGTAGAAACTCGCCCGATTACCACGGTAGGTGTATTTTTTCCCTAGGCGATTCTGGTTAAGCGATTGGAGCAGCAGATGTGCGAAAAATTTGTTGTCTTGTCAACCATTTCTTAGCTTCAAACTCCCATATCTCGCGAACGAATTTACTTAACCCAAAAATTCCTACTGCGTCTGAAAGTAGAAACTAGCCCGATTACAACGGTATGCGTATTTTTTCCCTAGGCCATTCTGGTTAAGCGATTGGAGCAGCAGAAGTGCGAAAAATTTGTTGTCTTGTCAACCATTTCTTAGCTTCAAACTCCCATATCTCGCGCACGGACTGACCTTACCCAAAAATTCCTATTGCATCTGAAAGTAGAAACTCGCCCGATTACAACGGTATGTGTATTTTTTCCCTAGGCCATTCTGGTTAAGCGATTGGAGCAGCAGAAGTGCGAAAAATTTGTTCTCTCCTCGACCATCTCTTAGCTTCAAACTTCCATATCTCGCGAACGGATTGACCTAACCCAAAAATTCCTGCTGCGTCTGAAAGTAGAAACTCGCCCGATTACAACGGTATGCGTATTTTTTCCCTAGGCCATTCTGGTTAAGCGATTGGTGCAGCAGATTTGCGAAAAATTTGTTGTCTTGTCAACTATTTCTTAGCTTCAAACTCCCATATCTCGCGAACGAATTTACTTAACCCAAAAATTCCTGCTGCGTCTGAAAGTAGAAACTAGCCCGATTACATCGGTATGTGTATTTTTTCCCTAGGCCATTCTGGTTAAGCGTTTGGAGCAGCAGAATTGCGAAAAATTTGTTGCCTTCTCAACCATTTGTTGGCTTCATACTCCCTTATCTCGCGAACGGATTGACCAAACCCAAAAATTCCTACTGCTTCTGAAAGTAGAAACTCGCCCGATTACAACGGTATGCGTATTTTTTCCCTAGGCCATTCTGGTTAAGCGATTGGAGCAGCAGAAGTGCGAAAAATTTGTTGTCTTGTCAACCATTTCATAGCTTCAAACTCCCATATCTCGCGCACGGAGTGACCTAACCCAAAAATTCCTATTGCATCTGAAAGTAGAAACTCGCCCGATTACAACGGTATGTGTATTTTTTCCCTAGGCCATTCTGGTTAAGCGTTTGGAGCAACAGAATTGCGAAAAATTTGTTGCCTTCTCAACCATTTCTTTGCTTCATACTCCTATATCTCGCGAACGTATTGACCTAACCCAAAAATTCCTATTGCTTCTGAAAGTAGAAACTCGCCCGATCATAACGGTATGTGTATTGATTCCCTAGGCCATTCTGGTTAAGCGTTTGGAACAGCAGAATTGCGAAAAATTTGTTGCCTTCTCAACCATTTCTTGGCTTCATACTCCCGTATCTCGCGAACAGATTGACCTAACCCAAAAATTCCTACTGCTTCTGGAAGTAGAAACTCGCCCGATTACCACGGTAGGTGTATTTTTTCCCTAGGCCATTCAGGATAAGCGTTTGGAGCAGCAGAATTGCGAAAAATTTTCTGCCTTCTCAACCATTTCTTAGCTTCAAACTCCCATATCTCGCGAACGGATTGACCTAACCCAAAAATTCCTATTGCATCTGAAAGTAGAAACTCGCCCGATTACAACGGTATGTGTATTTCTTCCCTAGGCCATTCAGGATAAGCGTTTGGAGAAGCAGAATTGCCAAATATTTTCTGCCTTCTCAACCATTTCTTGGCTTCAAACTCCCACAACTCGCGAACGGATTGACATACCCCAAAAATTCCTGCTGCGTCTGAAAGTAGGAACTCGCCCGATTACAACGGTATGCGTATTTTTTCCCTAGGCCATTCTGGTTAAGCGATTGGAGCAGCAGATGTGCGAAAAATTTGTTGTCTTGTCAACCATTTCTTAGCTTCAAACTCCCATATCTCGCGAACGAATTTACTTAACCCAAAAATTCCTGCTGCGTCTGAAAGTAGAAACTAGCCCGATTACAACGGTATGCGTATTTTTTCCCTAGGCCATTCTGGTTAAGCGATTGGAGCAGCAGAAGTGCGAAAAATTTGTTGTCTTGTCAACCATTTCTTAGCTTCAAACTCCCATATCTCGCGCACGGACTGACCTAACCCAAAAATTCCTATTGCATCTGAAAGTAGAAACTCGCCCGATTACAACGGTATGCGTATTTTTTCCCTAGGCCATTCTGGTTAAGCGTTTGGAGCGGCAGAAGTGCGAAAAATTTTGTGCGTTCTCAACCATTTCTTGGCTTCAAACTCCCATATCTCGCGAACGGATTGACCTAACCCAAAAATTCCTATTGCATCTGAAAGTAGAAACTCGCCCGATTACAACGGTATGTGTATTTTTTCCCTAGGCCATTCTGGTTAAGCGTTTGGAGCAGCAGAATTGCGAAAAATTGGTTGCCTTCTCAACCATTTCTTGGCTTCATACTCCCATATCTCGCGAACGGATTGACCTAACCTAAAAATTCCTATTGCATCTGAAAGTAGAAACTCGCCCGATTACCACGGTAGGTGTATTTTTTCCCTAGGCGATTCTGGTTAAGCGATTGGAGCAGCAGAAGTGCGAAAAATTTGTTGTCATGTCAACCATTTCTTAGCTTCAAACTCCCATATCTCACGCACGGACTGACCTAACCCAAAAATTCCTATTGCATCTGAAAGTAGAAACTCGCCCGATTACAACGGTATGCGTATTTTCTCCCTAGGTTATTCTGGTTAAGCGATTGGAGCAGCAGAATTGCGAAAAATTTGTTCTCTCCTCAACCATCTCTTAGCTTCAAACTCCCATATCTCGCGAACGGATTGACCTAACCCAAAAATTCCTATTGCATCTGAAAGTAGAAACTCGCCCGATTACAACGGTAAGTGTATTTTTTCCCTAGGCCATTCTGGGTAAGCGTTTGGAGCAGCAGAATTGCGAAAAATTTGTTGCCTTCTCAACCATTTCTTGGCTTCATACTCCCATATCTCGCGAACTGACTGACCTCACCCAAAAATTCCTATTGCATCTGAAACTAGAAACTATCCCGATTACAACGGTATGCGTATTTTTTCCCTAGGCCATTCTGGTTAAGCGATTGGAGCAGCAGAAGTGCGAAAAATTTATTGTCTTGTCAACCATTTCTTAGCTTCAAACTCCCATGTCTCGCGAACGGACTGACCTAACCCAAAAATTCCTATTGCATCTGAAAGTAGAAACTCGCCCGATTCCAACGGTATGCGTATTTTTCCCCTAAGTCATTCTGGTTAAGCGATTGGAGAAGCAGAAGTGCGAAAAATTTGTTCTCTCCTCAACCATCTCTTAGCTTCAAACTTCCATATCTCGCGAACGGATTGACCTAACCCAAAAATTCCTATTGCATCTGAAAGTAGAAACTCGCCCGATTACAACGGTAAGTGTATTTTTTCCCTAGGCCATTCTGGTTAAGCGTTTGGAGCAGCAGAATTGCGAAAAATTTGTTGCCTTCTCAACCATTTCTTGGCTTCATACTCCCATATCTCGCGAACGGATTGACTTAACCCAAAAATTCCTGTTGCTTCTGAAAGTAGAAACTCGTCCGATTACCACGGTAGGTGTACTTTTTCCCTAGGCGATTCTGGTTAAGCGTTTGGAGCAGTAGAGGTACGAAAAATTTTTTCTCTCCTCAACCATCTCTTAGCTTCAAACTACCATATCTCGCGAACGGATAGACCTAACCCAAAAATTCCTGTTGCGTCTGAAAGTAGAAACTCGCCCGATTACAACGGTATGTGTATTTTTTCCCTAGGCCATTCTGGTTAAGCGTTTGGAGCAGTAGAGGTACGAAAAATTTGTTGTCTTCTCAACCATTTCTTAGTTTCAAACTCCCATATCTCGCGAACGGATTGACCTAACCCAAAAATTCCTATTGCATCTGAAAGTAGAAACTCGCCCGATTACAACGGTATGTGTATTTTTTCCCTAGGCCATTCTGGTTAAGCGTTTGGAGCATCAGAATTGCGAAAAATTTGTTGCCTTCTCAACCATTTCTTGGCTTCATACTCCCATATCTCGCGAACGGATTGACCTAACCCAAAAATTCCTACTGCTTCTGAAAGTAGAAACTCGCCCGATTACCACGGTATGTGTATTTTTTCCCTAGGCGATTCTGGTTAAGCGATTGGAGCAGCAGATGTGCGAAAAATTTGTTGTCTTGTCAACCATTTCTTAGCTTCAAACTCCCATACCGCGCGAACGGATTGACCTAACCCAAAAATTCCTGCTGCGTCTGAAAGTAGAAACTAGCCCGATTACAACGGTATGCGTATTTTTTCCCTAGGCCATTCTGGTTAAGCGTTTGGTGCAGCAGAATTGCGAAAAATTTGTTGCCTTCACAACCATTTCTTGGCTTCATACTCCTATATCTCGCGAACGGATTGACCTAACCCAAAAATTCCTATTGCTTCTGAAAGTAGAAACTCGCCCGATTACCACGGTAGGTGTATTTTTTCCCTAGGCGATTCTGGTTAAGCGATTGGAGCAGCAGATGTGCGAAAAATTTGTTGTCTTGTCAACCATTTCTTAGCTTCAAACTCCCATATCTCGCGAACGAATTTACTTAACCCAAAAATTCCTACTGCGTCTGAAAGTAGAAACTAGCCCGATTACAACGGTATGCGTATTTTTTCCCTAGGCCATTCTGGTTAAGCGATTGGAGCAGCAGAAGTGCGAAAAATTTGTTGTCTTGTCAACCATTTCTTAGCTTCAAACTCCCATATCTCGCGCACGGACTGACCTTACCCAAAAATTCCTATTGCATCTGAAAGTAGAAACTCGCCCGATTACAACGGTATGTGTATTTTTTCCCTAGGCCATTCTGGTTAAGCGATTGGAGCAGCAGAAGTGCGAAAAATTTGTTCTCTCCTCAACCATCTCTTAGCTTCAAACTCCCATATCTCGCGAACGGATTGACCTAACCCAAAAATTCCTGCTGCGTCTGAAAGTAGAATCTCGCCCGATTACAACGGTATGCGTATTTTTTCCCTAGGCCATTCTGGTTAAGCGATTGGTGCAGCAGATTTGCGAAAAATTTGTTGTCTTGTCAACTATTTCTTAGCTTCAAACTCCCATATCTCGCGAACGAATTAACTTAACCCAAAAATTCCTGCTGCGTCTGAAAGTAGAAACTAGCCCGATTACAACGGTATGCGTATTTTTTCCCTAGGCCATTCTGGTTAAGCGATTGGAGCAGCAGAATTGCGAAAAATTTTCTGCCTTCTCAACCATTTCTTAGCTTCAAACTCCCATATCTCGCGAACGGATTGACCTAACCCAAAAATTCCTATTGCATCTGAAAGTAGAAACTCGCCCGATTACAACGGTATGTGTATTTTTTCCCTAGGCCATTCAGGATAAGCGTTTGGAGAAGCAGAATTGCCAAATATTTTCTGCCTTCTCAACCATTTCTTGGCTTCAAACTCCCATATCTCGCGAACGGATTGACATACCCCAAAAATTCCTGCTGCGTCTGAAAGTAGGAACTCGCCCGATTACAACGGTATGCGTATTTTTTCCCTAGGCCATTCTGGTTAAGCGATTGGAGCAGCAGAAGTGCGAAAAATTTGTTGCCTTCTCAACCATTTCTTGGCTTCATACTCCCATATCTCGCGAACGGATTGACCTAACCTAAAAATTCCTATTGCATCTGAAAGTAGAAACTCGCCCGATTACCACGGTAGGTGTATTTTTTCCCTAGGCGATTCTGGTTAAGCGATTGGAGCAGCAGAAGTGCGAAAAATTTGTTGTCTTGTCAACCATTTGTTAGCTTCAAACTCCCATATCTCGCGAACGGGTTGACCTATCCCAAAAATTCCTATTGCATCTGAAAGTAGAAACACGCACGATTGCAACTGTATGTGTATTGTTTCCCTAGGCCATTCAGGATAAGCGTTTGGAGCAGCAGAATTGCGAAAAATTTTCTGCCTTCTCAACCATTTCTTAGCTTCAAACTCCCATATCTCGCGAACGGATTGACCTAACCCAAAAATTCCTATTGCATCTGAAAGTAGAAACTCGCCCGATTACAACGGTATGTGTATTTTTTCCCTAGGCCATTCAGGATAAGCGTTTGGAGAAGCAGAATTGCCAAATATTTTCTGCCTTCTCAACCATTTCTTGGCTTCAAACTCCCATATCTCGCGAACGGATTGACATACCCCAAAAATTCCTGCTGCGTCTGAAAGTAGGAACTCGCCCGATTACAACGGTATGCGTATTTTTTCCCTAGGCCATTCTGGTTAAGCGATTGGAGCAGCAGATGTGCGAAAAATTTGTTGTCTTGTCAACCATTTCTTAGCTTCAAACTCCCATATCTCGCGAACGAATTTACTTAACCCAAAAATTCCTGCTGCGTCTGAAAGTAGAGACTAGCCCGATTACAACGGTATGCGTATTTTTTCCCTAGGCCATTCTGGTTAAGCTATTGGAGCAGCAGAAGTGCGAAAAATTTGTTGTCTTGTCAACCATTTCTTAGCTTCAAACTCCCATATCTCGCGCACGGACTGACCTAACCCAAAAATTCCTATTGCATCTGAAAGTAGAAACTCGCCCGATTACAACGGTATGCGTATTTTTTCCCTAGGCCATTCTGGTTAAGCGTTTGGAGCGGCAGAAATGCGAAAAATTTTGTGCGTTCTCAACCATTTCTTGGCTTCAAACTCCCATATCTCGCGAACGGATTGACCTAACCCAAAAATTCCTGTTGCATCTGAAAGTAGCAACTCGCCCGATTACCACGGTAGGTGTCTTTTTTGCCTAGGCGATTCTGGTTAAGCGATTGGAGCAGCAGATGTGCGAAAAATTTGTTTTCTTGTCAACCATTTCTTGGCTTCAAACTCCCATATCTCGCGAACGGATTGACCTAACCCAAAAATTCCTGCTGCGTCTGAAAGTAGAAACTCGCCCGATTACAACGGTAGGCGTATTTTTTCCCTAGGCCATTATGGTTAAGCGATTGGAGCTGCAGATGTGCGAAAAATTTGTTGTCTTGTCAACAATTTCTTAGATTCAAACTCCCATATCTCGCGAACGAATTTACTTAACCCAAAAATTCCTGCTGCGTCTGAAAGTAGAAACTAGCCCGATTACAACGGTATGCGTATTTTTTCCCTAGGCCATTCTGCTTAAGCGATTGGAGCAGCAGAAGTGCGAAAAATTTGTTCTCTCCTCAACCATCTCTTAGCTTCAAACTCCCATATCTCGCGAACTGATTGACCTAACCCAAAAATTCCTATTGCATCTGAAAGTAGAAACTCGCCCGATTACAACGGTATGTGTTTTTTTTTTCCCTAGGCCACTCAGGATAAGCGTTTGGAGAAGCAGAATTGCCAAAAATTTTCTGCCTTCTCAACCATTTCTTGGCTTCAAACTCCCATACCTTGCGAACGGATTGACCTAACCCAAAAATTCCTATTGCATCTGAAAGTAGAAACTCGCCCGATGACAACGGTATATGTATTTTTTCCCTAGGCCATTCTGGTTAAGCGTTTGGAGCAGCAGATTTGCGAAAAATTTGTTGCCTTCTCAACCATTTCTTGGCTTCATACTCCCATATCTCGCGAACGGCTTGACCTAACCCAAAAATTCCTATTGCATCTGAAAGTAGAAACTCGCCCGATTACCACGGTAGGTGTATTTTTTCCCTAGGCGATTCTGGTTAAGCAATTGGAGCAGCAGATGTGCGAAAAATTTGTTTTCTTGTCAACCATTTCTTAGCTTCAAACTCCCATATCTCGCGAACGGATTGACCTAACCCAAAAATTCCTGCTGCGTCTGAAAGTAGAAACTAGCCCGATTACAACGGTATGTGTATTTTTTCCCTAGGCCAATCTGGTTAAGCGTTGGAGCAGCAGAATTGCGAAAAATCTGTTGGCTTCTCAACCATTTCTTAGCTTCAAAGTCCCATATCTCGCAAACGGATTGACCTAACCCAAAAATTCCTATTGCATCTGAAAGTAGAAACTCGCCCGATTACAACGGTATGTGTATTTTTTCCCTAGGCCATTCAGGATAAGCGTTTGGAGAAGCAGAATTGCGAAAAATTTGTTGCCTTCTCAACCATTTCTTGGCTTCAAACTCCCATATCTCGCGAACGGATTGACCAAACCCAAAAATTCCTGTTGCGTCTGAAAGTAGAAACTCGCCCGATTACAACGGTATGTGTATTTTTTCCCTAGGCCATTCTGGTTAAGCGTTTGGAGCAGCAGAATTGCGAAAAATTTGTTGCCTTCTCAACCATTTCTTGGCTTCAAACTCCCATATCTCGCGAACGGATTGACCTAACCCAAAAATTCCTGTTGCGTCTGAAAGTAGAAACTGGACCGATTACAACGGTATGTGTATTTTCTCCCTAGACCATTCTGGTTAAGCGTTTGGAGCAGCAGAAGTGCGAAGAATTTGTTGTCTTCTCAACCATTTCTTAGCTTCAAACTCCCATATCTCGCGAACGGATTGACCTAACCCAAAAATTCCTATTGCATCTGAAAGTAGAAACTCGCCCGATTACAACGGTATGTGTATTTTTTCCCTAGGCCAATCTGGTTAAGCGTTGGAGCAGCAGAATTGCGAAAAATCTGTTGCCTTCTCAACCATTTCTTAGCTTCAAAGTCCCATATCTCGCAAACGGATTGACCTAACCCAAAAATTCCTATTGCATCTGAAAGTAGAAACTCGCCCGATTACAACGGTATGTGTATTTTTTCCCTAGGCCATTCTGGATAAGCGTTTGGAGAAGCAGAATTGCGAAAAATTTTTTGCCTTCTCAACCATTTCTTGGCTTCAAACTCCCATACCTCGCGAACGGATTGGCCTAACCCAAAAATTCCTATTGCATTTGAAATTAGAAACTTGCCCGTTTACAACGGTATGTGTATTTTTTCCCTAGGCCATTCTGTTTAAGCGTTTGGAGCAGAAGAATTGCGAAAAATTTGTTGTCTTCTCAAGCATTTCTTAGCTTCAAACTCCCATATGTCGCGAACGAATTGACCTAAGCCAAAAATTCCTATTGCATCTGAAAGTAGATACTCGCCCAATTACAACGGTATGTGTATTTTTTCCCTATGCCATTCAGGATAAGCGTTTGGAGAAGCAGAATTGCGAAAAATTTGTTGCCTTCTCAACCATTTCTTGGCTTCAAACTCCCATATCTCGCGAACGGATTGACCTAACCCAAAAATTCCTGTTGCGTCTGAAAGTAGAAACTCGCCCGATTACAACGGTATGTGCATTTTTTCCCTAGGCCATTCTGGTTAAGCGTTTGGAGCAGCAGAATTGCGAAAAAATTGTTGCCTTCTCAACCATTTCTTGGCTTCAAACTCCCATATCTCGCGAACGGATTGACCTAACCCAAAAATTCCTGTTGCGTCTGAAAGTAGAAACTGGACCGATTACAACGGTATGTGTATTTTTTCCCTAGGCCATTCTGGTTAAGCGTTTGGAGCAGTAGAGGTACGAAAAATTTGTTGTCTTCTCAACCATTTCTTAGCTTCAAACACCCATATCTCGCGAACGGATTGACCTAGCCCAAAAATTCCTATTGCGTCTGAAAGTAGAAACTCGCCCGATTACAACGGCATGTGTATTTTTTCCCTAGGCCATTGTGGTTAAGCGTTTGGAGCAGCAGAATTGCGAAAAATTTTTTGCCTTCTCAACCATTTCTTGGCTTCAATCTCCCATATCTCGCGAACGGATAGACCTAACCCAAAAATTCCTATTGCACCTGAAAGTAGAATCTCGCCCGATTACAACGGTATGTGTATTTTTTCCTTAGGCCATTCTGGTTAAGCGTTGGAGCAGCAGAATTGCGAAAAATCTGTTGTCTTCTCAACCATTTCTTGGCTTCAAACTCCCATATCTCGCGAAAGAATTGACCTAACCCAAAAATTCCTATTGCATCTGAAAGTAGAAACTCGTCCGATTACAACGGTATGTGTATTTTTTCCCTAGGCCATTCTGGTTAAGCGTTTGGAGCAGCAGAATTGCGAAAAATTTTTTGCCTTCTCAACCATTTCTTGGCTTCAAACTCCCACATCTCGCGAACGGATAGACCTAACCCAAAAATTCCTGTTGCGTCTGAAAGTAGAAACTCGCCCGATTACAACGGTATGTGTATTTTTTCCCTAGGCCATTCTGGTTAAGCGTTTGGAGCAGCAGAATTGCGTAAAATTTCTTGCCTTCTCAACCATTTCTTGGCTACAAACTCCCATATCTCGCGCACGGATTGATCTAACCCAAAAATTCCCGTTGCGTCTGAAAGTAGAAACTCGCCCGATTACAACGGTATGTGTATTTTCTCCCTAGACCATTCTGGTTAAGCGTTTGGAGCAGCAGAAGTGCGAAGAATTTGTTGTCTTCTCAACCATTTCTTAGCTTCAAAATCCCATATCTCGCGAACGGATTGACCTAACACAAAAATTCCTGTTGCGCCTGAAAGTAGAAACTCGCCCGATTACCACGGTAGGTGTATTTTTTCCCTAGGCCATTCTGGTTAAGCGTTTGGAGCAGCAGAAGTGCGAAAAATTTGTTGTCTTCTCAACCATTTCTTGGCTTCAAACTCCCATATCTCGCGATCGGATTGACTAAACCCAAAAATTCCTATTGCATTTGAAAGTAGAAACTCGCCCGATTACAACGGTATGTGTATTTTTTCCCTAGGCCATTCTGGTTAAGCGTTTGGAGCAGCAGAATTGCGAAAAATTTTTTGCCTTCTCAACCATTTCTTGGCTTCAAACTCCCACATCTCGCGAACGGATAGACCTAACACAAAAATTCCTGTTGCGCCTGAAAGTAGAAACTCGCCCGATTACCACGGTAGGTGTATTTTTTCCCTAGGCCATTCTGGTTAAGCGTTTGGAGCAGCAGAAGTGCGAAAAATTTGTTGTCTTCTCAACCATTTCTTGGCTTCAAACTCCCATATCTCGCGATCGGATTGACTAAACCCAAAAATTCCTATTGCATTTGAAAGTAGAAACTCGCCCGATTACAACGGTATGTGTATTTTTTCCCTAGGCCATTCTGGTTAAGCGTTTGGAGCAGCAGAATTGCGAAAAATTTGTTGTCTTCTCAAGCATTTCTTAGCTTCAAACTCCCATATGTCGCGAACGAATTGACCTAACCCAAAAATTCCTATTGCATCTGAAAGTAGATACTCGCCCAATTACAACGGTATGTGTATTTTTTCCCTATGCCATTCTGGTTAAGCGTTTGGAGCAGCAGAATTGCGAAAAATTTTTTGCCTTCTCAACCATTTCTTGCCTTCAAACTCGCATATCTCGCAAACGGATTGACCAAACCCAAAAATTCCTGCTGCGTCTGAAAGTAGAAACTCGCCCGATTACAACGGTATGCGTATTGATTCCCTAGGCCATTCTGGTTACGCGTTTGGAGCAGCAGAATTGCCAAAAATTTTTTGCCTTCTCAACCATTTCTTAGCTTCAAAGTCCCATATCTCGCAAACGGATTGACCAAACCCAAAAATTCCTGCTGCGTCTGAAAGTAGAAACTCGCCCGATTACAACGGTATGTGTATTTTTTCCCTAGGCCATTCTGGTTAAGCGTTTGGAGCAGCAGAAGTGCGAAAAATTTGTTGTCTTCTCAACCATTTCTTAGCTTCAAACTCCCATATCTCGCGAACGGATTGACCTAACCCAAAAATTCCTATTGCATTTGAAAGTAGAAACTCGCCCGTTTACAACGGTGTGTGTATGTTTTCCCTAGGCCATTCTGGTTAATCGTTGGAGCAGCAGAATTGCGAAAAATCTGTTGCCTTCTCAACCATTTCTTAGCTTCAAAGTCCCATATCTCGCAAACGGATTGACCAAACCCAAAAATTCCTGCTGCGTCTGAAAGTAGAAACTCGCCCGATTACAACGGTATGTGTATTTTTTCCCTACGCCATTCTGGATAAGCGTTTGGAGAAGCAGAATTGCGAAAAATTTTTTGCCTTCTCAACCATTTCTTGGCTTCAAACTCCCATATCTCGCGAACGGATTGACTTAACCCAAAAATTCCTGTTGCGTCTGAAAGCAGAAACTGGACCGATTACAACGGTATGTGTATTTTTTCCCTAGGCCATTCTGGATAAGCGTTTGGAGAAGCAGAATTGCGAACAATTTTTTGCCTTCTCAACCATTTCTTGCCTTCAAACTCCCATATCTCGCAAACGGATTGACCAAACCCAAAAATTCCTGCTGCGTCTGAAAGCAGAAACTCGCCCGATTACAACGGTATGCGTATTGATTCCCTAGGCCATTCTGGTTAATCGTTGGAGCAGCAGAATTGCGAAAAATCTGTTGCCTTCTCAACCATTTCTTAGCTTCAAAGTCCCATATCTCGCAAACGGATTGACCAAACCCAAAAATTCCAGCTGCGTCTGAAAGTAGAAACTCGCCCGATTACAACGGTATGCGTACTTTTTCCCTAGGCCATTCTGGTTAAGCGTTTGGAGCAGCAGAATTATGAAAAATTTGTTCTCTCCTCAACCATTTCTTAGCTTCAAACTCCCATATCTCGCGAACGGATTGACATAACCCAAAAATTCCTATTGCATCTGAAAGTAGAAACTCGCCCGATTACAACGGTATGTGTATTTTTTCCCTAGGCCATTCTCGATAAGCGTTTGGAGAAGCAGAATTGCGAAAAATTTTTTGCCTTCTCAACCATTTCTTGGCTTCAAACTCCCATACCTCACGAACGGATTGACCTAACCCAAAAATTCCTATTGCATTTGAAAGTAGAAACTTGCCCGTTTACAACGGTATGTGTATTTTTTCCCTAGGCCATTCTGGATAAGCGTTTGGAGAAGCAGAATTGCGAAAAATTTGTTGTCTTCTCAACCATTTCTTGGCTTCAAACTCCCATATCTCGCGCACGGATTGATCTAACCCAAAAATTCCCGTTGCGTCTGAAAGTAGAAACTCGCCCGATTACAACGGTATGTGTATTTTCTCCATAGACCATTCTGGTTAAGCGTTTGGAGCAGCAGAAGTGCGAAGAATTTGTTGTCTTCTCAACCATTTCTTAGCTTCAAACTCCCATATCTCGCGAACGGATTGACCTAACCCAAAAATTCCTGTTGCGCCTGAAAGTAGAAACTCGCCCGATTACCACGGTGGGTGTATTTTTTCCCTAGGCCATTCTGGTTAAGCGTTGGAGCAGCAGAATTGCGAAAAATTTTTTGCCTTCTCAACCATTTCTTGGCTTCAAACTCCCATATCTCGCGCACGGATTGATCTAACCCAAAAATTCCCGTTGCGTCTGAAAGTAGAAACTCGCCCGATTACAACGGTATGTGTATTTTCTCCATAGACCATTCTGGTTAAGCGTTTGGAGCAGCAGAAGTGCGAAGAATTTGTTGTCTTCTCAACCATTTCTTAGCTTCAAACCCCCATATCTCGCGAACGGATTGACCTAACCCAAAAATTCCTGCTGCGTCTGAAAGTAGAAACTCGCCCGATTACAACGGTATGCGTATTGATTCCCTAGGCCATTCTGGTTAAGCGTTTGGAGCAGCAGAATTGCCAAAAATTTTTTGCCTTCTCAACCATTTCTTAGCTTCAAAGTCCCATATCTCGCAAACGGATTGCCCAACCCCAAAAATTCCTGCTGCGCCTGAAAGTAGAAACTCGCCCGATTACAACGGTGTGCGTATTTTTTCCCTAGGCCATTCTGGTTAAGCGTTTGGAGCAGCAGAATTGCGAAAAATTTGTTCTCTCCTCAACCATTTCTTAGCTTCAAACTCCCACATCTCGCGAACGGATTGACCTAACCCAAAAATTCCTATTCCATCCGAAAGTAGAAACTCGCCCGATTACAGCAGTATCTGTATTTATTCCCTAAGCCATTCTGGATAAGCGTTTGGAGAAGCAGAATTGCGAAAAATTTTTTCCTTTATCAACCATTTCTTGGCTTCAAACTCCCATATCTCGCGAACGGATAGACCTAACCCAAAAATTCCTGTTGCGTCTGAAAGTAGAAACTCGCCCGATTACAACGGTATGTGTATTTTTTCCCTAGGCCATTCTGGTTAAGCGTTTGGAGCAGCAGAATTGCGAAAAATTTTTTGCCTTCTCAACCATTTCTTGGCTACAAACTCCCATATCTCGCGCACGGATTGATCTAACCCAAAAATTCCCGTTGCGTCTGAAAGTAGAAACTCGCCCGATTACAACGGTATGTGTATTTTCTCCCTAGACCATTCTGGTTAAGCGCTTGGAGCAGCAGAAGTGCGAAGAATTTGTTGTCTTCTCAACCATTTCTTAGCTTCAAACTCCCATATCTCGCGAACGGATTGACTAAACCCAAAAATTCCTATTGCATTTGAAAGTAGAAACTCGCCCGATTACAACGGTACGTGTATTTTTTCTCTAGTCCATTCTGGTTAAGCGTTTGGAGCAGCAGAATTGCGAAAAATTTGTTGCCTTCTCAACCATTTCTTGGCTTCAAACTCCCATATCTCGCGAACGGATTGACCTAACCCAAAAATTCCTGTTGCGTCTGAAAGTAGAAACTGGACCGATTACAACGGTATGTGTATTTTTTCCCTAGGCCATTCTGGTTAAGCGTTTGGAGCAGCAGAATTGCCAAAAATTTTTTGCCTTCTCAACCATTTCTTAGCTTCAAAGTCCCATATCTCGCAAACGGATTGCCCAACCCCAAAAATTCCTGCTGCGCCTGAAAGTAGAAACTCGCCCGATTACAACGGTGTGCGTATTTTTTCCCTAGGCCATTCTGGTTAAGCGTTTGGAGCAGCAGAATTGCGAAAAATTTGTTCTCTCCTCAACCATTTCTTAGCTTCAAACTCCCACATCTCGCGAACGGATTGACCTAACCCAAAAATTCCTATTCCATCCGAAAGTAGAAACTCGCCCGATTACAGCAGTATCTGTATTTATTCCCTAAGCCATTCTGGATAAGCGTTTGGAGAAGCAGAATTGCGAAAAATTTTTTCCTTTATCAACCATTTCTTGGCTTCAAACTCCCATATCTCGCGAACGGATAGACCTAACCCAAAAATTCCTGTTGCGTCTGAAAGTAGAAACTCGCCCGATTACAACGGTATGTGTATTTTTTCCCTAGGCCATTCTGGTTAAGCGTTTGGAGCAGCAGAATTGCGAAAAATTTTTTGCCTTCTCAACCATTTCTTGGCTACAAACTCCCATATCTCGCGCACGGATTGATCTAACCCAAAAATTCCCGTTGCGTCTGAAAGTAGAAACTCGCCCGATTACAACGGTATGTGTATTTTCTCCCTAGACCATTCTGGTTAAGCGCTTGGAGCAGCAGAAGTGCGAAGAATTTGTTGTCTTCTCAACCATTTCTTAGCTTCAAACTCCCATATCTCGCGAACGGATTGACTAAACCCAAAAATTCCTATTGCATTGGAAAGTAGAAACTCGCCCGATTACAACGGTACGTGTATTTTTTCTCTAGTCCATTCTGGTTAAGCGTTTGGAGCAGCAGAATTGCGAAAAATTTGTTGCCTTCTCAACCATTTCTTGGCTTCAAACTCCCATATCTCGCGAACGGATTGACCTAACCCAAAAATTCCTGTTGCGTCTGAAAGTAGAAACTGGACCGATTACAACGGTATGTGTATTTTTTCCCTAGGCCATTCTGGTTAAGCGTTTGGAGCAGCAGAATTGCGAAAAATTTTTTGCTTTCTCAACCATTTCTTGGCTTCAAACTCCCATATCTCGCGAACGGATTGACCTAACCCAAAAATTCCTGCTGCGTCTGAAAGTAGAAACTCGCCCGATTACAACGGTATGTGTATTTTTTCCTTAGACCATTCTGGTTAAGCGTTGGGGCAGCAGAATTGCGAAAAATCTGTTGTCTTCTCAACCATTTCTTGGCTTCAAACTCACATATCTCGCGAACGGATTGACCTAACCTAAAAATTCCTATTGCATCTGAAAGTAGAAACTCGCCCGATTACAACGG
Organism: Ptiloglossa arizonensis; assembly: GCF_051014685.1. NCBI lineage: Eukaryota > Metazoa > Arthropoda > Insecta > Hymenoptera > Colletidae > Ptiloglossa > Ptiloglossa arizonensis. Next base: position 28,986 of record NW_027478559.1, read on the forward strand.
TATGTGTATTTTTTCCCTAGGCCATTCTGGTTAAGCGTTTGGAGCAGCAGAAGTGCGAAAAATTTGTTGTCTTCTCAACCATTTCTTAGCTTCAAACTCCCATATCTCGCGAACGGATTGACTAAACCCAAAAATTCCTATTGCATTTGAAAGTAGAAACTCGCCCGATTACAACGGTACGTGTATTTTTTCTCTAGGCCATTCTGGTTAAGCGTTTGGAGCAGCAGAATTGCGAAAAATTTGTTGTCTTCTCAAGCATTTCTTAGCTTCAAACTCCCATATGTCGCGAACGAATTGACCTAACCCAAAAATTCCTATTGCATCTGAAAGTAGATACTCGCCCAATTACAACGGTATGTGTATATTTTCCCTATGCCATTCAGGATAAGCGGTTGGAGAAGCAGAATTGCGAAAAATTTTTTGCCATCTCAACCATTTCTTGGCTTCAAACTCCCATATCTCGCGAACGGATAGACCTAACCCAAAAATTCCTATTGCGTCTGAAAGTAGAAACTCGCTCGATTACAACGGTATGTGTATTTTTTCCCTAGGCCATTCTGGTTAAGCGTTTGGAGCAGCAGAATTGCGAAAAATTTTTTGCCTTCTCAACCATTTCTTGGCTACAAACTCCCATATCTCGCGCACGGATTGATCTAACCCAAAAATTCCCGTTGCGTCTGAAAGTAGAAACTCGCCCGATTACAACGGTATGTGTATTTTCTCCCTAGACCATTCTGGTTAAGCGTTTGGAGCAGCAGAAGTGCGAAGTATTTGTTGTCTTCTCAACCATTTCTTAGCTTCAAAATCCCATATCTCGCGAACGGATTGACCTAACCAAAAATTCCTATTGTATCTGAAAGTAGAATCTCGCCCGATTACAACGGTATGTGTATTTTTTCCTTAGGCCATTCTGGTTAAGCGTTTGGAGCAGCAGAAGTGCGAAAAATTTATTGTCTTCTCAACCATTTCTTAACTTCAAACTCCCATATCTCGCGCACGGATTGATCTAACCCAAAAATTCCCGTTGCGTCTGAAAGTAGAAACTCGCCCGATTACAACGGTATGTGTGCTTTCTCCCTAGACCATTCTGGTTAAGCGTTTGGAGCAGCAGAATTGCGAAAAATTTGTTGCCTTCTCAACCATTTCTTGGCTTCAAACTCCCATATCTCGCGAACGGATTGACCTAACCCAAAAATTCCTTTTGCGTCTGAGAGTAGAAACTGGACCGATTACAACGGTACGTGTATTTTTTCTCTAGTCCATTCTGGTTAAGCGTTTGGAACAGCAGAATTGCGAAAAATTTGTTGCCTTCTCAACCATTTCTTGGCTTCAAACTCCCATATCTCGCGAACGGATTGACCTAACCCAAAAATTCCTGTTGCGTCTGAAAGTAGAAACTGGACCGATTACAACGGTATGTGTATTTTTTCCCTAGGCCATTCTGGTTAAGCGTTTGGAGCAGCAGAATTGCGAAAAATTTTTTGCTTTCTCAACCATTTCTTGGCTTCAAACTCCCATATCTCGCGAACGGATTGACCTAACCCAAAAATTCCTGCTGCGTCTGAAAGTAGAAACTCGCCCGACTACAACGGTATGTGTATTTTTTCCCTAGGCCATTCTGGTTAAGCGTTTGGAGCAGTAGAGGTACGAAAATTTTGTTGTCTTCTCAACCATTTCTTAGCTTCAAACTCCCATATCTCGCGAACGGATTTACCTAACCCAAAAATTCCTATTGCATCTGAAAGTAGAAACTCGCCCGATTACAACGGTATGTGTATTTTTTCCGTAGGCCATTCTGGTTAAGCGTTTGGAGCAGCAGAATTGCGAAAAATTTTTTGCTTTCTCAACCATTTCTTGGCTTCAAACCCCCATATCTCGCGAACGGATTGACCTAACCCAAAAATTCCTATTGCATCTGAAAGTAGAAACTCGCCCGATTACAACGGTATGTGTATTTTCTCCCTAGACCATTCTGGTTAAGCGTTTGGAGCAGCAGAATTGCGAAAAATTTGTTGCCTTCTCAACCATTTCTTGGCTTCAAACTCCCATATCTCGCGAACGGATTGACCTAACCCAAAAATTCCTTTTGCGTCTGAGAGTAGAAACTGGACCGATTACAACGGTATGTGTATTTTTTCCCTAGGCCATTGTGGTTATGCGTTTGGAGCAGCAGAAGTGCGAAATATTTTTTGCCTTCTCAACCATTTCTTAGCTTCAAAGTCCCATATCTCGCAAACGGATTGCCCAACCCCAAAAATTCCTGCTGCGCCTGAAAGTAGAAACTCGCCCGATTACAACGGTGTGCGTATTTTTTCCCTGGGCGATTCTGGTTAAGCGATTGGAGCAGCAGAATTGCGAAAAATTTGTTCTCTCCTCAACCATTTCTTAGCTTCAAACTCCCACATCTCGCGAACGGATTGACCTAACCCAAAAATTCCTATTCCATCCGAAAGTAGAAACTCGCCCGATTACAGCAGTATCTGTATTTATTCCCTAAGCCATTCTGGATAAGCGTTTGGAGAAGCAGAATTGCGAAAAATTTTTTCCTTTATCAACCATTTCTTGGCTTCAAACTCCCATATCTCGCGAACGGATAGACCTAACCCAAAAATTCCTGTTGCGTCTGAAAGTAGAAACTCGCCCGATTACAACGGTATGTGTATTTTTTCCCTAGGCCATTCTGGTTAAGCGTTTGGAGCAGCAGAATTGCGAAAAATTTTTTGCCTTCTCAACCATTTCTTGGCTACAAACTCCCATATCTCGCGCACGGATTGATCTAACCCAAAAATTCCCGTTGCGTCTGAAAGTAGAAACTCGCCCGATTACAACGGTATGTGTATTTTCTCCCTAGACCATTCTGGTTAAGCGCTTGGAGCAGCAGAAGTGCGAAGAATTTGTTGTCTTCTCAACCATTTCTTAGCTTCAAACTCCCATATCTCGCGAACGGATTGACTAAACCCAAAAATTCCTATTGCATTTGAAAGTAGAAACTCGCCCGATTACAACGGTACGTGTATTTTTTCTCTAGTCCATTCTGGTTAAGCGTTTGGAGCAGCAGAATTGCGAAAAATTTGTTGCCTTCTCAACCATTTCTTGGCTTCAAACTCCCATATCTCGCGAACGGATTGACCTAACCCAAAAATTCCTGTTGCGTCTGAAAGTAGAAACTGGACCGATTACAACGGTATGTGTATTTTTTCCCTAGGCCATTCTGGTTAAGCGTTTGGAGCAGCAGAATTGCCAAAAATTTTTTGCCTTCTCAACCATTTCTTAGCTTCAAAGTCCCATATCTCGCAAACGGATTGCCCAACCCCAAAAATTCCTGCTGCGCCTGAAAGTAGAAACTCGCCCGATTACAACGGTGTGCGTATTTTTTCCCTAGGCCATTCTGGTTAAGCGTTTGGAGCAGCAGAATTGCGAAAAATTTGTTCTCTCCTCAACCATTTCTTAGCTTCAAACTCCCACATCTCGCGAACGGATTGACCTAACCCAAAAATTCCTATTCCATCCGAAAGTAGAAACTCGCCCGATTACAGCAGTATCTGTATTTATTCCCTAAGCCATTCTGGATAAGCGTTTGGAGAAGCAGAATTGCGAAAAATTTTTTCCTTTATCAACCATTTCTTGGCTTCAAACTCCCATATCTCGCGAACGGATAGACCTAACCCAAAAATTCCTGTTGCGTCTGAAAGTAGAAACTCGCCCGATTACAACGGTATGTGTATTTTTTCCCTAGGCCATTCTGGTTAAGCGTTTGGAGCAGCAGAATTGCGAAAAATTTTTTGCCTTCTCAACCATTTCTTGGCTACAAACTCCCATATCTCGCGCACGGATTGATCTAACCCAAAAATTCCCGTTGCGTCTGAAAGTAGAAACTCGCCCGATTACAACGGTATGTGTATTTTCTCCCTAGACCATTCTGGTTAAGCGCTTGGAGCAGCAGAAGTGCGAAGAATTTGTTGTCTTCTCAACCATTTCTTGGCTTCAAACTCCCATATCTCGCGAACGGATTGACCTAACCCAAAAATTCCTGTTGCGTCTGAAAGTAGAAGCTGGACCGATTACAACGGTATGTGTATTTTTTCCCTAGGCCATTCTGGTTAAGCGTTTGGAGCAGCAGAATTGCGAAAAATTTTTTGCTTTCTCAACCATTTCTTGGCTTCAAACTCCCATATCTCGCGAACGGATTGACCGAACCCAAAAATTCCTGCTGCGTCTGAAAGTAGAAACTCGCCCGATTACAACGGTATGTGTATTTTTTCCCTAGGCCATTCTGGTTAAGCGTTTGGAGCAGTAGAGGTACGCAAATTTTGTTGTCTTCTCAACCATTTCTTAGCTTCAAACTCCCATATCTCGCGAACGGATTTACCTAACCCAAAAATTCCTATTGCATCTGAAAGTAGAAACTCGCCCGATTACAACGGTATGTGTATTTTTTCCGTAGGCCATTCTGGTTAAGCGTTTGGAGCAGCAGAATTGCGAAAAATTTTTTGCTTTCTCAACCATTTCTTGGCTTCAAACCCCCATATCTCGCGAACGGATTGACCTAACCCAAAAATTCCTATTGCATCTGAAAGTAGAAACTCGCCCGATTACAACGGTATGTGTATTTTCTCCCTAGACCATTCTGGTTAAGCGTTTGGAGCAGCAGAAGTGCGAAAAATTTGTTGTCTTGTCAACCATTTCTTAGGTTCAAAGTCCCATATCTCGCGAACGGATTGACCTAACCCAAAAATTCCTATTGCATCTGAAAGTAGGATCTCGCCCGATTACAACGGTATGTGTATTTTTTCCTTAGACCATTCTGGTTAAGCGTTGGGGCAGCAGAATTGCGAAAAATCTGTTGTCTTCTCAACCATTTCTTGGCTTCAAACTCACATATCTCGCGAACGGATTGACCTAACCTAAAAATTCCTATTGCATCTGAAAGTAGAAACTCGCCCGATTACAACGGTATGTTTATTTTTTCCCTAGGCCATTCTGGTTAAGCGTTTGGAGCAGCAGAAGTGCGAAAAATTTGTTGTCTTCTCAACCATTTCTTAGCTTCAAACTCCCATATCTCGCGAACGGATTGACTAAACCCAAAAATTCCTATTGCATTTGAAAGTAGAAACTCGCCCGATTACAACGGTACGTGTATTTTTTCTCTAGGCCATTCTGGTTAAGCGTTTGGAGCAGCAGAATTGCGAAAAATTTGTTGTCTTCTCAAGCATTTCTTAGCTTCAAACTCCCATATGTCGCGAACGAATTGACCTAACCCAAAAATTCCTATTGCATCTGAAAGTAGATACTCGCCCAATTACAACGGTATGTGTATATTTTCCCTATGCCATTCAGGATAAGCGGTTGGAGAAGCAGAATTGCGAAAAATTTTTTGCCATCTCAACCATTTCTTGGCTTCAAACTCCCATATCTCGCGAACGGATAGACCTAACCCAAAAATTCCTATTGCGTCTGAAAGTAGAAACTCGCTCGATTACAACGGTATGTGTATTTTTTCCCTAGGCCATTCTGGTTAAGCGTTTGGAGCAGCAGAATTGCGTAAAATTTTTTGCCTTCTCAACCATTTCTTGGCTACAAACTCCCATATCTCGCGCACGGATTGATCTAACCCAAAAATTCCCGTTGCGTCTGAAAGTAGAAACTCGCCCGATTACAACGGTATGTGTATTTTCTCCCTAGACCATTCTGGTTAAGCGTTTGGAGCAGCAGAAGTGCGAAGTAATTGTTGTCTTCTCAACCATTTCTTAGCTTCAAAATCCCATATCTCGCGAACGGATTGACCTAACACAAAAATTCCTGTTGCGCCTGAAAGTCGAAACTCGCCCGATTACCACGGTAGGTGTATTTTTTCCCTGGGCGATTCTGGTTAAGCGATTGGAGCAGCAGAAGTGCGAAAAATTTGTTGTCTTGTCAACCATTTCTTAGCTTCAAAGTCCCATATCTCGCGAACGGATTGACCTAACCAAAAATTCCTATTGTATCTGAAAGTAGAATCTCGCCCGATTACAACGGTATGTGTATTTTTTCCTTAGGCCATTCTGGTTAAGCGTTTGGAGCAGCAGAAGTGCGAAAAATTTATTGTCTTCTCAACCATTTCTTAACTTCAAACTCCCATATCTCGCGCACGGATTGATCTAACCCAAAAATTCCCGTTGCGTCTGAAAGTAGAAACTCGCCCGATTACAACGGTATGTGTATTTTTTCCCTAGGCCATTCTGGTTAAGCGTTTGGAGCAGCAGAATTGCGAAAAATTTTTTGCTTTCTCAACCATTTCTTGGCTTCAAACTCCATATCTCGCGAACGGATTGACCTAACCCAAAATTCCTGCTGCGTCTGAAAGTAGAAACTCGCCCGATTACAACGGTATGCGTATTTTTTTCCCCAGGCCATTCTGGTTAAGCGTTTGAAGCAGCAGAATTGCGAAAAATTTGTTCTCTCCTCAACCATTTCTTAGCTTCAAACTCCCATACCTCGCGAACGGGATTGACCTAACCCAAAATTCCTATTGCATCTGAAAGTAGAAACTCGCCCGATTACAACCATTTCTTGGCTCAAACTCCACATCTCGCGAACGGATTGACCTAACCCAAAAATTCCTGTTGCGTCTGAAAGTAGAAAACTGGGACCCATTACAACGGTATGTGTATTTTTTCCCTAGGCCATTCTGGTTAAGCGTTGGAGCAGTAGAGGTACGAAAATTTTGTTGTCTTCTCAACCATTTCTTAGCTTCAAACTCCCATATCTCGCGAACGGATTGACCTAACCCAAAAATTCCTATTGCATCTGAAAGTAGAAACTCGCCCGATTACAACGGTATGTGTACTTTTTCCCTAGGACAATCTGGTTTCGATTTTGGTGCAGCAGAATTGCGAAAAATTTTTTGCCTTGTCAACCATTGCTTGCTTCAAACTCCCATATCACGCGAACGGATTGATATAACCCAAAAATTCCTGTTGCGTCTGAAAGTAGAAACTCGCACCATTACAACGGTATGTGTATTTTTTCCCTAGGCTATTCTGGTTAAGCGTTTGGAGCAGCAGAAGTGCGACAAATTTTGTGCCTTCTCAACCATTTCTTGGCTTCAAACTCCCATATCTCGCGAACGGATTGACATAACCCAAAAATTCCTATTGCAACAGAATGTAGAATCTCGCCCGATTACAATGGTATGTGTATTTTTTCCCTAGGCCATTCTGGTTAAGCGTTTGGAGCAGCAGAGTTGCGAAAAATTTGTTACCATCTCAACCATTTCTTAGCTTCAAACTCCCATATCTCGCGAACGCATTGTCCTAACCCAAAAATTCCTGTTGCGTCTGAAAGTAGAAACTCGCACCATTACAACGGTATGTGTATTTTTTCCCTAGGCTATTCTGGTTAAGCGTTTGGAGCAGCAGAAGTGCGACAAATTTTGTGCCTTCTCAACCATTTCTTTGCTTCAAACTCCCATATCTCGCGAACGGATTGACCCAACCCAAAAATTCCTATTGCATCTGAAAGTAGAAGCTCGCCCGATTACAACGGTATGTGTATTGTTTCCCTATGCCATTCTGGTTAAGCGTTTGGAGCAGCAGAATTGCGAAAAATTTTTGTGTTCTCAACCATTTCTTGGCTTCAAACTCCCATATGTCGTGAACGGATTGACCTAACCCAAAAATTCCTGTTGCGTATGAAAGTAGAAACTCGCCCGAATACAACGGTATGTGTATTTTTTCCCTAGGCAATTCTGGTTAAGCGATTCGAGCAGCAGAACTGCGAAAAATTTGTTGTCTTGACAACCATTGCTTGGCTTCAAACTCCCATATCACGCGAACGGATTGATATAACCCAAAAATTCCTGTTGCGTCTGAAAGTAGAAACTCGCACGATTACAACGGTATGTGTATTTTTTCCCTAGGCTATTCTGGTTAAGCGTTTGGAGCAGCAGAAGTGCGACAAATTTTTTGCCATCTCAACCATTTCTTGGCTTCAAACTCCCATATCTCGCGAACGGATAGACCTAACCCAAAAATTCCTATTGCGTCTGAAAGTAGAAACTCGCTCGATTACAACGGTATGTGTATTTTTTCCCTAGGCCATTCTGGTTAAGCGTTTGGAGCAGCAGAATTGCGAAAAATTTTTTGCCTTCTCAACCATTTCTTGGCTACAAACTCCCATATCTCGCGCACGGATTGATCTAACCCAAAAATTCCCGTTGCGTCTGAAAGTAGAAACTCGCCCGATTACAACGGTATGTGTATTTTCTCCCTAGACCATTCTGGTTAAGCGTTTGGAGCAGCAGAAGTGCGAAGTAATTGTTGTCTTCTCAACCATTTCTTAGCTTCAAAATCCCATATCTCGCGAACGGATTGACCTAACACAAAAATTCCTGTTGCGCCTGAAAGTCGAAACTCGCCCGATTACCACGGTAGGTGTATTTTTTCCCTGGGCGATTCTGGTTAAGCGATTGGAGCAGCAGAAGTGCGAAAAATTTGTTGTCTTGTCAACCATTTCTTAGCTTCAAAGTCCCATATCTCGCGAACGGATTGACCTAACCAAAAATTCCTATTGTATCTGAAAGTAGAATCTCGCCCGATTACAACGGTATGTGTATTTTTTCCTTAGGCCATTCTGGTTAAGCGTTTGGAGCAGCAGAAGTGCGAAAAATTTATTGTCTTCTCAACCATTTCTTAACTTCAAACTCCCATATCTCGCGCACGGATTGATCTAACCCAAAAATTCCCGTTGCGTCTGAAAGTAGAAACTCGCCCGATTACAACGGTATGTGTATTTTTTCCCTAGGCCATTCTGGTTAAGCGTTTGGAGCAGCAGAATTGCGAAAAATTTTTTGCTTTCTCAACCATTTCTTGGTTTCAAACTCCCATATCTCGCGAACGGATTGACCTAACCCAAAAATTCCTGCTGCGTCTGAAAGTAGAAACTCGCCCGATTACAACGGTATGCGTATTTTTTCCCCAGGCCATTCTGGTTAAGCGTTTGAAGCAGCAGAATTGCGAAAAATTTGTTCTCTCCTCAACCATTTCTTAGCTTCAAACTCCCATATCTCGCGAACGGATTGACCTAACCCAAAATTCCTATTGCATCTGAAAGTAGAAACTCGCCCGATTACAACGGTATCTGTATTTTTTCCCTAGGCCATTCTGGATAAGCGTTTGGAGAAGCAGAATTGCGAAAAATTTTTTGCCTTCTCAACCATTTCTTGGCTTCAAACTCCCACATCTCGCGAACGGATTGACCTAACCCAAAAATTCCTGTTGCGTCTGAAAGTAGAAACTGGACCCATTACAACGGTATGTGTATTTTTTCCCTAGGCCATTCTGGTTAAGCGTTTGGAGCAGTAGAGGTACGAAAATTTTGTTGTCTTCTCAACCATTTCTTAGCTTCAAACTCCCATATCTCGCGAACGGATTGACCTAACCCAAAAATTCCTATTGCATCTGAAAGTAGAAACTCGCCTGATTACAACGGTATGTGTACTTTTTCCCTAGGACAATCTGGTTTCGATTTTGGTGCAGCAGAATTGCGAAAAATTTTTTGCCTTGTCAACCATTGCTTGGCTTCAAACTCCCATATCACGCGAACGGATTGATATAACCCAAAAATTCCTGTTGCGTCTGAAAGTAGAAACTCGCACCATTACAACGGTATGTGTATTTTTTCCCTAGGCTATTCTGGTTAAGCGTTTGGAGCAGCAGAAGTGCGACAAATTTTGTGCCTTCTCAACCATTTCTTGGCTTCAAACTCCCATATCTCGCGAACGGATTGACATAACCCAAAAATTCCTATTGCAACAGAATGTAGAATCTCGCCCGATTACAATGGTATGTGTATTTTTTCCCTAGGCCATTCTGGTTAAGCGTTTGGAGCAGCAGAGTTGCGAAAAATTTGTTACCATCTCAACCATTTCTTAGCTTCAAACTCCCATATCTCGCGAACGCATTGTCCTAACCCAAAAATTCCTGTTGCGTCTGAAAGTAGAAACTCGCACCATTACAACGGTATGTGTATTTTTTCCCTAGGCTATTCTGGTTAAGCGTTTGGAGCAGCAGAAGTGCGACAAATTTTGTGCCTTCTCAACCATTTCTTGGCTTCAAACTCCCATATCTCGCGAACGGATTGACCCAACCCAAAAATTCCTATTGCATCTGAAAGTAGAAGCTCGCCCGATTACAACGGTATGTGTATTGTTTCCCTATGCCATTCTGGTTAAGCGTTTGGAGCAGCAGAATTGCGAAAAATTTTTGCGTTCTCAACCATTTCTTGGCTTCAAACTCCCATATGTCGTGAACGGATTGACCTAACCCAAAAATTCCTGTTGCGTATGAAAGTAGAAACTCGCCCGAATACAACGGTATGTGTATTTTTTCCCTAGGCAATTCTGGTTAAGCGATTCGAGCAGCAGAACTGCGAAAAATTTGTTGTCTTGACAACCATTGCTTGGCTTCAAACTCCCATATCACGCGAACGGATTGATATAACCCAAAAATTCCTGTTGCGTCTGAAAGTAGAAACTCGCACGATTACAACGGTATGTGTATTTTTTCCCTAGGCCATTCTGGTTAAGCGATTGCAGCTGCAGAAGTGCGAAAAATTTGTTGTCTTCTCAACCATTTCTTCGCTTCATAGTCCCATATCTCGCGAACGGATTGTCCTAACCCACAAATTCCTATTGCATCTGAAAGTAGAAACTCGTCCGATTACAACGGTATGTGTATTTTTTCCCTAGGCCATTCTGGCTAAGCGTTTGGAGCAGCAGAATTGCGAAAAATTTTTGCGTTCTCAACCATTTCTTGGCTTCAAACTCCCATATGTCGCGAACGGATTGACCTAACCCAAAAATTCCTGTTGCGTATGAAAGTAGAGACTCGCCCGAATACAACGGTATGTGTATTTTTTCCCTAGGCCATTCTGGTTAAGCGATTGGAGCAGCAGAACTGCGAAAAATTTGTTGTCTTGTCAACCATTTCTTGGCTTCAAAGTCCCATATCTCGCGAACGGATTGACCTCACCCAAAAATTCCTATTGCATCTGAAAGTAGAAACTCGCCCGATTACAACGGTATGTGTATTTTTTCTCTATGCCATTCTGGTTAAGCGATTGGAGCAGCAGAATTGCGAAAAATTTTTTGCGTTCTCAACCATTTTTTGGCTTCAAACACCCATATCGCGCGAACGGATTGACCCACCCCAAAAATTCCTGTTGCGTCTGAAAGTAGAAACTCGCCCGATTACAACAGTATGTTTTTTTTTTCCCTAGGCCATTCTGGTTAAACGTTTGGAGAAGCAGAAGTGCGAAAAATTTGTGGCCTTCTCAACCATTTCTTGGCATCAAACTCCCATATGTCGCAAACGGATTGACCTAACCCAAAAATTCCTGTTGCGTATGAAAGTAGAAACTCGCCCGATTACAACGGTATGTGTATTTTTTCCCTAGGCCATTCTGGCTAAGCGTTTGGAGCAGCAGAATTGCGAAAAATTTTTGCGTTCTCAACCATTTCTTGGCTTCAAACTCCCATATCTCGCGAAGGGATTGACCTAACCCAAAAATTCCTGTTGCTTCTCAAAGTAGAAACTCGCCCGATTAGAATGGTATGTGTATTTTTTCCCTAGGCCATTCTGGTTAAGCGATTGGAGCAGCAGAATTGCGAAAAATTTGTTACCATCTCAACCATTTCTTAGCTTCAAACTCCCATATCTCGCGAACGGATTGACCTCACCCAAAAATTCCTATTGCATCTGAAAGTAGAAACTCGCCCGATTACAACGGTATGTGTATTTTTTCTCTATGCCATTCTCGTTAAGCGTTTGGAGCAGCAGAATTGCGAAAAATTGTTTGCCTTCTCAACCATTTCTTGGCTTCAAACTCCCATATGTCGCGAACGGATTAACCTAACCCAAAAATTCCTGTTGCATATGAAAGTAGAAACTCGCCCGATTACAACGGTATGTGTATTTTTTCCCTAGGCCATTCTGGTTAAGCGATTGGAGCAGCAGAATTGCGAAAAATTTGTTACCATCTCAACCATTTCTTAGCTTCAAACTCCCATATCTCGCGAACGCATTGTCCTAACCCACAAATTCCTATTGCATCTGAAAGTAGAAACTCGCCCGATTACAACGGTATGTGTATTTTTTCCCTAGGCCATTCTGGTTAAGCGATTGGAGCAGCAGAATTGCGAAAAATTTTTTGCGTTCTCAACCATTTCTTGGCTTCAAACACCCATATCGCGCGAACGGATTGACCTAACCCAAAAGTTCCTATTGCATCAGAAAGTAGAAACTCGACCGATTACAACGGTATGTGTATTTTTTCCCTATGCCATTCTGGTTAAGCGTTTGGAGCAGCAGAATTGCGAAAAATTTTTTGCCTTCTCAACCATTTCATGGCTTCAAACTCCCATATGTCGCGAACGGATTGACCTAACCCAAAAATTCCCGTTGCGTATGAAAGTAGAAACTCGCCCGATTACAACGGTATGTGTATTTTTTCCCTAGGCCATTCTGGCTAAGCGTTTGGAGCAGCAGAATTGCGAAAAATTTTTGCGTTCTCAACCATTTCTTGGCTTCAAACTCCCATATGTCGCGAACGGATTGACCTAACCCAAAAATTCCTGTTGCGTATGAAAGTAGAGACTCGCCCGAATACAACGGTATGTGTATTTTTTCCCTAGGCCATTCTGGTTAAGCGATTTGCGCAGCAGAACTGCGAAAAATTTGTTGTCTTGTCAACCATTTCTTGGCTTCAAAGTCCCATATCTCGCGAACGGATTGACCTCACCCAAAAATTCCTATTGCATCTGAAAGTAGAAACTCGCCCGATTACAACGGTATGTGTATTTTTTCTCTATGCCATTCTGGTTAAGCGATTGGAGCAGCAGAATTGCGAAAAATTTTTTGCGTTCTCAACCATTTCTTGGCTTCAAACACCCATATCGCGCGAACGGATTGACCCACCCCAAAAATTCCTGATGCGTCTGAAAGTAGAAACTCGCCCGATTACAACAGTATGTTTTTTTTTTCCCTAGGCCATTCTGGTTAAACGTGTGGAGAAGCAGAAGTGCGAAAAATTTGTGGCCTTCTCAACCATTTCTTGGCATCAAACTCCCATATGTCGCAAACGGATTGACCTAACCCAAAAATTCCTGTTGCGTATGAAAGTAGAAACTCGCCCGATTACAACGGTATGTGTATTTTTTCCCTAGGCCATTCTGGTTAAGCGATTGGCGCAGCAGAAGTGCGAAAAATTTGTTGTCTTGTCAACCATTTCTTAGTTTCAAAGTCCCATATCTCGCGAACGGATTGACCTAACCCAAAAATTCCTATTGCATTTGAAAGTAGAAGCTCGCCCGATTACAACGGTATGTGTATTGTTTCCCTATGCCATTCTGGTTAAGCGTTTGGAGTAGCAGAATTGCGAAAAATTTTTTGCCTTCTCAACCATTTCTTGGCTTCAAACTCCCATATGTCGCGAACGGATTGACCTAACCCAAAAATTCCCGTTGCGTATGAAAGTAGAAACTCGCCCAATTACAACGGTATGTGTATTTTTTCCCTAGGCCATTCTGGCTAAGCGTTTGGAGCAGCAGAATTGCGAAAAATTTTTGCGTTCTCAACCATTTCTTGGCTTCAAACTCCCATATGTCGCGAACGGATTGACCTAACCCAAAAATTCCTGTTGCGTATGAAAGTAGAAACTCGCCCGAATACAACGGTATGTGTATTTTTTCCCTAGGCCATTCTGGTTAAGCGATTGGAGCAGCAGAACTGCGAAAAATTTGTTGTCTTGTCAACCATTTCTTAGCTTCAAAGTCCCATGTCTCGCGAACGGATTGACCTCACCCAAAAATTCCTATTGCATCTGAAAGTAGAAACTCGCCCGATTACAACGGTATGTGTATTTTTTCTCTATGCCATTCTCGTTAAGCGTTTGGAGCAGCAGAATTGCGAAAAATTGTTTGCCTTCTCAACCATTTCTTGGCTTCAAACTCCCATATCTCGCGAAGGGATTGACCTAACCCAAAAATTCCTGTTGCTTCTCAAAGTAGAAACTCGCCCGATTAGAATGGTATGTGTATTTTTTCCCTAGGCCATTCTGGTTAAGCGATTGGAGCAGCAGAATTGCGAAAAATTTGTTACCATCTCAACCATTTCTTAGCTTCAAACTCCCATATCTCGCGAACGGATTGACCTCACCCAAAAATTCCTATTGCATCTGAAAGTAGAAACTCGCCCGATTACAACGGTATGTGTATTTTTTCTCTATGCCATTCTCGTTAAGCGTTTGGAGCAGCAGAATTGCGAAAAATTGTTTGCCTTCTCAACCATTTCTTGGCTTCAAACTCCCATATGTCGCGAACGGATTGACCTAACCCAAAAATTCCTGTTGCGTATGAAAGTAGAAACTCGCCCGATTACAACGGTATGTGTATTTTTTCCCTAGGCCATTCTGGTTAAGCGATTGGAGCAGCAGAATTGCGAAAAATTTGTTACCATCTCAACCATTTCTTAGCTTCAAACTCCCATATCTCGCGAACGCATTGTCCTAACCCACAAATTCCTATTGCATCTGAAAGTAGAAACTCGCCCGATTACAACGGTATGTGTATTTTTTCCCTAGGCCATTCTGGTTAAGCGATTGGAGCAGCAGAATTGCGAAAAATTTTTTGCGTTCTCAACCATTTCTTGGCTTCAAACACCCATATCGCGCGAACGGATTGACCTAACCCAAAAATTCCTGTTGCGTATGAAAGTAGAAACTCGCCCGAATACAACGGTATGTGTATTTTTTCCCTAGGCCATTCTGGTTAAGCGATAGGAGCAGCAGAACTGCGAAAAATTTGTTGTCTTGTCAACCATTTCTTAGCTTCAAAGTCCCATATCTCGCGAACGGATTGACCTCACCCAAAAATTCCTATTGCATCTGAAAGTAGAAACTCGCCCGATTACAACGGTATGTGTATTTTTTCTCTATGCCATTCTCGTTAAGCGTTTGGAGCAGCAGAATTGCGAAAAATTGTTTGCCTTCTCAACCATTTCTTGGCTTCAAACTCCCATATCTCGCGAAGGGATTGACCTAACCCAAAAATTCCTGTTGCTTCTCAAAGTAGAAACTCGCCCGATTAGAATGGTATGTGTATTTTTCCCTAGGCCATTCTGGTTAAGCGATAGGAGCAGCAGAACTGCGAAAAATTTGTGGCCTTCTCACCATTTCTTGGCTTCAAACTCCCATATCACGCGAACGGATTGATATAACCCAAAAATTCCTGTTGCGTCTGAAAGTAGAAACTCGCACCATTACAACGGTATGTGTATTTTTTCCCTAGGCTATTCTGGTTAAGCGTTTGGAGCAGCAGAAGTGCGACAAATTTTGTGCCTTCTCAACCATTTCTTGGCTTCAAACTCCCATATCTCGCGAACGGATTGACATAACCCAAAAATTCCTATTGCAACAGAATGTAGAATCTCGCCCGATTACAATGGTATGTGTATTTTTTCCCTAGGCCATTCTGGTTAAGCGTTTGGAGCAGCAGAGTTGCGAAAAATTTGTTACCATCTCAACCATTTCTTAGCTTCAAACTCCCATATCTCGCGAACGCATTGTCCTAACCCACAAATTCCTATTGCATCTGAAAGTAGAAACTCGTCCGATTACAACGGTATGTGTATTTTTTCCCTATGCCATTCTGGTTAAGCGTTTGGAGCAGCAGAATTGCGAAAAATTTTTTGCCTTCTCAAACATTTCATGGCTTCAAACTCCCATATGTCGCGAACGGATTGACCTAACCCAAAAATTCCTGTTGCGTATGAAAGTAGAGGCTCGCCCGAATACAACGGTATGTGTATTTTTTCCCTAGGCCATTCTGGTTAAGCGATTGGAGCAGCAGAACTGCGAAAAATTTGTTGTCTTGTCAACCATTTCTTGGCTTCAAAGTCCCATATCTCGCGAACGGATTGACCTCACCCAAAAATTCCTATTGCATCTGAAAGTAGAAACTCGCCCGATTACAACGGTATGTGTATTTTTTCTCTATGCCATTCTGGTTAAGCGATTGGAGCAGCAGAATTGCGAAAAATTTTTTGCGTTCTCAACCATTTTTTGGCTTCAAACACCCATATCGCGCGAACGGATTGACCCACCCCAAAAATTCCTGTTGCGTCTGAAAGTAGAAACTCGCCCGATTACAACAGTATGTTTTTTTTTTCCCTAGGCCATTCTGGTTAAACGTTTGGAGAAGCAGAAGTGCGAAAAATTTGTGGCCTTCTCAACCATTTCTTGGCATCAAACTCCCATATGTCGCAAACGGATTGTCCTAACCCAAAAATTCCTGTTGCGTATGAAAGTAGAAACTCGCCCGATTACAACGGTATGTGTATTTTTTCCCTAGGCCATTCTGGCTAAGCGTTTGGAGCAGCAGAATTGCGAAAAATTTTTGCGTTCTCAACCATTTCTTGGCTTCAAACTCCCATATGTCGCGAACGGATTGACCTAACCCAAAAATTCCTGTTGCGCATGAAAGTAGAAACTCGCCCGAATACAACGGTATGTGTATTTTTTCCCTAGGCCATTCTGGTTAAGCGATGGAGCAGCAGAACTGCGAAAAATTTGTTGTCTTGTCAACCATTTCTTAGCTTCAAAGTCCCATGTCTCGCGAACGGATTGACCTCACCCAAAAATTCCTATTGCATCTGAAAGTAGAAACTCGCCCGATTACAACGGTATGTGTATTTTTTCTCTATGCCATTCTCGTTAAGCGTTTGGAGCAGCAGAATTGCGAAAAATTGTTTGCCTTCTCAACCATTTCTTGGCTTCAAACTCCCATATCTCGCGAAGGGATTGACCTAACCCAAAAATTCCTGTTGCTTCTCAAAGTAGAAACTCGCCCGATTAGAATGGTATGTGTATTTTTTCCCTAGGCCATTCTGGTTAAGCGATTGGAGCAGCAGAATTGCGAAAAATTTTTTGCGTTCTCAACCATTTCTTGGCTTCAAACACCCATATCGCGCGAACGGATTGACCTAACCCAAAAATTCCTGTTGCGTATGAAAGTAGAAACTCGCCCGAATACAACGGTATGTGTATTTTTTCCCTAGGCCATTCTGGTTAAGCGATTGGAGCAGCAGAACTGCGAAAAATTTGTTGTCTTGTCAACCATTTCTTAGCTTCAAAGTCCCATATCTCGCGAACGGATTGACCTCACCCAAAAATTCCTATTGCATCTGAAAGTAGAAACTCGCCCGATTACAACGGTATGTGTATTTTTTCTCTATGCCATTCTCGTTAAGCGTTTGGAGCAGCAGAATTGCGAAAAATTGTTTGCCTTCTCAACCATTTCTTGGCTTCAAACTCCCATATCTCGCGAAGGGATTGACCTAACCCAAAAATTCCTGTTGCTTCTCAAAGTAGAAACTCGCCCGATTAGAATGGTATGTGTATTTTTCCCTAGGCCATTCTGGTTAAGCGATAGGAGCAGCAGAACTGCGAAAAATTTGTGGCCTTCTCACCATTTCTTGGCTTCAAACTCCCATATCACGCGAACGGATTGATATAACCCAAAAATTCCTGTTGCGTCTGAAAGTAGAAACTCGCACCATTACAACGGTATGTGTATTTTTTCCCTAGGCTATTCTGGTTAAGCGTTTGGAGCAGCAGAAGTGCGACAAATTTTGTGCCTTCTCAACCATTTCTTGGCTTCAAACTCCCATATCTCGCGAACGGATTGACATAACCCAAAAATTCCTATTGCAACAGAATGTAGAATCTCGCCCGATTACAATGGTATGTGTATTTTTTCCCTAGGCCATTCTGGTTAAGCGTTTGGAGCAGCAGAGTTGCGAAAAATTTGTTACCATCTCAACCATTTCTTAGCTTCAAACTCCCATATCTCGCGAACGCATTGTCCTAACCCACAAATTCCTATTGCATCTGAAAGTAGAAACTCGTCCGATTACAACGGTATGTGTATTTTTTCCCTATGCCATTCTGGTTAAGCGTTTGGAGCAGCAGAATTGCGAAAAATTTTTTGCCTTCTCAAACATTTCATGGCTTCAAACTCCCATATGTCGCGAACGGATTGACCTAACCCAAAAATTCCTATTGCATCTGAAAGTAGAAGCTCGCCCGATTACAACGGTATGTGTATTGTTTCCCTATGCCATTCTGGTTAAGCGTTTGGAGCAGCAGAATTGCGAAAAATTTTTGCGTTCTCAACCATTTCTTGGCTTCAAACTCCCATATGTCGTGAACGGATTGACCTAACCCAAAAATTCCTGTTGCGTATGAAAGTAGAAACTCGCCCGAATACAACGGTATGTGTATTTTTTCCCTAGGCCATTCTGGTTAAGCGATTCGAGCAGCAGAACTGCGAAAAATTTGTTGTCTTGTCAACCATTGCTTGGCTTCAAACTCCCATATCACGCGAACGGATTGATATAACCCACAAATTCCTATTGCATCTGAAAGTAGAAACTCGTCCGATTACAACGGTATGTGTATTTTTTCCCTAGGCCATTCTGGCTAAGCGTTTGGAGCAGCAGAATTGCGAAAAATTTTTGCGTTCTCAACCATTTCTTGGCTTCAAACTCCCATATGTCGCGAACGGATTGACCTAACCCAAAAATTCCTGTTGCGTATGAAAGTAGAGACTCGCCCGAATACAACGGTATGTGTATTTTTTCCCTAGGCCATTCTGGTTAAGCGATTGGAGCAGCAGAACTGCGAAAAATTTGTTGTCTTGTCAACCATTTCTTGGCTTCAAAGTCCCATATCTCGCGAACGGATTGACCTCACCCAAAAATTCCTATTGCATCTGAAAGTAGAAACTCGCCCGATTACAACGGTATGTGTATTTTTTCTCTATGCCATTCTGGTTAAGCGATTGGAGCAGCAGAATTGCGAAAAATTTTTTGCGTTCTCAACCATTTTTTGGCTTCAAACACCCATATCGCGCGAACGGATTGACCCACCCCAAAAATTCCTGTTGCGTCTGAAAGTAGAAACTCGCCCGATTACAACAGTATGTTTTTTTTTTCCCTAGGCCATTCTGGTTAAACGTTTGGAGAAGCAGAAGTGCGAAAAATTTGTGGCCTTCTCAACCATTTCTTGGCATCAAACTCCCATATGTCGCAAACGGATTGTCCTAACCCAAAAATTCCTGTTGCGTATGAAAGTAGAAACTCGCCCGATTACAACGGTATGTGTATTTTTTCCCTAGGCCATTCTGGCTAAGCGTTTGGAGCAGCAGAATTGCGAAAAATTTTTGCGTTCTCAACCATTTCTTGGCTTCAAACTCCCATATGTCGCGAACGGATTGACCTAACCCAAAAATTCCTGTTGCGCATGAAAGTAGAAACTCGCCCGAATACAACGGTATGTGTATTTTTTCCCTAGGCCATTCTGGTTAAGCGATGGAGCAGCAGAACTGCGAAAAATTTGTTGTCTTGTCAACCATTTCTTAGCTTCAAAGTCCCATGTCTCGCGAACGGATTGACCTCACCCAAAAATTCCTATTGCATCTGAAAGTAGAAACTCGCCCGATTACAACGGTATGTGTATTTTTTCTCTATGCCATTCTCGTTAAGCGTTTGGAGCAGCAGAATTGCGAAAAATTGTTTGCCTTCTCAACCATTTCTTGGCTTCAAACTCCCATATCTCGCGAAGGGATTGACCTAACCCAAAAATTCCTGTTGCTTCTCAAAGTAGAAACTCGCCCGATTAGAATGGTATGTGTATTTTTTCCCTAGGCCATTCTGGTTAAGCGATTGGAGCAGCAGAATTGCGAAAAATTTGTTACCATCTCAACCATTTCTTAGCTTCAAACTCCCATAACTCGCGAACGGATTGACCTCACCCAAAAATTCCTATTGCATCTGAAAGTAGAAACTCGCCCGATTACAACGGTATGTGTATTTTTTCTCTATGCCATTCTCGTTAAGCGTTTGGAGCAGCAGAATTGCGAAAAATTGTTTGCCTTCTCAACCATTTCTTGGCTTCAAACTCCCATATGTCGCGAACGGATTAACCTAACCCAAAAATTCCTGTTGCGTATGAAAGTAGAAACTCGCCCGATTACAACGGTATGTGTATTTTTTCCCTAGGCCATTCTGGTTAAGCGATTGGAGCAGCAGAATTGCGAAAAATTTGTTACCATCTCAACCATTTCTTAGCTTCAAACTCCCATATCTCGCGAACGCATTGTCCTAACCCACAAATTCCTATTGCATCTGAAAGTAGAAACTCGCCCGATTACAACGGTATGTGTATTTTTTCCCTAGGCCATTCTGGTTAAGCGATTGGAGCAGCAGAATTGCGAAAAATTTTTTGCGTTCTCAACCATTTCTTGGCTTCAAACACCCATATCGCGCGAACGGATTGACCTAACCCAAAAATTCCTATTGCATCAGAAAGTAGAAACTCGACCGATTACAACGGTATGTGTATTTTTTCCCTATGCCATTCTGGTTAAGCGTTTGGAGCAGCAGAATTGCGAAAAATTTTTTGCCTTCTCAACCATTTCATGGCTTCAAACTCCCATATGTCGCGAACGGATTGACCTAACCCAAAAATTCCCGTTGCGTATGAAAGTAGAAACTCGCCCGATTACAACGGTATGTGTATTTTTTCCCTAGGCCATTCTGGCTAAGCGTTTGGAGCAGCAGAATTGCGAAAAATTTTTGCGTTCTCAACCATTTCTTGGCTTCAAACTCCCATATGTCGCGAACGGATTGACCTAACCCAAAAATTCCTGTTGCGTATGAAAGTAGAGACTCGCCCGAATACAACGGTATGTGTATTTTTTCCCTAGGCCATTCTGGTTAAGCGATTGGAGCAGCAGAACTGCGAAAAATTTGTTGTCTTGTCAACCATTTCTTGGGTTCAAAGTCCCATATCTCGCGAACGGATTGACCTCACCCAAAAATTCCTATTGCATCTGAAAGTAGAAACTCGCCCGATTACAACGGTATGTGTATTTTTTCTCTATGCCATTCTGGTTAAGCGATTGGAGCAGCAGAATTGCGAAAAATTTTTTGCGTTCTCAACCATTTCTTGGCTTCAAACACCCATATCGCGCGAACTGATTGACCCACCCCAAAAATTCCTGATGCGTCTGAAAGTAGAAACTCGCCCGATTACAACAGTATGTTTTTTTTTTCCCTAGGCCATTCTGGTTAAACGTGTGGAGAAGCAGAAGTGCGAAAAATTTGTGGCCTTCTCAACCATTTCTTGGCATCAAACTCCCATATGTCGCAAACGGATTGACCTAACCCAAAAATTCCTGTTGCGTATGAAAGTAGAAACTCGCCCGATTACAACGGTATGTGTATTTTTTCCCTAGGCCATTCTGGTTAAGCGATTGGCGCAGCAGAAGTGCGAAAAATTTGTTGTCTTGTCAACCATTTCTTAGCTTCAAAGTCCCATATCTCGCGAACGGATTGACCTAACCCAAAAATTCCTATTGCATTTGAAAGTAGAAGCTCGCCCGATTACAACGGTATGTGTATTGTTTCCCTATGCCATTCTGGTTAAGCGTTTGGAGCAGCAGAATTGCGAAAAATTTTTTGCCTTCTCAACCATTTCTTGGCTTCAAACTCCCATATGTCGCGAACGGATTGACCTAACCCAAAAATTCCCGTTGCGTATGAAAGTAGAAACTCGCCCAATTACAACGGTATGTGTATTTTTTCCCTAGGCCATTCTGGCTAAGCGTTTGGAGCAGCAGAATTGCGAAAAATTTTTGCGTTCTCAACCATTTCTTGGCTTCAAACTCCCATATGTCGCGAACGGATTGACCTAACCCAAAAATTCCTGTTGCGTATGAAAGTAGAAACTCGCCCGAATACAACGGTATGTGTATTTTTTCCCTAGGCCATTCTGGTTAAGCGATTGGAGCAGCAGAACTGCGAAAAATTTGTTGTCTTGTCAACCATTTCTTAGCTTCAAAGTCCCATGTCTCGCGAACGGATTGACCTCACCCAAAAATTCCTATTGCATCTGAAAGTAGAAACTCGCCCGATTACAACGGTATGTGTATTTTTTCTCTATGCCATTCTCGTTAAGCGTTTGGAGCAGCAGAATTGCGAAAAATTGTTTGCCTTCTCAACCATTTCTTGGCTTCCAACTCCCATATCTCGCGAAGGGATTGACCTAACCCAAAAATTCCTGTTGCTTCTCAAAGTAGAAACTCGCCCGATTAGAATGGTATGTGTATTTTTTCCCTAGGCCATTCTGGTTAAGCGATTGGAGCAGCAGAATTGCGAAAAATTTGTTACCATCTCAACCATTTCTTAGCTTCAAACTCCCATATCTCGCGAACGGATTGACCTCACCCAAAAATTCCTATTGCATCTGAAAGTAGAAACTCGCCCGATTACAACGGTATGTGTATTTTTTCTCTATGCCATTCTCGTTAAGCGTTTGGAGCAGCAGAATTGCGAAAAATTGTTTGCCTTCTCAACCATTTCTTGGCTTCAAACTCCCATATGTCGCGAACGGATTGACCTAACCCAAAAATTCCTGTTGCGTATGAAAGTAGAAACTCGCCCGATTACAACGGTATGTGTATTTTTTCCCTAGGCCATTCTGGTTAAGCGATTGGAGCAGCAGAATTGCGAAAAATTTGTTACCATCTCAACCATTTCTTAGCTTCAAACTCCCATATCTCGCGAACGCATTGTCCTAACCCACAAATTCCTATTGCATCTGAAAGTAGAAACTCGCCCGATTACAACGGTATGTGTATTTTTTCCCTAGGCCATTCTGGTTAAGCGATTGGAGCAGCAGAATTGCGAAAAATTTTTTGCGTTCTCAACCATTTCTTGGCTTCAAACACCCATATCGCGCGAACGGATTGACCTAACCCAAAAATTCCTGTTGCGTATGAAAGTAGAAACTCGCCCGAATACAACGGTATGTGTATTTTTTCCCTAGGCCATTCTGGTTAAGCGATAGGAGCAGCAGAACTGCGAATAATTTGTTGTCTTGTCAACCATTTCTTAGCTTCAAAGTCCCATATCTCGCGAACGGATTGACCTCACCCAAAAATTCCTATTGCATCTGAAAGTAGAAACTCGCCCGATTACAGCGGTATGTGTATTTTTTCTCTATGCCATTCTCGTTAAGCGTTTGGAGCAGCAGAATTGCGAAAAATTGTTTGCCTTCTCAACCATTTCTTGGCTTCAAACTCCCATATCTCGCGAAGGGATTGACCTAACCCAAAAATTCCTGTTGCTTCTCAAAGTAGAAACTCGCCCGATTAGAATGGTATGTGTATTTTTTCCCTAGGCCATTCTGGTTAAGCGATAGGAGCAGCAGAACTGCGAAAAATTTGTGGCCTTCTCACCATTTCTTGGCTTCAAACTCCCATATGTCGCGAACGGATTGACCTAACCCAAAAATTCCTGTTGCGTATGAAAGTAGAAACTCGCCCGATTACAAACGTATGTGTATTTTTTCCCTATGCCATTCTGGTTAAGCGATTAGCGCAGCAGAAGTGCGAAAAATTTGTTGTCTTGTCAACCATTTCTTAGCTTCAAAGTCCCATATCTCGCGAACGGATTGACCTCACCCAAAAATTCCTATCGCATCTGAAAGTAGAAACTCGCCCGATTACAACGGTATGTGTATTTTTTCCCTAGGCCATTCTGGTTAAGCGTTTGGAGCATCAGAATTGCGAAAAATTTTTTGCGTTCTCAACCATATCTTGGCTTCAACCTACCATATCTCGCGAACGGATTGACCCAACCCAAAAATTCCTGTTGCGTCTGATAGTAGAAACTCGCCCGATTACAAACGTATGTGTATTTTTTCCCTATGCCATTCTGGTTAAGCGATTAGCGCAGCAGAAGTGCGAAAAATTTGTTGTCTTGTCAACCATTTCTTAGCTTCAAAGTCCCATATCTCGCGAACGGATTGACCTCACCCAAAAATTCCTATCGCATCTGAAAGTAGAAACTCGCCCGATTACAACGGTATGTGTATTTTTTCCCTAGGCTATTCTGGTTAAGCGATTGGAGCAGCAGAATTGCGAAAAATTTGATCTCTTCTCAACCATTTCTTAGCTTCAAACTCCCATATCTCGCGAACGGATTGACCTAACCCAAAAATTCCTATTGCATCTGAAAGTAGAAACTCGCCCGATTACAACAGTATGTGTATATTTTCCCTAGGCCATTCTGGTTAAGCGTTTTGAGCAGCAGAAGTGCGAAAAATTTGTGGCCTTCTCAACCATTTCTTGGCTTCAAACTCCCTTACCTTGCGAACGGATTGACCTAACCCAAAAATTACTATTGCATTTGAAAGTAGAAACTCACCCGATTAGAACGGTATGTGTATTTTTCTCCTAGGCCATTCTGGTTAAGCGTTTGGAGCAGCATAATTGCGAAAAATTTTGTGCCTTCTCAACCATTTCTTGGCTTCATAATACCCTATCTCGCGAACGGATTGACCTAACCCAAAAATTCCTATTGCATCTGAAAGTAGAAGCTCGCCCGATTACAACGGTATGTGTATTTTTTCCCTATGCCATTCTGGCTAAGCGTTTGGAGCAGCAGAATTGCGAAAAATTTTTTGCCTTCTCAACCATTTCTTGGCTTCAAACTCCCATATGTCGCGAACGGATTGACCTAACCCAAAAATTCCTATTGCGTATGAAAGTAGAAACTCGCCCGATTACAACCGTATGCGTATTTTTTCCCTAGGCCCTTCTGGATAAGCGTTTGGAGCAGCAGAATTGCGAAAAATTTTTTGCGTTCTCAACCATTTCTTGGCTTCAAACTCCCATATCTCGTGAACGGATTGACCCACCCCAAAAATTCCTGTTGCGTCTGAAAGTAGAAACTCGCCCGATTACAACGGTATGTGTACTTTTTCCCCTAGGACATTCTGGTTTCGCTTTTGGAGCAGCAGAATTGCGAAAAATTTTTTGCCTTTTCAACCATTTCTTGGCTTCAAACTCTCATATCACGCGAACGGATTGATATAACCCAAAAATTCCTGTTGCGTCTAAAAGTAGAAACTCGCACCATTACAACGGTATGTGTATTTTTTCCCTAGGCTATTCTGGTTAAGCGTTTGGAGCAGCAGAAGTGCGACAAATTTTGTGCCTTCTCAACCATTTCTTGGCTTCAAACTCCCATATCTCGCGAACGGATTGACCCAACCCAAAAATTCCTGTTGCGTATGAAAGTAGAAACTCGCCCGATTACAACGGCATGTGTATTTTTTCCCTAGGCCATTCTGGTTAAGCGTTTGGAGCAGCAGAATTGCGAAAAATTTGTGGCCTTCTCAACCATTTCTTGGCTTCAAACTCCCTTATCTTGCGAACGGATTGACCTAACACAAAAATTGCTATTGCATTTGAAAGTAGAAACTCACCCGATTAGAACGGTATGTGTATTTTTCTCCTAGGCCATTCTGGTTAAGCGATTGCAGCTGCAGAAGTGCGAAAAATTTGTTGTCTTCTCAACCATTTCTTCGATTCATAGTCCCATATCTCGCGAACGGATTGACCAAACCCAAAAATTCCTGCTGCGTCTGAAAGTAGAAACTCGCCCGATTACAACTGTATGCGTATTTTTTCCGTAGGCCATTCTGGTTAAGCGATTGGAGCAGCAGAATTGCGAAAAATTTGATCTCTTCTCAACCATTTCATAGCTTCAAACTCCCATATCTCGCGAACGGATTGACCTAACCCAAAAATTCCTATTGCATCTGAAAGTAGAAACTCGCCCGATTACAACAGTATGTGTATATTTTCCCTAGGCCATTCTGGTTAAGCGTTTGGAGCAGCAGAAGTGCGAAAAATTTGTGGCCTTCTCAACCATTTCTTGGCTTCAAACTCCCTTATCTTGCGAACGGATTGACCTAACACAAAAATTGCTATTGCATTTGAAAGTAGAAACTCACCCGATTAGAACGGTATGTGTATTTTTCTCCTAGGCCATTCTGGTTAAGCGATTGCAGCTGCAGAAGTGCGAAAAATTTGTTGTCTTCTCAAC
The DNA here is from genome assembly GCF_051014685.1 of Ptiloglossa arizonensis. NCBI lineage: Eukaryota > Metazoa > Arthropoda > Insecta > Hymenoptera > Colletidae > Ptiloglossa > Ptiloglossa arizonensis. Next base: position 54,977 of record NW_027478559.1, read on the forward strand.
CATTTCTTCGATTCATAGTCCCATATCTCGCGAACGGATTGACCAAACCCAAAAATTCCCGCTGCGTCTGAAAGTAGAAACTCGCCCGATTACAACTGTATGCGTATTTTTTCCCTAGGCCCTTCTGGATAAGCGTTTGGAACAGCAGAATTGCGAAAAATTTGTTGTCTTCGCAACCATTTCTTGGCTTCAAACTCCCATATCTCGTGAACGGATTGACCCACCCCAAAAATTCCTGTTGCGTCTGATAGTAGAAACTCGCCCGATTACAACGGTATGTGTATTTTTTCCCTAGGCCATTCTGGTTAAGCGATTGGAGCAGCAGAATTGCGAAAAATTTGTTCTCTCCTCAACCATTTCTTGGCTTCAACCTACCATATCTCGCGAACGGATTGACCCAACGCAAAAATTCCTGTTGCGTCTGAAAGTAGAAACTCGCCCGATTACAACGGTATGTGTATTTTTTCCCTAGGCTATTCTGGTTAAGCGATTGGAGCAGCAGAATTGCGAAAAATTTGATCTCTTCTCAACCATTTCTTAGCTTCAAACTCCCATATCTCGCGAACGGATTGACCTAACCCAAAAATTCCTATTGCATCTGAAAGTAGAAACTCGCCCGATTACAACAGTATGTGTATATTTTCCCTAGGCCATTCTGGTTAAGCGTTTTGAGCAGCAGAAGTGCGAAAAATTTGTGGCCTTCTCAACCATTTCTTGGCTTCAAACTCCCTTACCTTGCGAACGGATTGACCTAACCCAAAAATTGCTTTTGCATTTGAAAGTAGAAACTCACCCGATTAGAACGGTATGTGTATTTTTCTCCTAGGCCATTCTGGTTAAGCGTTTGGAGCAGCATAATTGCGAAAAATTTTGTGCCTTCTCAACCATTTCTTGGCTTCATAATACCCTATCTCGCGAACGGATTGACCTAACCCAAAAATTCCTATTGCATCTGAAAGTAGAAGCTCGCCCGATTACAACGGTATGTGTATTTTTTCCCTATGCCATTCTGGCTAAGCGTTTGGAGCAGCAGAATTGCGAAAAATTTTTTGCCTTCTCAACCATTTCTTGGCTTCAAACTCCCATATGTCGCGAACGGATTGACCTAACCCAAAAATTCCTATTGCGTATGAAAGTAGAAACTCGCCCGATTACAACCGTATGCGTATTTTTTCCCTAGGCCCTTCTGGATAAGCGTTTGGAGCAGCAGAATTGCGAAAAATTTTTTGCGTTCTCAACCATTTCTTGGCTTCAAACTCCCATATCTCGTGAACGGATTGACCCACCCCAAAAATTCCTGTTGCGTCTGAAAGTAGAAACTCGCCCGATTACAACGGTATGTGTACTTTTTCCCCTAGGACATTCTGGTTTCGCTTTTGGAGCAGCAGAATTGCGAAAGTTTTTTGCCTTTTCAACCATTTCTTGGCTTCAAACTCTCATATCACGCGAACGGATTGATATAACCCAAAAATTCCTGTTGCGTCTGAAAGTAGAAACTCGCACCATTACAACGGTATGTGTATTTTTTCCCTAGGCTATTCTGGTTAAGCGTTTGGAGCAGCAGAAGTGCGACAAATTTTGTGCCTTCTCAACCATTTCTTGGCTTCAAACTCCCATATCTCGCGAACGGATTGACCCAACCCAAAAATTCCTGTTGCGTATGAAAGTAGAAACTCGCCCGATTACAACGGCATGTGTATTTTCTCCCTAGGCCATTCTGGTTAAGCGTTTGGAGCAGCAGAATTGCGAAAAATTTGTGGCCTTCTCAACCATTTCTTGGCTTCAAACTCCCTTATCTTGCGAACGGATTGACCTAACACAAAAATTGCTATTGCATTTGAAAGTAGAAACTCACCCGATTAGAACGGTATGTGTATTTTTCTCCTAGGCCATTCTGGTTAAGCGATTGCAGCTGCAGAAGTGCGAAAAATTTGTTGTCTTCTCAACCATTTCTTCGATTCATAGTCCCATATCTCGCGAACGGATTGACCAAACCCAAAAATTCCTGCTGCGTCTGAAAGTAGAAACTCGCCCGATTACAACTGTATGCGTATTTTTTCCCTAGGCCCTTCTGGATAAGCGTTTGGAACAGCAGAATTGCGAAAAATTTGTTGTCTTCGCAACCATTTCTTGGCTTCAAACTCCCATATCTCGTGAACGGATTGACCCACCCCAAAAATTCCTGTTGCGTCTGATAGTAGAAACTCGCCCGATTACAACGGTATGTGTATTTTTTCCCTAGGCCATTCTGGTTAAGCGATTGGAGCAGCAGAATTGCGAAAAATTTGTTCTCTCCTCAACCATTTCTTGGCTTCAACCTACCATATCTCGCGAACGGATTGACCCAACCCAAAAATTCCTGTTGCGTCTGAAAGTAGAAACTCGCCCGATTACAACGGTATGTGTATTTTTTCCCTAGGCTATTCTGGTTAAGCGATTGGAGCAGCAGAATTGCGAAAAATTTGATCTCTTCTCAACCATTTCTTAGCTTCAAACTCCCATATCTCGCGAACGGATTGACCTAACCCAAAAATTCCTATTGCATCTGAAAGTAGAAACTCGCCCGATTACAACAGTATGTGTATATTTTCCCTAGGCCATTCTGGTTAAGCGTTTGGAGCAGCAGAAGTGCGAAAAATTTGTGGCCTTCTCAACCATTTCTTGGCTTCAAACTCCCTTATCTTGCGAACGGATTGACCTAACACAAAAATTGCTATTGCATTTGAAAGTAGAAACTCACCCGATTAGAACGGTATGTGTATTTTTCTCCTAGGCCATTCTGGTTAAGCGATTGCAGCTGCAGAAGTGCGAAAAATTTGTTGTCTTCTCAACCATTTCTTCGATTCATAGTCCCATATCTCGCGAACGGATTGACCAAACCCAAAAATTCCTGCTGCGTCTGAAAGTAGAAACTCGCCCGATTACAACTGTATGCGTATTTTTTCCCTAGGCCCTTCTGGATAAGCGTTTGGAACAGCAGAATTGCGAAAAATTTGTTGTCTTCGCAACCATTTCTTGGCTTCAAACTCCCATATCTCGTGAACGGATTGACCCACCCCAAAAATTCCTGTTGCGTCTGATAGTAGAAACTCGCCCGATTACAACGGTATGTGTATTTTTTCCCTAGGCCATTCTGGTTAAGCGATTGGAGCAGCAGAATTGCGAAAAATTTGTTCTCTCCTCAACCATTTCTTGGCTTCAACCTACCATATCTCGCGAACGGATTGACCCAACCCAAAAATTCCTGTTGCGTCTGAAAGTAGAAACTCGCCCGATTACAACGGTATGTGTATTTTTTCCCTAGGCTATTCTGGTTAAGCGATTGGAGCAGCAGAATTGCGAAAAATTTGATCTCTTCTCAACCATTTCTTAGCTTCAAACTCCCATATCTCGCGAACGGATTGACCTAACCCAAAAATTCCTATTGCATCTGAAAGTAGAAACTCGCCCGATTACAACAGTATGTGTATATTTTCCCTAGGCCATTCTGGTTAAGCGTTTTGAGCAGCAGAAGTGCGAAAAATTTGTGGCCTTCTCAACCATTTCTTGGCTTCAAACTCCCTTACCTTGCGAACGGATTGACCTAACCCAAAAATTGCTTTTGCATTTGAAAGTAGAAACTCACCCGATTAGAACGGTATGTGTATTTTTCTCCTAGGCCATTCTGGTTAAGCGTTTGGAGCAGCATAATTGCGAAAAATTTTGTGCCTTCTCAACCATTTCTTGGCTTCATAATACCCTATCTCGCGAACGGATTGACCTAACCCAAAAATTCCTATTGCATCTGAAAGTAGAAGCTCGCCCGATTACAACGGTATGTGTATTTTTTCCCTATGCCATTCTGGCTAAGCGTTTGGAGCAGCAGAATTGCGAAAAATTTTTTGCCTTCTCAACCATTTCTTGGCTTCAAACTCCCATATGTCGCGAACGGATTGACCTAACCCAAAAATTCCTATTGCGTATGAAAGTAGAAACTCGCCCGATTACAACCGTATGCGTATTTTTTCCCTAGGCCCTTCTGGATAAGCGTTTGGAGCAGCAGAATTGCGAAAAATTTTTTGCCTTTTCAACCATTTCTTGGCTTCAAACTCTCATATCACGCGAACGGATTGATATAACCCAAAAATTCCTGTTGCGTCTGAAAGTAGAAACTCGCACCATTACAACGGTATGTGTATTTTTTCCCTAGGCTATTCTGGTTAAGCGTTTGGAGCAGCAGAAGTGCGACAAATTTTGTGCCTTCTCAACCATTTCTTGGCTTCAAACTCCCATATCTCGCGAACGGATTGACCCAACCCAAAAATTCCTGTTGCGTATGAAAGTAGAAACTCGCCCGATTACAACGGCATGTGTATTTTTTCCCTAGGCCATTCTGGTTAAGCGTTTGGAGCAGCAGAATTGCGAAAAATTTGTGGCCTTCTCAACCATTTCTTGGCTTCAAACTCCCTTATCTTGCGAACGGATTGACCTAACACAAAAATTGCTATTGCATTTGAAAGTAGAAACTCACCCGATTAGAACGGTATGTGTATTTTTCTCCTAGGCCATTCTGGTTAAGCGATTGCAGCTGCAGAAGTGCGAAAAATTTGTTGTCTTCTCAACCATTTCTTCGATTCATAGTCCCATATCTCGCGAACGGATTGACCAAACCCAAAAATTCCTGCTGCGTCTGAAAGTAGAAACTCGCCCGATTACAACTGTATGCGTATTTTTTCCGTAGGCCATTCTGGTTAAGCGATTGGAGCAGCAGAATTGCGAAAAATTTGATCTCTTCTCAACCATTTCTTAGCTTCAAACTCCCATATCTCGCGAACGGATTGACCTAACCCAAAAATTCCTATTGCATCTGAAAGTAGAAACTCGCCCGATTACAACAGTATGTGTATATTTTCCCTAGGCCATTCTGGTTAAGCGTTTGGAGCAGCAGAAGTGCGAAAAATTTGTGGCCTTCTCAACCATTTCTTGGCTTCAAACTCCCTTATCTTGCGAACGGATTGACCTAACACAAAAATTGCTATTGCATTTGAAAGTAGAAACTCACCCGATTAGAACGGTATGTGTATTTTTCTCCTAGGCCATTCTGGTTAAGCGATTGCAGCTGCAGAAGTGCGAAAAATTTGTTGTCTTCTCAACCATTTCTTCGATTCATAGTCCCATATCTCGCGAACGGATTGGCCAAACCCAAAAATTCCTGCTGCGTCTGAAAGTAGAAACTCGCCCGATTACAACTGTATGCGTATTTTTTCCCTAGGCCCTTCTGGATAAGCGTTTGGAGCAGCAGAATTGCGAAAAATTTGTTGTCTTCGCAACCATTTCTTGGCTTCAAACTCCCATATCTCGTGAACGGATTGACCCACCCCAAAAATTCCTGTTGCGTCTGATAGTAGAAACTCGCCCGATTACAACGGTATGTGTATTTTTTCCCTAGGCCATTCTGGTTAAGCGATTGGAGCAGCAGAATTGCGAAAAATTTGTTCTCTCCTCAACCATTTCTTGGCTTCAACCTACCATATCTCGCGAACGGATTGACCCAACCCAAAAATTCCTGTTGCGTCTGAAAGTAGAAACTCGCCCGATTACAACGGTATGTGTATTTTTTCCCTTGGCCATTCTGGTTAAGCGATTGGAGCAGCAGAATTGCGAAAAATTTGATCTCTTCTCAACCATTTCTTAGCTTCAAAGTCCCATATGTCGGGAACGGATTGACCTCACCCAAAAATACCTATTGCGTCTGAAAGTAGAAACTCGCCCGATTACAACGGTATGTGTACTTTTTCCCTAGAACATTCTGGTTTCGATTTTGGTGCAGCAGAATTGCGAAAAATTTTTTGCCTTGCCAACCATGGCTTGGCTTCAAACTCCCATATCACGCGAACGGATTGATATAACCCAAAAATTCCTGTTGCATCTGAAAGTAGAAACTCGCACGATTACAACGGTATGTGTATTTTTTCCCTAGGCCATTCTTGTTAAGCGATTGGAGCAGCAGAATTGGGAAAAATTTTTTGCGTTCTCAACCATATCTTGGCTTCAACCTACCATATCTCGCGAACGCATTGTCCTAACCCACAAATTCCTATTGCATCTGAAAGTAGAAACTCGCCCGATTACGACGGTAAGTGTATTTTTTCCCTAGGCCATTCTTGTTAAGCGATTGCAGCTGCAGAAGTGCGAAAAATTTGTTGTCTTCTCAACCATTTCTTCGATTCATAGTCCCATATCTCGCGAACGGATTGACCAAACCCAAAAATTCCTGCTGCGTCTGAAAGTAGAAACTCGCCCGATTACAACTGTATGCGTATTTTTTCCCTAGGCCCTTCTGGATAAGCGTTTGGAGCAGCAGAATTGCGAAAAATTTGTTGTCTTCGCAACCATTTCTTGGCTTCAAACTCCCATATCTCGCGAACGGATTGACCAAACCCAAAAATTCCTGCTGCGTCTGAAAGTAGAAACTCGCCCGATTACAACTGTATGCGTATTTTTTCCGTAGGCCATTCTGGTTAAGCGATTGGAGCAGCAGAATTGCGAAAAATTTGATCTCTTCTCAACCATTTCTTAGCTTCAAACTCCCATATCTCGCGAACGGATTGACCTAACCCAAAAATTCCTATTGCATCTGAAAGTAGAAACTCGCCCGATTACAACAGTATGTGTATATTTTCCCTAGGCCATTCTGGTTAAGCGTTTGGAGCAGCCGAAGTGCGAAAAATTTGTGGCCTTCTCAACCATTTCTTGGCTTCAAACTCCCTTATCTTGCGAACGGATTGACCTAACACAAAAATTGCTATTGCATTTGAAAGTAGAAACTCACCCGATTAGAACGGTATGTGTATTTTTCTCCTAGGCCATTCTGGTTAAGCGATTGCAGCTGCAGAAGTGCGAAAAATTTGTTGTCTTCTCAACCATTTCTTCGATTCATAGTCCCATATCTCGCGAACGGATTGACCAAACCCAAAAATTCCTGCTGCGTCTGAAAGTAGAAACTCGCCCGATTACAACTGTATGCGTATTTTTTCCCTAGGCCCTTCTGGATAAGCGTTTGGAGCAGCAGAATTGCGAAAAATTTGTTGTCTTCGCAACCATTTCTTGGCTTCAAACTCCCATATCTCGTGAACGGATTGACCCACCCCAAAAATTCCTGTTGCGTCTGATAGTAGAAACTCGCCCGATTACAACGGTATGTGTATTTTTTCCCTAGGCCATTCTGGTTAAGCGATTGGAGCAGCAGAATTGCGAAAAATTTGTTCTCTCCTCAACCATTTCTTGGCTTCAACCTACCATATCTCGCGAACGGATTGACCCAACCCAAAAATTCCTGTTGCGTCTGAAAGTAGAAACTCGCCCGATTACAACGGTATGTGTATTTTTTCCCTTGGCCATTCTGGTTAAGCGATTGGAGCAGCAGAATTGCGAAAAATTTGATCTCTTCTCAACCATTTCTTAGCTTCAAAGTCCCATATGTCGGGAACGGATTGACCTCACCCAAAAATACCTATTGCGTCTGAAAGTAGAAACTCGCCCGATTACAACGGTATGTGTACTTTTTCCCTAGAACATTCTGGTTTCGATTTTGGTGCAGCAGAATTGCGAAAAATTTTTTGCCTTGCCAACCATGGCTTGGCTTCAAACTCCCATATCACGCGAACGGATTGATATAACCCAAAAATTCCTGTTGCATCTGAAAGTAGAAACTCGCACGATTACAACGGTATTTGTATTTTTTCCCTAGGCCATTCTTGTTAAGCGATTGGAGCAGCAGAATTGGGAAAAATTTTTTGCGTTCTCAACCATATCTTGGCTTCAACCTACCATATCTCGCGAACGCATTGTCCTAACCCACAAATTCCTATTGCATCTGAAAGTAGAAACTCGCCCGATTACAACGGTAAGTGTATTTTTTCCCTAGGCCATTCTTGTTAAGCGATTGGAGCAGCAGAATTGCGAAAAATTTTTTGCGTTCTCAAACATTTCTTGGCTTCAAACACCCATATCGCGCGAACGGATTGACCCACCCCAAAAATTCCTGTTGCGTCTGAAAGTAGAAACTCGCCCGATTACAACGGTATGTGTATTTTTTCCCTAGGCCATTCTGGTTAAGCGTTTGGAGCATCAGAATTGCGAAAAATTTTTTGCGTTCTCAACCATATCTTGGCTTCAACCTACCATATCTCGCGAACGGATTGACCCAACCCAAAAATTCCTGTTGCGTCTGAAAGTAGAAACTCGCCCGATTACAACGGTATGTGTATTTTTTCCCTAGGCCATTCTGGTTAAGCGATTGGAGCAGCAGAATTGCGAAAAATTTGATCTCTTCTCAACCATTTCTTAGCTTCAAACTCCCATATCTCGCGAACGGATTGACCTAACACAAAAATTGCTATTGCATTTGAAAGTAGAAACTCAGCCGATTAGAACGGTATGTGTATTTTTCTCCTAGGCCATTCTGGTTAAGCGATTGCAGCTGCAGAAGTGCGAAAAATTTGTTGTCTTCTCAACCATTTCTTCGATTCATAGTCCCATATCTCGCGAACGGATTGACCAAACCCAAAAATTCCTGCTGCGACTGAAAGTAGAAACTCGCCCGATTACAACTGTATGCGTATTTTTTCCCTAGCCCATTCTGGTTAAGCGATTGGAGCAGCAGAATTGCGAAAAATTTGATCTCTTCTCAACCATTTCTTAGCTTCAAACTCCCATATCTCGCGAACGGATTGACCTAACCCAAAAATTCCTGTTGCATCTGAAAGTAGAAACTCGCCCGATTACAACAGTATGTGTATATTTTCCCTAGGCCATTCTGGTTAAGCGTTTGGAGCAGCAGAAGTGCGAAAAATTTGTGGCCTTCTCAACCATTTCTTGGCTTCAAACTCCCTTATCTTGCGAACGGATTGACCTAACACAAAAATTGCTATTGCATTTGAAAGTAGAAACTCACCCGATTAGAACGGTATGTGTATTTTTCTCCTAGGCCATTCTGGTTAAGCGATTGCAGCTGCAGAAGTGCGAAAAATTTGTTGTCTTCTCAACCATTTCTTCGATTCATAGTCCCATATCTCGCGAACGGATTGACCAAACCCAAAAATTCCTGCTGCGTCTGAAAGTAGAAACTCGCCCGATTACAACTGTATGCGTATTTTTTCCCTAGGCCCTTCTGGATAAGCGTTTGGAGCAGCAGAATTGCGAAAAATTTGTTGTCATCGCAACCATTTCTTGGCTTCAAACTCCCATATCTCGTGAACGGATTGACCCACCCCAAAAATTCCTGTTGCGTCTGATAGTAGAAACTCGCCCGATTACAACGGTATGTGTATTTCTTCCCTAGGCCATTCTGGTTAAGCGATTGGAGCAGCAGAATTGCGAAAAATTTGTTCTCTCCTCAACCATTTCTTGGCTTCAACCTACCATATCTCGCGAACGGATTGACCCAACCCAAAAATTCCTGTTGCGTCTGAAAGTAGAAACTCGCCCGATTACAACGGTATGTGTATTTTTTCCCTTGGCCATTCTGGTTAAGCGATTGGAGCAGCAGAATTGCGAAAAATTTGATCTCTTCTCAACCATTTCTTAGCTTCAAACTCCCATATGTCGGGAACGGATTGACCTCACCCAAAAATACCTATTGCGTCTGAAAGTAGAAACTCGCCCGATTACAACGGTATGTGTACTTTTTCCCTAGAACATTCTGGTTTCGATTTTGGTGCAGCAGAATTGCGAAAAATTTTTTGCCTTGTCAACCATTGCTTGGCTTCAAACTCCCATATCACGCGAACGGATTGATATAACCCAAAAATTCCTGTTGCGTCTGAAAGTAGAATCTCGTACGATTACAACGGTATGTGTATTTTTTCCCTAGGCCATTCTGGTTAAGCGTTTGGAGCAGCAGAAGTGCGAAAAATTTGTGGCCTTCTCAACCATTTCTTGGCTTCAAACTCCCTTATCTTGCGAACGGATTGACCTAACACAAAAATTGCTATTGCATTTGAAAGTAGAAACTCACCCGATTAGAACGGTATGTGTATTTTTCTCCTAGGCCATTCTGGTTAAGCGATTGCAGCTGCAGAAGTGCGAAAAATTTGTTTTCTTCTCAACCATTTCTTCGATTCATAGTCCCATATCTCGCGAACGGATTGACCAAACCCAAAAATTCCTGCTGCGTCTGAAAGTAGAAACTCGCCCGATTACAACTGTATGCGTATTTTTTCCGTAGGCCATTCTGGTTAAGCGATTGGAGCAGCAGAATTGCGAAAAATTTGATCTCTTCTCAACCATTTCTTAGCTTCAAACTCCCATATCTCGCGAACGGATTGACCTAACCCAAAAATTCCTATTGCATCTGAAAGTAGAAACTCGCCCGATTACAACAGTATGTGTATATTTTCCCTAGGCCATTCTGGTTAAGCGTTTGGAGCAGCAGAAGTGCGAAAAATTTGTGGCCTTCTCAACCATTTCTTGGCTTCAAACTCCCTTATCTTGCGAACGGATTGACCTAACACAAAAATTGCTATTGCATTTGAAAGTAGAAACTCACCCGATTAGAACGGTATGTGTATTTTTCTCCTAGGCCATTCTGGTTAAGCGATTGCAGCTGCAGAAGTGCGAAAAATTTGTTGTCTTCTCAACCATTTCTTCGATTCATAGTCCCATATCTCGCGAACGGATTGACCAAACCCAAAAATTCCTGCTGCGTCTGAAAGTAGAAACTCGCCCGATTACAACTGTATGCGTATTTTTTCCCTAGGCCCTTCTGGATAAGCGTTTGGAGCAGCAGAATTGCGAAAAATTTGTTGTCTTCGCAACCATTTCTTGGCTTCAAACTCCCATATCTCGGGAACGGATTGACCCACCCCAAAAATTCCTGTTGCGTCTGATAGTAGAAACTCGCCCGATTACAACGGTATGTGTATTTTTTCCCTAGGCCATTCTGGTTAAGCGATTGGAGCAGCAGAATTGCGAAAAATTTGTTCTCTCCTCAACCATTTCTTGGCTTCAACCTACCATATCTCGCGAACGGATTGACCCAACCCAAAAATTCCTGTTGCGTCTGAAAGTAGAAACTCGCCCGATTACAACAGTATGTGTATTTTTTCCCTTGGCCATTCTGGTTAAGCGATTGGAGCAGCAGAATTGCGAAAAATTTGATCTCTTCTCAACCATTTCTTAGCTTCAAAGTCCCATATGTCGGGAACGGATTGACCTCACCCAAAAATACCTATTGCGTCTGAAAGTAGAAACTCGCCCGATTACAACGGTATGTGTACTTTTTCCCTAGAACATTCTGGTTTCGATTTTGGTGCAGCAGAATTGCGAAAAATTTTTTGCCTTGCCAACCATGGCTTGGCTTCAAACTCCCATATCACGCGAACGGATTGATATAACCCAAAAATTCCTGTTGCATCTGAAAGTAGAAACTCGCACGATTACAACGGTATTTGTATTTTTTCCCTAGGCCATTCTTGTTAAGCGATTGGAGCAGCAGAATTGGGAAAAATTTTTTGCGTTCTCAACCATATCTTGGCTTCAACCTACCATATCTCGCGAACGCATTGTCCTAACCCACAAATTCCTATTGCATCTGAAAGTAGAAACTCGCCCGATTACAACGGTAAGTGTATTTTTTCCCTAGGCCATTCTTGTTAAGCGATTGGAGCAGCAGAATTGCGAAAAATTTTTTGCGTTCTCAAACATTTCTTGGCTTCAAACACCCATATCGCGCGAACGGATTGACCCACCCCAAAAATTCCTGTTGCGTCTGAAAGTAGAAACTCGCCCGATTACAACGGTATGTGTATTTTTTCCCTAGGCCATTCTGGTTAAGCGTTTGGAGCATCAGAATTGCGAAAAATTTTTTGCGTTCTCAACCATATCTTGGCTTCAACCTACCATATCTCGCGAACGGATTGACCCAACCCAAAAATTCCTGTTGCGTCTGAAAGTAGAAACTCGCCCGATTACAACGGTATGTGTATTTTTTCCCTAGGCCATTCTGGTTAAGCGATTGGAGCAGCAGAATTGCGAAAAATTTGATCTCTTCTCAACCATTTCTTAGCTTCAAACTCCCATATCTCGCGAACGGATTGACCTAACACAAAAATTGCTATTGCATTTGAAAGTAGAAACTCAGCCGATTAGAACGGTATGTGTATTTTTCTCCTAGGCCATTCTGGTTAAGCGATTGCAGCTGCAGAAGTGCGAAAAATTTGTTGTCTTCTCAACCATTTCTTCGATTCATAGTCCCATATCTCGCGAACGGATTGACCAAACCCAAAAATTCCTGCTGCGACTGAAAGTAGAAACTCGCCCGATTACAACTGTATGCGTATTTTTTCCCTAGCCCATTCTGGTTAAGCGATTGGAGCAGCAGAATTGCGAAAAATTTGATCTCTTCTCAACCATTTCTTAGCTTCAAACTCCCATATCTCGCGAACGGATTGACCTAACCCAAAAATTCCTGTTGCATCTGAAAGTAGAAACTCGCCCGATTACAACAGTATGTGTATATTTTCCCTAGGCCATTCTGGTTAAGCGTTTGGAGCAGCAGAAGTGCGAAAAATTTGTGGCCTTCTCAACCATTTCTTGGCTTCAAACTCCCTTATCTTGCGAACGGATTGACCTAACACAAAAATTGCTATTGCATTTGAAAGTAGAAACTCACCCGATTAGAACGGTATGTGTATTTTTCTCCTAGGCCATTCTGGTTAAGCGATTGCAGCTGCAGAAGTGCGAAAAATTTGTTGTCTTCTCAACCATTTCTTCGATTCATAGTCCCATATCTCGCGAACGGATTGACCAAACCCAAAAATTCCTGCTGCGTCTGAAAGTAGAAACTCGCCCGATTACAACTGTATGCGTATTTTTTCCCTAGGCCCTTCTGGATAAGCGTTTGGAGCAGCAGAATTGCGAAAAATTTGTTGTCTTCGCAACCATTTCTTGGCTTCAAACTCCCATATCTCGTGAACGGATTGACCCACCCCAAAAATTCCTGTTGCGTCTGATAGTAGAAACTCGCCCGATTACAACGGTATGTGTATTTTTTCCCTAGGCCATTCTGGTTAAGCGATTGGAGCAGCAGAATTGCGAAAAATTTGTTCTCTCCTCAACCGTTTCTTGGCTTCAACCTACCATATCTCGCGAACGGATTGACCCAACCCAAAAATTCCTGTTGCGTCTGAAAGTAGAAACTCGCCCGATTACAACGGTATGTGTATTTTTTCCCTTGGCCATTCTGGTTAAGCGATTGGAGCAGCAGAATTGCGAAAAATTTGATCTCTTCTCAACCATTTCTTAGCTTCAAACTCCCATATGTCGGGAACGGATTGACATCACCCAAAAATACCTATTGCGTCTGAAAGTAGAAACTCGCCCGATTACAACGGTATGTGTACTTTTTCCCTAGAACATTCTGGTTTCGATTTTGGTGCAGCAGAATTGCGAAAAATTTTTTGCCTTGTCAACCATTGCTTGGCTTCAAACTCCCATATCACGCGAACGGATTGATATAACCCAAAAATTCCTGTTGCGTCTGAAAGTAGAAACTCGCACGATTACAACGGTATGTGTATTTTTTCCCTAGGCCATTCTGGTTAAGCGATTGGAGCAGCAAAACTGCGAAAAATTTGTTACCATCTCAACCATTTCTTAGCTTCAAACTCCCATATATCGCGAACGCATTGTCCTAACCCACAAATTCCTATTGCATCTGAAAGTAGAAACTCGCCCGATTACAACGGTAAGTGTATTTTTTCCCTAGGCCATTCTTGTTAAGCGATTGGAGCAGCAGAATTGCGAAAAATTTTTTGCGTTCTCAACCATTTCTTGGCTTCAAACACCCATATCGCGCGAACGGATTGACCCACCCCAAAAATTCCTGTTGCGTCTGAAAGTAGAAACTCACCCGATTACAACAGTATGTGTATTTTTTCCCTAGGCCATTCTGGTTAAACGTTGGGAGAAGCAGAAGTGCGAAAAATTTGTGGCCTTCTCAACCATTTCTTGGCATCAAACTCCCATATGTCGCGAACGGATTGACCTAACCCAAAAATTCCTGTTGCGTATGAAAGTAGAAACTCGCCCGATTACAACGGTATGTGTATTTTTTCCCTAGGCCATTCTGGTTAAGCGATTGGCGCAGCAGAAGTGCGAAAAATTTGTTGTCTTGTCAACCATTTCTTAGCTTCAAAGTCCCATATCTCGCGAACGGATTGACCAAACCCAAAAATTCCTGCTGCGTCTGAAAGTAGAAACTCGCCCGGTTACAACAGTATGCGTATTTTTTCCCTAGGCCCTTCTGGATAAGCGTTTGGAGCAGCAGAATTGCGAAAAATTTGTTGTCTTCGCAACCATTTCTTGGCTTCAAACTCCCATATCTCGTGAACGGATTGACCCACCCCAAAAATTCCTGTTGCGTCTGATAGTAGAAACTCGCCCGATTACAACGGTATGTGTATTTTTTCCCTAGGCCATTCTGGTTAAGCGATTGGAGCAGCAGAATTGCGAAAAATTTGTTCTCTCCTCAACCATTTCTTGGCTTCAACCTACCATATCTCGCGAACGGATTGACCCAACCCAAAAATTCCTGTTGCGTCTGAAAGTAGAAACTCGCCCGATTACAACGGTATGTGTATTTTTTCCCTTGGCCATTCTGGTTAAGCGATTGGAGCAGCAGAATTGCGAAAAATTTGATCTCTTCTCAACCATTTCTTAGATTCAAACTCCCATATGTCGGGAACGGATTGACCTCACCCAAAAATACCTATTGCGTCTGAAAGTAGAAACTCGCCCGATTACAACGGTATGTGTATTTTTTCCCTAGGCCATTCTGGTTAAGCGATTGGAGCAGCAGAATTGCGAAAAATTTGATCTCTTCTCAACCATTTCTTAGCTTCAAACTCCCATATCTCGCCAACGGATTGACCTAACCCAAAAATTCCTATTGCATCTGAAAGTAGAAACTCGCCCGATTACAACAGTATGTGTATATTTTCCCTAGGCCATTCTGGTTAAGCGTTTGGAGCAGCAGAAGTGCGAAAAATTTGTGGCCTTCTCAACCATTTCTTGGCTTCAAACTCCCTTATCTTGCGAACGGATTGACCTAACACAAAAATTGCTATTGCATTTGAAAGTAGAATCTCACCCGATTAGAACGGTATGTGTATTTTTCTCCTAGGCCATTCTGGTTAAGCGATTGCAGCTGCAGAAGTGCGAAAAATTTGTTGTCTTCTCAACCATTTCTTCGATTCATAGTCCCATATCTCGCGAACGGATTGACCAAACCCAAAAATTCCTGCTGCGTCTGAAAGTAGAAACTCGCACGATTACAACGGTATGTGTATTTCTTCCCTAGGCCATTCTGGTTAAGCGATTGCAGCTGCAGAAGTGCGAAAAATTTGTTGTCTTCTCAACCATTTCTTCGCTTCATAGTCCCATATCTCGCGAACGGATTGACCAAACCCAAAAATTCCTGCTGCGTCTGAAAGTAGAAACTCGCCTGATTACGACGGTATGTGCATTTTTTCACTAGGCCATTCTGGTTAAGCGTTTGGAGCAGCAGAATTGCGAAAAATTTTTTTTGTTCTCAACCATTTGTTGGCTTCAAACTCCCATATCTCGCGAACGGATTGACCTAACCCAAAAATTCCTATTGCATCTGAAAGTAGAAACTCGCCCGATTACAACGGTATGTGTATTTTTTCCCCAGGACATTCTGGTTAAGCGTTTGGAGCAGCAGAATTGCGAAAAATTTGTTGCCTTCTCAACCATTTCTTGGCTTCATACTCCCATATCTCGCGAACAGACTGACCTAACCCAAAAATTCCTATTGCATCTGAAAGTAGAAACTCGCCCGATTACAACGGTATGCGTATTTTTTCCCTAGGCCATTCTGATTAAGCGATTGGAGCAGCAGAAGTGCGAAAAATTTGTTGTCTTGTCAACCATTTCTTAGCTTCAAACTCCCATATCTCGCGAACGGACTGACCTAACCCAAAAATTCCTATTGCATCTGAAAGTAGAAACTCGCCCGATTACAACGGTATGCGTATTTTTTCCCTAGGCGATTCTGGTTAAGCGATTGGAGCAGCAGAAGTGCGAAAAATTTGTTGTCATGTCAACCATTTCTTAGCTTCAAACTCCCATATCTCGCGAACGGATTGACCTAACACAAAAATTCCTACTGCGTCTGAAAGTAGAAACTAGCCCGATTACAACGGTGTGCGTATTTTTTCCCTAGGCCATTCTGATTAAGCGATTGGAGCAGCAGAATTGCGAAAAATTTTTTGCCCTGTCAACCATTTCTTGGCTTCAAACTCCCAATCTCGCGAACGGATTGACATAACCCAAAAATTCCTGTTGCGTCTGAAAGTAGAAGCTCGCCTGATTACAACGGTATGCGTATTTTTTCCCTAGGCGATTCTGGTTAAGCGATTGGAGCAGCAGAAGTGCGAAAAATTTGTTGTCTTGTCAACCATTTCTTAGCTTCAAACTCCCATATCTCGCGAACGGATTGACCTAACCCACAAATTCCTATTGCATCTGAAAGTAGAAACTCGCCCGATTACAACGGTTTGCGTATTTTTTCCCCAGGCCATTCTGATTAAGCGATTGGAGCAGCAGAAGTGCGAAAAATTTGTTGTCTTGTCAACCATTTCTTAGCTTCAAACTCCCATATCTCGCGAACGGATTGACCTAACCCAAAAATTCCTATTGCATCTGAAAGTAGAAACTCGCCAGATTACAACGGCATGTATACTTTTTCCCTAGGCCATTCTGATTAAGCGAATGGAGCAGCAGAAGTGCGAAAAATTTGTTGTCTTGTCAACCATTTCTTAGCTTCAAACTCCCATTTCTCGCGAACGGACTGACCTAACCCAAAAATTCCTATTGCATCTGAAAGTAGAAACTCGCCCGATTACAACGGTATGCGTATTTTTTCCCTAGGCCATTCTGGTTAAGTGTTTGGAGCAGCAGAAGTGCGAAAAATTTTGTGCGTTCTCAACCATTTCTTGGCTTCAAACTCCCATATCTCGCGAACGGATTGACCTAACCCAAAAATTCCTATTGCATCTGAAAGTAGAAACTCGCCCGATTACAACGGTATGTGCATTTTTTCCCTAGGCCATTCTGGTTAAGCGTTTGGAGCAGCAGAATTGCGAAAAATTTTTTGTGTTCTCAACCATTTCTTCGCTTCAAACTCCCATATCTCGCGAACGGATTGACATAACCCAAAAATTCCTGTTGCGTCTGAAAGTAGAAGCTCGCCCGATTACAACGGTATGCGTATTTTTTCCCTAGGCGATTCTGGTTAATCGATTGGAGCAGCAGATGTGCGAAAAATTTGTTGTCTTGTCAACCATTTCTTAGCTTCAAACTCCCATATCTCGCGAACGGATTGACCTAACACAAAAATTCCCGCTGCGTCTGAAAGTAGAAACTAGCCCGATTACCACGGTATGCGTATTTTTTCCCCAAGCCATTCTGGTTTAGCGACTGGAGCAGCAGAATTGCGAAAAATTTGTTGTCTTGTCAACCATTTCTTAGCTTCAAACTCCCATATCTCGCGAACGGATTGACCTAACACAAAAATTCCTGCTGCGTCTGAAAGTAGAAACTAGCCCGATTACAAAGGTATGCGTATTTTTTCCCTAGGCCATTCTGGTTAAGCGATTGGAGCAGCAGAAGTGCGAAAAATTTGTTGTCTTGTCAACCATTTCTTAGCTTCAAACTCCCATATCTTGCGAACGGATTGACCTAACCCAAGAATTCCTATTGCATCTGAAAGTAGAAACTCGCCTGATTACGACGGTATGTGCATTTTTTCACTAGGCCATTCTGGTTAAGCGTTTGGAGCAGCAGAATTGCGAAAAATTTTTTTTGTTCTCAACCATTTCTTGGCTTCAAACTCCCATATCTCGCGAACGGATTGACCTAACCCAAAAATTCCTATTGCATCTGAAAGTAGAAACTCGCCCGATTACAACGGTATGTGTATTTTTTCCCTAGGACATTCTGCTTAAGCGTTTGGAGCAGCAGAATTGCGAAAAATTTGTTGCCTTCTCAACCATTTCTTGGCTTCATACTCCCATATCTCGCGAACGGATTGACCTAACACAAAAATTCCTGCTGCGTCTGAAAGTAGAAACTAGCCCGATTACAACGGTGTGCGTATTTTTTCCCTAGGCCATTCTGATTAAGCGATTGGAGCAGCAGAATTGCGAAAAATTTTTTGCCCTGTCAACCATTTCTTGGCTTCAAACTCCCAATCTCGCGAACGGATTGACATAACCCAAAAATTCCTGTTGCGTCTGAAAGTAGAAGCTCGCCCGATTACAACGGTATGCGTATTTTTTCCCTAGGCGATTCTGGTTAAGCGATTGGAGCAGCAGAAGTGCGAAAAATTTGTTGTCTTGTCAACCATTTCTTAGCTTCAAACTCCCATATCTCGCGAACGGATTGACCTAACACAAAAATTCCCGCTGCGTCTGAAAGTAGAAACTAGCCCGATTACAACGGTATGCGTATTTTTTCCCCAAGCCATTCTGGTTTAGCGATTGGTGCAGCAGAATTGCGAAAAATTTGTTGTCTTGTCAACCATTTCTTAGCTTCAAACTCCCATATCTCGCGAACGGATTGACCTAACACAAAAATTCCTGCTGCGTCTGAAAGTAGAAACTAGCCCGATTACAACGGTATGCGTATTTTTTCCCTAGGCCATTCTGGTTAGCGATTGGATCAGCAGAAATGCGAAAAATTTGTTGTCTTGTCAACCATTTCTTAGCTTCAAACTCCCATATCTCGCGAACGGATTGACCTAACCCAAAAATTCCTATTGCATCTGAAAGTAGAAACTCGCCCGATTACAACGGTATGTGCATTTTTTCCCTAGGCCATTCTGGTTAAGCGTTTGGAGCAGCAGAATTGCGAAAAATTTTTTGTGTTCTCAACCATTTCTTCGCTTCAAACTCCCATATCTCGCGAACGGATTGACCTAACCTAAAAACTCCTATTGTATCTGAAAGTAGAAACTCGCCCGATTACAACGGTATGTGTATTTTTTCCCTAGGCCATTCTGGTTAAGCGTTTGGAGCAGCAGACTTGCGAAAAATTTGTTGCCTTCTCAACCATTTCTTGGCTTCATACTCCCATATCTCGCGAACGGATTGACATAACCCAAAAATTCCTGTTGCGTCTGAAAGTAGAAGCTCGCCCGATTACAACGGTATGCGTATTTTTTCCCTAGGCGATTCTGGTTAAGCGATTGGAGCAGCAGAAGTGCGAAAAATTTGTTGTCTTGTCAACCATTTCTTAGCTTCAAACTCCCATATCTCGCGAACGGATTGACCTAACACAAAAATTCCCGCTGCGTCTGAAAGTAGAAACTAGCCCGATTACAACGGTATGCGTATTTTTTCCCCAAGCCATTCTGGTTTAGCGATTGGAGCAGCAGAATTGCGAAAAATTTGTTGTCTTGTCAACCATTTCTTAGCTTCAAACTCCCATATCTCGCGAACGGATTGACCTAACACAAAAATTCCTGCTGCGTCTGAAAGTAGAAACTAGCCCGATTACAACGGTATGCGTATTTTTTCCCTAGGCCATTCTGGTTAGCGATTGGATCAGCAGAAATGCGAAAAATTTGTTGTCTTGTCAACCATTTCTTAGCTTCAAACTCCCATATCTCGCGAACGGATTGACCTAACCCAAAAATTCCTATTGCATCTGAAAGTAGAAACTCGCCCGATTACAACGGTATGTGCATTTTTTCCCTAGGCCATTCTGGTTAAGCGTTTGGAGCAGCAGAATTGCGAAAAATTTTTTGTGTTCTCAACCATTTCTTCGCTTCAAACTCCCATATCTCGCGAACGGATTGACCTAACCTAAAAACTCCTATTGTATCTGAAAGTAGAAACTCGCCCGATTACAACGGTATGTGTATTTTTTCCCTAGGCCATTCTGGTTAAGCGTTTGGAGCAGCAGAATTGCAAAAAATTTGTAGCCTTCTCAACCATTTCTTGGCTTCATACTCCCATATCTCGCGAACGGACTGACCTAACCCACAAATTCCTATTGCATCTGAAAGTAGAAACTCGCCCGATTACAACGGTATGCGTATTTTTTCCCCAGGCCATTCTGATTAAGCGATTGGAGCAGCAGAAGTGCGAAAAATTTGTTGTCTTGTCAACCATTTCTTAGCTTCAAACTCCCATATCTCGCGAACGGATTGACCTAACCCAAAAATTCCTATTGCATCTGAAAGTAGAAACTCGCCAGATTACAACGGCATGTATACTTTTTCCCTAGGCCATTCTGATTAAGCGAATGGAGCAGCAGAAGTGCGAAAAATTTGTTGTCTTGTCAACCATTTCTTAGCTTCAAACTCCCATATCTCGCGAACGGATTGACCTAACACAAAAATTCCTGCTGCATCTGAAAGTAGAATCTCGCCCGATTACAACGGTATGTGTATTTTTTCCCTAGGCCATTCTGGTTAAGCGTTTGGAGCAGCAGACTTGCGAAAAATTTGTTGCCTTCTCAACCATTTCTTGGCTTCATACTCCCATATCTCGCGAACGGATTGACCTAACCCAAAAATTCCTATTGCTTCTGAAAGTGGAAACTCGCCCGATTACCACGGTAGGTGTATTTTTTCCCTAGGCGATTCTGGTTAAGCGATTGGAGCAGCAGATGTGCGAAAAATTTGTTGTCTTGTCAACCATTTCTTAGCTTCAAACTCCCATATCTCGCGAACGGATTGACCTAACCTCAAAAATTCCTGTTGCGTCTGAATGTAGATACTCGCCCGATTACAACGGTATGTATACTTTTTCCTTAGGCCATTCTGGCTTCGCGTTTGGTGCAGCAGAATTGCGAAAAATTTTTTGCCCTGTCAACCATTTCTTGGCTTCAAACTCCCATATCTCGCGAACGGATTGACATAACCCAAAAATTCCTGTTGCGTCTGAAAGTAGAAGCTCGCCCGATTACCACGGTATGTGTATTTTTTCCCTAAGCCATTCTCGTTAAGCGATTGGCGCAGCGGAATTGCGAAAAATTTGTTGTCTTGTCAACCATTTCTTAGCTTCAAACTCCCATATCTCGCGAAGGGATTGACCTAACCCAAAAATTCCTATTGCATCTGAAAGTAGAAACTCGCCCGATTACAACGGTATGCGTATTTTTTCCCTAGGCCATTCTGGTTAAGCGATTGGAGCAGCAGAAGTGCGAAAAATTTGTTGTCTTGTCAACCATTTGTTAGCTTCAAACTCCCATATCTCGCGAACGGATTGACCTAACCCAAGAATTCCTATTGCATCTGAAAGTAGAAACTCGCCTGATTACGACGGTATGTGCATTTTTTCACTAGGCCATTCTGGTTAAGCGTTTGGAGCAGCAGAATTGCGAAAAATTTTTTTTGTTCCCAACCATTTCTTGGCTTCAAACTCCCATATCTCGCGAACGGATTGACCTAACCCAAAAATTCCTATTGCATCTGAAAGTAGAAACTCGCCCGATTACAACGGTATGTGTATTTTTTCCCTAGGACATTCTGGTTAAGCGTTTGGAGCAGCAGAATTGCGAAAAATTTGTTGCCTTCTCAACCATTTCTTGGCTTCATACTCCCATATCTCGCGAACGGACTGACCTAACCCAAAAATTCCTATTGCATCTGAAAGTAGAAACTCGCCCGATTACAACGGTATGCGTATTTTTTCCCTAGGCCATTCTGATTAAGCGATTGGAGCAGCAGAAGTGCGAAAAATTTGTTGTCTTGTCAACCATTTCTTAGCTTCAAACTCCCATATCTCGCGAACGGACTGACCTAACCCAAAAATTCCTATTGCATCTGAAAGTAGAAACTCGCCCGATTACAACGGTATGCGTATTTTTTCCCTAGGCGATTCTGGTTAAGCGATTGGAGCAGCAGAAGTGCGAAAAATTTGTTGTCATGTCAACCATTTCTTAGCTTCAAACTCCCATATCTCGCGAACGGATTGACCTAACACAAAAATTCCTGCTGCGTCTGAAAGTAGAAACTAGCCCGATTACAACGGTGTGCGTATTTTTTCCCTAGGCCATTCTGATTAAGCGATTGGAGCAGCAGAATTGCGAAAAATTTTTTGCCCTGTCAACCATTTCTTGGCTTCAAACTCCCAATCTCGCGAACGGATTGACATAACCCAAAAATTCCTGTTGCGTCTGAAAGTAGAAGCTCGCCCGATTACAACGGTATGCGTATTTTTTCCCTAGGCGATTCTGGTTAAGCGATTGGAGCAGCAGAAGTGCGAAAAATTTGTTGTCTTGTCAACCATTTCTTAGCTTCAAACTCCCATATCTCGCGAACGGATTGACCTAACACAAAAATTCCCGCTGCGTCTGAGAGTAGAAACTAGCCCGATTACAACGGTATGCGTATTTTTTCCCCAAGCCATTCTGGTTTAGCGATTGGAGCAGCAGAATTGCGAAAAATTTGTTGTCTTGTCAACCATTTCTTAGCTTCAAACTCCCATATCTCGCGAACGGATTGACCTAACACAAAAATTCCTGCTGCGTCTGAAAGTAGAAACTAGCCCGATTACAACGGTATGCGTATTTTTTCCCTAGGCCATTCTGGTTAGCGATTGGATCAGCAGAAGTGCGAAAAATTTGTTGTCTTGTCAACCATTTCTTAGCTTCAAACTCCCATATCTCGCGAACGGATTGACCTAACCCACAAATTCCTATTGCATCTGAAAGTAGAAACTCGCCCGATTACAACGGTTTGCGTATTTTTTCCCCAGGCCATTCTGATTAAGCGATTGGAGCAGCAGAAGTGCGAAAAATTTGTTGTCTTGTCAACCATTTCTTAGCTTCAAACTCCCATATCTCGCGAACGGATTGACCTAACCCAAAAATTCCTATTGCATCTGAAAGTAGAAACTCGCCAGATTACAACGGCATGTATACTTTTTCCCTAGGCCATTCTGATTAAGCGAATGGCGCAGCAGAAGTGCGAAAAATTTGTTGTCTTGTCAACCATTTCTTAGCTTCAAACTCCCATTTCTCGCGAACGGACTGACCTAACCCAAAAATTCCTATTGCATCTGAAAGTAGAAACTCACCCGATTACAACGGTATGCGAATTTTTTCCCTAGGCCATTCTGGTTAAGTGTTTGGAGCAGCAGAAGTGCGAAAAATTTTGTGCGTTCTCAACCATTTCTTGGCTTCAAACTCCCATATCTCGCGAACGGATTGACCTAACCCAAAAATTCCTATTGCTTCTGAAAGTGGAAACTCGCCCGATTACCACGGTAGGTGTATTTTTTCCCTAGGCGATTCTGGTTAAGCGATTGGAGCAGCAGATGTGCGAAAAATTTGTTGTCTTGTCAACCATTTCTTAGCTTCAAACTCCCATATCTCGCGAACGGATTGACCTAACCTCAAAAATTCCTGTTGCGTCTGAATGTAGATACTCGCCCGATTACAACGGTATGTATACTTTTTCCTTAGGCCATTCTGGCTTCGCTTTTGGTGCAGCAGAATTGCGAAAAATTTTTTGCCCTGTCAACCATTTCTTGGCTTCAAACTCCCATATCTCGCGAACGAATTGACATAACCCAAAAATTCCTGTTGCGTCTGAAAGTAGAAGCTCGCCCGATTACCACGGTATGTGTATTTTTTCCCTAAGCCATTCTCGTTAAGCGATTGGCGCAGCGGAAGTGCGAAAAATTTGTTGTCTTGTCAACCATTTCTTAGCTTCAAACTCCCATATCTCGCGAACGGATTGACCTAACCCAAGAATTCCTATTGCATCTGAAAGTAGAAACTCGCCTGATTACGACGGTATGTGCATTTTTTCACTAGGCCATTCTGGTTAAGCGTTTGGAGCAGCAGAATTGCGAAAAATTTTTTTTGTTCTCAACCATTTCTTGCCTTCAAACTCCCATATCTCGCGAACGGATTGACCTAACCCAAAAATTCCTATTGCATCTGAAAGTGGAAACTCGCCCGATTACAACGGTATGTGTATTTTTTCCCTAGGACATTCTGGTTAAGCGTTTGGAGCAGCAGAATTGCGAAAAATTTGTTGCCTTCTCAACCATTTCTTGGCTTCATACTCCCATATCTCGCGAACGGACTGACCTAACCCAAAAATTCCTATTGCATCTGAAAGTAGAAACTCGCCCGATTACAACGGTATGCGTATTTTTTCCCTAGGCCATTCTGATTAAGCGATTGGAGCAGCAGAAGTGCGAAAAATTTGTTGTCTTGTCAACCATTTCTTAGCTTCAAACTCCCATATCTCGCGAACGGACTGACCTAACCCAAAAATTCCTATTGCATCTGAAAGTAGAAACTCGCCCGATTACAACGGTATGCGTATTTTTTCCCTAGGCGATTCTGGTTAAGCGATTGGAGCAGCAGAAGTGCGAAAAATTTGTTGTCATGTCAACCATTTCTTAGCTTCAAACTCCCATATCTCGCGAACGGATTGACCTAACACAAAAATTCCTGCTGCGTCTGAAAGTAGAAACTAGCCCGATTACAACGGTGTGCGTATTTTTTCCCTAGGCCATTCTGATTAAGCGATTGGAGCAGCAGAATTGCGAAAAATTTTTTGCCCTGTCAACCATTTCTTGGCTTCAAACTCCCAATCTCGCGAACGGATTGACATAACCCAAAAATTCCTGTTGCGTCTGAAAGTAGAAGCTCGCCCGATTACAACGGTATGCGTATTTTTTCCCTAGGCGATTCTGGTTAAGCGATTGGAGCAGCAGAAGTGCGAAAAATTTGTTGTCTTGTCAACCATTTCTTAACTTCAAACTCCCATATCTCGCGAACGGATTGACCTAACACAAAAATTCCCGCTGCGTCTGACAGTAGAAACTCGCCCGATTACAACGGTTTGCGTATTTTTTCCCCAGGCCATTCTGATTAAGCGATTGGAGCAGCAGAAGTGCGAAAAATTTGTTGTCTTGTCAACCATTTCTTAGCTTCAAACTCCCATATCTCGCGAACGGATTGACCTAACCCAAAAATTCCTATTGCATCTGAAAGTAGAAACCCGCCAGATTACAACGGCATGTATACTTTTTCCCTAGGCCATTCTGATTAAGCGAATGGAGCAGCAGAAGTGCGAAAAATTTGTTGTCTTGTCAACCATTTCTTAGCTTCAAACTCCCATTTCTCGCGAACGGACTGACCTAACCCAAAAATTCCTATTGCATCTGAAAGTAGAAACTCGCCCGATTACAACGGTATGCGTATTTTTTCCCTAGGCCATTCTGGTTAAGTGTTTGGAGCAGCAGAAGTGCGAAAAATTTTGTGCGTTCTCAACCATTTCTTGGCTTCAAACTCCCATATCTCGCGAACGGATTGACCTAACCCAAAAATTCCTATTGCATCTGAAAGTAGAAACTCGCCCGATTACAACGGTATGTGCATTTTTACCCTAGGCCATTCTGGTTAAGCGTTTGGAGCAGCAGAATTGCGAAAAATTTTTTGTGTTCTCAACCATTTCTTCGCTTCAAACTCCCATATCTCGCGAACGGATTGACCTAACCCAAAAATTCCTATTGCATCTGAAAGTAGAAACTCGCCCGATTACAACGGTATGTGTATTTTTTCCCTAGGCCATTCTGGTTAAGCGTTTGGAGCAGCAGAATTGCAAAAAATTTGTTGCCTTCTCAACCATTTCTTGGCTTCATACTCCCATATCTCGCGAACGGACTGACCTAACCCACAAATTCCTATTGCATCTGAAAGTAGAAACTCGCCCGATTACAACGGTATGCGTATTTTTTCCCCAGGCCATTCTGATTAAGCGATTGGAGCAGCAGAAGTGCGAAAAATTTGTTGTCTTGTCAACCATTTCTTAGCTTCAAACTCCCATATCTCGCGAACGGATTGACCCAACCCAAAAATTCCTATTGCATCTGAAAGTAGAAACTCGCCCGATTACAACGGTATGTGTATTTTTTCCCTAGGCCATTCTGGTTAAGTGTTTGGAGCAGCAGAAGTGCGAAAAATTTTGTGCGTTCTCAACCATTTCTTGGCTTCAAACTCCCATATCTCGCGAACGGATTGACCTAACCCAAAAATTCCTATTGCATCTGAAAGTAGAAACTCGCCCGATTACAACGGTATGTGCATTTTTTCCCTAGGCCATTCTGGTTAAGCGTTTGGAGCAGCAGAATTGCGAAAAATTTTTTGTGTTCTCAACCATTTCTTCGCTTCAAACTCCCATATCTCGCGAACGGATTGACCTAACCCAAAAATTCCTATTGCATCTGAAAGTAGAAACTCGCCCGATTACAACGGTATGTGCATTTTTTCCCTAGGCCATTCTGGTTAAGCGTTTGGAGCAGCAGAATTGCGAAAAATTTTTTGTGTTCTCAACCATTTCTTCGCTTCAAACTCCCATATCTCGCGAACGGATTGACATAACCCAAAAATTCCTGTTGCGTCTGAAAGTAGAAGCTCGCCCGATTACAACGGTATTCGTATTTTTTCCCTAGGCGATTCTGGTTAATCGATTGGAGCAGCAGATGTGCGAAAAATTTGTTGTCTTGTGAACCATTTCTTAGCTTCAAACTCCCATATCTCGCGAACGGATTAACCTAACCTCAAAAATTCCTGTTGCGTCTGAATGTAGATACTCGCCCGATTACAACGGTATGTATACTTTTCCCTTAGGCCATTCTGGCTTCGCGTTTGGTGCAGCAGAATTGCGAAAAATGTTTTGCCCTGTCAACCATTTCTTGGCTTCAAACTCCCATATCTCGCGAACGGATTGACATAACCCAAAAATTCCTGTTGCGTCTGAAAGTAGAAGCTCGCCCGATTACAACGGTATGCGTATTTTTTCCCTAGGCGATTCTGGTTAAGCGATTGGAGCAGCAGAAGTGCGAAAAATTTGTTGTCTTGTCAACCATTTCTTAGCTTCAAACTCCCATATCTCGCGAACGGATTGACCTAACACAAAAATTCCGGCTGCATCTGAAAGTAGAAACTCGCCCGATTACAACGGTATGTGTATTTTTTCCCTAGGCCATTCTGGTTAAGCGTTTGGAGCAGCAGAATTGCGAAAAATTTGTTGCCTTCTCAACCATTTCTTAGATTCAAACTCCCATATCTCGCGAACGGATTGACCTAACACAAAAATTCCTGCTGCGTCTGAAAGTAGAAACTAGCCCGATAACAACGGTATGCGTATTTTTTCCCTAGGCCATTCTGGTTAAGCGTTTGGAGCAGCAGAATTGCAAAAAATTTGTTGCCTTCTCAACCATTTCTTGGCTTCATACTCCCATATCTCGCGAACGGATTGACCCAACCCAAAAATTCCTATTGCATCTGAAAGTAGAAACTCGCCCGATTACAACGGTATGTGCATTTTTTCCCTAGGCCATTCTGGTTAAGCGTTTGGAGCAGCAGAATTGCGAAAAATTTTTTGTTCTCAACCATTACTTGGCTTCAAACTCCCATATCTCGCGAACGGACTGACCTAACCTAAAAATTCCTATTGCATCTGAAAGTAGAAACTCGCCCGATTACAACGGTATGTGTATTTTTTCCCTAGGCCATTCTGGTTAAGCGTTTGGAGCAGCAGAATTGCAAAAAATTTGTTGCCTTCTCAGCCATTTCTTGGCTTCATACTCCCATATCTCGCGAACGGACTGACCTAACCCAAAAATTCCTATTGCATCTGAAAGTAGAAACTCGCCCGATTACAACGGTATGCGTATTTTTTCCCTAGGCCATTCTGGTTAAGCGTTTGGAGCAGCAGAATTGCAAAAAATTTGTTGCCTTCTCAACCATTTCTTGGCTTCATACTCCCATATCTCGCGAACGGATTGACCCAACCCAAAAATTCCTATTGCATCTGAAAGTAGAAACTCGCCCGATTACAACGGTATGTGTATTTTTTCCCTAGGCCATTCTGGTTAAGCATTTGGAGCAGCAGAATTGCGAAAAATTTTTTATGTTCTCAACCATTTCTTGGCTTCAAACTCCCATATCTCGCGAACGGATTGACCTAACCCAAAAATTCCTATTGCATCTGAAAGTAGAAACTCGCCCGATTACAACGGTATGCGTATTTTTTCCCTAGGCGATTCTGGTTAAGCGATTGGAGCAGCAGAAGTGCGAAAAATTTGTTGTCTTGTCAACCATTTCTTAGCTTCAAACTCCCATATCTCGCGAACGGATTGACCTAACCCAAAAATTCCTATTGCATCTGAAAGTAGAAACTCGCCCGATTACAACGGTATGTGTATTTTTTCCCTAGGCCATTCTGGTTAAGCGTTTGGAGCAGCAGAATTGCGAAAAATTTGTTGCCTTCTCAACCATTTCTTGGCTTCATACTCCCATATCTCGCGAACGGATTGACCTAACCCAAAAATTCCTATTGCTTCTGAAAGTGGAAACTCGCCCGATTACCACGGTAGGTGTATTTTTTCCCTAGGCGATTCTGGTTAAGCAATTGGAGCAGCAGATGTGCGAAAAATTTGTTGTCTTGTCAAACATTTCTTAGCTTCAAACTCCCATATCTCGCGAACGGATTGACCTAACCTCAAAAATTCCTGTTGCGTCTGAATGTAGATACTCGCCCGATTACAACGGTATGTATACTTTTTCCTTAGGCCATTCTGGCTTCGCGTTTGGTGCAGCAGAATTGCGAAAAATTTTTTGCCCTGTCAACCATTTCTTGGCTTCAAACTCCCATATCTCGCGATCGGATTGACATAACCCAAAAATTCCTGTTGCGTCTGAAAGTAGAAGCTCGCCCGATTACCACGGTATGTGTATTTTTTCCCTAAGCCATTCTCGTTAAGCGATTGGCGCAGCGGAAGTGCGAAAAATTTGTTGTCTTGTCAACCATTTCTTAGCTTCAAACTCCCATATCTCGCGAACGGATTGACCTAACCTCAAAAATTCCTGTTGCGTCTGAATGTAGATACTCGCCCGATTACAACGGTATGTATACTTTTTCCTTAGGCCATTCTGGCTTCGCGTTTGGTGCAGCAGAATTGCGAAAAATTTTTTGCCCTGTCAACCATTTCTTGGCTTCAAACTCCCATATCTCGCGAACGGATTGACATAACCCAAAAATTCCTGTTGCGTCTGAAAGTAGAAGCTCGCCCGATTACCACGGTATGTGTATTTTTTCCCTAAGCCATTCTCGTTAAGCGATTGGCGCAGCGGAAGTGCGAAAAATTTGTTGTCTTGTCAACCATTTCTTAGCTTCAAACTCCCATATCTCGCGAAGGGATTGACCTAACCCAAAAATTCCTATTGCATCTGAAAGTAGAAACTCGCCCGATTACAACGGTTTGCGTATTTTTTCCCCAGGCCATTCTAATTAAGCGATTGGAGCAGCAGAAGTGCGAAAAATTTGTTGTCTTGTCAACCATTTCTTAGCTTCAAACTCCCATATCTCGCGAACGGATTGATCTAACCCAAAAATTCCTATTGCATCTGAAAGTAGAAACTCGCCAGATTACAACGGCATGTATACTTTTTCCCTAGGCCATTCTGATTAAGCGACTGGAGCAGCAGAAGTGCGAAAAATTTGTTGTCTTGTCAACCATTTCTTAGCTTCAAACTCCCATTTCTCGCGAACGGACTGACCTAACCCAAAAATTCCTATTGCATCTGAAAGTAGAAACTCGCCCGATTACAACGGTATGCGTATTTTTTCCCTAGGCCATTCTGGTTAAGTGTTTGGAGCAGCAGAAGTGCGAAAAATTTTGTGCGTTCTCAACCATTTCTTGGCTTCAAACTCCCATATCTCGCGAACGGATTGACCTAACCCAAAAATTCCTATTGCATCTGAAAGTAGAAACTCGCCCGATTACAACGGTATGTGCATTTTTTCCCTAGGCCATTCTGGTTAAGCGTTTGGAGCAGCAGAATTGCGAAAAATTTTTTGTGTTCTCAACCATTTCTTCGCTTCAAACTCCCATATCTCGCGAACGGATTGACATAACCCAAAAATTCCTGTTGCGTCTGAAAGTAGAAGCTCGCCCGATTACAACGGTATGCGTATTTTTTCCCTAGGCGATTCTGGTTAATCGATTGGAGCAGCAGATGTGCGAAAAATTTGTTGTCTTGTCAACCATTTCTTAGCTTCAAACTCCCATATCTCGCGAACGGATTGACCTAACACAAAAATTCCCGCTGCGTCTGAAAGTAGAAACTAGCCCGATTACAACGGTATGCGTATTTTTCCCCCAAGCCATTCTGGTTTAGCGATTGGAGCAGCAGAATTGCGAAAAATTTGTTGTCTTGTCAACCATTTCTTAGCTTCAAACTCCCATATCTCGCGAACGGATTGACCTAACACAAAAATTCCTGCTGCGTCTGAAAGTAGAAACTAGCCCGATTACAACGGTATGCGTATTTTTTCCCTAGGCCATTCTGGTTAGCGATTGGATCAGCAGAAGTGCGAAAAATTTGTTGTCTTGTCAACCATTTCTTAGCTTCAAACTCCCATATCTCGCGAACGGATTGACCTAACCCACAAATTCCTATTGCATCTGAAAGTAGAAACTCGCCCGATTACAACGGTATGCGTATTTTTTCCCCAGGCCATTCTGATTAAGCGATTGGAGCAGCAGAAGTGCGAAAAATTTGTTGTCTTGTCAACCATTTCTTAGCTTCAAACTCCCATATCTCGCGAACGGATTGACCCAACCCAAAAATTCCTATTGCATCTGAAAGTAGAAACTCGCCCGATTACAACGGTATGTGCATTTTTTCCCTAGGCCATTCTGGTTAAGCGTTTGGAGCAGCAGAATTGCGAAAAATTTTTTGTTCTCAACCATTACTTGGCTTCAAACTCCCATATCTCGCGAACGGATTGACCTAACCTAAAAATTCCTATTGCATCTGAAAGTAGAAACTCGCCCGATTACAACGGTATGTGTATTTTTTCCCTAGGCCATTCTGGTTAAGCGTTTGGAGCAGCAGAATTGCAAAAAATTTGTTGCCTTCTCAGCCATTTCTTGGCTTCATACTCCCATATCTCGCGAACGGACTGACCTAACCCAAAAATTCCTATTGCATCTGAAAGTAGAAACTCGCCCGATTACAACGGTATGCGTATTTTTTCCCCAGGCCATTCTGATTAAGCGATTGGAGCAGCAGAAGTGCGAAAAATTTGTTGTCTTGTCAACCATGTCTTAGCTTCAAACTTCCATATCTCGCGAACGGATTGACCTAACCCAAAAATTCCTATTGCATCTGAAAGTAGAAACTCGCCCGATTACAACGGTATGTGCATTTTTTCCCTAGGCCATTCTGGTTAAGCATTTGGAGCAGCAGAATTGCGAAAAATTTTTTATGTTCTCAACCATTTCTTGGCTTCAAACTCCCATATCTCGCGAACGGATTGACCTAACCCAAAAATTCCTATTGCATCTGAAAGTAGAAACTCGCCCGATTACAACGGTATGCGTATTTTTTCCCTAGGCGATTCTGGTTAAGCGATTGGAGCAGCAGAAGTGCGAAAAATTTGTTGTCTTGTCAACCATTTCTTAGCTTCAAACTCCCATATCTCGCGAACGGATTGACCTAACCCAAAAATTCCTATTGCATCTGAAAGTAGAAACTCGCCCGATTACAACGGTATGTGTATTTTTTCCCTAGGCCATTCTGGTTAAGCGTTTGGAGCAGCAGAATTGCGAAAAATTTGTTGCTTTCTCAACCATTTCTTGGCTTCATACTCCCATATCTCGCGAACGGATTGACCTAACCCAAAAATTCCTATTGCTTCTGAAAGTGGAAACTCGCCCGATTACCACGGTAGGTGTATTTTTTCCCTAGGCGATTCTGGTTAAGCAATTGGAGCAGCAGATGTGCGAAAAATTTGTTGTCTTGTCAAACATTTCTTAGCTTCAAACTCCCATATCTCGCGAACGGATTGACCTAACCTCAAAAATTCCTGTTGCGTCTGAATGTAGATACTCGCCCGATTACAACGGTATGTATACTTTTTCCTTAGGCCATTCTGGCTTCGCGTTTGGTGCAGCAGAATTGCGAAAAATTTTTTGCCCTGTCAACCATTTCTTGGCTTCAAACTCCCATATCTCGCGAACGGATTGACATAACCCAAAAATTCCTGTTGCGTCTGAAAGTAGAAGCTCGCCCGATTACCACGGTATGTGTATTTTTTCCCTAAGCCATTCTCGTTAAGCGATTGGCGCAGCGGAAGTGCGAAAAATTTGTTGTCTTGTCAACCATTTCTTAGCTTCAAACTCCCATATCTCGCGAACGGATTGACCTAACCTCAAAAATTCCTGTTGCGTCTGAATGTAGATACTCGCCCGATTACAACGGTATGTATACTTTTTCCTTAGGCCATTCTGGCTTCGCGTTTGGTGCAGCAGAATTGCGAAAAATTTTTTGCCCTGTCAACCATTTCTTGGCTTCAAACTCCCATATCTCGCGAACGGATTGACATAACCCAAAAATTCCTGTTGCGTCTGAAAGTAGAAGCTCGCCCGATTACCACGGTATGTGTATTTTTTCCCTAAGCCATTCTCGTTAAGCGATTGGCGCAGCGGAAGTGCGAAAAATTTGTTGTCTTGTCAACCATTTCTTAGCTTCAAACTCCCATATCTCGCGAAGGGATTGACCTAACCCAAAAATTCCTATTGCATCTGAAAGTAGAAACTCGCCCGATTACAACGGTTTGCGTATTTTTTCCCCAGGCCATTCTAATTAAGCGATTGGAGCAGCAGAAGTGCGAAAAATTTGTTGTCTTGTCAACCATTTCTTAGCTTCAAACTCCCATATCTCGCGAACGGATTGACCTAACCCAAAAATTCCTATTGCATCTGAAAGTAGAAACTCGCCAGATTACAACGGCATGTATACTTTTTCCCTAGGCCATTCTAATTAAGCGAATGGAGCAGCAGAAGTGCGAAAAATTTGTTGTCTTGTCAACCATTTCTTAGCTTCAAACTCCCATTTCTCGCGAACGGACTGACCTAACCCAAAAATTCCTATTGCATCTGAAAGTAGAAACTCGCCCGATTACAACGGTATGCGTATTTTTTCCCTAGGCCATTCTGGTTAAGTGTTTGGAGCAGCAGAAGTGCGAAAAATTTTGTGCGTTCTCAACCATTTCTTGGCTTCAAACTCCCATATCTCGCGAACGGATTGACCTAACCCAAAAATTCCTATTGCATCTGAAAGTAGAAACTCGCCCGATTACAACGGTATGTGCATTTTTTCCCTAGGCCATTCTGGTTAAGCGTTTGGAGCAGCAGAATTGCGAAAAATTTTTTGTGTTCTCAACCATTTCTTCACTTCAAACTCCCATATCTCGCGAACGGATTGACATAACCCAAAAATTCCTGTTGCGTCTGAAAGTAGAAGCTCGCCCGATTACAACGGTATGCGTATTTTTTCCCTAGGCGATTCTGGTTAATCGATTGGAGCAGCAGATGTGCGAAAAATTTGTTGTCTTGTCAACCATTTCTTAGCTTCAAACTCCCATATCTCGCGAACGGATTGACCTAACACAAAAATTCCCGCTGCGTCTGAAAGTAGAAACTAGCCCGATTACAACGGTATGCGTATTTTTCCCCCAAGCCATTCTGGTTTAGCGATTGGAGCAGCAGAATTGCGAAAAATTTGTTGTCTTGTCAACCATTTCTTAGCTTCAAACTCCCATATCTCGCGAACGGATTGACCTAACACAAAAATTCCTGCTGCGTCTGAAAGTAGAAACTAGCCCGATTACAACGGTATGCGTATTTTTTCCCTAGGCCATTCTGGTTAGCGATTGGATCAGCAGAAGTGCGAAAAATTTGTTGTCTTGTCAACCATTTCTTAGCTTCAAACTCCCATATCTCGCGAACGGATTGACCTAACCCACAAATTCCTATTGCATCTGAAAGTAGAAACTCGCCCGATTACAACGGTATGCGTATTTTTTCCCCAGGCCATTCTGATTAAGCGATTGGAGCAGCAGAAGTGCGAAAAATTTGTTGTCTTGTCAACCATTTCTTAGCTTCAAACTCCCATATCTCGCGAACGGATTGACCCAACCCAAAAATTCCTATTGCATCTGAAAGTAGAAACTCGCCCGATTACAACGGTATGTGTATTTTTTCCCTAGGCCATTCTGGTTAAGTGTTTGGAGCAGCAGAAGTGCGAAAAATTTTGTGCGTTCTCAACCATTTCTTGGCTTCAAACTCCCATATCTCGCGAACGGATTGACCTAACCCAAAAATTCCTATTGCATCTGAAAGTAGAAACTCGCCCGATTACAACGGTATGTGCATTTTTTCCCTAGGCCATTCTGGTTAAGCGTTTGGAGCAGCAGAATTGCGAAAAATTTTTTGTGTTCTCAACCATTTCTTCGCTTCAAACTCCCATATCTCGCGAACGGATTGACCTAACCCAAAAATTCCTATTGCATCTGAAAGTAGAAACTCGCCCGATTACAACGGTATGTGCATTTTTTCCCTAGGCCATTCTGGTTAAGCGTTTGGAGCAGCAGAATTGCGAAAAATTTTTTGTGTTCTCAACCATTTCTTCGCTTCAAACTCCCATATCTCGCGAACGGATTGACATAACCCAAAAATTCCTGTTGCGTCTGAAAGTAGAAGCTCGCCCGATTACAACGGTATGCGTATTTTTTCCCTAGGCGATTCTGGTTAATCGATTGGAGCAGCAGATGTGCGAAAAATTTGTTGTCTTGTCAACCATTTCTTAGCTTCAAACTCCCATATCTCGCGAACGGATTGACCTAACCTCAAAAATTCCTGTTGCGTCTGAATGTAGATACTCGCCCGATTACAACGGTATGTATACTTTTTCCTTAGGCCATTCTGGCTTCGCGTTTGGTGCAGCAGAATTGCGAAAAATGTTTTGCCCTGTCAACCATTTCTTGGCTTCAAACTCCCATATCTCGCGAACGGATTGACATAACCCAAAAATTCCTGTTGCGTCTGAAAGTAGAAGCTCGCCCGATTACAACGGTATGCGTATTTTTTCCCTAGGCGATTCTGGTTAAGCGATTGGAGCAGCAGAAGTGCGAAAAATTTGTTGTCTTGTCAACCATTTCTTAGCTTCAAACTCCCATATCTCGCGAACGGATTGACCTAACACAAAAATTCCTGCTGCATCTGAAAGTAGAAACTCGCCCGATTACAACGGTATGTGTATTTTTTCCCTA
This sequence comes from Ptiloglossa arizonensis, assembly GCF_051014685.1. NCBI lineage: Eukaryota > Metazoa > Arthropoda > Insecta > Hymenoptera > Colletidae > Ptiloglossa > Ptiloglossa arizonensis. The sequence goes on from NW_027478559.1 coordinate 90,135, forward strand.
GGCCATTCTGGTTAAGCGTTTGGAGCAGCAGAATTGCGAAAAATTTGTTGCCTTCTCAACCATTTCTTAGATTCAAACTCCCATATCTCGCGAACGGATTGACCTAACACAAAAATTCCTGCTGCGTCTGAAAGTAGAAACTAGCCCGATAACAACGGTATGCGTATTTTTTCCCTAGGCCATTCTGGTTAAGCGTTTGGAGCAGCAGAATTGCAAAAAATTTGTTGCCTTCTCAACCATTTCTTGGCTTCATACTCCCATATCTCGCCAACGGATTGACCCAACCCAAAAATTCCTATTGCATCTGAAAGTAGAAACGCGCCCGATTACAACGGTATGTGCATTTTTTCCCTAGGCCATTCTGGTTAAGCGTTTGGAGCAGCAGAATTGCGAAAAATTTTTGTTCTCAACCATTACTTGGCTTCAAACTCCCATATCTCGCGAACGGATTGACCTAACCTAAAAATTCCTATTGCATCTGAAAGTAGAAACTCGCCCGATTACAACGGTATGTGTATTTTTTCCCTAGGCCATTCTGGTTAAGCGTTTGGAGCAGCAGAATTGCAAAAAATTTGTTGCCTTCTCAGCCATTTCTTGGCTTCATACTCCCATATCTCGCGAACGGACTGACCTAACCCAAAAATTCCTATTGCATCTGAAAGTAGAAACTCGCCCGATTACAACGGTATGCGTATTTTTTCCCCAGGCCATTCTGATTAAGCGATTGGAGCAGCAGAAGTGCCTAAAATTTGTTGTCTTGTCAACCATGTCTTAGCTTCAAACTTCCATATCTCGCGAACGGATTGACCTAACCCAAAAATTCCTATTGCATCTGAAAGTAGAAACTCGCCCGATTACAACGGTATGTGCATTTTTTCCCTAGGCCATTCTGGTTAAGCATTTGGTGCAGCAGAATTGCGAAAAATTTTTTATGTTCTCAACCATTTCTTGGCTTCAAACTCCCATATCTCGCGAACGGATTGACCTAACCCAAAAATTCCTATTGCATCTGAAAGTAGAAACTCGCCCGATTACAACGGTATGCGTATTTTTTCCCTAGGCGATTCTGGTTAAGCGATTGGAGCAGCAGAAGTGCGAAAAATTTGTTGTCTTGTCAACCATTTCTTAGCTTCAAACTCCCATATCTCGCGAACGGATTGACCTAACCCAAAAATTCCTATTGCATCTGAAAGTAGAAACTCGCCCGATTACAACGGTATGTGTATTTTTTCCCTAGGCCATTCTGGTTAAGCGTTTGGAGCAGCAGAATTGCGAAAAATTTGTTGCCTTCTCAACCATTTCTTGGCTTCATACTCCCATATCTCGGGAACGGATTGACCTAACCCAAAAATTCCTATTGCTTCTGAAAGTGGAAACTCGCCCGATTACCACGGTAGGTGTATTTTTTCCCTAGGCGATTCTGGTTAAGCGATTGGAGCAGCAGATGTGCGAAAAATTTGTTGTCTTGTCAAACATTTCTTAGCTTCAAACTCCCATATCTCGCGAACGGATTGACCTAACCTCAAAAATTCCTGTTGCGTCTGAATGTAGATACTCGCCCGATTACAACGGTATGTATACTTTTTCCTTAGGCCATTCTGGCTTCGCGTTTGGTGCAGCAGAATTGCGAAAAATTTTTTGCCCTGTCAACCATTTCTTGGCTTCAAACTCCCATATCTCGCGAACGGATTGACATAACCCAAAAATTCCTGTTGCGTCTGAAAGTAGAAGCTCGCCCGATTACCACGGTATGTGTATTTTTTCCCTAAGCCATTCTCGTTAAGCGATTGGCGCAGCGGAAGTGCGAAAAATTTGATGTCTTGTCAACCATTTCTTAGCTTCAAACTCCCATATCTCGCGAAGGGATTGACCTAACGCAAAAATTCCTATTGCATCTGAAAGTAGAAACTCGCCCGATTACAACGGTTTGCGTATTTTTTCCCCAGGCCATTCTAATTAAGCGATTGGAGCAGCAGAAGTGCGAAAAATTTGTTGTCTTGTCAACCATTTCTTAGCTTCAAACTCCCATATCTCGCGAACGGATTGACCTAACCCAAAAATTCCTATTGCATCTGAAAGTAGAAACTCGCCAGATTACAACGGCATGTATACTTTTTCCCTAGGCCATTCTGATTAAGCGAATGGAGCAGCAGAAGTGCGAAAAATTTGTTGTCTTGTCAACCATTTCTTAGCTTCAAACTCCCATTTCTCGCGAACGGACTGACCTAACCCAAAAATTCCTATTGCATCTGAAAGTAGAAACTCGCCCGATTACAACGGTATGCGTATTTTTTCCCTAGGCCATTCTGGTTAAGTGTTTGGAGCAGCAGAAGTGCGAAAAATTTTGTGCGTTCTCAACCATTTCTTGGCTTCAAACTCCCATATCTCGCGAACGGATTGACCTAACCCAAAAATTCCTATTGCATCTGAAAGTAGAAACTCGCCCGATTACAACGGTATGTGCATTTTTTCCCTAGGCCATTCTGGTTAAGCGTTTGGAGCAGCAGAATTGCGAAAAATTTTTTGTGTTCTCAACCATTTCTTCGCTTCAAACTCCCATATCTCGCGAACGGATTGACATAACCCAAAAATTCCTGTTGCGTCTGAAAGTAGAAGCTCGCCCGATTACAACGGTATGCGTATTTTTTCCCTAGGCGATTCTGGTTAATCGATTGGAGCAGCAGATGTGCGAAAAATTTGTTGTCTTGTCAACCATTTCTTAGCTTCAAACTCCCATATCTCGCGAACGGATTGACCTAACACAAAAATTCCCGCTGCGTCTGAAAGTAGAAACTAGCCCGATTACAACGGTATGCGTATTTTTCCCCCAAGCCATTCTGGTTTAGCGATTGGAGCAGCAGAATTGCGAAAAATTTGTTGTCTTGTCAACCATTTCTTAGCTTCAAACTCCCATATCTCGCGAACGGATTGACCTAACACAAAAATTCCTGCTGCGTCTGAAAGTAGAAACTAGCCCGATTACAACGGTATGCGTATTTTTTCCCTAGGCCATTCTGGTTAGCGATTGGATCAGCAGAAGTGCGAAAAATTTGTTGTCTTGTCAACCATTTCTTAGCTTCAAACTCCCATATCTCGCGAACGGATTGACCTAACCCAAAAATTCCTATTGGCATCTGAAAGTAGAAACTCGCCCGATTACAACGGTATGTGTATTTTTTCCCTAGGCCATTCTGGTTAAGCGTTTGGAGCAGCAGAATTGCAAAAAATTTGTTGCCTTCTCAACCATTTCTTGGCTTCATACTCCCATATCTCGCGAACGGACTGACCTAACCCACAAATTCCTATTGCATCTGAAAGTAGAAACTCGCCCGATTACAACGGTATGCGTATTTTTTCCCCAGGCCATTCTGATTAAGCGATTGGAGCAGCAGAAGTGCGAAAAATTTGTTGTCTTGTCAACCATTTCTTAGCTTCAAACTCCCATATCTCGCGAACGGATTGACCCAACCCAAAAATTCCTATTGCATCTGAAAGTAGAAACTCGCCCGATTACAACGGTATGTGTATTTTTTCCCTAGGCCATTCTGGTTAAGTGTTTGGAGCAGCAGAAGTGCGAAAAATTTTGTGCGTTCTCAACCATTTCTTGGCTTCAAACTCCCATATCTCGCGAACGGATTGACCTAACCCAAAAATTCCTATTGCATCTGAAAGTAGAAACTCGCCCGATTACAACGGTATGGGCATTTTTTCCCTAGGCCATTCTGGTTAAGCGTTTGGAGCAGCAGAATTGCGAAAAATTTTTTGTGTTCTCAACCATTTCTTCGCTTCAAACTCCCATATCTCGCGAACGGATTGACCTAACCCAAAAATTCCTATTGCATCTGAAAGTAGAAACTCGCCCGATTACAACGGTATGTGCATTTTTTCCCTAGGCCACTCTGGTTAAGCGTTTGGAGCAGCAGAATTGCGAAAAATTTTTTGTGTTCTCAACCATTTCTTCGCTTCAAACTCCCATATCTCGCGAACGGATTGACATAACCCAAAAATTCCTGTTGCGTCTGAAAGTAGAAGCTCGCCCGATTACAACGGTATGCGTATTTTTTCCCTAGGCGATTCTGGTTAAGCGATTGGAGCAGCAGAAGTGCGAAAAATTTGTTGTCTTGTCAACCATTCCTTAGCTTCAAACTCCCATATCTCGCGAACGGATTGACCTAACACAAAAATTCCTGCTGCGTCTGAAAGTAGAAACTCGCCCGATTACAACGGTATGTGCATTTTTTCCCTAGGCCATTCTGGTTAAGCGTTTGGAGCAGCAGAATTGCGAAAAATTTTTTGTGTTCTCAACCATTTCTTCGCTTCAAACTCCCATATCTCGCGAACGGATTGACCTAACCTAAAAATTCCTATTGCATCTGAAAGTAGAAACTCGCCCGATTACAACGGTATGTGTATTTTTTCCCTAGGCCATTCTGGTTAAGCGTTTGGAGCAGCAGAATTGCAAAAAATTTGTTGCCTTCTCAACCATTTCTTGGCTTCATACTCCCATATCTCGCGAACGGACTGACCTAACCCACAAATTCCTATTGCATCTGAAAGTAGAAACTCGCCCGATTACAACGGTATGCGTATTTTTTCCCCAGGCCATTCTGATTAAGCGATTGGAGCAGCAGAAGTGCGAAAAATTGGTTGTCTTGTCAACCATGTCTTAGCTTCAAACTTCCATATCTCGCGAACGGATTGACCTAACCCAAAAATTCCTATTGCATCTGAAAGTAGAAACTCGCCCGATTACAACGGTATGTGAATTTTTTCCCTAGGCCATTCTGGTTAAGCATTTGGAGCAGCAGAATTGCGAAAAATTTTTGATGTTCTCAACCATTTCTTGGCTTCAAACTCCCATATCTCGCGAACGGATTGACCTAACCCAAAAATTCCTATTGCATCTGAAAGTAGAAACTCGCCCGATTACAACGGTATGCGTATTTTTTTCCTAGGCGATTCTGGTTAAGCGATTGGAGCAGCAGAAGTGCGAAAAATTTGTTGTCTTGTCAACCATTTCTTAGCTTCAAACTCCCATATCTCGCGAACGGATTGACCTAACACAAAAATTCCTGCTGCATCTGAAAGTAGAAACTCGCCCGATTACAACGGTATGTGTATTTTTTCCCTAGGCCATTCTGGTTAAGCGTTTGGAGCAGCAGAATTGCGAAAAATTTGTTGCCTTCTCAACCATTTCTTGGCTTCATACTCCCATATCTCGCGAACGGATTGACCTAACCCAAAAATTCCTATTGCTTCTGAAAGTGGAAACTCGCCCGATTACCACGGTAGGTGTATTTTTTCCCTAGGCGATTCTGGTTAAGCGATTGGAGCAGCAGATGTGCGAAAAATTTGTTGTCTTGTCAACCATTTCTTAGCTTCAAACTCCCATATCTCGCGAACGGATTGACCTAACCTCAAAAATTCCTGTTGCATCTGAATGTAGATACTCGCCCGATTACAACGGTATGTATACTTTTTCCTTAGGCCATTCTGGCTTCGCGTTTGGTGCAGCAGAATTGCGAAAAATTTTTTGCCCTGTCAACCATTTCTTGGCTTCAAACTCCCATATCTCGCGAACGGATTGACATAACCCAAAAATTCCTGTTGCGTCTGAAAGTAGAAGCTCGCCCGATTACCACGGTATGTGTATTTTTTCCCTAAGCCATTCTCGTTAAGCGATTGGCGCAGCGGAAGTGCGAAAAATTTGTTGTCTTGTCAACCATTTCTTAGCTTCAAACTCCCATATCTCGCGAAGGGATTGACCTAACCCAAAAATTCCTATTGCATCTGAAAGTAGAAACTCGCCCGATTACAACGGTATGCGTATTTTTTCCCTAGGCCATTCTGGTTAAGCGATTGGAGCAGCAGAAGTGCGAAAAATTTGTTGTCTTGTCAACCATTTCTTAGCTTCAGAATCCCATATCTCGCGAACGGATTGACCTAACCCAAGAATTCCTATTGCATCTGAAAGTAGAAACTCGCCTGATTACGACGGTATGTGCATTTTTTCCCTAGGCCATTCTGGTTAAGCGTTTGGAGCAGCAGAATTGCGAAAAATTTTTTGTGTTCTCAACCATTTCTTGGCTTCAAACTCCCATATCTCGCGAACGGATTGACCTAACACAAAAATTCCTGCTGCGTCTGAAAGTAGAAACTAGCCCGATTACACGGTGTGCGTATTTTTTCCCTAGGCCATTCTGATTAAGCGATTGGAGCAGCAGAATTGCGAAAAATTTTTTGCCCTGTCAACCATTTCTTGGCTTCAAACTCCCAATCTCGCGAACGGATTGACATAACCCAAAAATTCCTGTTGAATCTGAAAGTAGAAACTCGCGCGATTACAACGGTATGTGTATTTTTTCCCTAGGCCATTCTGATTAAGCGTTTGGAGCAGCAGAATTGCGAAAAATTTGTTGCCTTCTCAACCATTTCTTGGCTTCAAACTCCCATATCTCGCGAACGGACTGACCTAACCCAAAAATTCCTATTGTATCTGAAAGTAGAAACTCGCCCGATTACAACGGTATGCGTATTTTATCCCTAGGCGATTCTGGTTAAGCGATTGGAGCAGCAGAAGTGCGAAAAATTTGTTGTCTTGTCAACCATTTCTTAGCTTCAAACTCCCATATCTCGCGAACGGACTGACCTAACCCAAAAATTCCTATTGCATCTGAAAGTAGAAACTCGCCCGATTACAACGGTATGTGCATTTTTTCCCTAGGCCATTCTGGTTAAGCGTTTGGAGCAGCAGAATTGCGAAAAATTTTTTGTGTTCTCAGCCATTTCTTGGCTTCAAACTCCCATATCTCGCGAACGGATTGACCTAACCTAAAAATTCCTATTGCATCTGAAAGTAGAAACTCGCCCGATTACAACGGTATGTGTATTTTTTCCCTAGGCCATTCTGGTTAAGCGTTTGGAGCAGCAGAATTGCAAAAAATTTGTTGCCTTCTCAACCATTTCTTGGCTTCATACTCCCATATCTCGCGAACGGACTGACCTAACCCAAAAATTCCTATTGCATCTGAAAGTAGAAACTAGCCCGATTACAACGGTATGCGTATTTTTTCCCCAGGCCATTCTGATTAAGCGATTGGAGCAGCAGAAGTGCGAAAAATTTGTTGTCTTGTCAACCATTTCTTAGCTTCAAACTCCCATATCTCGCGAACGGATTGACCTAACCCAAAAATTCCTATTGCATCTGAAAGTAGAAACTCGCGCGATTACAACGGTATGTGTATTTTTTCCCTAGGCCATTCTGGTTAAGCGTTTGGAGCAGCAGAATTGCGAAAAATTTGTTGCCTTCTCAACCATTTCTTGGCTTCATACTCCCATATCTCGCGAACGGACTGACCTAACCCAAAAATTCCTATTGCATCTGAAAGTAGAAACTCGCCCGGTTACAACGGTATGCGTATTTTTTCCCCAGGCCATTCTGATTAAGCGATTGGAGCAGCAGAAGTGCGAAAAATTTGTTGTCTTGCCAACCATTTCTTAGCTTCAAACTCCCATATCTCGCGAACGGACTGACCTAACCCAAAAATTCCTATTGCATCTGAAAGTAGATACTCGCCCGGTTACAACGGTATGTATACTTTTTCCTTAGGCCATTCTGGCTTCGCGTTTGGTGCAGCAGAATTGCGAAAAATTTTTTGCCCTGTCAACCATTTCTTGGCTTCAAACTCCCATATCTCGCGAACGGATTGACATAACCCAAAAATTCCTGTTGCGTCTGAAAGTAGAAGCTCGCCCGATTACAACGGTATGTGTATTTTTTCCCTAAGCCATTCTGGTTAAGCGATTGGCGCAGCGGAAGTGCGAAAAATTTGTTGTCTTGTCAACCATTTCTTAGCTTCAAACTCCCATATCTCGCGAAGGGATTGACCTAACCCAAAAATTCCTATTGCATCTGAAAGTAGAAACTCGCCCGATTACAACGGTATGCGTATTTTTTCCCTAGGCGATTCTGGTTAAGCGATTGGAGCAGCAGAAGTGCGAAAAATTTGTTGTCTTGCCAACCATTTCTTAGCTTCTACCTCCCATATCTCGCGAACGGACTGACCTAACCCAAAAATTCCTATTGTATCTGAAAGTAGAAACTCGCCCGATTACAACGGTATGCGTATTTTATCCCTAGGCGATTCTGGTTAAGCGATTGGAGCAGCTGAAGTGCGAAAAATTTGTTGTCTTGTCAACCATTTCTTAGCTTCAAACTACCATATCTCGCGAACGGACTGACCTAACCCAAAAATTCCTATTGCATCTGAAAGTAGAAACTCGCCCGATTACAACGGTATGTGCATTTTTTCCCTAGGCCATTCTGGTTAAGCGTTTGGAACAGCAGAATTGCGAAAAATTTTTTGTGTTCCCAACCATTTCTTGGCTTCAAACTCCCATATCTCGCGAACGGATTGACCTAACCTAAAAATTCCTATTGCATCTGAAAGTAGAAACTCGCCCGATTACAACGGTATGTGCATTTTTTCCCTAGGCCATTCTGATTAAGCGATTGGAGCAGCAGAAGTGCGAAAAATTTGTTGTCTTGTCAACCATTTCTTAGCTTCAAACTCCCATATCTCGCGAACGGAGTGACCTAACCCAAAAATTCCTATTGCATCTGAAAGTAGAAACTCGCCCGATTACAACGGTATGCGTATTTTTTCCGTAGGCCATTCTGGTTAAGCGATTGGAGCAGCAGATGTGCGAAAAATTTGTTGTCTTGTCAACCATTTCTTAGCTTCAAACTCCCATATCTCGCGAACGGATTGACCCAACCTCAAAAATTCCTGTTGCGTCTGAATGTAGATACTCGCCCGATTACAACGGTATGTATACTTTTTCCTTAGGCCATTCTGGATTCGCGTTTGGTGCAGCAGAATTGCGAAAAATTTTTTGCCCTGTCAACCATTTCTTGGCTTCAAACTCCCATATCTCGCGAACGGATTGACATAACCCAAACATTCCTGTTGCGTCTGAAAGTAGAAGCTCGCCCGATTACAACGGTATGTGTATTTTTTCCCTAAGCCATTCTGGTTAAGCGATTGGCGCAGCGGAAGTGCGAAAAATTTGTTGTCTTGTCAACCATTTCTTAGCTTCAAACTCCCATATCTCGCGAAGGGATAGACCTAACCCAAAAATTCCTATTGCATCCTAAAGTAGAAACTCGCCCGATTACAACGGTATGCGTATTTTTTCCCTAGGCGATTCTGGTTAAGCGATTGGAGCAGCAGAATTGCGAAAAATTTGTTGTCTTGTCAACCATTTCTTAGCTTCAAACTCCCATATCTCGCGAACAGATTGACCTAACCCAAAAATTCCTGCTGCGTATGAAAGTAGGAACTAGCCCGATTACAACGGTATGCGTATTTTTTCCCTGGGCCATTCTGGTTAAGCTATTGGAGCAGCAGAAGTGCGAAAAATTTGTTGTCTTGTCAACCATTTCTTAGCTTCAAACTCCCATATCTCGCGAACTGACTGACCTAACCCAAAAATTCCTATTGCATCTGAAAGTAGAAACTCGCCCGATTACAACGGTATGCGTATTTTTTCCCTAGGCCATTCTGGTTAAGCGATTGGAGCAGCAGAATTGCGAAAAATTTGTTCTCTCCTCAACCATCTCTTAGCTTCAAACTCCCATACCTCGCGAACGGATTGACCTAACCCAAAAATTCCTATTGCATCTGAAAGTAGAAACTCGCCCGATTACAACGGTATGTGTATTTTTTCCCTAGGCCATTCAGGATAAGCGTTTGGAGAAGCAGAATTGACAAAAATTTTCTGCCTTCTCAACCATTTCTTGGCTTCAAACTCCCATATCCCGCGAACGGATTGACCCAACCTCAAAAATTCCTGTTGCGTCTGAATGTAGATACTCGCCCGATTACAACGGTATGTATACTTTTTCCTTAGGCCATTCTGGCTTCGCGTTTGGTGCAGCAGAATTGCGAAAAATTTTTTGCCCTGTCAACCATTTCTTGGCTTCAAACTCCCATATCTCGCGAACGGATTGACATAACCCAAACATTCCTGTTGCGTCTGAAAGTAGAAGCTCGCCCGATTACAACGGTATGTGTATTTTTTCCCTAAGCCATTCTGGTTAAGCGATTGACGCAGCGGAAGTGCGAAAAATTTGTTGTCTTGTCAACCATTTCTTAGCTTCAAACTCCCATATCTCGCGAAGGGATTGACCTAACCCAAAAATTCCTATTGCATCTGAAAGTAGAAACTCGCCCGATTACAACGGTATGCGTATTTTTTCCCTAGGCGATTCTGGTTAAGCGATTGGAGCAGCAGAAGTGCGAAAAATTTGTTGTCTTGTCAACCATTTCTTAGCTTCAAACTCCCATATCTCGCGAACGGATTGACCTAACCCAAAAATTCCTGCTGCGTATGAAAGTAGGAACTAGCCGGATTACAACGGTATGCGTATTTTTTCCCTGGGCCATTCTGGTTAAGCGATTGGAGCAGCAGAAGTGCGAAAAATTTGTTGTCTTGTCAACCATTTCTTAGCTTCAAACTCCCATATCTCGCGAACGGACTGACCTAACCCAAAAATTCCTATTGCATCTGAAAGTAGAAACTCGCCCGATTACAACGGTATGCGTATTTTTTCCCTAGGCCATTCTGGTTAAGCGATTGGAGCAGCAGAATTGCGAAAAATTTGTTCTCTCCTCAACCATCTCTTAGCTTCAAACTCCCATACCTCGCGAACGGATTGACCTAACCCAAAAATTCCTATTGCATCTGAAAGTAGAAACTCGCACGATTACAACGGTATGTGAACTTTTTCCTAGGCCATTCTGGTTAAGCGTTTGGAGCAGCAGAAGTGCGAAAAATTTTGTGCGTTCTCAACCATTTCTTGGCTTCAAACTCCCATATCTCGCGCACGGATTGGCCAAACCCAAAAATTCCTATTGCATCTGAAAGTAGAAACTCGCCCGATTACCACGGTCGGTGTATTTTTTCCCTAGGCGATTCTGGTTAAGCGATTGGAGCAGCAGATGTGCGAAAAATTTGTTTTCTTGTCAACCATTTCTTAGCTTCAAACTCCCATATCTCGCGAACGGAATGACCTAACCCAAAAATGCCTCCTGCGTCTGAAAGTAGAAACTAGCCCGATTATAACGGTGTGCGTATTTTTTCCCTAGGCCATTCTGCTTAAGCGATTGGAGCAGCAGAAGTGCGAAAAATTTGTTGTCTTGTCAAACATTTCTTAGCTTCAAGCTCCCATATCTCGCGCACGGACGGACCTAACCCAAAAATTCCTATTGCATCTGAAAGTAGAAACTCGCCCGATTACAACGGTATTCGTATTTTTTCCCTAGGCCATTCTGGTTAAGCGATTGGAGCAACAGAAGTGCGAAAAATTTGTTCTCTCCTCAACCATCTCTTAGCTTCAAACTCCCATATCTCGCGAACGGATTGACCTAACCCAAAAGTTCCTATTGCATCTGAAAGTAGAAACTCGCCCAATTACCACGGTCGGTGTATTTTTTCCCTAGGCGATTCTGGTTAAGCGATTGGAGCAGCAGATGTGCGAAAAATTTGTTTTCTTGTCAACCATTTCTTAGCTTCAAACTCCCATATCTCGCGAACGGATTGACCTAACCCAAAAATGCCTCCTGCGTCTGAAAGTAGAAACTAGCCCGATTATAACGGTATGCGTATTTTTTCCCTAGGCCATTCTGCTTAAGCGATTGGAGCAGCAGAAGTGCGAAAAATTTGTTGTCTTGTCAAACATTTCTTAGCTTCAAGCTCCCATATCTCGCGCACGGACGGACCTAACCCAAAAATTCCTATTGCATCTGAAATTAGAAACTCGCCCGATTACAACGGTATTCGTATTTTTTCCCTAGGCCATTCTGGTTAAGCGACTGGAGCAGCAGAAGTGCGAAAAATTTGTTCTCTCCTCAACCATCTCTTAGCTTCAAACTCCCATATCTCGCGAGCGGATTGACCTAACCCAAAAATTCCTATTGCATCTGAAAGTAGAAGCTCGCCCGATTACAACGGTATGTGTATTTTTTTCCTAGGCCATTCAGGATAAGCGTTTGGAGAAGCAGAATTGCCAAAAATTTTCTGCCTTCTCAACCATTTCTTGGCTTCAAACTCCCATATCCCGCGAACGGATTGACCTAACCCAAAAGTTCCTATTGCATCTGAAAGTAGAAGCTCGCCCGGTTACAACTGTATGTGTATTTTTTCCCTAGGCAATTCTGGTTAAGCGTTTGGAGCAGCAGAATTGCGAAAAATTTGTTGCCTTCTCAACCATTTCTTGGCTTCAAACTCCCATATCCCGCGAACGGATTGACCTAACCCAAAAGTTCCTATTGCATCTGAAAGTAGAAGCTCGCCCGGTTACAACTGTATGTGTATTTTTTCCCTAGGCCATTCTGGTTAAGCGTTTGGAGCAGCAGAATTGCGAAAAATTTGTTGCCTTCTCAACCATTTCTTGGCTTCATACTCCCATATCTCGCGAACGGATTGACCTAACCCAAAAATTCCTATTGCATCTGAAAGTAGAAACTCGCCCGATTACAACGGTATGTGTATTTTTTCCCTAGGCAATTCTGGTTAAGCGTTTGGAGCAGCAGATGTGCGAAAAATTTGTTGTCTTGTCAACCATTTCTTAGCTTCAAACTCCCATATCTCGCGCACGGACTGACCTAACCCAAAAATTCCTATTGCATCTGAAAGTAGAAACACGCCCGATTACAACGGTATGTGTATTTTTTCCCTAGGCCATTCTGGTTAAGCGTTTGGAGCAGCAGAATTGCGAAAAATTTGTTGCCTTCTCAACCATTTCTTGGCTTCATACTCCCATATTGCGCGAACGGATTGACCTAACCAAAAATTCCTATTGCTTCTGAAAGTAGAAACTCGCCCGATTACCACGGTAGGTGTATTTTTTCCCTAGGTGATTCTGGTTAAGCGATTGGAGCAGCAGATGTGCGAAAAATTTGTTTTCTTGTCAACCATTTCTTAGCTTCAAACTCCCATATCTCGCGAACGGATTGACCTAACCCAAAAATTCCTATTGCATCTGAAAGTAGAAACTCGCCCGATTACAACGGTATGTGTATTTTTTCCCTAGGCCATTCAGGATAAGCGTTTGGAGAAGCAGAATTGACAAAAATTTTCTGCCTTCTCAACCATTTCTTGGCTTCAAACTCCCATATCCCGCGAACGGATTGACCCAACCTCAAAAATTCCTGTTGCGTCTGAATGTAGATACTCGCCCGATTACAACGGTATGTATACTTTTTCCTTAGGCCATTCTGGCTTCGCGTTTGGTGCAGCAGAATTGCGAAAAATTTTTTGCCCTGTCAACCATTTCTTGGCTTCAAACTCCCATATCTCGCGAACGGATTGACATAACCCAAACATTCCTGTTGCGTCTGAAAGTAGAAGCTCGCCCGATTACAACGGTATGTGTATTTTTTCCCTAAGCCATTCTGGTTAAGCGATTGACGCAGCGGAAGTGCGAAAAATTTGTTGTCTTGTCAACCATTTCTTAGCTTCAAACTCCCATATCTCGCGAAGGGATTGACCTAACCCAAAAATTCCTATTGCATCTGAAAGTAGAAACTCGCCCGATTACAACGGTATGCGTATTTTTTCCCTAGGCGATTCTGGTTAAGCGATTGGAGCAGCAGAAGTGCGAAAAATTTGTTGTCTTGTCAACCATTTCTTAGCTTCAAACTCCCATATCTCGCGAACGGATTGACCTAACCCAAAAATTCCTGCTGCGTATGAAAGTAGGAACTAGCCCGATTACAACGGTATGCGTATTTTTTCCCTGGGCCATTCTGGTTAAGCGATTGGAGCAGCAGAAGTGCGAAAAATTTGTTGTCTTGTCAACCATTTCTTAGCTTCAAACTCCCATATCTCGCGAACGGACTGACCTAACCCAAAAATTCCTATTGCATCTGAAAGTAGAAACTCGCCCGATTACAACGGTATGCGTATTTTTTCCCTAGGCCATTCTGGTTAAGCGATTGGAGCAGCAGAATTGCGAAAAATTTGTTCTCTCCTCAACCATCTCTTAGCTTCAAACTCCCATACCTCGCGAACGGATTGACCTAACCCAAAAATTCCTATTGCATCTGAAAGTAGAAACTCGCACGATTACAACGGTATGTGAACTTTTTCCTAGACCATTCTGGTTAAGCGTTTGGAGCAGCAGAAGTGCGAAAAATTTTGTGCGTTCTCAACCATTTCTTGGCTTCAAACTCCCATATCTCGCGCACGGATTGGCCAAACCCAAAAATTCCTATTGCATCTGAAAGTAGAAACTCGCCCGATTACCACGGTCGGTGTATTTTTTCCCTAGGCGATTCTGGTTAAGCGATTGGAGCAGCAGATGTGCGAAAAATTTGTTTTCTTGTCAACCATTTCTTAGCTTCAAACTCCCATATCTCGCGAACGGAATGACCTAACCCAAAAATGCCTCCTGCGTCTGAAAGTAGAAACTAGCCCGATTATAACGGTGTGCGTATTTTTTCCCTAGGCCATTCTGCTTAAGCGATTGGAGCAGCAGAAGTGCGAAAAATTTGTTGTCTTGTCAAACATTTCTTAGCTTCAAGCTCCCATATCTCGCGCACGGACGGACCTAACCCAAAAATTCCTATTGCATCTGAAAGTAGAAACTCGCCCGATTACAACGGTATTCGTATTTTTTCCCTAGGCCATTCTGGTTAAGCGATTGGAGCAACAGAAGTGCGAAAAATTTGTTCTCTCCTCAACCATCTCTTAGCTTCAAACTCCCATATCTCGCGAACGGATTGACCTAACCCAAAAGTTCCTATTGCATCTGAAAGTAGAAACTCGCCCAATTACCACTGTCGGTGTATTTTTTCCCTAGGCGATTCTGGTTAAGCGATTGGAGCAGCAGATGTGCGAAAAATTTGTTTTCTTGTCAACCATTTCTTAGCTTCAAACTCCCATATCTCGCGAACGGATTGACCTAACCCAAAAATGCCTCCTGCGTCTGAAAGTAGAAACTAGCCCGATTATAACGGTATGCGTATTTTTTCCCTAGGCCATTCTGCTTAAGCGATTGGAGCAGCAGAAGTGCGAAAAATTTGTTGTCTTGTCAAACATTTCTTAGCTTCAAGCTCCCATATCTCGCGCACGGACGGACCTAACCCAAAAATTCCTATTGCATCTGAAATTAGAAACTCGCCCGATTACAACGGTATTCGTATTTTTTCCCTAGGCCATTCTGGTTAAGCGACTGGAGCAGCAGAAGTGCGAAAAATTTGTTCTCTCCTCAACCATCTCTTAGCTTCAAACTCCCATATCTCGCGAGCGGATTGACCTAACCCAAAAATTCCTATTGCATCTGAAAGTAGAAGCTCGCCCGATTACAACGGTATGTGTATTTTTTCCCTAGGCCATTCAGGATAAGCGTTTGGAGAAGCAGAATTGCCAAAAATTTTCTGCCTTCTCAACCATTTCTTGGCTTCAAACTCCCATATCTCGCGAACGGATTGACATAACCCAAACATTCCTGTTGCGTCTGAAAGTAGAAGCTCGCCCGATTACAACGGTATGTGTATTTTTTCCCTAAGCCATTCTGGTTAAGCGATTGACGCAGCGGAAGTGCGAAAAATTTGTTGTCTTGTCAACCATTTCTTAGCTTCAAACTCCCATATCTCGCGAAGGGATTGACCTAACCCAAAAATTCCTATTGCATCTGAAAGTAGAAACTCGCCCGATTACAACGGTATGCGTATTTTTTCCCTAGGCGATTCTGGTTAAGCGATTGGAGCAGCAGAAGTGCGAAAAATTTGTTGTCTTGTCAACCATTTCTTAGCTTCAAACTCCCATATCTCGCGAACGGATTGACCTAACCCAAAAATTCCTGCTGCGTATGAAAGTAGGAACTAGCCCGATTACAACGGTATGCGTATTTTTTCCCTGGGCCATTCTGGTTAAGCGATTGGAGCAGCAGAAGTGCGAAAAATTTGTTGTCTTGTCAACCATTTCTTAGCTTCAAACTCCCATATCTCGCGAACGGACTGACCTAACCCAAAAATTCCTATTGCATCTGAAAGTAGAAACTCGCCCGATTACAACGGTATGCGTATTTTTTCCCTAGGCCATTCTGGTTAAGCGATTGGAGCAGCAGAATTGCGAAAAATTTGTTCTCTCCTCAACCATCTCTTAGCTTCAAACTCCCATACCTCGCGAACGGATTGACCTAACCCAAAAATTCCTATTGCATCTGAAAGTAGAAACTCGCACGATTACAACGGTATGTGAACTTTTTCCTAGACCATTCTGGTTAAGCGTTTGGAGCAGCAGAAGTGCGAAAAATTTTGTGCGTTCTCAACCATTTCTTGGCTTCAAACTCCCATATCTCGCGCACGGATTGGCCAAACCCAAAAATTCCTATTGCATCTGAAAGTAGAAACTCGCCCGATTACCACGGTCGGTGTATTTTTTCCCTAGGCGATTCTGGTTAAGCGATTGGAGCAGCAGATGTGCGAAAAATTTGTTTTCTTGTCAACCATTTCTTAGCTTCAAACTCCCATATCTCGCGAACGGAATGACCTAACCCAAAAATGCCTCCTGCGTCTGAAAGTAGAAACTAGCCCGATTATAACGGTGTGCGTATTTTTTCCCTAGGCCATTCTGCTTAAGCGATTGGAGCAGCAGAAGTGCGAAAAATTTGTTGTCTTGTCAAACATTTCTTAGCTTCAAGCTCCCATATCTCGCGCACGGACGGACCTAACCCAAAAATTCCTATTGCATCTGAAAGTAGAAACTCGCCCGATTACAACGGTATTCGTATTTTTTCCCTAGGCCATTCTGGTTAAGCGATTGGAGCAACAGAAGTGCGAAAAATTTGTTCTCTCCTCAACCATCTCTTAGCTTCAAACTCCCATATCTCGCGAACGGATTGACCTAACCCAAAAGTTCCTATTGCATCTGAAAGTAGAAACTCGCCCAATTACCACGGTCGGTGTATTTTTTCCCTAGGCGATTCTGGTTAAGCGATTGGAGCAGCAGATGTGCGAAAAATTTGTTTTCTTGTCAACCATTTCTTAGCTTCAAACTCCCATATCTCGCGAACGGATTGACCTAACCCAAAAATGCCTCCTGCGTCTGAAAGTAGAAACTAGCCCGATTATAACGGTATGCGTATTTTTTCCCTAGGCCATTCTGCTTAAGCGATTGGAGCAGCAGAAGTGCGAAAAATTTGTTGTCTTGTCAAACATTTCTTAGCTTCAAGCTCCCATATCTCGCGCACGGACGGACCTAACCCAAAAATTCCTATTGCATCTGAAATTAGAAACTCGCCCGATTACAACGGTATTCGTATTTTTTCCCTAGGCCATTCTGGTTAAGCGACTGGAGCAGCAGAAGTGCGAAAAATTTGTTCTCTCCTCAACCATCTCTTAGCTTCAAACTCCCATATCTCGCGAGCGGATTGACCTAACCCAAAAATTCCTATTGCATCTGAAAGTAGAAGCTCGCCCGATTACAACGGTATGTGTATTTTTTCCCTAGGCCATTCAGGATAAGCGTTTGGAGAAGCAGAATTGCCAAAAATTTTCTGCCTTCTCAACCATTTCTTGGCTTCAAACTCCCATATCTCGCGAACGGATTGACATAACCCAAACATTCCTGTTGCGTCTGAAAGTAGAAGCTCGCCCGATTACAACGGTATGTGTATTTTTTCCCTAAGCCATTCTGGTTAAGCGATTGACGCAGCGGAATTGCGAAAAATTTGTTGTCTTGTCAACCATTTCTTAGCTTCAAACTCCCATATCTCGCGAAGGGATTGACCTAACCCAAAAATTCCTATTGCATCTGAAAGTAGAAACTCGCCCGATTACAACGGTATGCGTATTTTTTCCCTAGGCGATTCTGGTTAAGCGATTGGAGCAGCAGAAGTGCGAAAAATTTGTTGTCTTGTCAACCATTTCTTAGCTTCAAACTCCCATATCTCGCGAACGGATTGACCTAACCCAAAAATTCCTGCTGCGTATGAAAGTAGGAACTAGCCCGATTACAACGGTATGCGTATTTTTTCCCTGGGCCATTCTGGTTAAGCGATTGGAGCAGCAGAAGTGCGAAAAATTTGTTGTCTTGTCAACCATTTCTTAGCTTCAAACTCCCATATCTCGCGAACGGACTGACCTAACCCAAAAATTCCTATTGCATCTGAAAGTAGAAACTCGCCCGATTACAACGGTATGCGTATTTTTTCCCTAGGCCATTCTGGTTAAGCGATTGGAGCAGCAGAATTGCGAAAAATTTGTTCTCTCCTCAACCATCTCTTAGCTTCAAACTCCCATACCTCGCGAACGGATTGACCTAACCCAAAAATTCCTATTGCATCTGAAAGTAGAAACTCGCACGATTACAACGGTATGTGAACTTTTTCCTAGGCCATTCTGGTTAAGCGTTTGGAGCAGCAGAAGTGCGAAAAATTTTGTGCGTTCTCAACCATTTCTTGGCTTCAAACTCCCATATCTCGCGCACGGATTGGCCAAACCCAAAAATTCCTATTGCATCTGAAAGTAGAAACTCGCCCGATTACCACGGTCGGTGTATTTTTTCCCTAGGCGATTCTGGTTAAGCGATTGGAGCAGCAGATGTGCGAAAAATTTGTTTTCTTGTCAACCATTTCTTAGCTTCAAACTCCCATATCTCGCGAACGGAATGACCTAACCCAAAAATGCCTCCTGCGTCTGAAAGTAGAAACTAGCCCGATTATAACGGTGTGCGTATTTTTTCCCTAGGCCATTCTGCTTAAGCGATTGGAGCAGCAGAAGTGCGAAAAATTTGTTGTCTTGTCAAACATTTCTTAGCTTCAAGCTCCCATATCTCGCGCACGGACGGACCTAACCCAAAAATTCCTATTGCATCTGAAAGTAGAAACTCGCCCGATTACAACGGTATTCGTATTTTTTCCCTAGGCCATTCTGGTTAAGCGATTGGAGCAACAGAAGTGCGAAAAATTTGTTCTCTCCTCAACCATCTCTTAGCTTCAAACTCCCATATCTCGCGAACGGATTGACCTAACCCAAAAGTTCCTATTGCATCTGAAAGTAGAAACTCGCCCAATTACCACGGTCGGTGTATTTTTTCCCTAGGCGATTCTGGTTAAGCGATTGGAGCAGCAGATGTGCGAAAAATTTGTTTTCTTGTCAACCATTTCTTAGCTTCAAACTCCCATATCTCGCGAACGGATTGACCTAACCCAAAAATGCCTCCTGCGTCTGAAAGTAGAAACTAGCCCGATTATAACGGTATGCGTATTTTTTCCCTAGGCCATTCTGCTTAAGCGATTGGAGCAGCAGAAGTGCGAAAAATTTGTTGTCTTGTCAAACATTTCTTAGCTTCAAGCTCCCATATCTCGCGCACGGACGGACCTAACCCAAAAATTCCTATTGCATCTGAAATTAGAAACTCGCCCGATTACAACGGTATTCGTATTTTTTCCCTAGGCCATTCTGGTTAAGCGACTGGAGCAGCAGAAGTGCGAAAAATTTGTTCTCTCCTCAACCATCTCTTAGCTTCAAACTCCCATATCTCGCGAGCGGATTGACCTAACCCAAAAATTCCTATTGCATCTGAAAGTAGAAGCTCGCCCGATTACAACGGTATGTGTATTTTTTTCCTAGGCCATTCAGGATAAGCGTTTGGAGAAGCAGAATTGCCAAAAATTTTCTGCCTTCTCAACCATTTCTTGGCTTCAAACTCCCATATCCCGCGAACGGATTGACCTAACCCAAAAGTTCCTATTGCATCTGAAAGTAGAAGCTCGCCCGGTTACAACTGTATGTGTATTTTTTCCCTAGGCAATTCTGGTTAAGCGTTTGGAGCAGCAGAATTGCGAAAAATTTGTTGCCTTCTCAACCATTTCTTGGCTTCAAACTCCCATATCCCGCGAACGGATTGACCTAACCCAAAAGTTCCTATTGCATCTGAAAGTAGAAGCTCGCCCGGTTACAACTGTATGTGTATTTTTTCCCTAGGCCATTCTGGTTAAGCGTTTGGAGCAGCAGAATTGCGAAAAATTTGTTGCCTTCTCAACCATTTCTTGGCTTCATACTCCCATATCTCGCGAACGGATTGACCTAACCCAAAAATTCCTATTGCATCTGAAAGTAGAAACTCGCCCGATTACAACGGTATGTGTATTTTTTCCCTAGGCAATTCTGGTTAAGCGTTTGGAGCAGCAGATGTGCGAAAAATTTGTTGTCTTGTCAACCATTTCTTAGCTTCAAACTCCCATATCTCGCGCACGGACTGACCTAACCCAAAAATTCCTATTGCATCTGAAAGTAGAAACACGCCCGATTACAACGGTATGTGTATTTTTTCCCTAGGCCATTCTGGTTAAGCGTTTGGAGCAGCAGAATTGCGAAAAATTTGTTGCCTTCTCAACCATTTCTTGGCTTCATACTCCCATATTGCGCGAACGGATTGACCTAACCAAAAATTCCTATTGCTTCTGAAAGTAGAAACTCGCCCGATTACCACGGTAGGTGTATTTTTTCCCTAGGTGATTCTGGTTAAGCGATTGGAGCAGCAGATGTGCGAAAAATTTGTTTTCTTGTCAACCATTTCTTAGCTTCAAACTCCCATATCTCGCGAACGGATTGACCTAACCCAAAAATTCCTATTGCATCTGAAAGTAGAAACTCGCCCGATTACAACGGTATGTGTATTTTTTCCCTAGGCCATTCAGGATAAGCGTTTGGAGAAGCAGAATTGACAAAAATTTTCTGCCTTCTCAACCATTTCTTGGCTTCAAACTCCCATATCCCGCGAACGGATTGACCCAACCTCAAAAATTCCTGTTGCGTCTGAATGTAGATACTCGCCCGATTACAACGGTATGTATACTTTTTCCTTAGGCCATTCTGGCTTCGCGTTTGGTGCAGCAGAATTGCGAAAAATTTTTTGCCCTGTCAACCATTTCTTGGCTTCAAACTCCCATATCTCGCGAACGGATTGACATAACCCAAACATTCCTGTTGCGTCTGAAAGTAGAAGCTCGCCCGATTACAACGGTATGTGTATTTTTTCCCTAAGCCATTCTGGTTAAGCGATTGACGCAGCGGAAGTGCGAAAAATTTGTTGTCTTGTCAACCATTTCTTAGCTTCAAACTCCCATATCTCGCGAAGGGATTGACCTAACCCAAAAATTCCTATTGCATCTGAAAGTAGAAACTCGCCCGATTACAACGGTATGCGTATTTTTTCCCTAGGCGATTCTGGTTAAGCGATTGGAGCAGCAGAAGTGCGAAAAATTTGTTGTCTTGTCAACCATTTCTTAGCTTCAAACTCCCATATCTCGCGAACGGATTGACCTAACCCAAAAATTCCTGCTGCGTATGAAAGTAGGAACTAGCCCGATTACAACGGTATGCGTATTTTTTCCCTGGGCCATTCTGGTTAAGCGATTGGAGCAGCAGAAGTGCGAAAAATTTGTTGTCTTGTCAACCATTTCTTAGCTTCAAACTCCCATATCTCGCGAACGGACTGACCTAACCCAAAAATTCCTATTGCATCTGAAAGTAGAAACTCGCCCGATTACAACGGTATGCGTATTTTTTCCCTAGGCCATTCTGGTTAAGCGATTGGAGCAGCAGAATTGCGAAAAATTTGTTCTCTCCTCAACCATCTCTTAGCTTCAAACTCCCATACCTCGCGAACGGATTGACCTAACCCAAAAATTCCTATTGCATCTGAAAGTAGAAACTCGCACGATTACAACGGTATGTGAACTTTTTCCTAGGCCATTCTGGTTAAGCGTTTGGAGCAGCAGAAGTGCGAAAAATTTTGTGCGTTCTCAACCATTTCTTGGCTTCAAACTCCCATATCTCGCGCACGGATTGGCCAAACCCAAAAATTCCTATTGCATCTGAAAGTAGAAACTCGCCCGATTACCACGGTCGGTGTATTTTTTCCCTAGGCGATTCTGGTTAAGCGATTGGAGCAGCAGATGTGCGAAAAATTTGTTTTCTTGTCAACCATTTCTTAGCTTCAAACTCCCATATCTCGCGAACGGAATGACCTAACCCAAAAATGCCTCCTGCGTCTGAAAGTAGAAACTAGCCCGATTATAACGGTGTGCGTATTTTTTCCCTAGGCCATTCTGCTTAAGCGATTGGAGCAGCAGAAGTGCGAAAAATTTGTTGTCTTGTCAAACATTTCTTAGCTTCAAGCTCCCATATCTCGCGCACGGACGGACCTAACCCAAAAATTCCTATTGCATCTGAAAGTAGAAACTCGCCCGATTACAACGGTATTCGTATTTTTTCCCTAGGCCATTCTGGTTAAGCGATTGGAGCAACAGAAGTGCGAAAAATTTGTTCTCTCCTCAACCATCTCTTAGCTTCAAACTCCCATATCTCGCGAACGGATTGACCTAACCCAAAAGTTCCTATTGCATCTGAAAGTAGAAACTCGCCCAATTACCACGGTCGGTGTATTTTTTCCCTAGGCGATTCTGGTTAAGCGATTGGAGCAGCAGATGTGCGAAAAATTTGTTTTCTTGTCAACCATTTCTTAGCTTCAAACTCCCATATCTCGCGAACGGATTGACCTAACCCAAAAATGCCTCCTGCGTCTGAAAGTAGAAACTAGCCCGATTATAACGGTATGCGTATTTTTTCCCTAGGCCATTCTGCTTAAGCGATTGGAGCAGCAGAAGTGCGAAAAATTTGTTGTCTTGTCAAACATTTCTTAGCTTCAAGCTCCCATATCTCGCGCACGGACGGACCTAACCCAAAAATTCCTATTGCATCTGAAATTAGAAACTCGCCCGATTACAACGGTATTCGTATTTTTTCCCTAGGCCATTCTGGTTAAGCGACTGGAGCAGCAGAAGTGCGAAAAATTTGTTCTCTCCTCAACCATCTCTTAGCTTCAAACTCCCATATCTCGCGAGCGGATTGACCTAACCCAAAAATTCCTATTGCATCTGAAAGTAGAAGCTCGCCCGATTACAACGGTATGTGTATTTTTTTCCTAGGCCATTCAGGATAAGCGTTTGGAGAAGCAGAATTGCCAAAAATTTTCTGCCTTCTCAACCATTTCTTGGCTTCAAACTCCCATATCCCGCGAACGGATTGACCTAACCCAAAAGTTCCTATTGCATCTGAAAGTAGAAGCTCGCCCGGTTACAACTGTATGTGTATTTTTTCCCTAGGCAATTCTGGTTAAGCGTTTGGAGCAGCAGAATTGCGAAAAATTTGTTGCCTTCTCAACCATTTCTTGGCTTCAAACTCCCATATCCCGCGAACGGATTGACCTAACCCAAAAGTTCCTATTGCATCTGAAAGTAGAAGCTCGCCCGGTTACAACTGTATGTGTATTTTTTCCCTAGGCCATTCTGGTTAAGCGTTTGGAGCAGCAGAATTGCGAAAAATTTGTTGCCTTCTCAACCATTTCTTGGCTTCATACTCCCATATCTCGCGAACGGATTGACCTAACCCAAAAATTCCTATTGCATCTGAAAGTAGAAACTCGCCCGATTACAACGGTATGTGTATTTTTTCCCTAGGCAATTCTGGTTAAGCGTTTGGAGCAGCAGATGTGCGAAAAATTTGTTGTCTTGTCAACCATTTCTTAGCTTCAAACTCCCATATCTCGCGCACGGACTGACCTAACCCAAAAATTCCTATTGCATCTGAAAGTAGAAACACGCCCGATTACAACGGTATGTGTATTTTTTCCCTAGGCCATTCTGGTTAAGCGTTTGGAGCAGCAGAATTGCGAAAAATTTGTTGCCTTCTCAACCATTTCTTGGCTTCATACTCCCATATTGCGCGAACGGATTGACCTAACCATAAATTCCTATTGCTTCTGAAAGTAGAAACTCGCCCGATTACCACGGTAGGTGTATTTTTTCCCTAGGTGATTCTGGTTAAGCGATTGGAGCAGCAGATGTGCGAAAAATTTGTTTTCTTGTCAACCATTTCTTAGCTTCAAACTCCCATATCTCGCGAACGGATTGACCTAACCCAAAAATTCCTGCTGCGTATGAAAGTAGGAACTAGCCCGATTACATCGGTATGCGTATTTTTTCTCTAGGCCATTCTGGTTAAGCGATTGGAGCAGCAGAAGTGCGAAAAATTTGTTGTCTTGTCAACCATTTCTTAGCTTCAAACTCCCATATCTCGCGAACGGACTGACCTAACCCAAAAATTCCTATTGCATCTGAAAGTAGAAACTCGCCCGATTACAACGGTATGCGTATTTTTTCCCTAGGCCATTCTGGTTAAGCGATTGGAGCAGCAGAATTGCGAAAAATTTGTTCTCTCCTCAACCATCTCTTAGCTTCAAACTCCCATACCTCGCGAACGGATTGACCTAACCCAAAAATTCCTATTGCATCTGAAAGTAGAAACTCGCCCGATTACAACGGTATGTGTATTCTTTCCCTAGGCCATTCAGGATAAGCGTTTGGAGAAGCAGAATTGCCAAAAATTTTCTGCCTTCTCAACCATTTCTTGGCTTCAAACTCCCATATCCCGCGAACGGATTGACCTAACCCAAAAGTTCCTATTGCATCTGAAAGTAGAAGCTCGCCCGATTACAACTGTATGTGTATTTTTTCCCTAGGCCATTCTGGTTAAGCGTTTGGAGCAGCAGAATTGCGAAAAATTTGTTGCCTTCTCAACCATTTCTTGGCTTCATACCCCCATATCTCGCGAACGGATTGACCTAACCCAAAAATTCCTATTGCATCTGAAAGTAGAAACTCGCCCGATTACAACGGTATGTGTATTTTTTCCCTAGGCCATTCTGTTTAAGCGTTTGGAGCAGCAGATGTGCGAAAAATTTGTTGTCTTGTCAACCATTTATTAGCTTCAAACTCCCATATCTCGCGCACGGACTGACCTAACCCAAAAATTCCTATTGCATCTGAAAGTAGAAACTTGCCCG
Organism: Ptiloglossa arizonensis; assembly: GCF_051014685.1. NCBI lineage: Eukaryota > Metazoa > Arthropoda > Insecta > Hymenoptera > Colletidae > Ptiloglossa > Ptiloglossa arizonensis. Next base: position 115,056 of record NW_027478559.1, read on the forward strand.
ATTACAACGGTATGCGTATTTTTTCCCTAGGCCATTCTGGTTAAGCGTTTGGAGCAGCAGAAGTGCGAAAAATTTTGTGCGTTCTCAACCATTTCTTGGCTTCAAACTCCCATATCTCGCGAACGGATTGACCTAACCCAAAAATTCCTATTGCATCTGAAAGTAGAAACTCGCCCGATTACAACGGTATGGGTATTTTTTCCCTAGGCCATTCTGGTTAAGCGTTTGGAGCAGCAGAATTGCGAAAAATTTGTTGCCTTCTCAACCATTTCTTGGCTTCATACTCCCATATCTCGCGAACGGATTGACCTAACCAAAAAATTCCCGCTGCGTCTGAAAGTAGAAACTCGCCCGATTACCACGGTCGGTGTATTTTTTCCCTAGGCGATTCTGGTTAAGCGATTGGAGCAGCAGATGTGCGAAAAATTTGTTTTCTTGTCAACCATTTCTTAGCTTCAAACTCCCATATCTCGCTAACGAAATTTCTTAACCCAAAAATTCCTATTGCATCTGAAAGTAGAAACTAGCCCGACTACAACGGTATGTGTATTTTTTCCCTAGGCCATTCTGGTTAAGCGTTTGGAGCAGCAGATGAGCGAAAAATTTGTTGTCTTGTCAAACATTTCTTAGCTTCAAGCTCCCATATCTCGCGCACGGACGGACCTAACCCAAAAATTCCTATTGCATCTGAAAGTAGAAACTCGCCCGATTACAACGGTATTCGTATTTTTTCCCTAGGCCATTCTGGTTAAGCGATTGGAGCAACAGAAGTGCGAAAAATTTGTTCTCTCCTCAACCATCTCTTAGCTTCAAACTCCCATATCTCGCGAACGGATTGACCTAACCCAAAAGTTCCTATTGCATCTGAAAGTAGAAACTCGCCCGATTACCACGGTCGGTGTATTTTTTCCCTAGGCGATTCTGGTTAAGCGATTGGAGCAGCAGATGTGCGAAAAATTTGTTTTCTTGTCAACCATTTCTTAGCTTCAAACTCCCATATCTCGCGAACGGATTGACATAACCCAAAAATGCCTCCTGCGTCTGAAAGTAGAAACTAGCCCGATTATAACGGTATGCGTATTTTTTCCCTAGGCCCTTCTGCTTAAGCGATTGGAGCAGCAGAAGTGCGAAAAATTTGTTGTCTTGTCAAACATTTCTTAGCTTCAAGCTCCCATATCTCGCGCACGGACGGACCTAACCCAAAAATTCCTATTGCATCTGAAATTAGAAACTCGCCCGATTACAACGGTATTCGTATTTTTTCCCTAGGCCATTCTGGTTAAGCGATTGGAGCAGCAGAAGTGCGAAAAATTTGTTCTCTCCTCAACCATCTCTTAGCTTCAAACTCCCATATCTCGCGAGCGGATTGACCTAACCCAAAAATTCCTATTGCATCTGAAAGTAGAAGCTCGCCCGATTACAACGGTATGTGTATTTTTTTCCTAGGCCATTCAGGATAAGCGTTTGGAGAAGCAGAATTGCCAAAAATTTTCTGCCTTCTCAACCATTTCTTGGCTTCAAACTCCCATATCCCGCGAACGGATTGACCTAACCCAAAAGTTCCTATTGCATCTGAAAGTAGAAGCTCGCCCGGTTACAACTGTATGTGTATTTTTTCCCTAGGCAATTCTGGTTAAGCGTTTGGAGCAGCAGAATTGCGAAAAATTTGTTGCCTTCTCAACCATTTCTTGGCTTCAAACTCCCATATCCCGCGAACGGATTGACCTAACCCAAAAGTTCCTATTGCATCTGAAAGTAGAAGCTCGCCCGGTTACAACTGTATGTGTATTTTTTCCCTAGGCCATTCTGGTTAAGCGTTTGGAGCAGCAGAATTGCGAAAAATTTGTTGCCTTCTCAACCATTTCTTGGCTTCAAACTCCCATATCCCGCGAACGGATTGACCTAACCCAAAAGTTCCTATTGCATCTGAAAGTAGAAGCTCGCCCGGTTACAACTGTATGTGTATTTTTTCCCTAGGCCATTCTGGTTAAGCGTTTGGAGCAGCAGAATTGCGAAAAATTTGTTGCCTTCTCAACCATTTCTTGGCTTCATACTCCCATATTGCGCGAACGGATTGACCTAACCAAAAATTCCTATTGCTTCTGAAAGTAGAAACTCGCCCGATTACCACGGTAGGTGTATTTTTTCCCTAGGTGATTCTGGTTAAGCGATTGGAGCAGCAGATGTGCGAAAAATTTGTTTTCTTGTCAACCATTTCTTAGCTTCAAACTCCCATATCTCGCGAACGGATTGACCTAACCCAAAAATTCCTGCTGCGTATGAAAGTAGGAACTAGCCCGATTACATCGGTATGCGTATTTTTTCTCTAGGCCATTCTGGTTAAGCGATTGGAGCAGCAGAAGTGCGAAAAATTTGTTGTCTTGTCAACCATTTCTTAGCTTCAAACTCCCATATCTCGCGAACGGACTGACCTAACCCAAAAATTCCTATTGCATCTGAAAGTAGAAACTCGCCCGATTACAACGGTATGCGTATTTTTTCCCTAGGCCATTCTGGTTAAGCGATTGGAGCAGCAGAATTGCGAAAAATTTGTTCTCTCCTCAACCATCTCTTAGCTTCAAACTCCCATACCTCGCGAACGGATTGACCTAACCCAAAAATTCCTATTGCATCTGAAAGTAGAAACTCGCCCGATTACAACGGTATGTGTATTCTTTCCCTAGGCCATTCAGGATAAGCGTTTGGAGAAGCAGAATTGCCAAAAATTTTCTGCCTTCTCAACCATTTCTTGGCTTCAAACTCCCATATCCCGCGAACGGATTGACCTAACCCAAAAGTTCCTATTGCATCTGAAAGTAGAAGCTCGCCCGATTACAACTGTATGTGTATTTTTTCCCTAGGCCATTCTGGTTAAGCGTTTGGAGCAGCAGAATTGCGAAAAATTTGTTGCCTTCTCAACCATTTCTTGGCTTCATAACCCCATATCTCGCGAACGGATTGACCTAACCCAAAAATTCCTATTGCATCTGAAAGTAGAAACTCGCCCGATTACAACGGTATGTGTATTTTTTCCCTAGGCCATTCTGTTTAAGCGTTTGGAGCAGCAGATGTGCGAAAAATTTGTTGTCTTGTCAACCATTTATTAGCTTCAAACTCCCATATCTCGCGCACGGACTGACCTAACCCAAAAATTCCTATTGCATCTGAAAGTAGAAACTTGCCCGATTACAACGGTATGCGTATTTTTTCCCTAGGCCATTCTGGTTAAGCGTTTGGAGCAGCAGAAGTGCGAAAAATTTTGTGCGTTCTCAACCATTTCTTGGCTTCAAACTCCCATATCTCGCGAACGGATTGACCTAACCCAAAAATTCCTATTGCATCTGAAAGTAGAAACTCGCCCGATTACAACGGTATGTGTATTTTTTCCCTAGGCCATTCTGGTTAAGCGTTTGGAGCAGCAGAATTGCGAAAAATTTGTTGCCTTCTCAACCATTTCTTGGCTTCATACTCCCATATCTCGCGAACGGATTGACCTAACCAAAAAATTCCCGCTGCGTCTGAAAGTAGAAACTCGCCCGATTACCACGGTCGGTGTATTTTTTCCCTAGGCGATTCTGGTTAAGCGATTGGAGCAGCAGATGTGCGAAAAATTTGTTTTCTTGTCAACCATTTCTTAGCTTCAAACTCCCATATCTCGCTAACGAAATTTCTTAACCCAAAAATTCCTATTGCATCTGAAAGTAGAAACTCGCCCGACTACAACGGTATGTGTATTTTTTCCCTAGGCCATTCTGGTTAAGCGTTTGGAGCAGCAGATGAGCGAAAAATTTGTTGTCTTGTCAACCATTTCTTAGCTTCAAAGTCCCATATCTCGCGAACGGATTGACCTAACCCAAAAATTCCTGTTGCGTCTGAAAGTAGAAACTCGCACGATTACAACGGTATGTGTACTTTTTCCTAGGCCATTCTGTTTAAGCGTTTGGAGCAGCAGAAGTGCGAAAAATTTTGTGCGTTCTCAACCATTTCTTGGCTTCAAACTCCCATATCTCGCGAACGGATTGACCTAACCCAAAAATTCCTATTGCATCTGAAAGTAGAAACTCGCCCGATTACAACGGTATGTGTATTTTTTCCCTAGGCCATTCTGGTTAAGCGTTTGGAGCAGCAGAATTGCGAAAAATTTGTTGCCTTCTCAACCATTTCTTGGCTTCATACTCCCATATCTCGCGAACGGATTGACCTAACCAAAAAATTCCCGCTGCGTCTGAAAGTAGAAACTCGCCCGATTACCACGGTCGGTGTATTTTTTCCCTAGGCGATTCTGGTTAAGCGATTGGAGCAGCAGATGTGCGAAAAATTTGTTTTCTTGTCAACCATTTCTTAGCTTCAAACTCCCATATCTCGCGAACGGATTGACCTAACCCAAAAATTCCTATTGCATCTGAAAGTAGAAACTCGCCCGATTACAACGGTATGTGTATTTTTTCCCTAGGCCATTCTGTTTAAGCGTTTGGAGCAGCAGATGTGCGAAAAATTTGTTGTCTTGTCAACCATTTATTAGCTTCAAACTCCCATATCTCGCGCACGGACTGACCTAACCCAAAAATTCCTATTGCATCTGAAAGTAGAAACTTGCCCGATTACAACGGTATGCGTATTTTTTCCCTAGGCCATTCTGGTTAAGCGTTTGGAGCAGCAGAAGTGCGAAAAATTTTGTGCGTTCTCAACCATTTCTTGGCTTCAAACTCCCATATCTCGCGAACGGATTGACCTAACCCAAAAATTCCTATTGCATCTGAAAGTAGAAACTCGCCCGATTACAACGGTATGTGTATTTTTTCCCTAGGCCATTCTGGTTAAGCGTTTGGAGCAGCAGAATTGCGAAAAATTTGTTGCCTTCTCAACCATTTCTTGGCTTCATACTCCCATATCTCGCGAACGGATTGACCTAACCAAAAAATTCCCGCTGCGTCTGAAAGTAGAAACTCGCCCGATTACCACGGTCGGTGTATTTTTTCCCTAGGCGATTCTGGTTAAGCGATTGGAGCAGCAGATGTGCGAAAAATTTGTTTTCTTGTCAACCATTTCTTAGCTTCAAACTCCCATATCTCGCTAACGAAATTTCTTAACCCAAAAATTCCTATTGCATCTGAAAGTAGAAACTCGCCCGACTACAACGGTATGTGTATTTTTTCCCTAGGCCATTCTGGTTAAGCGTTTGGAGCAGCAGATGAGCGAAAAATTTGTTGTCTTGTCAACCATTTCTTAGCTTCAAAGTCCCATATCTCGCGAACGGATTGACCTAACCCAAAAATTCCTGTTGCGTCTGAAAGTAGAAACTCGCACGATTACAACGGTATGTGTACTTTTTCCTAGGCCATTCTGTTTAAGCGTTTGGAGCAGCAGAAGTGCGAAAAATTTTGTGCGTTCTCAACCATTTCTTGGCTTCAAACTCCCATATCTCGCGAACGGATTGACCTAACCCAAAAATTCCTATTGCATCTGAAAGTAGAAACTCGCCCGATTACAACGGTATGTGTATTTTTTCCCTAGGCCATTCTGGTTAAGCGTTTGGAGCAGCAGAATTGCGAAAAATTTGTTGCCTTCTCAACCATTTCTTGGCTTCATACTCCCATATCTCGCGAACGGATTGACCTAACCAAAAAATTCCCGCTGCGTCTGAAAGTAGAAACTCGCCCGATTACCACGGTCGGTGTATTTTTTCCCTAGGCGATTCTGGTTAAGCGATTGGAGCAGCAGATGTGCGAAAAATTTGTTTTCTTGTCAACCATTTCTTAGCTTCAAACTCCCATATCTCGCTAACGAAATTTCTTAACCCAAAAATTCCTATTGCATCTGAAAGTAGAAACTCGCCCGACTACAACGGTATGTGTATTTTTTCCCTAGGCCATTCTGGTTAAGCGATTGGAGCAGCAGAAGTGCGAACAATTTGTTGTCTTGTCAACCATTTCTTAGCTTCAAACTACCATATCTCGCGAACGGATTGACCTAACCCAAAAATTCCCGCTGCGTCTGAAAGTAGAAACTCGCCCGATTACAACGGTATGCGTATTTTTTCCCTAGGCCCTTCTGGTTAAGCGATTGGAGCAGCAGATGTGCGAAAAATTTGTTGTCTTGTCAACCATTTCTTAGCTTCAAACTCCCATATCTCGCGAACGAATTTTCTTAACCCAAAAATTCCTGCTGCGTCTGAAAGTAGAAACTAGCCCGATTACAACGGTATGCGTATTTTTTCCCTAGGCCATTCTGGTTAAGCGATTGGAGCAGCAGAAGTGCGAACAATTTGTTGTCTTGTCAACCATTTCTTAGCTTCAAACTACCATATCTCGCGAACGGATTGACCTAACCCAAAAATTCCCGCTGCGTCTGAAAGTAGAAACTCGCCCGATTACAACGGTATGCGTATTTTTTCCCTAGGCCCTTCTGGTTAAGCGTTTGGAGCAGCAGATGAGCGAAAAATTTGTTGTCTTGTCAACCATTTCTTAGCTTCAAACTACCATATCTCGCGAACGGATTGACCTAACCCAAAAATTCCTATTGCATCTGAAAGTAGAAACTCGCCCGATTACAACGGTATGTGTATTTTTTCCCTAGGCCATTCAGGATAAGCGTTTGGAGAAGCAGAATTGCCAAAAATTTTCTGCCTCCTCAACCATTTCTTGGCTTCAAACTCCCATATCCCGCGAACGGATTGACCTAACCCAAAAATTCCTATTGCATCTGAAAGTAGAAACTCGCCCGATTACAACGGTATGCGTATTTTTTCCCTAGGCCATTCTGGTTAAGCGATTGGAGCAGCAGAATTGCGAAAAATTTGTTCTCTCCTCAACCATCTCTTAGCTTCAAACTCCCATATCTCGCGAACGGATTGACCTAACCCAAAAATTCCTATTGCATCTGAAAGTAGAAACTCGCCCGATTACAACGGTATGTGTATTTTTTCCCTAGGTGATTCTGGTTAAGCGATTGGAGCAGCAGAAGTGCGAAAAATTTGTTGTCTTGTCAACCATTTCTTAGCTTCAAACTCCCATATCTCGCGAACGGACTGACCAAACCCAAAAATTCCTATTGCATCTGAAAGTAGAAACTCGCCCGATTACAACGGTATGCGTATTTTTTCCCTAGGCCATTCTGGTTAAGCGATTGGAGCAGCAGAAGTGCGAAAAATTTGTTCTCTCCTCAACCATCTCTTAGCTTCAAACTCCCATATCTCGCGAACGGATTGACCTAACCCAAAAATTCCTATTGCATCTGAAAGTAGAAACTCGCCCGATTACAACGGTATGTGTATTTTTTCCCTAGGCCATTCAGGATAAGCGTTTGGAGAAGGAGAATTGCCAAAAATTTTCTGCCTTCTCAACCATTTCTTGGCTTCAAACTCCCATATCCCGCGAACGGATTGACCTAACCCAAAAATTCCTATTGCATCTGAAAGTAGAAACTCGCCCGATTACAACTGTATGTGTATTTTTTCCCTAGGCCATTCTGGTTAAGCGTTTGGAGCAGCAGAATTGCGAAAAATTTGTTGCCTTCTCAACCATTTCTAGGCTTCATACTCCCATATCTCGCGAACGGATTGACCTAACTCACAAATTCCTATTGCATCTGAAAGTAGAAACTCGCCCGATTACAACGGTATGTGTATTTTTTCCCTAGGCCATTCTGGTTAAGCGTTTGGAGCAGCAGATGAGCGAAAAATTTGTTGTCTTGTCAACCATTTCTTAGCTTCAAACTACCATATCTCGCGAACGGATTGACCTAACCCAAAAATTCCCGCTGCGTCTGAAAGTAGAAACTCGCCCGATTACAACGGTATGCGTATTTTTTCCCTAGGCCCTTCTGGTTAAGCGATTGGAGCAGCAGAATTGCGAAAAATTTGTTGTCTTGTCAACCATTTCTTAGCTTCAAACTACCATATCTCGCGAACGGATTGACCTAACCCAAAAATTCCCGCTGCGTCTGAAAGTAGAAACTCGCCCGATTACAACGGTATGCGTATTTTTTCCCTAGGTGATTCTGGTTAAGCGATTGGAGCAGCAGAAGTGCGAAAAATTTGTTGTCTTGTCAACCATTTCTTAGCTTCAAACTCCCATATCTCGCGAACGGACTGACCAAACCCAAAAATTCCTATTGCATCTGAAAGTAGAAACTCGCCCGATTACAACGGTATGCGTATTTTTTCCCTAGGCCATTCTGGTTAAGCGATTGGAGCAGCAGAAGTGCGAAAAATTTGTTCTCTCCTCAACCATCTCTTAGCTTCAAACTCCCATATCTCGCGAACGGATTGACCTAACCCAAAAATTCCTATTGCATCTGAAAGTAGAAACTCGCCCGATTACAACGGTATGTGTATTTTTTCCCTAGGCCATTCAGGATAAGCGTTTGGAGAAGGAGAATTGCCAAAAATTTTCTGCCTTCTCAACCATTTCTTGGCTTCAAACTCCCATATCCCGCGAACGGATTGACCTAACCCAAAAATTCCTATTGCATCTGAAAGTAGAAACTCGCCCGATTACAACTGTATGTGTATTTTTTCCCTAGGCCATTCTGGTTAAGCGTTTGGAGCAGCAGAATTGCGAAAAATTTGTTGCCTTCTCAACCATTTCTAGGCTTCATACTCCCATATCTCGCGAACGGATTGACCTAACTCACAAATTCCTATTGCATCTGAAAGTAGAAACTCGCCCGATTACAACGGTATGTGTATTTTTTCCCTAGGCCATTCTGGTTAAGCGTTTGGAGCAGCAGATGAGCGAAAAATTTGTTGTCTTGTCAACCATTTCTTAGCTTCAAACTACCATATCTCGCGAACGGATTGACCTAACCCAAAAATTCCCGCTGCGTCTGAAAGTAGAAACTCGCCCGATTACAACGGTATGCGTATTTTTTCCCTAGGCCCTTCTGGTTAAGCGATTGGAGCAGCAGATGTGCGAAAAATTTGTTGTCTTGTCAACCATTTCTTAGCTTCAAACTCCCATATCTCGCGAACGAATTTTCTTAACCCAAAAATTCCTGCTGCGTCTGAAAGTAGAAACTAGCCCGATTACAACGGTATGCGTATTTTTTCCCTAGGCCATTCTGGTTAAGCGATTGGAGCAGCAGAAGTGCGAACAATTTGTTGTCTTGTCAACCATTTCTTAGCTTCAAACTACCATATCTCGCGAACGGATTGACCTAACCCAAAAATTCCCGCTGCGTCTGAAAGTAGAAACTCGCCCGATTACAACGGTATGCGTATTTTTTCCCTAGGCCCTTCTGGTTAAGCGTTTGGAGCAGCAGATGAGCGAAAAATTTGTTGTCTTGTCAACCATTTCTTAGCTTCAAACTACCATATCTCGCGAACGGATTGACCTAACCCAAAAATTCCTATTGCATCTGAAAGTAGAAACTCGCCCGATTACAACGGTATGTGTATTTTTTCCCTAGGCCATTCTGGTTAAGCGTTTGGAGCAGCAGAATTGCGAAAAATTTTTTGCCTTCTCAACCATTTCTTGGCTTCATACTCCCATATCTCGCGAACGGATTGACCTAACCCAAAAATTCCTATTGCTTCTGAAAGTTGAAACTCGCCCGATTACCACGGTAGGTGTATTTTTTCCCTAGGTGATTCTGGTTAAGCGATTGGAGCAGCAGATGTGCGAAAAATTTGTTTTCTTGTCAACCATTTCTTAGCTTCAAACTCCCATATCTCGCGAACGAATTTTCTTAACCCAAAAATTCCTGCTGCGTCTGAAAGTAGAAACTAGCCCGATTACAACGGTATGCGTATTTTTTCCCTAGGCCATTCTGGTTAAGCGATTGGAGCAGCAGAAGTGCGAACAATTTGTTGTCTTGTCAACCATTTCTTAGCTTCAAACTACCATATCTCGCGAACGGATTGACCTAACCCAAAAATTCCCGCTGCGTCTGAAAGTAGAAACTCGCCCGATTACAACGGTATGCGTATTTTTTCCCTAGGCCTTTCTGGTTAAGCGTTTGGAGCAGCAGATGAGCGAAAAATTTGTTGTCTTGTCAACCATTTCTTAGCTTCAAACTACCATATCTCGCGAACGGATTGACCTAACCCAAAAATTCCTATTGCATCTGAAAGTAGAAACTCGCCCGATTACAACGGTATGTGTATTTTTTCCCTAGGCCATTCAGGATAAGCGTTTGGAGAAGCAGAATTGCCAAAAATTTTCTGCCTTCTCAACCATTTCTTGGCTTCAAACTCCCATATCCCGCGAACGGATTGACCTAACCCAAAAATTCCTATTGCATCTGAAAGTAGAAACTCGCCCGATTACAACGGTATGCGTATTTCTTCCCTAGGCCATTCTGGTTAAGCGATTGGAGCAGCAGAATTGCGAAAAATTTGTTCTCTCCTCAACCATCTCTTAGCTTCAAACTCCCATATCTCGCGAACGGATTGACCTAACCCAAAAATTCCTATTGCATCTGAAAGTAGAAACTCGCCCGATTACAACGGTATGTGTATTTTTTCCCTAGGTGATTCTGGTTAAGCGATTGGAGCAGCAGAAGTGCGAAAAATTTGTTGTCTTGTCAACCATTTCTTAGCTTCAAACTCCCATATCTCGCGAACGGATTGACCTAACCCAAAAATTCCTATTGCATCTGAAAGTAGAAACTCGCCCGATTACAACGGTATGTGTATTTTTTCCCTAGGCCATTCAGGATAAGCGTTTGGAGAAGGAGAATTGCCAAAAATTTTCTGCCTTCTCAACCATTTCTTGGCTTCAAACTCCCATATCCCGCGAACGGATTGACCTAACCCAAAAATTCCTATTGCATCTGAAAGTAGAAACTCGCCCGATTACAACTGTATGTGTATTTTTTGCCTAGGCCATTCTGGTTAAGCGTTTGGAGCAGCAGAATTGCGAAAAATTTGTTGCCTTCTCAACCATTTCTAGGCTCCATACTCCCATATCTCGCGAACGGATTGACCTAACTCACAAATTCCTATTGCATCTGAAAGTAGAAACTCGCCCGATTACAACGGTATGTGTATTTTTTCCCTAGGCCATTCTGGTTAAGCGATTGGAGCAGCAGATGTGCGAAAAATTTGTTTTCTTGTCAACCATTTCTTAGCTTCAAGCTCCCATATCTCGCGAACGGATTGACCTAACCCAAAAATTCCTGCTGCGTCTGAAAGTAGAAACTAGCCCGATTACCACGGTATGCGTATTTTTTCCCTAGGCGATTCCGGTTAAGCGATTGGAGCAGCAGAAGTGCGAAAAATTTGTTGTCTTGTCAAACATTTATTAGCTTCAAACTCCCATATCTCGCGCACGGACTGACCTAACCCAAAAATTCCTATTGCATCTGAAAGTAGAAACTCGCCCGATTACAACGGTATGAGTATTTTTTCCCTAGGCCATTCTTGTTAAGCGTTTGGAGCAGCAGAAGTGCGAAAAATTTTGTGCGTTCTCAACCATTTCTTGGCTTCAAACTCCCATATCTCGCGAACGGATTGACCTAACCCAAAAAAACCTATTGCATCTGAAAGTAGAAACTCTCCCGATTACAACGGTATGTGCATTTTTTCCCTAGGCCATTCTGGTTAAGCGTTTGGAGCAGCAGAATTGCGAAAAATTTTTGGCCTTCTCAACCATTTCTTGGCTTCATACTCCCATATCTCGCGAACGGATTGACCTAACCCAAAAATTCCTATTGCTTCTGAAAGTAGAAACTCGCCCGATTACCACGGTAGGTGTATTTTTTCCCTAGGTGATTCTGGTTAAGCGATTGGAGCAGCAAAAGTGCGAAAAATTTGTTGTCTTGTCAACCATTTATTAGCTTCAAACTCCCATATCTCGCGAACGGACTGACCTAACCCAAAAATTCCTATTGCATCTGAAAGTAGAAACTCGCCCGATTACAACGGTATGCGTATTTTTTCCCTAGGCCATTCTGGTTAAGCGATTGGAGCAGCAGAAGTGCGAAAAATTTGTTCTCTCCTCAACCATCTCTTAGCTTCAAACTCCCATATCTCGCGAACGGATTGACCTAACCCAAAAATTCCTATTGCATCTGAAAGTAGAAACTCGCCCGATTACAACGGTATGTGTATTTTTTCCCTAGGCCATTCAGGATAAGCGTTTGGAGAAGCAGATTTGCCAAAATTTTTCTGCCTTCTCAACCATTTCTTGGCTTCAAACTCCCATATCCCGCGAACGGATTGACCTAACCCAAAAATTCCTATTGCATCTGAAAGTAGAAACTCGCCCGATTACAACTGTATGTGTATTTTTTTCCTAGGCCATTCTGGTTAAGCGTTTGGAGCAGCAGAATTGCGAAAAATTTGTTGCCTTCTCAACCATTTCTAGGCTTCATACTCCCATATCTCGCGAACGGATTGACCTAACTCAAAAATTCCTATTGCATCTGCAAGTAGAAACTCGCCCGATTACAACGGTATGTGTATTTTTCCCCTAGGCCATTCTGGTTAAGCGTTTGGAGCAGCAGATGAGCGAAAAATTTGTTGTCTTGTCAACCATTTCTTAGCTTCAAACTCCCATATCTCGCGAACGGATTGACCTAACCCAAAAATTCCCGCTGCGTCTGAAAGTAGAAACTCGCCCGATTACAACGGTATGCGTATTTTTTCCCTAGGCCCTTCTGGTTAAGCGATTGGAGCAGCAGATGTGCGAAAAATTTGTTGTCTTGTCAACCATTTCTTAGCTTCAAACTCCCATATCTCGCGAATGAATTTTCTTAACCCAAAAATTCCTGCTGCGTCTGAAAGTAGAAACTAGCCCGATTACAACGGTATGCGTATTTTTTCCCTAGGCCATTCTGGTTAAGCGATTGGAGCAGCAGAAGTGCGAACAATTTGTTGTCTTGTCAACCATTTCTTAGTTTCAAACTCCCATATCTCGCGCACGGACTGACCTAACCCAAAAATTCCTATCGCATCTGAAAGTAGAAACTCGCCCGATTACAACGGTATGCGTATTTTTTCCCTAGGCCATTCTGGTTAAGCGTTTGGAGCAGCAGATGAGCGAAAAATTTGTTGTCTTGTCAACCATTTCTTAGCTTCAAACTCCCATATCTCGCGAACGGATTGACCTAACCCAAAAATTCCTGCTGCGTCTGAAAGTAGAAACTCGCACGATTACAACGGTATGTGTACTTTTTCCTCGGACATTCTGGTTAAGCGTTTGGAGCAGCAGAAGTGCGAAAAATTTTGTGCGTTCTCAACCATTTCTTGGCTTCAAACTCCCATATCTCGCGAACGGATTGACCTAACCCAAAAATTCCTATTGCATCTGAAAGTAGAAACTCGCCCGATTACAACGGTATGTGTATTTTTTCCCTAGGCCATTCTGGTTAAGCGTTTGGAGCCACAGAATTGCGAAAAATTTGTTGCCATCTCAACCATTTCTTGGCTTCATACTCCCATATCTCGCGAACGGATTGACCTAACCCAAAAATTCCTATTGCTTCTGAAAGTAGAAACTCGCCCGATTACCACGGTAGGTGTATTTTTTCCCAAGGTGATTCTGGTTAAGCGATTGGAGCAGCAGATGTGCGAAAAATTTGTTTTCTTGTCAACCATTTCTTAGCTTCAAACTCCCATATCTCGCGAACGGATTGACCTAACCCAAAAATTCCTGCTGCGTCTGAAAGTAGAAACTAGCCCGATTACAACGGTATGCGTATTTTTTCCCTAGGCCATTCCGATTAAGCGATTGGAGCAGCAGAAGTGCGAAAAATTTGTTCTCTCCTCAACCATCTCTTAGCTTCAAACTCCCATACCTCGCGAACGGATTGACCTAACCCAAAAATTCCTATTGCTTCTGAAAGTAGAAACTCGCCCGATTACCACGGTAGGTGTATTTTTTCCGTAGGTGATTCTGGTTAAGCGATTGGAGCAGCAGAAGTGCGAAAAATTTGTTGTCTTGTCAACCATTTATTAGCTTCAAACTCCCATATCTCGCGAACGGACTGACCTAACCCAAAAATTCCTATTGCATCTGAAAGTAGAAACTCGCCCGATTACAACGGTATGCGTATTTTTTCCCTAGGCCATTCTGGTTAAGCGATTGGAGCAGCAGAAGTGCGAAAAATTTGTTCTCTCCTCAACCATCTCTTAGCTTCAAACTCCCATATCTCGCGAACGGATTGACCTAACCCAAAAATTCCTATTGCATCTGAAAGTAGAAACTCGCCCGATTACAACGGTATGTGTATTTTTTCCCTAGGCCATTCAGGATAAGCGTTTGGAGAAGCAGATTTGCCAAAAATTTTCTGCCTTCTCAACCATTTCTTGGCTTCAAACTCCCATATCCCGCGAACGGATTGACCTAACCCAAAAATTCCTATTGCATCTGAAAGTAGAAACTCGCCCGATTACAACTGTATGTGTATTTTTTTCCTAGGCCATTCTGGTTAAGCGTTTGGAGCAGCAGAATTGCGAAAAATTTGTTGCCTTCTCAACCATTTCTAGGCTTCATACTCCCATATCTCGCGAACGGATTGACCTAACTCAAAAATTCCTATTGCATCTGAAAGTAGAAACTCGCCCGATTATAACGGTATGTGCATTTTTCCCCTAGGCCATTCTGGTTAAGCGTTTGGAGCAGCAGATGAGCGAAAAATTTGTTGTCTTGTCAACCATTTCTTAGCTTCAAACTCCCATATCTCGCGAACGGATTGACCTAACCCAAAAATTCCCGCTGCGTCTGAAAGTAGAAACTCGCCCGATTACAACGGTATGCGTATTTTTTCCCTAGGCCCTTCTGGTTAAGCGATTGGAGCAGCAGATGTGCGAAAAATTTGTTGTCTTGTCAACCATTTCTTAGCTTCAAACTCCCATATCTCGCGAATGAATTTTCTTAACCCAAAAATTCCTGCTGCGTCTGAAAGTAGAAACTAGCCCGATTACAACGGTATGCGTATTTTTTCCCTAGGCCATTCTGGTTAAGCGATTGGAGCAGCAGAAGTGCGAACAATTTGTTGTCTTGTCAACCATTTCTTAGTTTCAAACTCCCATATCTCGCGCACGGACTGACCTAACCCAAAAATTCCTATCGCATCTGAAAGTAGAAACTCGCCCGATTACAACGGTATGCGTATTTTTTCCCTAGGCCATTCTGGTTAAGCGTTTGGAGCAGCAGATGAGCGAAAAATTTGTTGTCTTGTCAACCATTTCTTAGCTTCAAACTCCCATATCTCGCGAACGGATTGACCTAACCCAAAAATTCCTGCTGCGTCTGAAAGTAGAAACTCGCACGATTACAACGGTATGTGTACTTTTTCCTCGGACATTCTGGTTAAGCGTTTGGAGCAGCAGAAGTGCGAAAAATTTTGTGCGTTCTCAACCATTTCTTGGCTTCAAACTCCCATATCTCGCGAACGGATTGACCTAACCCAAAAATTCCTGCTGCGTCTGAAAGTAGAAACTCGCACGATTACAACGGTATGTGTACTTTTTCCTTGGACATTCTGGTTAAGCGTTTGGAGCAGCAGAAGTGCGAAAAATTTTGTGCGTTCTCAACCATTTCTTAGCTTCAAACTCCCATATCTCGCGAATGAATTTTCTTAACCCAAAAATTCCTGCTGCGTCTGAAAGTAGAAACTAGCCCGATTACAACGGTATGCGTATTTTTTCCCTAGGCCATTCTGGTTAAGCGATTGGAGCAGCAGAAGTGCGAACAATTTGTTGTCTTGTCAACCATTTCTTAGTTTCAAACTCCCATATCTCGCGAACGGATTGACCTAACCCAAAAATTCCTATTGCTTCTGAAAGTAGAAACTCGCCCGATTACCACGGTAGGTGTATTTTTTCCCAAGGTGATTCTGGTTAAGCGATTGGAGCAGCAGATGTGCGAAAAATTTGTTTTCTTGTCAACCATTTCTTAGCTTCAAACTCCCATATCTCGCGAACGGATTGACCTAACCCAAAAATTCCTGCTGCGTCTGAAAGTAGAAACTAGCCCGATTACAACGGTATGCGTATTTTTTCCCTAGGCCATTCCGGTTAAGCGATTGGATCAGCAGAAGTGCGAAAAATTTGTTCTCTCCTCAACCATCTCTTAGCTTCAAACTCCCATACCTCGCGAACGGATTGACCTAACCCAAAAATTCCTATTGCATCTGAAAGTAGAAACTCGCCCGATTACAACGGTATGAGTATTTTTTCCCTAGGCCATTCAGGATAAGCGTTTGGAGAAGCAGAATTGCCAAAAATTTTCTGCCTTCTCAACCATTTCTTGGCTTCAAACTCCCATATCCCGCGAACGGATTGACCTAACCCAAAAGTTCCTATTGCATCTGAAAGTAGAAGCTCGCCCGATTACAACTGTATGTGTATTTTTTCCCTAGGCCATTCTGGTTAAGCGTTTGGAGCAGCAGAATTGCGAAAAATTTGTTGCCTTCTCAACCATTTCTTGGCTTCATACTCCCATATCTCATGAACGGATTGACCTAACCCAAAAATTCCTATTGCATCTGAAAGTAGAAACTCGCCCGATTACAACGGTATGTGTATTTTTTCCCTAGGCCATTCTGGTTAAGCGTTTGGAGCAGCAGATGTGCGAAAAATTTGTTGTCTTGTCAACCATTTCTTAGCTTCAAACTCCCATATCTCGCGCACGGACTGACCTAACCCAAAAATTCCTATTGCATCTGAAAGTAGAAACTCGCCCGATTACAACGGTATGAGTATTTTTTCCCTAGGCCATTCTGGTTAAGCGTTTGGAGCAGCAGAAGTGCGAAAAATTTTGTGCGTTCTCAACCATTTCTTGGCTTCAAACTCCCATATCTCGCGAACGGATTGACCTAACCCAAAAATTCCTATTGCATCTGAAAGTAGAAACTCGCCCGATTACAACGGTATGTGTATTTTTTCCCTAGGCCATTCTGGTTAAGCGTTTGGAGCAGCAGAATTGCGAAAAATTTTTTGCCTTCTCAACCATTTCTTGGCTTCATACTCCCATATCTCGCGAACGGATTGACCTAACCCAAAAATTCCTATTGCTTCTGAAAGTAGAAACTCGCCCGATTACCACGGTAGGTGTATTTTTTCCCTAGGTGATTCTGGTTAAGCGATTGGAGCAGCAGATGTGCGAAAAATTTGTTGTCTTGTGAACCATTTCTTAGCTTCAAACTCCCATATCTCGCGAACGGACTGACCTAACCCAAAAATTCCTATTGAATCTGAAAGTAGAAACTCGCCCGATTACAACGGTATGCGTATTTTTTCCCTAGGCCATTCTGGTTAAGCGATTGGAGCAGCAGAAGTGCGAAAAATTTGTTCTCTCCTCAACCATCTCTTAGCTTCAAACTCCCATATCTCGCGAACGGATTGACCTAACCCAAAAATTCCTATTGCATCTGAAAGTAGAAACTCGCCCGATTACAACGGTATGTGTATTTTTTCCCTAGGCCATTCAGGATAAGCGTTTGGAGAAGCAGAATTGCCAAAAATTTTCTGCCTTCTCAACCATTTCTTGGCTTCAAACTCCCATATCCCGCGAACGGATTGACCTATCCCAAAAATTCCTATTGCATGTGAAAGTAGAAACTCGCCCGATTACAAGTGTATGTGTATTTTTTCCCTAGGCCATTCTGGTTGAGCGTTTGGAGCAGCAGAATTGCGAAAAATTTGTTGCCTTCTCAACCATTTCTTGGCTTCATACTCCCATATCTCGCGAACGGATTGACCTAACCCAAAAATTCCTATTGCATCTGAAAGTAGAAACTCGCCCGATTACAACGGTATGCGTATTTTTTCCCTAGGCCATTCTGGTTAAGCGATTGGAGCAGCAGAAGTGCGAAAAATTTGTTCTCTCCTCAACCATCTCTTAGCTTCAAACTCCCATTTCTCGCGAACGGATTGACCTAACCCAAAAATTCCTATTGCATCTGAAAGTAGAAACTCGCCCGATTACAACTGTATGTGCATTTTTTCCCTAGGCCATTCTGGTTAAGCGTTTGGAGCAGCAGAATTGCGAAAAATTTGTTGCCATCTCAACCATTTCTTGGCTTCATACTCCCATATCTCGCGAACGGATTGACCTAACCCAAAAATTCCTATTGCATCTGAAAGTAGAAACTCGCCCGATTACAACGGTATGCGTATTTCTTCCCTAGGCCATTCTGGTTAAGCGTTTGGAGCAGCAGATGAGCGAAAAATTTGTTGTCTTGTGAACCATTTCTTAGCTTCAAACTCCCATATCTCGGGAACGGATTGACCTAACCCAAAAATTCCTGCTGCGTCTGAAAGTAGAAACTCGCACGATTACAACGGTATGCGTATTTTTTCCCTAGGCCATTCCGGTTAAGCGATTGGATCAGCAGAAGTGCGAAAAATTTGTTCTCTCCTCAACCATCTCTTAGCTTCAAACTCCCATACCTCGCGAACGGATTGACCTAACCCAAAAATTCCTATTGCATCTGAAAGTAGAAACTCGCCCGATTACAACGGTATGAGTATTTTTTCCCTAGGCCATTCAGGATAAGCGTTTGGAGAAGCAGAATTGCCAAAAATTTTCTGCCTTCTCAACCATTTCTTGGCTTCAAACTCCCATATCCCGCGAACGGATTGACCTAACCCAAAAGTTCCTATTGCATCTGAAAGTAGAAGCTCGCCCGATTACAACTGTATGTGTATTTTTTCCCTAGGCCATTCTGGTTAAGCGTTTGGAGCAGCAGAATTGCGAAAAATTTGTTGCCTTCTCAACCATTTCTTGGCTTCATACTCCCATATCTCATGAACGGATTGACCTAACCCAAAAATTCCTATTGCATCTGAAAGTAGAAACTCGCCCGATTACAACGGTATGTGTATTTTTTCCCTAGGCCATTCTGGTTAAGCGTTTGGAGCAGCAGATGTGCGAAAAATTTGTTGTCTTGTCAACCATTTCTTAGCTTCAAACTCCCATATCTCGCGCACGGACTGACCTAACCCAAAAATTCCTATTGCATCTGAAAGTAGAAACTCGCCCGATTACAACGGTATGAGTATTTTTTCCCTAGGCCATTCTGGTTAAGCGTTTGGAGCAGCAGAAGTGCGAAAAATTTTGTGCGTTCTCAACCATTTCTTGGCTTCAAACTCCCATATCTCGCGAACGGATTGACCTAACCCAAAAATTCCTATTGCATCTGAAAGTAGAAACTCGCCCGATTACAACGGTATGTGTATTTTTTCCCTAGGCCATTCTGGTTAAGCGTTTGGAGCAGCAGAATTGCGAAAAATTTTTTGCCTTCTCAACCATTTCTTGGCTTCATACTCCCATATCTCGCGAACGGATTGACCTAACCCAAAAATTCCTATTGCTTCTGAAAGTAGAAACTCGCCCGATTACCACGGTAGGTGTATTTTTTCCCTAGGTGATTCTGGTTAAGCGATTGGAGCAGCAGATGTGCGAAAAATTTGTTGTCTTGTGAACCATTTCTTAGCTTCAAACTCCCATATCTCGCGAACGGACTGACCTAACCCAAAAATTCCTATTGAATCTGAAAGTAGAAACTCGCCCGATTACAACGGTATGCGTATTTTTTCCCTAGGCCATTCTGGTTAAGCGATTGGAGCAGCAGAAGTGCGAAAAATTTGTTCTCTCCTCAACCATCTCTTAGCTTCAAACTCCCATATCTCGCGAACGGATTGACCTAACCCAAAAATTCCTATTGCATCTGAAAGTAGAAACTCGCCCGATTACAACGGTATGTGTATTTTTTCCCTAGGCCATTCAGGATAAGCGTTTGGAGAAGCAGAATTGCCAAAAATTTTCTGCCTTCTCAACCATTTCTTGGCTTCAAACTCCCATATCCCGCGAACGGATTGACCTATCCCAAAAATTCCTATTGCATGTGAAAGTAGAAACTCGCCCGATTACAAGTGTATGTGTATTTTTTCCCTAGGCCATTCTGGTTGAGCGTTTGGAGCAGCAGAATTGCGAAAAATTTGTTGCCTTCTCAACCATTTCTTGGCTTCATACTCCCATATCTCGCGAACGGATTGACCTAACCCAAAAATTCCTATTGCATCTGAAAGTAGAAACTCGCCCGATTACAACGGTATGCGTATTTTTTCCCTAGGCCATTCTGGTTAAGCGATTGGAGCAGCAGAAGTGCGAAAAATTTGTTCTCTCCTCAACCATCTCTTAGCTTCAAACTCCCATTTCTCGCGAACGGATTGACCTAACCCAAAAATTCCTATTGCATCTGAAAGTAGAAACTCGCCCGATTACAACTGTATGTGCATTTTTTCCCTAGGCCATTCTGGTTAAGCGTTTGGAGCAGCAGAATTGCGAAAAATTTGTTGCCATCTCAACCATTTCTTGGCTTCATACTCCCATATCTCGCGAACGGATTGACCTAACCCAAAAATTCCTATTGCATCTGAAAGTAGAAACTCGCCCGATTACAACGGTATGCGTATTTCTTCCCTAAGCCATTCTGGTTAAGCGTTTGGAGCAGCAGATGAGCGAAAAATTTGTTGTCTTGTGAACCATTTCTTAGCTTCAAACTCCCATATCTCGGGAACGGATTGACCTAACCCAAAAATTCCTGCTGCGTCTGAAAGTAGAAACTCGCACGATTACAACGGTATGTGTACTTTTTCCTAGGCCATTCTGGTTAAGCGTTTGGAGCAGCAGAAGTGCGAAAAATTTTGTGCGTTCTCAACCATTTCTTGGCTTCAAACTCCCATATCTCGCGAACGGATTGGCCTAACCCAAAAATTCCTATTGCATCTGAAAGTAGAAACTTGCCCGATTACAACTGTATGTGTATTTTTTCCCTAGGCCATTCTGGTTAAGCGTTTGGAGCAGCAGAATTGCGAAAAATTTTTTGCTTTCTCAACCATTTCTCGGCTTCATACTCCCATATCTCGCGAACGGATTGACCTAACCCAAAAATTCCTATTGCTTCTGAAAGTAGAAACTCGCCCGATTTCCACGGTAGGCGTATTTTTTCCCTAGGCGATTCTGGTTAAGCGATTGGAGTAGCAGAAGTGCGAAAAATTTGTGGTCTTGTCAACCATTTCTTAGCTTCAAACTGCCATATCTCGCGAACGGATAGACCTAACCCAAAAATTCCTGCTGCGTCTGAAAGTAGAAACTAGCCCGATTACAACGGTATGCGTATTTTTTCCCTAGGCCATTCTGGTTAAGCGTTTGGAGCAGCAGATGTGCCAAAAATTTTCTGCCTTCTCAACCATTTCTTGGCTTCATACTCCCATATCTCGCGAACGGATTGACCTAACCCAAAAATTCCTATTGCTTCTGAAAGTAGAAACTCGCCCGATTACCACGGTAGGTGTATTTTTTCCCTAGGCGATTCTGGTTAAGCGATTGGAGCAGCAGATGTGCGAAAAATTTGTTTTCTTGTCAACTATTTCTTAGCTTCAAACTCCCATATCTCGCGAACGGATTGACCTAACCCAAAAATTCCTGCTGCGTCTGAAAGTAGAAACTAGCCCGATTACAACGGTATGCGTATTTTTTCCCTAGGCCATTCTGGTTAAGCGATTGGAGCAGCAGAAGTGCGAAAAATTTGTTCTCACCTCAACCATCTCTTAGCTTCAAACTCCCATATCTCGCGAACGGATTGACCTAACCCAAAAATTCCTACTGCTTCCGAAAGTAGAAACTCGCCCGAATACCACGGTATGTGTGTTTTTTCCTAGGCGTTTCTGGTTAAGCGATTGGAGCAGCAGATGTGCGAAAAATTTGTTGTCTTGTCAACCATTTCTTAGCTTCAAACTCCCATATCTCGCGAACGGACTGACCTAACCCAAAAATTCCTATTGCTTCTGAAAGTAGAAACTCGCCCGATTACCACGGTAGGTGTATTTTTTCCCTAGGTGATTCTGGTTAAGCGATTGGAGCAGCAGAAGTGCGAAAAATTTGTTCTCTCCTCAACCATCTCTTAGCTTCAAACTCCCATACCTCGCGAACGGATTGACCTAACCCAAAAATTCCTATTGCTTCTGAAAGTAGAAACTCGCCCGATTACCACGGTAGGTGTATTTTTTCCCTAGGCCATTCTGGTTAAGCGTTTGGAGCCGCAGAATTGCGAAAAATTTGTTGCCATCTCAACCATTTCTTGGCTTCATACTCCCATATCTCGCGAACGGATTGACCTAACCCAAAAATTCCTATTGCTTCTGAAAGTAGAAACTCGCCCGATTACCACGGTAGGTGTATTTTTTCCCAAGGTGATTCTGGTTAAGCGATTGGAGCAGCAGATGTGCGAAAAATTTGTTTTCTTGTCAACCATTTCTTAGCTTCAAACTCCCATATCTCGCGAACGGATTGACCTAACCCAAAAATTCCTGCTGCGTCTGAAAGTAGAAACTAGCCCGATTACAACGGTATGCGTATTTTTTCCCTAGGCCATTCCGGTTAAGCGATTGGAGCAGCAGAAGTGCGAAAAATTTGTTCTCTCCTCAACCATCTCTTAGCTTCAAACTCCCATACCTCGCGAACGGATTGACCTAACCCAAAAATTCCTATTGCTTCTGAAAGTAGAAACTCGCCCGATTACCACGGTAGGTGTATTTTTTCCCTAGGTGATTCTGGTTAAGCGATTGGAGCAGCAGAAGTGCGAAAAATTTGTTGTCTTGTCAACCATTTATTAGCTTCAAACTCCCATATCTCGCGAACGGACTGACCTAACCCAAAAATTCCTATTGCATCTGAAAGTAGAAACTCGCCCGATTACAACGGTATGCGTATTTTTTCCCTAGGCCATTCTGGTTAAGCGATTGGAGCAGCAGAAGTGCGAAAAATTTGTTCTCTCCTCAACCATCTCTTAGCTTCAAACTCCCATATCTCGCGAACGGATTGACCTAACCCAAAAATTCCTATTGCATCTGAAAGTAGAAACTCGCCCGATTACAACGGTATGTGTATTTTTTCCCTAGGCCATTCAGGATAAGCGTTTGGAGAAGCAGATTTGCCAAAAATTTTCTGCCTTCTCAACCATTTCTTGGCTTCAAACTCCCATATCCCGCGAACGGATTGACCTAACCCAAAAATTCCTATTGCTTCTGAAAGTAGAAACTCGCCCGATTACCACGGTAGGTGTATTTTTCCCCTAGGCCATTCTGGTTAAGCGTTTGGAGCAGCAGATGAGCGAAAAATTTGTTGTCTTGTCAACCATTTCTTAGCTTCAAACTCCCATATCTCGCGAACGGATTGACCTAACCCAAAAATTCCCGCTGCGTCTGAAAGTAGAAACTCGCCCGATTACGACGGTATGCGTATTTTTTCCCTAGGCCCTTCTGGTTAAGCGATTGGAGCAGCAGATGTGCGAAAAATTTGTTGTCTTGTCAACCATTTCTTAGCTTCAAACTCCCATATCTCGCGAATGAATTTTCTTAACCCAAAAATTCCTGCTGCGTCTGAAAGTAGAAACTAGCCCGATTACAACGGTATGCGTATTTTTTCCCTAGGCCATTCTGGTTAAGCGATTGGAGCAGCAGAAGTGCGAACAATTTGTTGTCTTGTCAACCATTTCTTTGTTTCAAACTCCCATATCTCGCGCACGGACTGACCTAACCCAAAAATTCCTATCGCATCTGAAAGTAGAAACTCGCCCGATTACAACGGTATGCGTATTTTTTCCCTAGGCCATTCTGGTTAAGCGTTTGGAGCAGCAGATGAGCGAAAAATTTGTTGTCTTGTCAACCATTTCTTAGCTTCAAACTCCCATATCTCGCGAACGGATTGACCTAACCCAAAAATTCCTGCTGCGTCTGAAAGTAGAAACTCGCACGATTACAACGGTATGTGTACTTTTTCCTCGGACATTCTGGTTAAGCGTTTGGAGCAGCAGAAGTGCGAAAAATTTTGTGCGTTCTCAACCATTTCTTGGCTTCAAACTCCCATATCTCGCGAACGGATTGACCTAACCCAAAAATTCCTATTGCATCTGAAAGTAGAAACTCGCCCGATTACAACGGTATGTGTATTTTTTCCCTAGGCCATTCTGGTTAAGCGTTTGGAGCCGCAGAATTGCGAAAAATTTGTTGCCATCTCAACCATTTCTTGGCTTCATACTCCCATATCTCGCGAACGGATTGACCTAACCCAAAAATTCCTATTGCTTCTGAAAGTAGAAACTCGCCCGATTACCACGGTAGGTGTATTTTTTCCCAAGGTGATTCTGGTTAAGCGATTGGAGCAGCAGATGTGCGAAAAATTTGTTTTCTTGTCAACCACTTCTTAGCTTCAAACTCCCATATCTCGCGAACGGATTGACCTAACCCAAAAATTCCTGCTGCGTCTGAAAGTAGAAACTAGCCCGATTACAACGGTATGCGTATTTTTTCCCTAGGCCATTCCGGTTAAGCGATTGGAGCAGCAGAAGTGCGAAAAATTTGTTCTCTCCTCAACCATCTCTTAGCTTCAAACTCCCATACCTCGCGAACGGATTGACCTAACCCAAAAATTCCTATTGCATCTGAAAGTAGAAACTCGCCCGATTACAACGGTATGAGTATTTTTTCCCTAGGCCATTCAGGATAAGCGTTTGGAGAAGCAGAATTGCCAAAAATTTTCTGCCTTCTCAACCATTTCTTGGCTTCAAACTCCCACATCCCGCGAACGGATTGACCTAACCCAAAAGTTCCTATTGCATCTGAAAGTAGAAGCTCGCCCGATTACAACTGTATGTGTATTTTTTCCCTAGGCCATTCTGGTTAAGCGTTTGGAGCAGCAGAATTGCGAAAAATTTGTTGCCTTCTCAACCATTTCTTGGCTTCATACTCCCATATCTCATGAACGGATTGACCTAACCCAAAAATTCCTATTGCATCTGAAAGTAGAAACTCGCCCGATTACAACGGTATGTGTATTTTTTCCCTAGGCCATTCTGGTTAAGCGTTTGGAGCAGCAGATGTGCGAAAAATTTGTTGTCTTGTCAACCATTTCTTAGCTTCAAACTCCCATATCTCGCGCACGGACTGACCTAACCCAAAAATTCCTATTGCATCTGAAAGTAGAAACTCGCCCGATTACAACGGTATGAGTATTTTTTCCCTAGGCCATTCTGGTTAAGCGTTTGGAGCAGCAGAAGTGCGAAAAATTTTGTGCGTTCTCAACCATTTCTTGGCTTCAAACTCCCATATCTCGCGAACGGATTGACCTAACCCAAAAATTCCTATTGCATCTGAAAGTAGAAACTCGCCCGATTACAACGGTATGAGTATTTTTTCCCTAGGCCATTCAGGATAAGCGTTTGGAGAAGCAGAATTGCCAAAAATTTTCTGCCTTCTCAACCATTTCTTGGCTTCAAACTCCCATATCCCGCGAACGGATTGACCTAACCCAAAAGTTCCTATTGCATCTGAAAGTAGAAGCTCGCCCGATTACAGCTGTATGTGTATTTTTTCCCTAGGCCATTCTGGTTAAGCGTTTGGAGCAGCAGAATTGCGAAAAATTTGTTGCCTTCTCAACCATTTCTTGGCTTCATACTCCCATATCTCATGAACGGATTGACCTAACCCAAAAATTCCTATTGCATCTGAAAGTAGAAACTCGCCCGATTACAACGGTATGTGTATTTTTTCCCTAAGCCATTCTGGTTAAGCGTTTGGAGCAGCAGATGTGCGAAAAATTTGTTGTCTTGTCAACCATTTCTTAGCTTCAAACTCCCATATCTCGCGCACGGACTGACCTAACCCAAAAATTCCTATTGCATCTGAAAGTAGAAACTCGCCCGATTACAACGGTATGAGTATTTTTTCCCTAGGCCATTCTGGTTAAGCGTTTGGAGCAGCAGAAGTGCGAAAAATTTTGTGCGTTCTCAACCATTTCTTGGCTTCAAACTCCCATATCTCGCGAACGGATTGACCTAACCCAAAAATTCCTATTGCATCTGAAAGTAGAAACTCGCCCGATTACAACGGTATGTGTATTTTTTCCCTAGGCCATTCTGGTTAAGCGTTTGGAGCAGCAGAATTGCGAAAAATTTTTTGCCTTCTCAACCATTTCTTGGCTTCATACTCCCATATCTCGCGAACGGATTGACCTAACCCAAAAATTCCTATTGCTTCAGAAAGTAGAAACTCGCCCGATTACCACGGTAGGTGTATTTTTTCCCTAGGTGATTCTGGTTAAGCGATTGGAGCAGCAGATGTGCGAAAAATTTGTTGTCTTGTGAACCATTTCTTAGCTTCAAACTCCCATATCTCGCGAACGGACTGACCTAACCCAAAAATTCCTATTGAATCTGAAAGTAGAAACTCGCCCGATTACAACGGTATGCGTATTTTTTCCCTAGGCCATTCTGGTTAAGCGATTGGAGCAGCAGAAGTGCGAAAAATTTGTTCTCTCCTCAACCATCTCTTAGCTTCATACTCCCATATCTCGCGAACGGATTGACCTAACCCGAAAATTCCTATTGCATCTGAAAGTAGAAACTCGCCCGATTACAACGGTATGTGTATTTTTTCCCTAGGCCATTCAGGATAAGCGTTTGGAGAAGCAGAATTGCCAAAAATTTTCTGCCTTCTCAACCATTTCTTGGCTTCAAACTCCCATATCCCGCGAACGGATTGACCTAACCCAAAAATTCCTATTGCATCTGAAAGTAGAAACTCGCCCGATTACAACGGTATGCGTATTTTTTCCCTAGGCCATTCTGGTTAAGCGATTGGAGCAGCAGAAGTGCGAAAAATTTGTTCTCTCCTCAACCATCTCTTAGCTTCAAACTCCCATTTCTCGCGAACGGATTGACCTAACCCAAAAATTCCTATTGCATCTGAAAGTAGAAACTCGCCCGATTACAACGGTATGTGTATTTTTTCCCGAGGCCATTCAGGATAAGCGTTTGGAGAAGCAGAATTGCCAAAAATTTTCTGCCTTCTCAACCATTTCTTGGCTTCAAACTCCCATATCCCGCGAACGGATTGACCTAACCCAAAAATTCCTATTGCATCTGAAAGTAGAAACTCGCCCGATTACAACTGTATGTGCATTTTTTCCCTAGGCCATTCTGGTTAAGCGTTTGGAGCAGCAGAATTGCGAAAAATTTGTTGCCATCTCAACCATTTCTTGGCTTCATACTCCCATATCTCGCGAACGGATTGACCTAACCCAAAAATTCCTATTGCATCTGAAAGTAGAAACTCGCCCGATTACAACGGTATGCGTATTTCTTCCCTAGGCCATTCTGGTTAAGCGTTTGGAGCAGCAGATGAGCGAAAAATTTGTTGTCTTGTCAACCATTTCTTAGCTTCAAACTCCCATATCTCGGGAACGGATTGACCTAACCCAAAAATTCCTGCTGCGTCTGAAAGTAGAAACTCGCACGATTACAACGGTATGTGTACTTTTTCCTAGGCCATTCTGGTTAAGCGTTTGGAGCAGCAGATGTGCGAAAAATTTGTTTTCTTGTCAACCACTTCTTAGCTTCAAACTCCCATATCTCGCGAACGGATTGACCTAACCCAAAAATTCCTGCTGCGTCTGAAAGTAGAAACTAGCCCGATTACAACGGTATGCGTATTTTTTCCCTAGGCCATTCCGGTTAAGCGATTGGAGCAGCAGAAGTGCGAAAAATTTGTTCTCTCCTCAACCATCTCTTAGCTTCAAACTCCCATACCTCGCGAACGGATTGACCTAACCCAAAAATTCCTATTGCATCTGAAAGTAGAAACTCGCCCGATTACAACGGTATGAGTATTTTTTCCCTAGGCCATTCAGGATAAGCGTTTGGAGAAGCAGAATTGCCAAAAATTTTCTGCCTTCTCAACCATTTCTTGGCTTCAAACTCCCATATCTCGCGAACGGATTGACCTAACCCAAAAATTCCTATTGCATCTGAAAGTAGAAACTCGCCCGATTACAACGGTATGAGTATTTTTTCCCTAGGCCATTCAGGATAAGCGTTTGGAGAAGCAGAATTGCCAAAAATTTTCTGCCTTCTCAACCATTTCTTGGCTTCAAACTCCCATATCCCGCGAACGGATTGACCTAACCCAAAAGTTCCTATTGCATCTGAAAGTAGAAGCTCGCCCGATTACAACTGTATGTGTATTTTTTCCCTAGGCCATTCTGGTTAAGCGTTTGGAGCAGCAGAATTGCGAAAAATTTGTTGCCTTCTCAACCATTTCTTGGCTTCATACTCCCATATCTCATGAACGGATTGACCTAACCCAAAAATTCCTATTGCATCTGAAAGTAGAAACTCGCCCGATTACAACGGTATGTGTATTTTTTCCCTAGGCCATTCTGGTTAAGCGTTTGGAGCAGCAGATGTGCGAAAAATTTGTTGTCTTGTCAACCATTTCTTAGCTTCAAACTCCCATATCTCGCGCACGGACTGACCTAACCCAAAAATTCCTATTGCATCTGAAAGTAGAAACTCGCCCGATTACAACGGTATGAGTATTTTTTCCCTAGGCCATTCTGGTTAAGCGTTTGGAGCAGCAGAAGTGCGAAAAATTTTGTGCGTTCTCAACCATTTCTTGGCTTCAAACTCCCATATCTCGCGAACGGATTGACCTAACCCAAAAATTCCTATTGCATCTGAAAGTAGAAACTCGCCCGATTACAACGGTATGTGTATTTTTTCCCTAGGCCATTCTGGTTAAGCGTTTGGAGCAGCAGAATTGCGAAAAATTTTTTGCCTTCTCTACCATTTCTTGGCTTCATACTCCCATATCTCGCGAACGGATTGACCTAACCCAAAAATTCCTATTGCTTCAGAAAGTAGAAGCTCGCCCGATTACCACGGTAGGTGTATTTTTTCCCTAGGTGATTCTGGTTAAGCGATTGGAGCAGCAGATGTGCGAAAAATTTGTTGTCTTGTGAACCATTTCTTAGCTTCAAACTCCCATATCTCGCGAACGGACTGACCTAACCCAAAAATTCCTATTGAATCTGAAAGTAGAAACTCGCCCGATTACAACGGTATGCGTATTTTTTCCCTAGGCCATTCTGGTTAAGCGATTGGAGCAGCAGAAGTGCGAAAAATTTGTTCTCTCCTCAACCATCTCTTAGCTTCATACTCCCATATCTCGCGAACGGATTGACCTAACCCAAAAATTCCTATTGCATCTGAAAGTAGAAACTCGCCCGATTACAACGGTATGTGTATTTTTTCCCTAGGCCATTCAGGATAAGCGTTTGGAGAAGCAGAATTGCCAAAAATTTTCTGCCTTCTCAACCATTTCTTGGCTTCAAACTCCCATATCCCGCGAACGGATTGACCTAACCCAAAAATTCCTATTGCATCTGAAAGTAGAAACTCGCCCGATTACAACGGTATGCGTATTTTTTCCCTAGGCCATTCTGGTTAAGCGATTGGAGCAGCAGAAGTGCGAAAAATTTGTTCTCTCCTCAACCATCTCTTAGCTTCAAACTCCCATTTCTCGCGAACGGATTGACCTAACCCAAAAATTCCTATTGCATCTGAAAGTAGAAACTCGCCCGATTACAACGGTATGTGTATTTTTTCCCGAGGCCATTCAGGATAAGCGTTTGGAGAAGCAGAATTGCCAAAAATTTTCTGCCTTCTCAACCATTTCTTGGCTTCAAACTCCCATATCCCGCGAACGGATTGACCTAACCCAAAAATTCCTATTGCATCTGAAAGTAGAAACTCGCCCGATTACAACTGTATGTGCATTTTTTCCCTAGGCCATTCTGGTTAAGCGTTTGGAGCAGCAGAATTGCGAAAAATTTGTTGCCATCTCAACCATTTCTTGGCTTCATACTCCCATATCTCGCGAACGGATTGACCTAACCCAAAAATTCCTATTGCATCTGAAAGTAGAAACTCGCCCGATTACAACGGTATGCGTATTTCTTCCCTAGGCCATTCTGGTTAAGCGTTTGGAGCAGCAGATGAGCGAAAAATTTGTTGTCTTGTCAACCATTTCTTAGCTTCAAACTCCCATATCTCGCGAACGGACAGACCTAACCCAAAAATTCCTATTGCATCTGAAAGTAGAAACGCGCCCGATTACAACGGTATGCGTATTTTTTCCCTAGGCCATTCTGGTTAAGCGATTGGAGCAGCAGAATTGCGAAAAATTTGTTCTCTCCTCAACCATCTCTTAGCTTCAAACTCCCATATCTCGCGCACGGACTGACCTAACTCAAAAATTCCTATTGCATCTGGAAGTAGAAACTCGCCCGATTACAACGGTATGCGTATTTTTTCCCTAGGACATTCTGGTTAAGCGTTTGGAGCAGCAGAAGCGCGAAAAAGTTTGTGCGTTCTCAACCATTTCTTGGCTTCAAACTCCCATATCTCGCGAACGGATTGACCTAACCCAAAAATTCCTATTGCTTCTGAAAGTAGAAACTCGCCCGATTACCACGGTCGGTGTATTTTTTCCCTAGGCGATTCTGGTTAAGCGATTGGAGCAGCAGATGTGCGAAAAATTTGTTTTCTTGTCAACCATTTCTTAGCTTCAAACTCCCATATCTCGCGAACGGATTGACCTAACCCAGAAATTCCTGCTGCGTCTGAAAGTAGAAACTCGCCCGATTACAACTGTATGCGTATTTTTTCCCTAGGCCATTCTGGTTAAGCGTTTGGAGCAGCCGAAGTGCGAAAAATTAGTTGTCTTCTCAACCATTTCTTGGCTTCATACTCCCATATCTCGCGAACGGACTGACCTAACCCAAAAATTCCTATTGCTTCTGAAAGTAGAAACTCGCCCGATTACCACGGTAGGTGTATTTTTTCCCTAGGCGATTCTGGTTAAGCGATTGGAGCAGCAGATATGCGAAAAATTTGTTTTCTTGTCAATCATTTCTTAGCTTCAAACTCCCATATCTCGCGAACGGATTGACCCAACCCAAAAATGCCTGCTGCGTCTGAAAGTAGAAACTAGCCCGATTACAACGCTATGCGTATTTTTTCCCTAGGCCATTCTGGTTAAGCGATTGGAGCAGCAGAAGTGCGAAAAATTTGTTGTCTTGTCAACCATTTCTTAGCTTCAAACTCCCATATCTCGCGAACGGACAGACCTAACCCAAAAATTCCTATTGCATCTGAAAGTAGAAACGCGCCCGATTACAACGGTATGCGTATTTTTTCCCTAGGCCATTCTGGTTAAGCGATTGGAGCAGCAGAATTGCGAAAAATTTGTTCTCTCCTCAACCATCTCTTAGCTTCAAACTCCCATATCTCGCGCACGGACTGACCTAACCCAAAAATTCCTATTGCATCTGGAAGTAGAAACTCGCCCGATTACAACGGTATGCGTATTTTTTCCCTAGGCCATTCTGGTTAAGCGTTTGGAGCAGCAGAAGCGCGAAAAATTTTGTGCGTTCTCAACCATTTCTTGGCTTCAAACTCCCATATCTCGCGAACGGACAGACCTAACCCAAAAATTCCTATTGCTTCTGAAAGTAGAAACTCGCCCGATTACCACGGTCGGTGTATTTTTTCCCTAGGCGATTCTGGTTAAGCGATTGGAGCAGCAGATGTGCGAAAAATTTGTTTTCTTGTCAACCATTTCTTAGCTTCAAACTCCCATATCTCGCGAACGGATTGACCTAACCCAGAAATTCCTGCTGCGTCTGAAACTAGAAACTAGCCCGATTACAACGGTATGCGTATTTTTTCCCTAGGCCATTCTGGTTAAGCGATTGGAGCAGCAGAAGTGCGAAAAATTTGTTGTCTTGTCAACCATTTCTTAGCTTCAAACTCCCATATCTCGCGCACGGACTGACCTAACCCAAAAATTCCTATTGCATCTGAAAGTAGAAACTCGCCCGATTACAACAGTATGCGTATTTTTTCCCTAGGCCATTCTGGTTAAGCGATTGGAGCAGCAGAAGTGCGAAAAATTTGTTCTCTCCTCAACCATCTCTTAGCTTCAAACTCCCATATCTCGCGAACGGATTGACCTAACCCAAAAATTCCTATTGCATCTGGAAGTAGAAACTCGCCCGATTACAACGGTATGCGTATTTTTTCCCTAGGCCATTCTGGTTAAGCGTTTGGAGCAGCAGAAGCGCGAAAAATTTTGTGCGTTCTCAACCATTTCTTGGCTTCAAACTCCCATATCTCGCGAACGGATTGACCTAACCCAAAAATTCCTATTGCATCTGAAAGTAGAAACTCGCCCGATTACAACGGTATGTGTATTTTTTCCCTAGGCCATTCAGGATAAGCGTTTGGAGAAGCAGAATTGCCAAAAATTTTCTGCCTTCTCAACCATTTCTTGGCTTCAAACTCCCATATCCCGCGAACGGATTGACCTAACCCAAAAATTCCTGCTGCGTCTGAAACTAGAAACTAGCCCGATTACAACGGTATGCGTATTTTTTCCCTAGGCCATTCTGGTTAAGCGATTGGAGCAGCAGAAGTGCGAAAAATTTGTTGTCTTGTCAACCATTTCTTAGCTTCAAACTCCCATATCTCGCGCACGGACTGACCTAACCCAAAAATTCCTATTGCATCTGAAAGTAGAAACTCGCCCGATTACAACGGTATGTGTATTTTTTCCCTTGGCCATTCAGGATAAGCGTTTGGAGAAGCAGAATTGCCAAAAATTTTCTGCCTTCTCAACCATTTCTTGGCTTCAAACTCCCATATCCCGCGAACGGATTGACCTAACCCAAAAATTCCTATTGCATCTGAAAGTAGAAACTCGCCCGATTACAACGGTATGTGTATTTTTTCCCTAGGCCATTCAGGATAAGCTTTTGGAGAAGCAGAATTGCCAAAAATTTTCTGCCTTCTCAACCATTTCTTGGCTTCAAACTCCCATATCTCGCGAACGGATTGACATAACCCAAAAATTCCTGTTGCGTCTGAAAGTAGAAACTCGCCCGATTACAACTGTATGCGTATTTTTTCCCTAGGCCATTCTGGTTAAGCGTTTGGAGCAGCCGAAGTGCGAAAAATTAGTTGTCTTCTCAACCATTTCCTAGCTTCAAACTCCCATATCTCGCGAACGGATTGACCTAACCCAAAAATTCCTGTTGCATCTGAAAGTAGCAACTCGCCCGATCACAACGGTATGTGTATTGATTCCCTAGGCCATTCTGGTTAAGCCATTGGAGCAGCAGAAGTGCGAAAAATTTGTTGTCTTGTCAACCATTTCTTAGCTTCAAACTCCCATATCTCGCGCACGGACTGACCTAACCCAAAAATTCCTATTGCATCTGAAAGTAGAAACTCGCCCGATTACAACGGTATGCGTATTTTTTCCCTAGGCCATTCTGGTTAAGCGATTGGAGCAGCAGAAGTGCGAAAAATTTGTTCTCTCCTCAACCATCTCTTAGCTTCAAACTCCCATATCTCGCGAACGGATTGACCTAACCCAAAAATTCCTATTGCATCTGAAAGTAGAAACTCGCCCGATTACAACGGTATGTGTATTTTTTCCCTAGGCCATTCAGGATAAGCGTTTGGAGAAGCAGAATTGCCAAAAATTTTCTGCCTTCTCAACCATTTCTTGGCTTCAAACTCCCATATCCCGCGAACGGATTGACCTAACCCAAAAATTCCTATTGCATCTGAAAGTAGAAACTCGCCCGATTACAACGGTATGTGTATTTTTTCCCTAGGCCATTCAGGATAAGCTTTTGGAGAAGCAGAATTGCCAAAAATTTTCTGCCTTCTCAACCATTTCTTGGCTTCAAACTCCCATATCTCGCGAACGGATTGACATAACCCAAAAATTCCTGTTGCGTCTGAAAGTAGAAACTCGCCCGATTACAACTGTATGCGTATTTTTTCCCTAGGCCATTCTGGTTAAGCGTTTGGAGCAGCCGAAGTGCGAAAAATTAGTTGTCTTCTCAACCATTTCTTGGCTTCATACTCCCATATCTCGCGAACGGACAGACCTAACCCAAAAATTCCTATTGCTTCTGAAAGTAGAAACTCGCCCGATTACCACGGTAGGTGTATTTTTTCCCTAGGCGATTCTGGTTAAGCGATTGGAGCAGCAGATATGCGAAAAATTTGTTTTCTTGTCAATCATTTCTTAGCTTCAAACTCCCATATCTCGCGAACGGATTGACCCAACCCAAAAATGCCTGCTGCGTCTGAAAGTAGAAACTAGCCCGATTACAACGCTATGCGTATTTTTTCCCTAGGCCATTCTGGTTAAGCGATTGGAGCAGCAGAAGTGCGAAAAATTTGTTGTCTTGACAACCATTTCTTAGCTTCAAACTCCCATATCTCGCGAACGGACAGACCTAACCCAAAAATTCCTATTGCATCTGGAAGTAGAAACTCGCCCGATTACAACGGTATGTGTATTTTTTCCCTAGGCCATTCAGGATAAGCTTTTGGAGAAGCAGAATTGCCAAAAATTTTCTGCCTTCTCAACCATTTCTTGGCTTCAAACTCCCATATCTCGCGAACGGATTGACATAACCCAAAAATTCCTGTTGCGTCTGAAAGTAGAAACTCGCCCGATTACAACTGTATGCGTATTTTTTCCCTAGGCCATTCTGGTTAAGCGTTTGGAGCAGCCGAAGTGCGAAAAATTAGTTGTCTTCTCCACCATTTCCTAGCTTCAAACTCCCATATCTCGCGAACGGATTGACCTAACCCAAAAATTCCTGTTGCATCTGAAAGTAGCAACTCGCCCGATCACAACGATATGTGTATTGACTCCCTAGGCCATTCTGGTTAAGCGATTGGAGCAGCAGAAGTGCGAAAAATTTGTTGTCTTGTCAACCATTTCTTAGCTTCAAACTCCCATATCTCGCGCACGGACTGACCTAACCCAAAAATTCCTATTGCATCTGAAAGTAGAAACTCGCCCGATTACAACGGTATGCGTATTTTTTCCCTAGGCCATTCTGGTTAAGCGATTGGAGCAGCAGAAGTGCGACAAATTTGTTCTCTCCTCAACCATCTCTTAGCTTCAAACTCCCATATCTCGCGAACGGATTGACCTAACCCAAAAATTCCTATTGCATCTGAAAGTAGAAACTCGCCCGATTACAACGGTATGTGTATTTTTTCCCTAGGCCATTCAGGATAAGCGTTTGGAGAAGCAGAATTGCCAAAAATTTTCTGCCTTCTCAACCATTTCTTGGCTTCAAACTCCCATATCCCGCGAACGGATTGACCTAACCCAAAAATTCCTATTGCATCTGAAAGTAGAAACTCGCCCGATTACAACGGTATGTGTATTTTTTCCCTAGGCCATTCAGGATAAGCGTTTGGAGAAGCAGAATTGCCAAAAATTTTCTGCCTTCTCAACCATTTCTTGGCTTCAAACTCCCATATCCCGCGAACGGATTGACCTAACCCAAAAATTCCTATTGCATCTGAAAGTAGAAACTCGCCCGATTACAACGGTATGTGTATTTTTTCCCTAGGCCATTCTGGTTAAGCGTTTGGAGCAGCCGAAGTGCGAAAAATTAGTTGTCTTCTCAACCATTTCTTGGCTTCATACTCCCATATCTCGCGAACGGACAGACCTAACCCAAAAATTCCTATTGCTTCTGAAAGTAGAAACTCGCCCGATTACCACGGTAGGTGTATTTTTTCCCTAGGCGATTCTGGTTAAGTTATTGGAGCAGCAGATATGCGAAAAATTTGTTTTCTTGTCAATCATTTCTTAGCTTCAAACTCCCATATCTCGCGAACGGATTGACCCAACCCAAAAATGCCTGCTGCGTCTGAAAGTAGAAACTAGCCCGATTACAACGCTATGCGTATTTTTTCCCTAGGCCATTCTGGTTAAGCGATTGGAGCAGCAGAAGTGCGAAAAATTTGTTGTCTTGTCAACCATTTCTTAGCTTCAAACTCCCATATCTCGCGAACGGACAGACCTAACCCAAAAATTCCTATTGCATCTGAAAGTAGAAACGCGCCCGATTACAACGGTATGCGTATTTTTTCCCTAGGCCATTCTGGTTAAGCGATTGGAGCAGCAGAATTGCGAAAAATTTGTTCTCTCCACAACCATCTCTTAGCTTCAAACTCCCATATCTCGCGCACGGACTGACCTAACCCAAAAATTCCTATTGCATCTGGAAGTAGAAACTCGCCCGATTACAACGGTATGCGTATTTTTTCCCTAGGCCATTCTGGTTAAGCGTTTGGAGCAGCAGAAGCGCGAAAAATTTTGTGCGTTCTCAACCATTTCTTGGCTTCAAACTCCCATATCTCGCGAACGGACAGACCTAACCCAAAAATTCCTATTGCTTCTGAAAGTAGAAACTCGCCCGATTACCACGGTCGGTGTATTTTTTCCCTAGACGATTCTGGTTAAGCGATTGGAGCAGCAGATGTGCGAAAAATTTGTTTTCTTGTCAACCATTTCTTAGCTTCAAACTCCCATATCTCGCGAACGGATTGACCTAACCCAGAAATTCTTGCTGCGACTGAAACTAGAAACTAGCCCGATTTTCAACGGTATGCGTATTTTTTCCCTAGGCCATTCTGGTTAAGCGATTGGAGCAGCCGAAGTGCGAAAAATTTGTTGTCTTGTCAACCATTTCTTAGCTTCAAACTCCCATATCTCGCGCACGGACTGACCTAATCCAAAAATTCCTAATGCATCTGAAAGTAGAAACTCGCCCGATTACAACGGTATGCGTATTTTTTCCCTAGGCCATTCTGGTTAAGCGATTGGAGCAGCAGAAGTGCGAAAAATTTGTTCTCTCCTCAACCATCTCTTAGCTTCAAACTCCCATATCTCGCGAACGGATTGACCTAACCCAAAAATTCCTATTGCATCTGAAAGTAGAAACTCGCCCGATTACAACGGTATGTGTATTTTTTCCCTAGGCCATTCAGGATAAGCGTTTGGAGAAGCAGAATTGCCAAAAATTTTCTGCCTTCTCAACCATTTCTTGGCTTCAAACTCCCATATCCCGCGAACGGATTGACCTAACCCAAAAATTCCTATTGCATCTGAAAGTAGAAACTCGCCCGATTACAACGGTATGTGTATTTTTTCCCTAGGCCATTCAGGATAAGCTTTTGGAGAAGCAGAATTGCCAAAAATTTTCTGCCTTCTCAACCATTTCTTGGCTTCAAACTCCCATATCTCGCGAACGGATTGACATAACCCAAAAATTCCTGTTGCGTCTGAAAGTAGAAACTCGCCCGATTACAACTGTATGCGTATTTTTTCCCTAGGCCATTCTGGTTAAGCTTTTGGAGAAGCAGAATTGCCAAAAATTTTCTGCCTTCTCAACCATTTCTTGGCTTCAAACTCCCATATCTCGCGAACGGACTGACATAACCCAAAAATTCCTGTTGCGTCTGAAAGTAGAAACTCGCCCGATTACAACGGTATGCGTATTTTTTCCCTAGGCCATTCTGGTTAAGCGATTGGAGCAGCAGAAGTGCGAAAAATTTGTTCTCTCCTCAACCATCTCTTAGCTTCAAACTCCCATATCTCGCGAACGGATTGACCTAACCCAAAAATTCCTATTGCATCTGAAAGTAGAAACTCGCCCGATTACAACGGTATGTGTATTTTTTCCCTTGGCCATTCAGGATAAGCGTTTGGAGAAGCAGAATTGCCAAAAATTTTCTGCCTTCTCAACCATTTCTTGGCTTCAAACTCCCATATCCCGCGAACGGATTGACCTAACCCAAAAATTCCTATTGCATCTGAAAGTAGAAACTCGCCCGATTACAACGGTATGTGTATTTTTTCCCTAGGCCATTCAGGATTAGCTTTTGGAGAAGCAGAATTGCCAAAAATTTTCTGCCTTCTCAACCATTTCTTGGCTTCAAACTCCCATATCTCGCGAACGGATTGACATAACCCAAAAATTCCTGTTGCGTCTGAAAGTAGAAACTCGCCCGATTACAACTGTATGCGTATTTTTTCCCTAGGCCATTCTGGTTAAGCGTTTGGAGCAGCCGAAGTGCGAAAAATTAGTTGTCTTCTCAACCATTTCCTAGCTTCAAGCTCCCATATCTCGCGAACGGATTGACCTAACCCAAAAATTCCTGTTGCATCTGAAAGTAGCAACTCGCCCGATCACAACGGTATGTGTATTGATTCCCTAGGCCATTCTGGTTAAGCGATTGGAGCAGCAGAAGTGCGAAAAATTTGTTGTCTTGTCAACCATTTCTTAGCTTCAAACTCCCATATCTCGCGCACGGACTGACCTAACCCAAAAATTCCTATTGCATCTGAAAGTAGAAACTCGCCCGATTACAACGGTATGCGTATTTTTTCCCTAGGCCATTCTGGTTAAGCGATTGGAGCAGCAGAAGTGCGAAAAATTTGTTCTCTCCTCAACCATCTCTTAGCTTGAAACTCCCATATCTCGCGAACGGATTGACCTAACCCAAAAATTCCTATTGCATCTGAAAGTAGAAACTCGCCCGATTACAACGGTATGCGTATTTTTTCCCTAGGCCATTCTGATTAAGCGATTGGAGCAGCAGAATTGCGAAAAATTTTCTGCCTTCTCTACCATTTCTTGGCTTCAAACTCCCATATCTCGCGAACGGATTGATATAACCCAAAAATTCCTGTTGCGTCTGAAAGTAGAAACTCGCCCGATTACTACTGTATGCGTATTTTTTCCCTAGGCCATTCTGGTTAAGCGTTTGGAGCAGCCGAAGTGCGAAAAATTAGTTGTCTGCTCAACCATTTCCTAGCTTCAAACTCCCATATCTCGCGAACGGATTGACCTAACCCAAAAATTCCTGTTGCATCTGAAAGTAGCAACTCGCCCGATCACAACGGTATGTGTATTGATTCCCTAGGCCATTCTGGTTAAGCGTTTGGAGCAGCCGAAGTGCGAAAAATTAGTTGTCTTCTCAACCATTTCTTGGCTTCATACTCCCATATCTCGCGAACGGACAGACCTAACCCAAAAATTCCTATTGCTTCTGAAAGTAGAAACTCGCCCGATTACCACGGTAGGTGTACTTTTTCCCTAGGCGATTCTGGTTAAGCGATTGGAGCAGCAGATATGCGAAAAATTTGTTTTCTTGTCAATCATTTCTTAGCTTCAAACTCCCATATCTCGCGAACGGATTGACCCAACCCAAAAATGCCTGCTGCGTCTGAAAGTAGAAACTAGCCCGATTACAACGCTATGCGTATTTTTTCCCTAGGCCATTCTGGTTAAGCGATTGGAGCAGCAGAAGTGCGAAAAATTTGTTGTCTTGTCAACCATTTCTTAGCTTCAAACTCCCATATCTCGCGCACGGACTGACCTAACCCAAAAATTCCTATTGCATCTGAAAGTAGAAACTCGCCCGATTACAACGGTATGCGTATTTTTTCCCTAGGCCATTCTGGTTAAGCGTTTGGAGCAGCAGAAGCGCGAAAAATTTTGTGCGTTCTCAACCATTTCTTGGCTTCAAACTCCCATATCTCGCGAACGGATTGACCTAACCCAAAAATTCCTATTGCATCTGAAAGAAGAAACTCGCCCGATTACAACGGTATGTGTATTTTTTCCCTAGGCCATTCAGGATAAGCGTTTGGAGAAGCAGAATTGCCAAAAATTTTCTGCCTTCTCAACCATTTCTTGGCTTCAAACTCCCATATCCCGCGAACGGATTGACCTAACCCAAAAATTCCTATTGCATCTGAAAGTAGAAACTCGCCCGATTACAACGGTATGTGTATTTCTTCCCTAGGCCATTCAGGATAAGCTTTTGGAGAAGCAGAATTGCCAAAAATTTTCTGCCTTCTCAACCATTTCTTGGCTTCAAACTCCCATATCTCGCGAACGGATTGACATAACCCAAAAATTCCTGTTGCGTCTGAAAGTAGAAACTCGCCCGATTACAACTGTATGCGTATTTTTTCCCTAGGCCATTCTGGTTAAGCGTTTGGAGCAGCCGAAGTGCGAAAAATTAGTTGTCTTCTCAACCATTTCCTAGCTTCAAACTCCCATATCTCGCGAACGGATTGACCTAACCCAAAAATTCCTGTTGCATCTGAAAGTAGCAACTCGCCCGATCACAACGGTATGTGTATTGATTCCCTAGGCCATTCTGGTTAAGCGTTTGGAACAGCAGAATTGCGAAAAATTTGTTGCCTTCTCAAACATTTCTTGGCTTCATACACCCATATCTCGCGAACGGATTGACCTAACCCAAAAATTCCTACTGCTTCTGGAAGTAGAAACTCGCCCGATTACCACGGTAGGTGTATTTTTTCCCTAGGCGATTCTGGTTAAGCGATTGGAGCAGCAGATGTGCGAAAAATTTGTTGTCTTGTCAACCATTTCTTAGCTTCAAACTCCCATATCTCGCGAACGTATTTACTTAACCCAAAAATTCCTATTGCATCTGAAAGTAGAAACTCGCCCGATTACAACTGTATGTGCATTTTTTCCCTAGGCCATTCTGGTTAAGCGTTTGGAGCAGCCGAAGTGCGAAAAATTAGTTGTCTTCTCAAACATTTCCTAGCTTCAAACTCCCATATCTCGCGAACGGATTGACCTAACCCAAAAATTGCTGTTGCATCTGAAAGTAGCAACTCGCCCGATCACAACGGTATGCGTATTGATTCCCTAGGCCATTCTGGTTAAGCGTTTGGAACAGCAGAATTGCGAAAAATTTGTTGCCTTCTCAACCATTTCTTGGCTTCATACACCCATATCTCGCGAACGGATTGACCTAACCCAAAAATTCCTACTGCTTCTGGAAGTAGAAACTCGCCCGATTACCACGGTAGGTGTATTTTTTCCCTAGGCGATTCTGGTTAAGCGATTGGAGCAGCAGATGTGCGAAAAATTTGTTGTCTTGTCAACCATTTCTTAGCTTCAAACTCCCATATCTCGCGAACGAATTTACTTAACCCAAAAATTCCTATTGCATCTGAAAGTAGAAACTCGCACGATTACAACGGTATGTGTACTTTTTCCTAGGCCATTCTGGTTAAGCGTTTGGAGCAGCACAATTGCGAAAAATTTGTTGCCTTCTCAACCATTTCTTGGCTTCAAACTCCCATGTCTCGCGAACGGATTGACCTAACCCAAAAATTCCTATTGCTTCTGAAAGTAGAAACTCGCCCCATTACCACGGTCGGTGTATTTTTTCCCTAGGCGATTCTGGTTAAGCGATTGGAGCAGCAGAAGTGCGAAAAATTTGTTGTCTTGTCAACCATTTCTTAGCTTCAAACTCCCATATCTCGCGAACGAAATTTCTTAACCCAAAAATTCCTGCTGCGTCTGAAAGTAGAAACTAGCCCGATTACAACGGTATGCGTATTTTTTCCCTAGGCCATTCTGGTTAAGCGATTGGAGCAGCAGAAGTGCGAAAAATTTGTTGTCTTGTCAACCCATTTCTTAGCTTCAAACTCCCATATCTCGCGCACCGACTGACCTAACCCAAAAATTCCTATTGCATCTGAAAGTAGAAACTCGCCCGATTACAACGGTATGCGTATTTTTTCCCTAGGCCATTCTGGTTAAGCGATTGGAGCAGCAGAAGTGCGAAAAATTTGTTCTCTCCTCAACCATCTCTTAGCTTCAAACTCCCATATGTCGCGAACGGATTGACATATCCCAAAAATTACTATTGCATCTGAAAGTAGAAACTCGCCCGATTACAACGGTATGTGTATTTTTTCCCTAGGCCATACTGGTTAAGCGATTGGAGCAGCAGATTTGCCAAAAATTTTCTGCCTTCTCAACCATTTCTTGGCTTCAAACGCCCATATCTCGCGAACGGATTGACCTAACCGAAAAATTCCTGCTGCGTCTGAAAGTAGAAACTCGCCCGATTACAACTGTATGTGTATTTTTTCCCTAGGCGAATCTGGTTAAGCGATTGGAGCAGCAGAAGTGCGAAAAATTTTTTGTCTTTTCAACCATTTCTTAGCTTCAAACTCTCATATCTCGCGAACGAAATTGCTTAACCCAAAAATTCCTGCTGCGTCTGAAAGCAGAAACTAGCCCGATTACAACGGTATGCGTATTTTTTCCCTAGGCCATTCTGGTTAAGCGATTGGTGCAGCAGAAGTGCGAAAAATTTGTTCTCTCCTCAACCATCTCTTAGCTTCAAACTCCCATATCTCGCGAACGGATTGACCTAACCCAAAAATTCCTATTGCATCTGAAAGTAGAAACTCGCCCGATTACAACGGTATGTGTATTTTTTCCCTAGGCCATTCAGGATAAGCGTTTGGAGAAGCAGAATTGCCAAAAATTTTCTGCCTTCTCAACCATTTCTTGGCTTCAAACTCCCATATCCCGCGAACGGATTGACCTAACCCAAAAATTCCTATTGCATCTGAAAGTAGAAACTCGCCCGATTACAACGGTATGTGTATTTTTTCCCTAGGCCATTCAGGATAAGCTTTTGGAGAAGCAGAATTGCCAAAAATTTTCTGCCTTCTCAACCATTTCTTGGCTTCAAACTCCCATATCTCGCGAACGGATTGACATAACCCAAAAATTCCTGTTGCGTCTGAAAGTAGAAACTCGCCCGATTACAAGTGTATGCGTATTTTTTCCCTAGGCCATTCTGGTTAAGCGTTTGGAGCAGCCGAAGTGCGAAAAATTAGTTGTCTTCTCAAACATTTCCTAGCTTCAAACTCCCATATCTCGCGAACGGATTGACCTAACCCAAAAATTCCTGTTGCATCTGAAAGTAGCAACTCGCCCGATCACAACGGTATGTGTATTGATTCCCTAGGCCATTCTGGTTAAGCGTTAGGAACAGCAGAATTGCGAAAAATTTGTTGCCTTCTCAACCATTTCTTGGCTTCATACACCCATATCTCGCGAACGGATTGACCTAACCCAAAAATTCCTACTGCTTCTGGAAGTAGAAACTCGCCCGATTACCACGGTAGGTTTATTTTTTCCCTAGGCGATTCTGGTTAAGCGATTGGAGCAGCAGATGTGCGAAAAATTTGTTGCCTTGTCAACCATTTCTTAGCTTCAAACTCCCATATCTCGCGAACGAATTTACTTAACCCAAAAATTCCTATTGCATCTGAAAGTAGAAACTCGCACGATTACAACGGTATGTGTACTTTTTCCTAGGCCATTCTGGTTAAGCGTTTGGAGCAGCACAATTGCGAAAAATTTGTTGCCTTCTCAACCATTTCTTGGCTTCAAACTCCCATGTCTCGCGAACGGA
Organism: Ptiloglossa arizonensis; assembly: GCF_051014685.1. Taxonomy (NCBI): domain Eukaryota; kingdom Metazoa; phylum Arthropoda; class Insecta; order Hymenoptera; family Colletidae; genus Ptiloglossa; species Ptiloglossa arizonensis. The sequence continues at coordinate 158,007 of NW_027478559.1, forward strand.
TTGACCTAACCCAAAAATTCCTATTGCTTCTGAAAGTAGAAACTCGCCCGATTACCACGGTCGGTGTATTTTTTCCCTAGGCGATTCTGGTTAAGCAATTGGAGCAGCAGAAGTGCGAAAAATTTGTTGTCTTGTCAACCATTTCTTAGCTTCAAACTCCCATATCTCGCGAACGAAATTTCTTAACCCAAAAATTCCTGCTGCGTCTGAAAGTAGAAACTAGCCCGATTACAACGGTATGCGTATTTTTTCCCTAGGCCATTCTGGTTAAGCGATTGGAGCAGCAGAAGTGCGAAAAATTTGTTGCCTTGTCAACCATTTCTTAGCTTCAAACTCCCATATCTCGCGCACGGACTGACCTAACCCAAAAATTCCTATTGCATCTGAAAGTAGAAACTCGCCCGATTACAACGGTATGCGTATTTTTTCCCTAGGCCATTCTGGTTAAGCGATTGGAGCAGCAGAAGTGCGAAAAATTTGTTCTCTCCTCAACCATCTCTTAGCTTCAAACTCCCATATCTCGCGAACGGATTGACATATCCCAAAAATTACTATTGCATCTGAAAGTAGAAACTCGCCCGATTACAACGGTATGTGTATTTTTTCCCTAGGCCATACTGGTTAAGCGATTGGAGCAGCAGATTTGCCAAAAATTTTCTGCCTTCTCAACCATTTCTTGGCTTCAAACGCCCATACCTCGCGAACGGATTGACCTAACCGAAAAATTCCTGCTGCGTCTGAAAGTAGAAACTCGCCCGATTACAACTGTATGTGTATTTTTTCCCTAGGCGATTCTGGTTAAGCGATTGGAGCAGCAGAAGTGCGAAAAATTTGTTGTATTTTCAACCATTTCTTAGCTTCAAACTCTCATATCTCGCGAACGAAATTGCTTAACCCAAAAATTCCTGCTGCGTCTGAAAGTAGAAACTCGCCCGATTACAAGTGTATGCGTATTTTTTCCCTAGGCCATTCTGGTTAAGCGTTTGGAGCAGCCGAAGTGCGAAAAATTAGTTGTCTTCTCAAACATTTCCTAGCTTCAAACTCCCATATCTCGCGAACGGATTGACCTAACCCAAAAATTCCTATTGCATCTGAAAGTAGCAACTCGCCCGATCACAACGGTATGTGTATTGATTCCCTAGGCCATTCTGGTTAAGCGTTTGGAACAGCAGAATTGCGAAAAATTTGTTGCCTTCTCAACCATTTCTTGGCTTCATACACCCGTATCTCGCGAACGGATTGACCTAACCCAAAAATTCCTACTGCTTCTGGAAGTAGAAACTCGCCCGATTACCACGGTAGGTGTATTTTTTCCCTAGGCGATTCTGGTTAAGCGATTGGAGCAGCAGATGTGCGAAAAATTTGTTGTCTTGTCAACCATTTCTTAGCTTCAAACTCCCATATCTCGCGAACGAATTTACTTAACCCAAAAATTCCTATTGCATCTGAAAGTAGAAACTCGCACGATTACAACGGTATGTGTACTTTTTCCTAGGCCATTCTGGTTAAGCGTTTGGAGCAGCACAATTGCGAAAAATTTGTTGCCTTCTCAACCATTTCTTGGCTTCAAACTCCCATGTCTCGCGAACGGATTGACCTAACCCAAAAATTCCTATTGCTTCTGAAAGTAGAAACTCGCCCGATTACCACGGTCGGTGTATTTTTTCCCTAGGCGATTCTGGTTAAGCGATTGGAGCAGCAGAAGTGCGAAAAATTTGTTGTCTTGTCAACCATTTCTTAGCTTCAAACTCCCATATCTCGCGAACGAAATTTCTTAACCCAAAAATTCCTGCTGCGTCTGAAAGTAGAAACTAGCCCGATTACAACGGTATGCGTATTTTTTCCCTAGGCCATTCTGGTTAAGCGATTGGAGCAGCAGAAGTGCGAAAAATTTGTTGTCTTGTCAACCCATTTCTTAGCTTCAAACTCCCATATCTCGCGCACGGACTGACCTAACCCAAAAATTCCTATTGCATCTGAAAGTAGAAACTCGCCCGATTACAACGGTATGCGTATTTTTTCCCTAGGCCATTCTGGTTAAGCGATTGGAGCAGCAGAAGTGCGAAAAATTTGTTCTCTCCTCAACCATCTCTTAGCTTCAAACTCCCATATCTCGCGAACGGATTGACATATCCCCAAAATTACTATTGCATCTGAAAGTAGAAACTCGCCCGATTACAACGGTATGTGTATTTTTTCCCTAGGCCATACTGGTTAAGCGATTGGAGCAGCAGATTTGCCAAAAATTTTCTGCCTTCTCAACCATTTCTTGGCTTCAAACGCCCATATCTCGCGAACGGATTGACCTAACCGAAAAATTCCTGCTGTGTCTGAAAGTAGAAACTCGCCCGATTACAACTGTATGTGTATTTTTTCCCTAGGCGATTCTGGTTAAGCGATTGGAGCAGCAGAAGTGCGAAAAATTTGTTGTCTTTTCAACCATTTCTTAGCTTCAAACTCTCATATCTCGCGAACGAAATTGCTTAACCCAAAAATTCCTGCTGCGTCTGAAAGCAGAAACTAGCCCGATTACAACGGTATGCGTATTTTTTCCCTAGGCCATTCTGGTTAAGCGATTGGTGCAGCAGAAGTGCGAAAAATTTGTTCTCTCCTCAACCATCTCTTAGCTTCAAACTCCCATATCTCGCGAAGGGATTGACCTAACCCAAAAATTCCTATTGCATCTGAAAGTAGAAACTCGCCCGATTACATCGGTATGTGTATTTTTTCCCTAGGCCATTCAGGATAATCGTTTGGAGAAGCAGAATTGCCAAAAATTTTCTGCCTACTCAACCATTTCTTGGCTTCAAACTCCCATATCCCGCGAACGGATTGACCTAACCCAAAAATTCCTATTGCATCTGAAAGTAGAAACTCGCCCGATTACAACGGTATGTGTATTTTTTCCCTAGGCCATTCAGGATAAGCTTTTGGAGAAGCAGAATTGCCAAAAATTTTCTGCCTTCTCAACCATTTCTTGGCTTCAAACTCCCATATCTCGCGAACGGATTGACATAACCCAAAAATTCCTGTTGCGTCTGAAAGTAGAAACTCGCCCGATTACAAGTGTATGCGTATTTTTTCCCTAGGCCATACTGGTTAAGCGATTGGAGCAGCAGATTTGCCAAAAATTTTCTGCCTTCTCAACCATTTCTTGGCTTCAAACGCCCATATCTCGCGAACGGATTGACCTAACCGAAAAATTCCTGCTGTGTCTGAAAGTAGAAACTCGCCCGATTACAACTGTATGTGTATTTTTTCCCTAGGCGATTCTGGTTAAGCGATTGGAGCAGCAGAAGTGCGAAAAATTTGTTGTCTTTTCAACCATTTCTTAGCTTCAAACTCTCATATCTCGCGAACGAAATTGCTTAACCCAAAAATTCCTACTGCTTCTGGAAGTAGAAACTCGCCCGATTACCACGGTAGGTATATTTTTTCCCTAGGCGATTCTGGTTAAGCGATTGGAGCAGCAGATGTGCGAAAAATTTGTTGTCTGGTCAACCATTTCTTAACTTCAAACTCCCATATCTCGCGAACGAATTTACTTAACCCAAAAATTCCTATTGCATCTGAAAGTAGAAACTCGCACGATTACAACGGTATGTGTATTTTTTCCCTAGGCCATGCTGGTTAAACGTTTGGAGCAGCAGAATTGCGAAAAATTTGTTGCCTTCTCAACCATTTCTTGGCTTCATACTCCCATGTCTCGCGAACGGATTGACCTAACCCAAAAATTCCTATTGCTTCTGAAAGTAGAAACTCGCCCGATTACCACGGTCGGTGTATTTTTTCCCTAGGCGATTCTGGTTAAGCGATTGGAGCAGCAGAAGTGCGAAAAATTTGTTGTCTTGTCAACCATTTCTTAGCTTCAAACTCCCATATCTCGCGAACGAAATTTCTTAACCCAAAAATTCCTGCTGCGTCTGAAAGTAGAAACTAGCCCGATTACAACGGTATGCGTATTTTTTCCCTAGGCCATTCTGGTTAAGCGATTGGAGCAGCAGAAGTGCGAAAAATTTGTTGTCTTGTCAACCATTTCTTAGCTTCAAACTCCCATATCTCTCGCACGGACCGACCTAACCCAAAAATTCCTATTGCATCTGAAAGTAGAAACTCGCCCGATTACAACGGTATGCGTATTTTTTCCCTAGGCCATTCTGGTTAAGCGATTGGAGCAGCAGAAGTGCGAAAAATTTGTTCTCTCCTCAACCATCTCTTAGCTTCAAACTCCCATATCTCGCGAACGGATTGACATATCCCAAAAATTACTATTGCATCTGAAAGTAGAAACTCGCCCGATTACAACGGTATGCGTATTTTTTCCCTAGGCCATACTGGTTAAGCGATTGGAGCAGCAGATTTGCCAAAAATTTTCTGCCTTCTCAACCATTTCTTGGCTTCAAACTCCCATATCTCGCGAACGGATTGACCTAACCGAAAAATTCCTGCTGCGTCTGAAAGTAGAAACTCGCCCGATTACAACTGTATGTGTATTTTTTCCCTAGGCCATTCTGGTTAAGCGTTTGGAGCAGCAGAAGCGCGAAAAATTTTGTGCGTTCTCAACCATTTCTTGGCTTCAAACTCCCATATCTCGCGAACGGATTGACCTAACCCAAAAATTCCTATTGCTTCTGAAAGTAGAAACTCGCCCGATTACCACGGTCGGTGTATTTTTTCCCTAGGCGATTCTGGTTAAGCGATTGGAGCAGCAGATGTGCGAAAAATTTGTTTTCTTGTCAACCATTTCTTAGCTTCAAACTCCCATATCTCGCGAACGGATTGACCTAACCCAGAAATTCCTGCTGCGTCTGAAACTAGAAACTAGCCCGATTACAACGGTATGCGTATTTTTTCCCTAGGCCATTCTGGTTAAGCGATTGGAGCAGCAGAAGTGCTAAAAATTTGTTGTCTTGTCAACCATTTCTTAGCTTCAAACTCCCATATCTCGCGCACGGACTGACCTAACCCAAAAATTCCTATTGCATCTGAAAGTAGAAACTCGCCCGATTACAACGGTATGCGTATTTTTTCCCTAGGCCATTCTGGTTAAGCGATTGGAGCAGCAGAAGTGCGAAAAATTTGTTCTCTCCTCAACCATCTCTTAGCTTCAAACTCCCATATCTCGCGAACGGATTGACCTAACCCAAAAATTCCTATTGCATCTGAAAGTAGAAACTCGCCCGATTACCACGGTAGGTGTATTTTTTCCCTAGGCGAATCTGGTTAAGCGATTGGAGCAGCAGATGTGCGAAAAATTTGTTGTCTTGTCAACCATTTCTTATCTTCAAACTCCCATATCTCGCGAACGAATTTACTTAACCCAAAAATTCCTATTGCATCTGAAAGTAGAAACTCGCACGATTACAACGGTATGTGTACTTTTTCCTAGGCCATTCTGGTTAAGCGTTTGGAGCAGCAGAAGTGCGAAAAATTTTGTGCGTTCTCAACCATTTCTTGAATTCAAACTCCCATATCTCGCGAACGGATTGACCTAACCCAAAAATCCTATTGCATGAGAAAGTAGAAACTCGCCCGATTACAACGGTATGTGTATTTTTTCCCTAGGCCATGCTGGTTAAGCGTTTGGAGCAGCAGAATTGCGAAAAATTTGTTGCCTTCTCAACCATTTCTTGGCTTCATACTCCCATGTCTCGCGAACGGATTGACCTAACCCAAAAATTCCTATTGCTTCTGAAAGTAGAAACTCGCCCGATTACCACGGTCGGTGTATTTTCTCCCTAGGCGATTCTGGTTAAGCGATTGGAGCAGCAGAAGTGCGAAAAATTTGTTGTCTTGTCAACCATTTCTTAGCTTCAAACTCCCATATCTCGCGAACGAAATTTCTTAACCCAAAAATTCCTGCTCCGTCTGAAAGTAGAAACTAGCCCGATTACAACGGTATGCGTATTTTTTCCCTAGGCCATTCTGGTTAAGCGATTGGAGCAGCAGAAGTGCGAAAAATTTGTTGTCTTGTCAACCATTTCTTAGCTTCAAACACCCATATCTCGCGCACGGACTGACCTAACCCAAAAATTCCTATTGCATCTGAAAGTAGAAACTCGCCCGATTACAACGGTATGCGTATTTTTTCCCTAGGCCATTCTGGTTAAGCGATTGGAGCAGCAGAAGTGCGAAAAATTTGTTCTCTCCTCAACCATCTCTTAGCTTCAAACTCCCATATCTCGCGAACGGATTGACATATCCCAAAAATTACTATTGCATCTGAAAGTAGAAACTCGCCCGATTACAGCGGTATGTGTATTTTTTCCCTAGGCGAATCTGGTTAAGCGATTGGAGCAGCAGATGTGCGAAAAATTTGTTGTCTTGTCAACCATTTCTTATCTTCAAACTCCCATATCTCGCGAACGAATTTACTTAACCCAAAAATTCCTATTGCATCTGAAAGTAGAAACTCGCACGATTACAACGGTATGTGTACTTTTTCCTAGGCCATTCTGGTTAAGCGTTTGGAGCAGCAGAAGTGCGAAAAATTTTGTGCGTTCTCAACCATTTCTTGGATTCAAACTCCCATATCTCGCGAACGGATTGACCTAACCCAAAAATCCTATTGCATGAGAAAGTAGAAACTCGCCCGATTACAACGGTATGTGTATTTTTTCCCTAGGCCATGCTGGTTAAGCGTTTGGAGCAGCAGAATTGCGAAAAATTTGTTGCCTTCTCAACCATTTCTTGGCTTCATACTCCCATGTCTCGCGAACGGATTGACCTAACCCAAAAATTCCTATTGCTTCTGAAAGTAGAAACTCGCCCGATTACCACGGTCGGTGTATTTTTTCCCTAGGCGATTCTGGTTAAGCGATTGGAGCAGCAGAAGTGCGAAAAATTTGTTGTCTTGTCAACCATTTCTTAGCTTCAAACTCCCATATCTCGCGAACGAAATTTCTTAACCCAAAAATTCCTGCTGCGTCTGAAAGTAGAAACTAGCCCGATTACAACGGTATGCGTATTTTTTCCCTAGGCCATTCTGGTTAAGCGATTGGAGCAGCAGAAGTGCGAAAAATTTGTTGTCTTGTCAACCATTTCTTAGCTTCAAACACCCATATCTCGCGCACGGACTGACCTAACCCAAAAATTCCTATTGCATCTGAAAGTAGAAACTCGCCCGATTACAACGGTATGCGTATTTTTTCCCTAGGCCATTCTGGTTAAGCGATTGGAGCAGCAGAAGTGCGAAAAATTTGTTCTCTCCTCAACCATCTCTTAGCTTCAAACTCCCATATCTCGCGAACGGATTGACATATCCCAAAAATTACTATTGCATCTGAAAGTAGAAACTCGCCCGATTACAGCGGTATGTGTATTTTTTCCCTAGGCCATACTGGTTAAGCGATTGGAGCAGCAGATTTGCCAAAAATTTTCTGCCTTCTCAACTATTTCTTGGCTTCAAACTCCCATATCTCGCGAAAGGATTGACCTAACCGAAAAATTCCTGCTGCGTCTGAAAGTAGAAACTCGCCCGATTACAACTGTATGTGTATTTTTTCCCTAGGCGATTCTGGATAAGCGATTGGAGCAGCAGAAGTGCGAAAAATTTGTTGTCTTTTCAACCATTTCTTAGCTTCAAACTCTCATATCTCGCGAACGAAATTGCTTAACCCAAAAATTCCTGCTGCGTCTGAAAGTAGAAACTAGCCCGATTACAACGGTATGCGTATTTTTTCCCTAGGCCATTCTGGTTAAGCGATTGGAGCAGCAGAAGTGCGAAAAATTTGTTGTCTTTTCAACCATTTCTTGGCTTCAAACTCCCATATCTCGCGAACGGATTGACCTAACCGAAAAATTCCTGCTGCGTCTGAAAGTAGAAACTCGCCCGATTTCAACGGTATGCGTATTTTTTCCCTAGGCCATTCTGGTTAAGCGATTGGAGCAGCAGAAGTGCGAAAAATTTGTTCTCTCCTCAACCATCTCTTAGCTTCAAACTCCCATATCTCGCGAACGGATTGACCTAACCCAAAAATTCCTATTGCATCTGAAAGTAGAAACTCGCCCGATTACCACGGTAGGAGTATTTTTTCCCTAGGCGAATCTGGTTAAGCGATTGGAGCAGCAGATGTGCGAAAAATTTGTTGTCTTGTCAACCATTTCTTAGATTCAAACTCCCATATCTCGCGAACGAATTTACTTAACCCAAAAATTCCTATTGCATCTGAAAGTAGAAACTCGCACGATTACAACGGTATGTGTACTTTTTCCTAGGCCATTATGGTTAAGCGTTTGGAGCAGCAGAAGTGCGAAAAATTTTGTGCGTTCTCAACCATTTCTTGGCTTCAAACTCCCATATCTCGCCAACGGATTGACCTAACCCAAAAATCCTATTGCATGAGAAAGTAGAAACTCGCCCGATTACAACGGTATGCGTATTTTTTCCCTAGGCCATTCTGGTTAAGCGATTGGAGCAGCAGAAGTGCGAAAAATTTGTTCTCTCCTCAACCATCTCTTAGCTTCAAACTCCCATATCTCGCGAACGGATTGACCTAACCCAAAAATTCCTACTGCTTCTGGAAGTAGAAACTCGCCCGATTACCACGGTAGGTGTATTTTTTCCCTAGGCGATTCTGGTTAAGCGATTGGAGCAGCAGATGTGCGAAAAATTTGTTGTCTTGTCAACCATTTCTTAGCTTCAAACTCCCATATCTCGCGAACGAATTTACTTAACCCAAAAATTCCTATTGCATCTGAAAGTAGAAACTCGCACGATTACAACGGTATGTGTAGTTTTTCCTAGGCCATTCTGGTTAAGCGTTTGGAGCAGCACAATTGCGAAAAATTTGTTGCCTTCTCAACCATTTCTTGGCTTCAAACTCCCATGTCTCGCGAACGGATTGACCTAACCCAAAAATTCCTATTGCTTCTGAAAGTAGAAACTCGCCCGATTACCACGGTCGGTGTATTTTTTCCCTAGGCGATTCTGGTTAAGCGATTGGAGCAGCAGAAGTGCGAAAAATTTGTTGTCTTGTCAACCATTTCTTAGCTTCAAACTCCCATATCTCGCGAACGAAATTTCTTAACCCAAAAATTCCTGCTGCGTCTGAAAGTAGAAACTAGCCCGATTACAACGGTATGCGTATTTTTTCCCTAGGCTATTCTGGTTAAGCGATTGGAGCAGCAGAAGTGCGAAAAATTTGTTGTCTTGTCAACCATTTCTTAGCTTCAAACTCCCATATCTCGCGCACGGACTGACCTAACCCAAAAATTCCTATTGCATCTGAAAGTAGAAACTCGCCCGATTACAACGGTATGCGTATTTTTTCCCTAGGCCATTCTGGTTAAGCGATTGGAGCAGCAGAAGTGCGAAAAATTTGTTCTCTCCTCAACCATCTCTTAGCTTCAAACTCCCATATCTCGCGAACGGATTGACATATCCCAAAAATTACTATTGCATCTGAAAGTAGAAACTCGCCCGATTACAACGGTATGTGTATTTCTTCCCTAGGCCATACTGGTTAAGCGATTGGAGCAGCAGATTTGCCAAAAATTTTCTGCCTTCTCAACCATTTCTTGGCTTCAAACGCCCATATCTCGCGAACGGATTGACCTAACCGAAAAATTCCTGCTGTGTCTGAAAGTAGAAACTCGCCCGATTACAACTGTATGTGTATTTTTTCCCTAGGCGATTCTGGTTAAGCGATTGGAGCAGCAGAAGTGCGAAAAATTTGTTGTCTTTTCAACCATTTCTTAGCTTCAAACTCTCATATCTCGCGAACGAAATTGCTTAACCCAAAAATTCCTACTGCTTCTGGAAGTAGAAACTCGCCCGATTACCACGGTAGGTATATTTTTTCCCTAGGCGATTCTGGTTAAGCGATTGGAGCAGCAGATGTGCGAAAAATTTGTTGTCTGGTCAACCATTTCTTAACTTCAAACTCCCAAATCTCGCGAACGAATTTACTTAACCCAAAAATTCCTATTGCATCTGAAAGTAGAAACTCGCACGATTACAACGGTATGTGTATTTTTTCCCTAGGCCATGCTGGTTAAACGTTTGGAGCAGCAGAATTGCGAAAAATTTGTTGCCTTCTCAACCATTTCTTGGCTTCATACTCCCATGTCTCGCGAACGGATTGACCTAACCCAAAAATTCCTATTGCTTCTGAAAGTAGAAACTCGCCCGATTACCACGGTCGGTGTATTTTTTCCCTAGGCGATTCTGGTTAAGCGATTGGAGCAGCAGAAGTGCGAAAAATTTGTTGTCTTGTCAACCATTTCTTAGCTTCAAACTCCCATATCTCGCGAACGAAATTTCTTAACCCAAAAATTCCTGCTGCGTCTGAAAGTAGAAACTAGCCCGATTACAACGGTATGCGTATTTTTTCCCTAGGCCATTCTGGTTAAGCGATTGGAGCAGCAGAAGTGCGAAAAATTTGTTGTCTTGTCAACCATTTCTTAGCTTCAAACTCCCATATCTCTCGCACGGACCGACCTAACCCAAAAATTCCTATTGCATCTGAAAGTAGAAACTCGCCCGATTACAACGGTATGCGTATTTTTTCCCTAGGCCATTCTGGTTAAGCGATTGGAGCAGCAGAAGTGCGAAAAATTTGTTCTCTCCTCAACCATCTCTTAGCTTCAAACTCCCATATCTCGCGAACGGATTGACATATCCCAAAAATTACTATTGCATCTGAAAGTAGAAACTCGCCCGATTACAACGGTATGCGTATTTTTTCCCTAGGCCATACTGGTTAAGCGATTGGAGCAGCAGATTTGCCAAAAATTTTCTGCCTTCTCAACCATTTCTTGGCTTCAAACTCCCATATCTCGCGAACGGATTGACCTAACCGAAAAATTCCTGCTGCGTCTGAAAGTAGAAACTCGCCCGATTACAACTGTATGTGTATTTTTTCCCTAGGCCATTCTGGTTAAGCGTTTGGAGCAGCAGAAGCGCGAAAAATTTTGTGCGTTCTCAACCATTTCTTGGCTTCAAACTCCCATATCTCGCGAACGGATTGACCTAACCCAAAAATTCCTATTGCTTCTGAAAGTAGAAACTCGCCCGATTACCACGGTCGGTGTATTTTTTCCCTAGGCGATTCTGGTTAAGCGATTGGAGCAGCAGATGTGCGAAAAATTTGTTTTCTTGTCAACCATTTCTTAGCTTCAAACTCCCATATCTCGCGAACGGATTGACCTAACCCAGAAATTCCTGCTGCGTCTGAAACTAGAAACTAGCCCGATTACAACGGTATGCGTATTTTTTCCCTAGGCCATTCTGGTTAAGCGATTGGAGCAGCAGAAGTGCTAAAAATTTGTTGTCTTGTCAACCATTTCTTAGCTTCAAACTCCCATATCTCGCGCACGGACTGACCTAACCCAAAAATTCCTATTGCATCTGAAAGTAGAAACTCGCCCGATTACAACGGTATGCGTATTTTTTCCCTAGGCCATTCTGGTTAAGCGATTGGAGCAGCAGAAGTGCGAAAAATTTGTTCTCTCCTCAACCATCTCTTAGCTTCAAACTCCCATATCTCGCGAACGGATTGACCTAACCCAAAAATTCCTATTGCATCTGAAAGTAGAAACTCGCCCGATTACCACGGTAGGTGTATTTTTTCCCTAGGCGAATCTGGTTAAGCGATTGGAGCAGCAGATGTGCGAAAAATTTGTTGTCTTGTCAACCATTTCTTATCTTCAAACTCCCATATCTCGCGAACGAATTTACTTAACCCAAAAATTCCTATTGCATCTGAAAGTAGAAACTCGCACGATTACAACGGTATGTGTACTTTTTCCTAGGCCATTCTGGTTAAGCGTTTGGAGCAGCAGAAGTGCGAAAAATTTTGTGCGTTCTCAACCATTTCTTGAATTCAAACTCCCATATCTCGCGAACGGATTGACCTAACCCAAAAATCCTATTGCATGAGAAAGTAGAAACTCGCCCGATTACAACGGTATGTGTATTTTTTCCCTAGGCCATGCTGGTTAAGCGTTTGGAGCAGCAGAATTGCGAAAAATTTGTTGCCTTCTCAACCATTTCTTGGCTTCATACTCCCATGTCTCGCGAACGGATTGACCTAACCCAAAAATTCCTATTGCTTCTGAAAGTAGAAACTCGCCCGATTACCACGGTCGGTGTATTTTCTCCCTAGGCGATTCTGGTTAAGCGATTGGAGCAGCAGAAGTGCGAAAAATTTGTTGTCTTGTCAACCATTTCTTAGCTTCAAACTCCCATATCTCGCGAACGAAATTTCTTAACCCAAAAATTCCTGCTCCGTCTGAAAGTAGAAACTAGCCCGATTACAACGGTATGCGTATTTTTTCCCTAGGCCATTCTGGTTAAGCGATTGGAGCAGCAGAAGTGCGAAAAATTTGTTGTCTTGTCAACCATTTCTTAGCTTCAAACACCCATATCTCGCGCACGGACTGACCTAACCCAAAAATTCCTATTGCATCTGAAAGTAGAAACTCGCCCGATTACAACGGTATGCGTATTTTTTCCCTAGGCCATTCTGGTTAAGCGATTGGAGCAGCAGAAGTGCGAAAAATTTGTTCTCTCCTCAACCATCTCTTAGCTTCAAACTCCCATATCTCGCGAACGGATTGACATATCCCAAAAATTACTATTGCATCTGAAAGTAGAAACTCGCCCGATTACAGCGGTATGTGTATTTTTTCCCTAGGCGAATCTGGTTAAGCGATTGGAGCAGCAGATGTGCGAAAAATTTGTTGTCTTGTCAACCATTTCTTATCTTCAAACTCCCATATCTCGCGAACGAATTTACTTAACCCAAAAATTCCTATTGCATCTGAAAGTAGAAACTCGCACGATTACAACGGTATGTGTACTTTTTCCTAGGCCATTCTGGTTAAGCGTTTGGAGCAGCAGAAGTGCGAAAAATTTTGTGCGTTCTCAACCATTTCTTGGATTCAAACTCCCATATCTCGCGAACGGATTGACCTAACCCAAAAATCCTATTGCATGAGAAAGTAGAAACTCGCCCGATTACAACGGTATGTGTATTTTTTCCCTAGGCCATGCTGGTTAAGCGTTTGGAGCAGCAGAATTGCGAAAAATTTGTTGCCTTCTCAACCATTTCTTGGCTTCATACTCCCATGTCTCGCGAACGGATTGACCTAACCCAAAAATTCCTATTGCTTCTGAAAGTAGAAACTCGCCCGATTACCACGGTCGGTGTATTTTTTCCCTAGGCGATTCTGGTTAAGCGATTGGAGCAGCAGAAGTGCGAAAAATTTGTTGTCTTGTCAACCATTTCTTAGCTTCAAACTCCCATATCTCGCGAACGAAATTTCTTAACCCAAAAATTCCTGCTGCGTCTGAAAGTAGAAACTAGCCCGATTACAACGGTATGCGTATTTTTTCCCTAGGCCATTCTGGTTAAGCGATTGGAGCAGCAGAAGTGCGAAAAATTTGTTGTCTTGTCAACCATTTCTTAGCTTCAAACACCCATATCTCGCGCACGGACTGACCTAACCCAAAAATTCCTATTGCATCTGAAAGTAGAAACTCGCCCGATTACAACGGTATGCGTATTTTTTCCCTAGGCCATTCTGGTTAAGCGATTGGAGCAGCAGAAGTGCGAAAAATTTGTTCTCTCCTCAACCATCTCTTAGCTTCAAACTCCCATATCTCGCGAACGGATTGACATATCCCAAAAATTACTATTGCATCTGAAAGTAGAAACTCGCCCGATTACAGCGGTATGTGTATTTTTTCCCTAGGCCATACTGGTTAAGCGATTGGAGCAGCAGATTTGCCAAAAATTTTCTGCCTTCTCAACTATTTCTTGGCTTCAAACTCCCATATCTCGCGAAAGGATTGACCTAACCGAAAAATTCCTGCTGCGTCTGAAAGTAGAAACTCGCCCGATTACAACTGTATGTGTATTTTTTCCCTAGGCGATTCTGGATAAGCGATTGGAGCAGCAGAAGTGCGAAAAATTTGTTGTCTTTTCAACCATTTCTTAGCTTCAAACTCTCATATCTCGCGAACGAAATTGCTTAACCCAAAAATTCCTGCTGCGTCTGAAAGTAGAAACTAGCCCGATTACAACGGTATGCGTATTTTTTCCCTAGGCCATTCTGGTTAAGCGATTGGAGCAGCAGAAGTGCGAAAAATTTGTTGTCTTTTCAACCATTTCTTGGCTTCAAACTCCCATATCTCGCGAACGGATTGACCTAACCGAAAAATTCCTGCTGCGTCTGAAAGTAGAAACTCGCCCGATTTCAACGGTATGCGTATTTTTTCCCTAGGCCATTCTGGTTAAGCGATTGGAGCAGCAGAAGTGCGAAAAATTTGTTCTCTCCTCAACCATCTCTTAGCTTCAAACTCCCATATCTCGCGAACGGATTGACCTAACCCAAAAATTCCTATTGCATCTGAAAGTAGAAACTCGCCCGATTACCACGGTAGGAGTATTTTTTCCCTAGGCGAATCTGGTTAAGCGATTGGAGCAGCAGATGTGCGAAAAATTTGTTGTCTTGTCAACCATTTCTTAGATTCAAACTCCCATATCTCGCGAACGAATTTACTTAACCCAAAAATTCCTATTGCATCTGAAAGTAGAAACTCGCACGATTACAACGGTATGTGTACTTTTTCCTAGGCCATTATGGTTAAGCGTTTGGAGCAGCAGAAGTGCGAAAAATTTTGTGCGTTCTCAACCATTTCTTGGCTTCAAACTCCCATATCTCGCCAACGGATTGACCTAACCCAAAAATCCTATTGCATGAGAAAGTAGAAACTCGCCCGATTACAACGGTATGCGTATTTTTTCCCTAGGCCATTCTGGTTAAGCGATTGGAGCAGCAGAAGTGCGAAAAATTTGTTCTCTCCTCAACCATCTCTTAGCTTCAAACTCCCATATCTCGCGAACGGATTGACCTAACCCAAAAATTCCTACTGCTTCTGGAAGTAGAAACTCGCCCGATTACCACGGTAGGTGTATTTTTTCCCTAGGCGATTCTGGTTAAGCGATTGGAGCAGCAGATGTGCGAAAAATTTGTTGTCTTGTCAACCATTTCTTAGCTTCAAACTCCCATATCTCGCGAACGAATTTACTTAACCCAAAAATTCCTATTGCATCTGAAAGTAGAAACTCGCACGATTACAACGGTATGTGTAGTTTTTCCTAGGCCATTCTGGTTAAGCGTTTGGAGCAGCACAATTGCGAAAAATTTGTTGCCTTCTCAACCATTTCTTGGCTTCAAACTCCCATGTCTCGCGAACGGATTGACCTAACCCAAAAATTCCTATTGCTTCTGAAAGTAGAAACTCGCCCGATTACCACGGTCGGTGTATTTTTTCCCTAGGCGATTCTGGTTAAGCGATTGGAGCAGCAGAAGTGCGAAAAATTTGTTGTCTTGTCAACCATTTCTTAGCTTCAAACTCCCATATCTCGCGAACGAAATTTCTTAACCCAAAAATTCCTGCTGCGTCTGAAAGTAGAAACTAGCCCGATTACAACGGTATGCGTATTTTTTCCCTAGGCTATTCTGGTTAAGCGATTGGAGCAGCAGAAGTGCGAAAAATTTGTTGTCTTGTCAACCATTTCTTAGCTTCAAACTCCCATATCTCGCGCACGGACTGACCTAACCCAAAAATTCCTATTGCATCTGAAAGTAGAAACTCGCCCGATTACAACGGTATGCGTATTTTTTCCCTAGGCCATTCTGGTTAAGCGATTGGAGCAGCAGAAGTGCGAAAAATTTGTTCTCTCCTCAACCATCTCTTAGCTTCAAACTCCCATATCTCGCGAACGGATTGACATATCCCAAAAATTACTATTGCATCTGAAAGTAGAAACTCGCCCGATTACAACGGTATGTGTATTTCTTCCCTAGGCCATACTGGTTAAGCGATTGGAGCAGCAGATTTGCCAAAAATTTTCTGCCTTCTCAACCATTTCTTGGCTTCAAACGCCCATATCTCGCGAACGGATTGACCTAACCGAAAAATTCCTGCTGTGTCTGAAAGTAGAAACTCGCCCGATTACAACTGTATGTGTATTTTTTCCCTAGGCGATTCTGGTTAAGCGATTGGAGCAGCAGAAGTGCGAAAAATTTGTTGTCTTTTCAACCATTTCTTAGCTTCAAACTCTCATATCTCGCGAACGAAATTGCTTAACCCAAAAATTCCTACTGCTTCTCGAAGTAGAAACTCGCCCGATTACCACGGTAGGTGTATTTTTTCCCTAGGCGATTCTGGTTAAGCGATTGGAGCAGCAGATGTGCGAAAAATTTGTTGTCTTGTCAACCATTTCTTAACTTCAAACTCCCATATCTCGCGAACGAATTTACTTAACCCAAAAATTCCTATTGCATCTGAAAGTAGAAACTCGCACGATTACAACGGTATGTGTATTTTTTCCCTAGGCCATGCTGGTTAAGCGTTTGGAGCAGCAGAATTGCGAAAAATTTGTTGCCTTCTCAACCATTTCTTGGCTTCATACTCCCATGTCTCGCGAACGGATTGACCTAACCCAAAAATTCCTATTGCTTCTGAAAGTAGAAACTCGCCCGATTACCACGGTCGGTGTATTTTTTCCCTAGGCGATTCTGGTTAAGCGATTGGAGCAGCAGAAGTGCGAAAAATTTGTTGTCTTGTCAACCATTTCTTAGCTTCAAACTCCCATATCTCGCGAACGAAATTTCTTAACCCAAAAATTCCTGCTGCGTCTGAAAGTAGAAACTAGCCCGATTACAACGGTATGCGTATTTTTTCCCTAGGCCATTCTGGTTAAGCGATTGGAGCAGCAGAAGTGCGAAAAATTTGTTGTCTTGTCAACCATTTCTTAGCTTCAAACTCCCATATCTCTCGCACGGACTGACCTAACCCAAAAATTCCTATTGCATCTGAAAGTAGAAACTCGCCCGATTACAACGGTATGCGTATTTTTTCCCTAGGCCATTCTGGTTAAGCGATTGGAGCAGCAGAAGTGCGAAAAATTTGTTCTCTCCTCAACCATCTCTTAGCTTCAAACTCCCATATCTCGCGAACGGATTGACATATCCCAAAAATTACTATTGCATCTGAAAGTAGAAACTCGCCCGATTACAACGGTATGCGTATTTTTTCCCTAGGCCATACTGGTTAAGCGATTGGAGCAGCAGATTTGCCAAAAATTTTCTGCCTTCTCAACCATTTCTTGGCTTCAAACTCCCATATCTCGCGAACGGATTGACCTAACCCAAAAATTCCTATTGCTTCTGAAAGTAGAAACTCGCCCGATTACCACGGTCGGTGTATTTTTTCCCTAGGCGATTCTGGTTAAGCGATTGGAGCAGCAGAAGTGCTAAAAATTTGTTGTCTTGTCAACCATTTCTTAGCTTCAAACTCCCATATCTCGCGCACGGACTGACCTAACCCAAAAATTCCTATTGCATCTGAAAGTAGAAACTCGCCCGATTACAACGGTATGCGTATTTTTTCCCTAGGCCATTCTGGTTAAGCGATTGGAGCAGCAGAAGTGCGAAAAATTTGTTCTCTCCTCAACCATCTCTTAGCTTCAAACTCCCATATCTCGCGAACGGATTGACCTAACCCAAAAATTCCTATTGCATCTGAAAGTAGAAACTCGCCCGATTACCACGGTAGGTGTATTTTTTCCCTAGGCGAATCTGGTTAAGCGATTGGAGCAGCAGATGTGCGAAAAATTTGTTGTCTTGTCAACCATTTCTTATCTTCAAACTCCCATATCTCGCGAACGAATTTACTTAACCCAAAAATTCCTATTGCATCTGAAAGTAGAAACTCGCACGATTACAACGGTATGTGTACTTTTTCCTAGGCCATTCTGGTTAAGCGTTTGGAGCAGCAGAAGTGCGAAAAATTTTGTGCGTTCTCAACCATTTCTTGGATTCAAACTCCCATATCTCGCGAACGGATTGACCTAACCCAAAAATCCTATTGCATGAGAAAGTAGAAACTCGCCCGATTACAACGGTATGTGTATTTTTTCCCTAGGCCATGCTGGTTAAGCTTTTGGAGCAGCAGAATTGCGAAAAATTTGTTGCCTTCTCAACCATTTCTTGGCTTCATACTCCCATGTCTCGCGAACGGATTGACCTAACCCAAAAATTCCTATTGCTTCTGAAAGTAGAAACTCGCCCGATTACCACGGTCGGTGTATTTTTTCCCTAGGCGATTCTGGTTAAGCGATTGGAGCAGCAGAAGTGCGAAAAATTTGTTGTCTTGTCAACCATTTCTTAGCTTCAAACTCCCATATCTCGCGAACGAAATTTCTTAACCCAAAAATTCCTGCTGCGTCTGAAAGTAGAAACTAGCCCGATTACAACGGTATGCGTATTTTTTCCCTAGGCCATTCTGGTTAAGCGATTGGAGCAGCAGAAGTGCGAAAAATTTGTTCTCTCCTCAACCATCTCTTAGCTTCAAACTCCCATATCTCGCGAACGGATTGACATATCCCAAAAATTACTATTGCATCTGAAAGTAGAAACTCGCCCGATTACAGCGGTATGTGTACTTTTTCCCTAGGCCATACTGGTTAAGCGATTGGAGCAGCAGATTTGCCAAAAATTTTCTGCCTTCTCAACCATTTCTTGGCTTCAAACTCCCATATCTCGCGAAAGGATTGACCTAACCGAAAAATTCCTGCTGCGTCTGAAAGTAGAAACTCGCCCGATTACAACTGTATGTGTATTTTTTCCCTAGGCGAATCTGGTTAAGCGATTGGAGCAGCAGATGTGCGAAAAATTTGTTGTCTTGTCAACCATTTCTTAGCTTCAAACTCCCATATCTCGCGAACGGATTGACCTAACCCAGAAATTCCTGCTGCGTCTGAAACTAGAAACTAGCCCGATTACAACGGTATGCGTATTTTTTCCCTAGGCCATTCTGGTTAAGCGATTGGAGCAGCAGAAGTGCGAAAAATTTGTTGTCTTGTCAACCATTTCTTAGCTTCAAACTCCCATATCTCGCATACGGACTGACCTAACCCAAAAATTCCTATTGCATCTGAAAGTAGAAACTCGCCCGATTACAACGGTATGCGTATTTTTTCCCTAGGCCATTCTGGTTAAGCGATTGGAGCAGCAGAAGTGCGAAAAATTTGTTCTCTCCTCAACCATCTCTTAGCTTCAAACTCCCATATCTCGCGAACGGATTGACCTAACCCAAAAATTCCTATTGCATCTGAAAGTAGAAACTCGCCCGATTACCACGGTAGGTGTATTTTTTCCCTAGGCGAATCTGGTTAAGCGATTGGAGCAGCAGATGTGCGAAAAATTTGTTGTCTTGTCAACCATTTCTTAGCTTCAAACTCCCATATCTCGCGAACGAATTTACTTAACCCAAAAATTCCTATTGCATCTGAAAGTAGAAACTCGCACGATTACAACGGTATGTGTACTTTTTCCTAGGCCATTCTGGTTAAGCGTTTGGAGCAGCAGAAGTGCGAAAAATTTTGTGCGTTCTCAACCATTTCTTGGCTTCAAACTCCCATATCTCGCGAACGGATTGACCTAACCCAAAAATCCTATTGCATGAGAAAGTAGAAACTCGCCCGATTACAACGGTATGTGTATTTTTTCCCTAGGCCATGCTGGTTAAGCGTTTGGAGCAGCAGAATTGCGAAAAATTTGTTGCCTTCTCAACCATTTCTTGGCTTCATACTCCCATGTCTCGCGAACGGATTGACCTAACCCAAAAATTCCTATTGCTTCTGAAAGTAGAAACTCGCCCGATTACCACGGTCGGTGTATTTTTTCCCTAGGCGATTCTGGTTAAGCGATTGGAGCAGCAGAAGTGCGAAAAATTTGTTGTCTTGTCAACCATTTCTTAGCTTCAAACTCCCATATCTCGCGAACGAAATTTCTTAACCCAAAAATTCCTGCTGGGTCTGAAAGTAGAAACTAGCCCGATTACAACGGTATGCGTATTTTTTCCCTAGGCCATTCTGGTTAAGCGATTGGAGCAGCAGAAGTGCGAAAAATTTGTTGTCTTGTCAACCATTTCTTAGCTTCAAACACCCATATCTCGCGCACGGACTGACCTAACCCAAAAATTCCTATTGCATCTGAAAGTAGAAACTCGCCCGATTACAACGGTATGCGTATTTTTTCCCTAGGCCATTCTGGTTAAGCGATTGGAGCAGCAGAAGTGCGAAAAATTTGTTCTCTCCTCAACCATCTCTTAGCTTCAAACTCCCATATCTCGCGAACGGATTGACATATCCCAAAAATTACTATTGCATCTGAAAGTAGAAACTCGCCCGATTACAGCGGTATGTGTATTTTTTCCCTAGGCCATACTGGTTAAGCGATTGGAGCAGCAGATTTGCCAAAAATTTTCTGCCTTCTCAACCATTTCTTGGCTTCAAACTCCC
Source organism: Ptiloglossa arizonensis (assembly GCF_051014685.1). NCBI lineage: Eukaryota > Metazoa > Arthropoda > Insecta > Hymenoptera > Colletidae > Ptiloglossa > Ptiloglossa arizonensis. Next base: position 178,328 of record NW_027478559.1, read on the forward strand.
ATATCTCGCGAAAGGATTGACCTAACCGAAAAATTCCTGCTGCGTCTGAAAGTAGAAACTCGCCCGATTACAACTGTATGTGTATTTTTTCCCTAGGCGATTCTGGTTAAGCGATTGGAGCAGCAGAAGTGCGAAAAATTTGTTGTCTTTTCAACCATTTCTTAGCTTCAAACTCTCATATCTCGCGAACGAAATTGCTTAACCCAAAAATTCCTGCTGCGTCTGAAAGTAGAAACTAGCCCGATTACAACGGTATGCGTATTTTTTCCCTAGGCCATTCTGGTTAAGCGATTGGAGCAGCAGAAGTGCGAAAAATTTGTTGTCTTTTCAACCATTTCTTGGCTTCAAACTCCCATATCTCGCGAACGGATTGACCTAACCGAAAAATTCCTGCTGCGTCTGAAAGTAGAAACTCGCCCGATTTCAACGGTATGCGTATTTTTTCCCTAGGCCATTCTGGTTAAGCGATTGCAGCAGAAGTGCGAAAAATTTGTTCTCTCCTCAACCATCTCTTAGCTTCAAACTCCCATATCTCGCGAACGGATTGACCTAACCCAAAAATTCCTATTGCATCTGAAAGTAGAAACTCGCCTAATTACAACGGTATGTGTATTTTTTCCCTAGGCCATACTGGTTAAGCGATTGGAGCAGCAGATTTGCCAAAAATTTTCTGCCTTCTCAACCATTTCTTGGCTTCAAACTCCCATATCTCGCGAACGGATTCACCTAACCGAAAAATTCCTGCTGCGTCTGAAAGTAGAAACTCGCCCGATTACAACTGTATGTGTATTTTTTCCCTAGGCCATTCTGGTTAAGCGTTTGGAGCAGCAGAAGCGCGAAAAATTTTGTGCGTTCTCAACCATTTCTTGGCTTCAAACTCCCATATCTCGCGAACGGATTGACCTAACCCAAAAATTCCTATTGCTTCTGAAAGTAGAAACTCGCCCGATTACCACGGTCGGTGTATTTTTTCCCTAGGCGATTCTGGTTAAGCGATTGGAGCAGCAGATGTGCGAAAAATTTGTTTTCTTGTCAACCATTTCTTAGCTTCAAACTCCCATATCTCGCGAACGGATTGACCTAACCCAGAAATTCCTGCTGCGTCTGAAACTAGAAACTAGCCCGATTACAACGGTATGCGTATTTTTTCCCTAGGCCATTCTGGTTAAGCGATTGGAGCAGCAGAAGTGCGAAAAATTTGTTGCCTTGTCAACCATTTCTTAGCTTCAAACTCCCATATCTCGCGCACGGACTGACCTAACCCAAAAATTCCTATTGCATCTGAAAGTAGAAACTCGCCCGATTACAACGGTATGCGTATTTTTTCCCTAGGCCATTCTGGTTAAGCGATTGGAGCAGCAGATGTGCGAAAAATTTGTTTTCTTGTCAACCATTTCTTAGCTTCAAACTCCCATATCTCGCGAACGTATTGACCTAACCCAAAAATTCCTATTGCATCTGAAAGTAGAAACTCGCCCGATTACCACGGTAGGTGTATTTTTTCCCTAGGCGAATCTGGTTAAGCGATTGGAGCAGCAGATGTGCGAAAAATTTGTTGTCTTGTCAACCATTTCTTAGCTTCAAACTCCCATATCTCGCGAACGAATTTACTTAACCCAAAAATTCCTATTGCATCTGAAAGTAGAAACTCGCACGATTACAACGGTATGTGTACTTTTTCCTAGGCCATTCTGGTTAAGCGTTTGGAGCAGCAGAAGTGCGAAAAATTTTGTGCGTTCTCAACCATTTCTTGGCTTCAAACTCCCATATCTCGCGAACGGATTGACCTAACCCAAAAATCCTATTGCATGAGAAAGTAGAAACTCGCCCGATTACAACGGTATGTGTATTGTTTCCCTAGGCCATGCTGGTTAAGCGTTTGGAGCAGCAGAATTGCGAAAAATTTGTTGCCTTCTCAACCATTTCTTGGCTTCATACTCCCATGTCTCGCGAACGGATTGACCTAAGCCAAAAATTCCTATTGCTTCTGAAAGTAGAAACTCGCCCGATTACCACTGTCGGTGTATTTTTTCCCTAGACGATTCTGGTTAAGCGATTGGAGCAGCAGAAGTGCGAAAAATTTGTTGTCTTGTCAACCAATTCTTAGCTTCAAACTCCCATATCTCGCGAACGAAATTTCTTAACCCAAAAATTCCTGCTGCGTCTGAAAGTAGAAACAAGCCCGATTACAACGGTATGCGTATTTTTTCCCTAGGCCATTCTGGTTAAGCGATTGGAGCAGCAGAAGTGCGAAAAATTTGTTCTCTCCTCAACCATCTCTTAGCTTCAAACTCCCATATCTCGCGAACGGATTGACATATCCCAAAAATTACTATTGCATCTGAAAGTAGAAACACGCCCGATTACAACGGTATGTGTATTTTTTCCCTAGGCCATACTGGTTAAGCGATTGGAGCAGCAGATTTGCCAAAAATTTTCTGCCTTCTCAACCATTTCTTGGCTTCAAACTCCCATATCTCGCGAACGGATTGACCTAACCGAAAAATTCCTGCTGCGTCTGAAAGTAGAAACTCGCCCGATTACAACTGTATGTGTATTTTTTCCCTAGGCGATTCTGGATAAGCGATTGGAGCAGCAGAAGTGCGAAAAATTTGTTGTCTTTTCAACCATTTCTTAGCTTCAAACTCTCATATCTCGCGAACGAAATTGCTTAACCCAAAAATTCCTGCTGCGTCTGAAAGTAGAAACTAGCCCGATTACAACGGTATGCGTATTTTTTCCCTAGGCCATTCTGGTTAAGCGATTGGAGCAGCAGAAGTGCGAAAAATTTGTTGTCTTGTCAACCATTTCTTAGCTTCAAACTCCCATATCTCGCGCACGGACTGACCTAACCCAAAAATTCCTATTGCATCTGAAAGTAGAAACTCGCCCGATTACAACGGTATGCGTATTTTTTCCCTAGGCCATTCTGGTTAAGCGATTGGAGCAGCAGAAGTGCGAAAAATTTGTTCTCTCCTCAACCATCTCTTAGCTTCAAACTCCCATATCTCGCGAACGGATTGACCTAACCCAAAAATTCCTATTGCATCTGAAAGTAGAAACTCGCCCGATTACCACGGTAGGTGTATTTTTTCCCTAGGCGAATCTGGTTAAGCGATTGGAGCAGCAGATGTGCGAAAAATTTGTTGTCTTGTCAACCATTTCTTAGCTTCAAACTCCCATATCTCGCGAACGAATTTACTTAACCCAAAAATTCCTATTGCATCTGAAAGTAGAAACTCGCACGATTACAACGGTATGTGTACTTTTTCCTAGGCCATTCTGGTTAAGCGTTTGGAGCAGCAGAAGTGCGAAAAATTTTGTGCGTTCTCAACCTTTTCTTGGCTTCAAACTCCCATATCTCGCGAACGGATTGACCTAACCCAAAAATCCTATTGCATGAGAAAGTAGAAACTCGCCCGATTACAACGGTATGTGTATTGTTTCCCTAGGCCATGCTGGTTAAGCGTTTGGAGCAGCAGAATTGCGAAAAATTTGTTGCCTTCTCAACCATTTCTTGGCTTCATACTCCCATGTCTCGCGAACGGATTTACTTAACCCAAAAATTCCTATTGCATCTGAAAGTAGAAACTCGCACGATTACAACGGTATGTGTACTTTTTCCTAGGCCATTCTGGTTAAGCGTTTGGAGCAGCAGGAGTGCGAAAAATTTTGTGCGTTCTCAACCATTTCTTGGCTTCAAACTCCCATATCTCGCGAACGGATTGACCTAACCCAAAAATCCTATTGCATGAGAAAGTAGAAACTCGCCCGATTACAACGGTATGTGTATTGTTTCCCTAGGCCATTCTGGTTAAGCGATTGGAGCAGCAGATGTGCGAAAAATTTGTTTTCTTGTCAACCATTTCTTAGCTTCAAACTCCCATATCTCGCGAACGTATTGACCTAACCCAAAAATTCCTATTGCATCTGAAAGTAGAAACTCGCCCGATTACCACGGTAGGTGTATTTTTTCCCTAGGCGAATCTGGTTAAGCGATTGGAGCAGCAGATGTGCGAAAAATTTGTTGTCTTGTCAACCATTTCTTAGCTTCAAACTCCCATATCTCGCGAACGAATTTACTTAACCCAAAAATTCCTATTGCATCTGAAAGTAGAAACTCGCACGATTACAACGGTATGTGTACTTTTTCCTAGGCCATTCTGGTTAAGCGTTTGGAGCAGCAGAAGTGCGAAAAATTTTGTGCGTTCTCAACCATTTCTTGGCTTCAAACTCCCATATCTCGCGAACGGATTGACCTAACCCAAAAATCCTATTGCATGAGAAAGTAGAAACTCGCCCGATTACAACGGTATGTGTATTGTTTCCCTAGGCCATGCTGGTTAAGCGTTTGGAGCAGCAGAATTGCGAAAAATTTGTTGCCTTCTCAACCATTTCTTGGCTTCATACTCCCATGTCTCGCGAACGGATTGACCTAAGCCAAAAATTCCTATTGCTTCTGAAAGTAGAAACTCGCCCGATTACCACTGTCGGTGTATTTTTTCCCTAGGCGATTCTGGTTAAGCGATTGGAGCAGCAGAAGTGCGAAAAATTTGTTGTCTTGTCAACCAATTCTTAGCTTCAAACTCCCATATCTCGCGAACGAAATTTCTTAACCCAAAAATTCCTGCTGCGTCTGAAAGTAGAAACAAGCCCGATTACAACGGTATGCGTATTTTTTCCCTAGGCCATTCTGGTTAAGCGATTGGAGCAGCAGAAGTGCGAAAAATTTGTTCTCTCCTCAACCATCTCTTAGCTTCAAACTCCCATATCTCGCGAACGGATTGACATATCCCAAAAATTACTATTGCATCTGAAAGTAGAAACACGCCCGATTACAACGGTATGTGTATTTTTTCCCTAGGCCATACTGGTTAAGCGATTGGAGCAGCAGATTTGCCAAAAATTTTCTGCCTTCTCAACCATTTCTTGGCTTCAAACTCCCATATCTCGCGAACGGATTGACCTAACCGAAAAATTCCTGCTGCGTCTGAAAGTAGAAACTCGCCCGATTACAACTGTATGTGTATTTTTTCCCTAGGCGATTCTGGATAAGCGATTGGAGCAGCAGAAGTGCGAAAAATTTGTTGTCTTTTCAACCATTTCATAGCTTCAAACTCTCATATCTCGCGAACGAAATTGCTTAACCCAAAAATTCCTGCTGCGTCTGAAAGTAGAAACTAGCCCGATTACAACGGTATGCGTATTTTTTCCCTAGGCCATTCTGGTTAAGCGATTGGAGCAGCAGAAGTGCGAAAAATTTGTTGTCTTGTCAACCATTTCTTAGCTTCAAACTCCCATATCTCGCGCACGGACTGACCTAACCCAAAAATTCCTATTGCATCTGAAAGTAGAAACTCGCCCGATTACAACGGTATGCGTATTTTTTCCCTAGGCCATTCTGGTTAAGCGATTGGAGCAGCAGAAGTGCGAAAAATTTGTTCTCTCCTCAACCATCTCTTAGCTTCAAACTCCCATATCTCGCGAACGGATTGACATATCCCAAAAATTACTATTGCATCTGAAAGTAGAAACACGCCCGATTACAACGGTATGTGTATTTTTTCCCTAGGCCATACTGGTTAAGCGATTGGAGCAGCAGATTTGCCAAAAATTTTCTGCCTTCTCAACCATTTCTTGGCTTCAAACTCCCATATCTCGCGAATGGATTGACCTAACCGAAAAATTCCTGCTGCGTCTGAAAGTAGAAACTCGCCCGATTACAACTGTATGTGTATTTTTTCCCTAGGCGATTCTGGATAAGCGATTGGAGCAGCAGAAGTGCGAAAAATTTGTTGTCTTTTCAACCATTTCTTAGCTTCAAACTCTCATATCTCGCGAACGAAATTGCTTAACCCAAAAATTCCTGCTGCGTCTGAAAGTAGAAACTAGCCCGATTACAACGGTATGCGTATTTTTTCCCTAGGCCATTCTGGTTAAGCGATTGGAGCAGCAGAAGTGCGAAAAATTTGTTGTCTTTTCAACCATTTCTTGGCTTCAAACTCCCATATCTCGCGAACGGATTGACCTAACCGAAAAATTCCTGCTGCGTCTGAAAGTAGAAACTCGCCCGATTACAACGGTATGCGTATTTTTTCCCTAGGCCATTCTGGTTAAGCGTTTGGAACAGCAGAAGCGCGAAAAATTTTGTGCGTTCTCAACCATTTCTTGGCTTCAAACTCCCATATCTCGCGAACGGATTGACCTAACCCAAAAATTCCTATTGCTTCTGAAAGTAGAAACTCGCCCGATTACCACGGTCGGTGTATTTTTTCCCTAGGCGATTCTGGTTAAGCGATTGGAGCAGCAGATGTGCGAAAATTTTGTTTTCTTGTCAACCATTTCTTAGCTTCAAACTCCCATATCTCGCGAACGGATTGACCTAACCCAGAAATTCCTGCTGCGTCTGAAACTAGAAACTAGCCCGATTACAATGGTATGCGTATTTTTTCCCTAGGCCATTCTGGTTAAGCGATTGGAGAAGCAGAAGTGCGAAAATTTTGTTGTCTTGTCAACCATTTCTTAGCTTCAAACTCCCATATCTCGCGCACGGACTGACCTAACCCAAAAATTCCTATTGCATCTGAAAGTAGAAACTCGCCCGATTACAACGGTATGCGTATTTTTTCCCTAGGCCATTCTGGTTAAGCGATTGGAGCAGAAGAAGTGCGAAAAATTTGTTCTCTCCTCAACCATCTCTTAGCTTCTAACTCCCATATCTCGCGAACGGATTGACCTAACCCAAAAATTCCTATTGCATCTGAAAGTAGAAACTCGCCCGATTACCACGGTAGGTGTATTTTTTCCCTAGGCGAATCTGGTTAAGCGATTGGAGCAGCAGATGTGCGAAAAATTTGTTGTCTTGTCAACCATTTCTTAGCTTCAAACTCCCATATCTCGCGAACGAATTTACTTAACCCAAAAATTCCTATTGCATCTGAAAGTAGAAACTCGCACGATTACAACGGTATGTGTACTTTTTCCTAGGCCATTCTGGTTAAGCGTTTGGAGAAGCAGAAGTGCGAAAAATTTTGTGCGTTCTCAACCATTTCTTGGCTTCAAACTCCCATATCTCGCGAACGGATTGACCTAACCCAAAAATCCTATTGCATGAGAAAGTAGAAACTCGCCCGATTACAACGGTATGTGTATTTTTTCCCTAGGCCATGCTGGTTAAGCGTTTGGAGCAGCAGAATTGCGAAAAATTTGTTGCCTTCTCAACCATTTCTTGGCTTCATACTCCCATGTCTCGCGAACGGATTGACCTAACCCAAAAATTCCTATTGCTTCTGAAAGTAGAAACTCGCCCGATTACCACGGTCGGTGTATTTTTTCCCTAGGCGATTCTGGTTAAGCGATTGGAGCAGCAGAAGTGCGAAAAATATGTTGTCTTGTCAACCATTTCTTAGCTTCAAACTCCCATATCTCGCGAACGAAATTTCTTAACCCAAAAATTCCTGCTGCGTCTGAAAGTAGAAACTAGCCCGATTACAACGGTATGCGTATTTTTTCCCTAGGCCATTCTGGTTAAGCGATTGGAGCAGCAGAAGTGCGAAAAATTTGTTGTCTTGTCAACCATTTCTTAGCTTCAAACTCCCATATCTCGCGCACGGACTGACCTAACCCAAAAATTCCTATTGCATCTGAAAGTAGAAACTCGCCCGATTACAACGGTGTGCGTATTTTTTCCCTAGGCCATTCTGGTTAAGCGATTGGAGCAGCAGAAGTGCGAAAAATTTGTTCTCTCCTCAACCATCTCTTAGCTTCAAACTCCCATATCTCGCGAACGGATTGACATATCCCAAAAATTACTATTGCATCTGAAAGTAGAAACTCGCCCGATTACAGCGGTATGTGTATTTTTTCCCTAGGCCATACTGGTTAAGCGATTGGAGCAGCAGATTTGCCACAAATTTTCTGCCTTCTCAACCATTTCTTGGCTTCAAACTCCCATATCTCGCGAAAGGATTGACCTAACCGAAAAATTCCTGCTGCGTCTGAAAGTAGAAACTCGCCCGATTACAACTGTATGTGTATTTTTTCCCTAGGCGATTCTGGTTAAGCGATTGGAGCAGCAGAAGTGCGAAAAATTTGTTGTCTTTTCAACCATTTCTTAGCTTCAAACTCTCATATCTCGCGAACGAAATTGCTTAACCCAAAAATTCCTGCTGCGTCTGAAAGTAGAAACTAGCCCGATTACAACGGTATGCGTATTTTTTCCCTAGGCCATTCTGGTTAAGCGATTGGAGCAGCAGAAGTGCGAAAAATTTGTTGTCTTTTCAACCATTTCTTGGCTTCAAACTCCCATATCTCGCGAACGGATTGACCTAACCGAAAAATTCCTGCTGCGTCTGAAAGTAGAAACTCGCCCGATTACAACCGTATGCGTATTTTTTCCCTAGGCCATTCTGGTTAAGCGTTTGGAGCAGCAGAAGCGCGAAAAATTTTGTGCGTTCTCAACCATTTCTTGGCTTCAAACTCCCATATCTCGCGCACGGACTGACCTAACCCAAAAATTCCTATTGCATCTGAAAGTAGAAACTCGCCCGATTACAACGGTATGCGTATTTTTTCCCTAGGCCATTCTGGTTAAGCGATTGGAGCAGCAGAAGTGCGAAAAATTTGTTCTCTCCTCAACCATCTCTTAGCTTCAAACTCCAATATCTCGCGAACGGATTGACCTAACCCAAAAATTCCTATTGCATCTGAAAGTAGAAACTCGCCCGATTACAACGGTATGTGTATTTTTTCCCTAGGCCATACTGGTTAAGCGATTGGAGCAGCAGATTTGCCAAAAATTTTCTGCCTTCTCAACCATTTCTTGGCTTCAAACTCCCATATCTCGCGAACGGATTCACCTAACCGAAAAATTCCTGCTGCGTCTGAAAGTAGAAACTCGCCCGATTACAACCGTATGCGTATTTTTTCCCTAGGCCATTCTGGTTAAGCGTTTGGAGCAGCAGAAGCGCGAAAAATTTTGTGCGTTCTCAACCATTTCTTGGCTTCAAACTCCCATATCTCGCGCACGGACTGACCTAACCCAAAAATTCCTATTGCATCTGAAAGTAGAAACTCGCCCGATTACAACGGTATGCGTATTTTTTCCCTAGGCCATTCTGGTTAAGCGATTGGAGCAGCAGAAGTGCGAAAAATTTGTTCTCTCCTCAACCATCTCTTAGCTTCAAACTCCAATATCTCGCGAACGGATTGACCTAACCCAAAAATTCCTATTGCATCTGAAAGTAGAAACTCGCCCGATTACAACGGTATGTGTATTTTTTCCCTAGGCCATACTGGTTAAGCGATTGGAGCAGCAGATTTGCCAAAAATTTTCTGCCTTCTCAACCATTTCTTGGCTTCAAACTCCCATATCTCGCGAACGGATTCACCTAACCGAAAAATTCCTGCTGCGTCTGAATGTAGAAACTCGCCCGATTACAACTGTATGTGTATTTTTTCCCTAGGCCATTCTGGTTAAGCGTTTGGAGCAGCAGAAGCGCGAAAAATTTTGTGCGTTCTCAACCATTTCTTGGCTTCAAACTCCCATATCTCGCGAACGGATTGACCTAACCCAAAAATTCCTATTGCTTCTGAAAGTAGAAACTCGCCCGATTACCACGGTCGGTGTATTTTTTCCCTAGGCGATTCTGGTTAAGCGATTGGAGCAGCAGATGTGCGAAAAATTTGTTTTCTTGTCAACCATTTCTTAGCTTCAAACTCCCATATCTCGCGAACGGATTGACCTAACCCAGAAATTCCTGCTGCGTCTGAAACTAGAAACTAGCCCGATTACAACGGTATGCGTATTTTTTCCCTAGGCCATTCTGGTTAAGCGATTGGAGCAGCAGAAGTGCGAAAAATTTGTTGTCTTGTCAACCATTTCTTAGCTTCAAACTCCCATATCTCGCGCACGGACTGACCTAACCCAAAAATTCCTATTGCATCTGAAAGTAGAAGCTCGCCCGATTACAACGGTATGCGTATTTTTTCCCTAGGCCATTCTGGTTAAGCGATTGGAGCAGCAGAAGTGCGAAAAATTTGTTCTCTCCTCAACCATCTCTTAGCTTCAAACTCCCATATCTCGCGAACGGATTGACCTAACCCAAAAATTCCTATTGCATCTGAAAGTAGAAACTCGCCCGATTACCACGGTAGGTGTATTTTTTCCCTAGGCGAATCTGGTTAAGCGATTGGAGCAGCAGATGTGCGAAAAATTTGTTGTCTTGTCAACCATTTCTTAGCTTCAAACTCCCATATCTCGCGCACGGACTGACCTAACCCAAAAATTCCTATTGCATCTGAAAGTAGAATCTCGCCCGATTACAACGGTATGCGTATTTTTTCCCTAGGCCATTCTGGTTAAGCGATTGGAGCAGCAGAACTGCGAAAAATTTGTTCTCTCCTCAACCATCTCTTAGCTTCAAACTCCCATATCTCGCGAACGGATTGACATATCCCAAAAATTACTATTGCATCTGAAAGTAGAAACACGCCCGATTACAACGGTATGTGTATTTTTTCCCTAGGCCATACTGGTTAAGCGATTGGAGCAGCAGATTTGCCAAAAATTTTCTGCCTTCTCAACCATTTCTTGGATTCAAACTCCCATATCTCGCGAACGGATTGACCTAACCCATAAATTCCTATTGCATCTGAAAGTAGAAACTCGCCCGATTACAACGGTATGTGTATTTTTTCCCTAGGCCATTCAGGATAAGCGTTTGGAGAAGCAGAATTGCCAAAAATTTTCTGCCTTCTCAACCATTTCATGGCTTCAAACTCTCATATCCCGCGAACGGATTGACCTAACCCAAAAATTCCTATTGCACCTGAAAGTAGAAACTCGCCCGATTACAACTGTATGTGTATTTTTTCCCTAGGCCATTCTGGTTAAGCGTTTGGAGCAGCAGAATTGCGAAAAATTTGTTGCCTTCTCAACCATTTCTTGGCTTCATACTCCCATATCTCGCGAACGGATTGACCTAACCCAAAAATTCCTATTGCTTCTGAAAGTAGAAACTCGCCCGATTACCAAGGTAGGTGTATTTTTTCCCTAGGCGATTCTGGTTAAGCGATTGGAGCAGCAGATTTGTGAAAAATTTGTTGTCTTGTCAACCATTTCATAGCCTCAAACTCCCATATCTCGCGCACGGACTGACCTAAACCAAAAATTCCTATTGCATCTGAAAGTAGAAACTCGCCCGATTACAACGGTATGCATATTTTTTCCCTAGGCCATTCTGGTTAAGCGTTTGGAGCAGCAGAGGTGCGAAAAATTTTGTGCGTTCTCAACCATTTCTTGGCTTCAAACTCCCATATCTCGCGAACGGATTGACCTAACCCAAAAATTCCTATTGCATCTGAAAGTAGAGACTCGCCCGATTACAACGGTATGTGTATTTTTTCCCTAGGCCATTCTGCTTAAGCGTTTGGAGCAGCAGAATTGCGAAAAATTGGTTGCCTTCTCAACCATTTCTTGGCTTCATACTCCCATATCTCGCGAACGGATTGACCTAACCCCAAAATTCCTGCTGCGTCTGAAAGTAGAAACTCGCACGATTACAACGGTATGTGTATTTTTTCCCTAGGCCATTCAGGATAAGCGTTTGGAGAAGCAGAATTGCCAAAAATTTTCTGCCTTCTCCACCATTTCTTGGCTTCAAACTCCCATATCTCGCGAACGGATTGACCTAACCCAAAAATTCCTGCTGCGTCTGAAAGTAGAAACTCGCCCGATTACAACGGTATGCGTATTTTTTCCCTAGGCCATTCTGCTTAAGCGTTTGGAGCAGCAGAATTGCGAAAAATTGGTTGCCTTCTCAACCATTTCTTGGCTTCATACTCCCATATCTCGCGAACGGATTGACCTAACCCAAAAATTCCTGCTGCGTCTGAATGTAGAAACTCGCCCGATTACAACGGTATGCATATTTTTTCCCTAGGCGATTCTGGTTAAGCGATTGGAGCAGCAGATGTGCGACAAATTTGTTTTCTTGTCAACCATTTCTTAGCTTCAAACTCCCATATCTCGCGAACGAATTTACTTAACCCAAAAATTCCTGCTGCGTCTGAAAGTAGAAACTAGCCCGATTACAACGGTATGCGTATTTTTTCCCTAGGCCATTCTGGTTAAGCGATTGGAGCAGCAGAAGTGCGAAAAATTTGTTGTCTTGTCAACCATTTCTTAGCCTCAAACTCCCATATCTCGCGCACGGACTGACCTAACCCAAAAATTCCTATTGCATCTGAAAGTAGAAACTCGCCCGATTACCACGGTAGGTATATTTTTTCCCTAGGCGATTCTGGTCAAGCGATTGGAGCAGCAGAAGTGCCAAAAATTTGTTGTCTTGTCAACCATTTCTTAGCTTCAAACTGCCATATCTCGCGCACGGACTGACCTAACCCAAAAATTCCTATTGCATCTGAAAGTAGAAACTCGTCCGATTACATCGGTATGCATATTTTTTCCCTAGGCCATTCTGGTTAAGCGTTTGGAGCAGCAGAAGTGCGAAAAATTTTGTGCGTTCTCAACCATTTCTTGGCTTCAAACTCCCATATCTCGCGAACGCATTGACCTAACCCAAAAATTCCTATTGCATCTGAAAGTAGAAACTCGCCCGATTACAACGGTATGTGTATTTTTTCCCTAGGCCATTCTGCTTAAGCGTTTGCAGCAGCAGAATTGCGAAAAATTGGTTGCCTTCTCAACCATTTCTTGGCTTCATACTCCCATATCTCGCGAACGGATTGACCTAACCCAAAAATTCCTATTGCATCTGAAAGTAGAAACTCGCGCGATTACCACGGTAGGTGTATTTTTTCCCTAGGCGATTCTGGTTAAGCGATTGGAGCAGCAGAAGTGCGAAAAATTTGTTGTCTTGTCAACCATTTCTTAGCTTCAAACTCCCATATCTCGCGCACGGACTGACCTAACCCAAAAATTCCTATTGCATCTGAAAGTAGAAACTCGCCCGATTACAACGGTATGCGTGTTTTTTCCCTAGGCCATTCTGGTTAAGCGTTTGGAGCAGCAGAGGTGCGAAAAATTTTGTGCGATCTCAACCATTTCTTGGCTTCAAACTCCCATATCTCGCGAACGCATTGACCTAACCCAAAAATTCCTATTGCATCTGAAAGTAGAAACTCGCCCGATTACAACGGTATGTGTATTTTTTCCCTAGGCCATTCTGCTTAAGCGTTTGCAGCAGCAGAATTGCGAAAAATTGGTTGCCTTCTCAACCATTTCTTGGCTTCATACTCCCATATCTCGCGAACGGATTGACCTAACCCAAAAATTCCTATTGCATCTGAAAGTAGAAACTCGCGCGATTACCACGGTAGGTGTATTTTTTCCCTAGGCGATTCTGGTTAAGCGATTGGAGCAGCAGAAGTGCGAAAAATTTGTTGTCTTGTCAACCATTTCTTAGCTTCAAACTCCCATATCTCGCGCACGGACTGACCTAACCCAAAAATTCCTATTGCATCTGAAAGTAGAAACTCGCCCGATTACAACGGTATGCGTGTTTTTTCCCTAGGCCATTCTGGTTAAGCGTTTGGAGCAGCAGAGGTGCGAAAAATTTTGTGCGATCTCAACCATTTCTTGGCTTCAAACTCCCATATCTCGCGAACGGATTGACATAACCCAAAAATTCCTGTTGCGTCTGAAAGTAGAAACTCGCCCGATTACAACTGTATGCGTATTTTTTCCCTAGGCCATTCTGGTTAAGCGTTTGGAGCAGCAGAATTGCGAAAAATTTGTTGCCTTCTCAACCATTTCTTGGCTTCATACTCCCATATCTCGCGAACGGATTGACCTAACCCAAAAATTCCTATTGCTTCTGAAAGTAGAAACTCGCCCGATTACCACGGTAGGCGTATTTTTTCCCTAGGCGATTCTGGTTAAGCGATTGGAGCAGCAGAAGTGCGAAAAATTTGTTGTCTTGTCAACCATTTCTTAGCTTCAAACTGCCATATCTCGCGAACGGAATGACCTAACCCAAAAATTCCTAGTGCTTCTGAAAGTAGAAACTAGCCCGATTACAACGGTATGCGTATTTTTTCCCTAGGCCATTCTGCTTAAGCGTTTGCAGCAGCAGAATTGCGAAAAATTGGTTGCCTTCTCAACCATTTCTTGGCTTCATACTCCCATATCTCGCGAACGGATTGACCTAACCCAAAAATTCCTATTGCATCTGAAAGTAGAAACTCGCGCGATTACCACGGTAGGTGTATTTTTTCCCTAGGCGATTCTGGTTAAGCGATTGGAGCAGCAGAAGTGCGAAAAATTTGTTGTCTTGTCAACCATTTCTTAGCTTCAAACTCCCATATCTCGCGCACGGACTGACCTAACCCAAAAATTCCTATTGCATCTGAAAGTAGAAACTCGCCCGATTACAACGGTATGCGTGTTTTTTCCCTAGGCCATTCTGGTTAAGCGTTTGGAGCAGCAGAGGTGCGAAAAATTTTGTGCGATCTCAACCATTTCTTGGCTTCAAACTCCCATATCTCGCGAACGGATTGACATAACCCAAAAATTCCTGTTGCGTCTGAAAGTAGAAACTCGCCCGATTACAACTGTATGCGTATTTTTTCCCTAGGCCATTCTGGTTAAGCGTTTGGAGCAGCAGAATTGCGAAAAATTTGTTGCCTTCTCAACCATTTCTTGGCTTCATACTCCCATATCTCGCGAACGGATTGACCTAACCCAAAAATTCCTATTGCTTCTGAAAGTAGAAACTCGCCCGATTACCACGGTAGGCGTATTTTTTCCCTAGGCGATTCTGGTTAAGCGATTGGAGCAGCAGAAGTGCGAAAAATTTGTTGTCTTGTCAACCATTTCTTAGCTTCAAGCTGCCATATCTCGCGAACGGAATGACCTAACCCAAAAATTCCTAGTGCTTCTGAAAGTAGAAACTAGCCCGATTACAACGGTATGCGTATTTTTTCCCTAGGCCATTCTGGTTAAGCGTTTGGAGCAGCAGAAGTGCCAAAAATTTTCTGCCTTCTCAACCATTTCTTGGCTTCAAACTCCCATATCTCGCGAACGGATTGACCTAACCCAAAAATTCCTGCTGCGTCTGAAAGTAGAATCTCGCCCGATTACAACGGTGGGTGTATTTTTTCCCTAGGCGATTCTGGTTAAGCGATTGGAGCAGCAGATGTGCGAAAAATTTGTTGTCTTGTCAACCACTTCTTAGCTTCAAACTCCCATATCTCGCGAACGAATTTACTTAACCCAAAAATTCCTGCTGCGTCTGAAAGTAGAAACTAGCCCGATTACAACGGTATGCGTATTTTTTCCCTAGGCCATTCTGGTTAAGCGATTGGAGCAGCAGAAGTGCGAAAAATTTGTTGTCTTGTCAACCATTTCTTAGCTTCAAACTCCCATATCTCGCGCACGGACTGACCTAACCCAATAATTCCTATTGCATCTAAAAGTAGAAACTCGCCCGATTACAACGGTATGCATATTTTTTCCCTAGGCCATTCTGGTTAAGCGTTTGGAGCAGCAGAAGTGCGAAAAATTTTGTGCGTTCTCCACCATTTCTTTGCTTCAAACTCCCATATCTCGCGAACGGATTGACCTAACCCAAAAATTCCTATTGCATCTGAAAGTAGAAACTCGCCCGATTACAACGGTATGTGTATTTTTTCCCTAGGCCATTCTGGTTAAGCGTTTGGAGCAGCAGAATTGCTAAAAATTGGTTGCCTTCTCAACCATTTCTTGGCTTCATAATCCCATATATCGCGAACGGATTGACCTAACCCAAAAATTCCTGTTGCATCTGAAAGTAGCAACTCGCCCGATCATAACGGTATGTGTATTGATTCCCTAGGCCATTCTGGTTAAGCGTTTGGAACAGCAGAATTGCGAAAAATTTGTTGCCTTCTCAACCATTTCTTGGCTTCATACTCCCATATCTCGCGAACAGATTGACCTAACCCAAAAATTCCTACTGCTTCTGGAAGTAGAAACTCGCCCGATTACCACGGTAGGTGTATTTTTTCCCTAGGCGATTGGAGCAGCAGATGTGCGAAAAATTTGTTATCTTGTCAACCATTTCTTAGCTTCAAACTCCCATATCTCGCGAACGGATTGACCTATCCCAAAAATTCCTATTGCATCTGAAAGTAGAAACTCGCCCGATTACAACGGTATGCGTGTTTTTCCCCTAGGCCATTCTGGTTAAGCGTTTGGAGCAGCAGAGGTGCGAAAAATTTTGTGCGATCTCAACCATTTCTTGGCTTCAAACTCCCATATCTCGCGAACGGATTGACATAACCCAAAAATTCCTGTTGCGTCTGAAAGTAGAAACTCGCCCGATTACAACTGTATGCGTATTTTTTCCCTAGGCCATTCTGGTTAAGCGTTTGGAGCAGCAGAATTGCGAAAAATTTGTTGCCTTCTCAACCATTTCTTGGCTTCATACTCCCATATCTCGCGAACGGATTGACCTAACCCAAAAATTCCTATTGCTTCTGAAAGTAGAAACTCGCCCGATTACCACGGTAGGCGTATTTTTTCCCTAGGCGATTCTGGTTAAGCGATTGGAGCAGCAGAAGTGCGAAAAATTTGTTGTCTTGTCAACCATTTTTTAGCTTCAAACTGCCATATCTCGCGAACGGAATGACCTAACCCAAAAATTCCTATTGCATCTGGAAGTAGAAACTCGCCCGATTACAACGGTATGCGTGTTTTTTCCCTAGGCCATTCTGGTTAAGCGTTTGGAGCAGCAGAGGTGCGAAAAATTTTGTGCGATCTCAACCATTTCTTGGCTTCAAACTCCCATATCTCGCGAACGGATTGACATAACCCAAAAATTCCTGTTGCGTCTGAAAGTAGAAACTCGCCCGATTACAACTGTATGCGTATTTTTTCCCTAGGCCATTCTGGTTAAGCGTTTGGAGCAGCAGAATTGCGAAAAATTTGTTGCCTTCTCAACCATTTCTTGGCTTCATACTCCCATATCTCGCGAACGGATTGACCTAACCCAAAAATTCCTATTGCTTCTGAAAGTAGAAACTCGCCCGATTACCACGGTAGGCGTATTTTTTCCCTAGGCGATTCTGGTTAAGCGATTGGAGCAGCAGAAGTGCGAAAAATTTGTTGTCTTGTCAACCATTTCTTAGCTTCAAACTGCCATATCTCGCGAACGGAATGACCTAACCCAAAAATTCCTAGTGCTTCTGAAAGTAGAAACTAGCCCGATTACAACGGTATGCGTATTTTTTCCCTAGGCCATTCTGCTTAAGCGTTTGCAGCAGCAGAATTGCGAAAAATTGGTTGCCTTCTCAACCATTTCTTGGCTTCATACTCCCATATCTCGCGAACGGATTGACCTAACCCAAAAATTCCTATTGCATCTGAAAGTAGAAACTCGCGCGATTACCACGGTAGGTGTATTTTTTCCCTAGGCGATTCTGGTTAAGCGATTGGAGCAGCAGAAGTGCGAAAAATTTGTTGTCTTGTCAACCATTTCTTAGCTTCAAACTCCCATATCTCGCGCACGGACTGACCTAACCCAAAAATTCCTATTGCATCTGAAAGTAGAAACTCGCCCGATTACAACGGTATGCGTGTTTTTTCCCTAGGCCATTCTGGTTAAGCGTTTGGAGCAGCAGAGGTGCGAAAAATTTTGTGCGATCTCAACCATTTCTTGGCTTCAAACTCCCATATCTCGCGAACGGATTGACATAACCCAAAAATTCCTGTTGCGTCTGAAAGTAGAAACTCGCCCGATTACAACTGTATGCGTATTTTTTCCCTAGGCCATTCTGGTTAAGCGTTTGGAGCAGCAGAATTGCGAAAAATTTGTTGCCTTCTCAACCATTTCTTGGCTTCATACTCCCATATCTCGCGAACGGATTGACCTAACCCAAAAATTCCTATTGCTTCTGAAAGTAGAAACTCGCCCGATTACCACGGTAGGCGTATTTTTTCCCTAGGCGATTCTGGTTAAGCGATTGGAGCAGCAGAAGTGCGAAAAATTTGTTGTCTTGTCAACCATTTCTTAGCTTCAAGCTGCCATATCTCGCGAACGGAATGACCTAACCCAAAAATTCCTAGTGCTTCTGAAAGTAGAAACTAGCCCGATTACAACGGTATGCGTATTTTTTCCCTAGGCCATTCTGGTTAAGCGTTTGGAGCAGCAGAAGTGCCAAAAATTTTCTGCCTTCTCAACCATTTCTTGGCTTCAAACTCCCATATCTCGCGAACGGATTGACCTAACCCAAAAATTCCTGCTGCGTCTGAAAGTAGAATCTCGCCCGATTACAACGGTGGGTGTATTTTTTCCCTAGGCGATTCTGGTTAAGCGATTGGAGCAGCAGATGTGCGAAAAATTTGTTGTCTTGTCAACCACTTCTTAGCTTCAAACTCCCATATCTCGCGAACGAATTTACTTAACCCAAAAATTCCTGCTGCGTCTGAAAGTAGAAACTAGCCCGATTACAACGGTATGCGTATTTTTTCCCTAGGCCATTCTGGTTAAGCGATTGGAGCAGCAGAAGTGCGAAAAATTTGTTGTCTTGTCAACCATTTCTTAGCTTCAAACTCCCATATCTCGCGCACGGACTGACCTAACCCAATAATTCCTATTGCATCTAAAAGTAGAAACTCGCCCGATTACAACGGTATGCATATTTTTTCCCTAGGCCATTCTGGTTAAGCGTTTGGAGCAGCAGAAGTGCGAAAAATTTTGTGCGTTCTCCACCATTTCTTTGCTTCAAACTCCCATATCTCGCGAACGGATTGACCTAACCCAAAAATTCCTATTGCATCTGAAAGTAGAAACTCGCCCGATTACAACGGTATGTGTATTTTTTCCCTAGGCCATTCTGGTTAAGCGTTTGGAGCAGCAGAATTGCTAAAAATTGGTTGCCTTCTCAACCATTTCTTGGCTTCATAATCCCATATATCGCGAACGGATTGACCTAACCCAAAAATTCCTGTTGCATCTGAAAGTAGCAACTCGCCCGATCATAACGGTATGTGTATTGATTCCCTAGGCCATTCTGGTTAAGCGTTTGGAACAGCAGAATTGCGAAAAATTTGTTGCCTTCTCAACCATTTCTTGGCTTCATACTCCCATATCTCGCGAACAGATTGACCTAACCCAAAAATTCCTACTGCTTCTGGAAGTAGAAACTCGCCCGATTACCACGGTAGGTGTATTTTTTCCCTAGGCGATTGGAGCAGCAGATGTGCGAAAAATTTGTTATCTTGTCAACCATTTCTTAGCTTCAAACTCCCATATCTCGCGAACGGATTGACCTATCCCAAAAATTCCTATTGCATCTGAAAGTAGAAACTCGCCCGATTACAACGGTATGCGTGTTTTTCCCCTAGGCCATTCTGGTTAAGCGTTTGGAGCAGCAGAGGTGCGAAAAATTTTGTGCGATCTCAACCATTTCTTGGCTTCAAACTCCCATATCTCGCGAACGGATTGACATAACCCAAAAATTCCTGTTGCGTCTGAAAGTAGAAACTCGCCCGATTACAACTGTATGCGTATTTTTTCCCTAGGCCATTCTGGTTAAGCGTTTGGAGCAGCAGAATTGCGAAAAATTTGTTGCCTTCTCAACCATTTCTTGGCTTCATACTCCCATATCTCGCGAACGGATTGACCTAACCCAAAAATTCCTATTGCTTCTGAAAGTAGAAACTCGCCCGATTACCACGGTAGGCGTATTTTTTCCCTAGGCGATTCTGGTTAAGCGATTGGAGCAGCAGAAGTGCGAAAAATTTGTTGTCTTGTCAACCATTTTTTAGCTTCAAACTGCCATATCTCGCGAACGGAATGACCTAACCCAAAAATTCCTATTGCATCTGGAAGTAGAAACTCGCCCGATTACAACGGTATGCGTGTTTTTTCCCTAGGCCATTCTGGTTAAGCGTTTGGAGCAGCAGAGGTGCGAAAAATTTTGTGCGATCTCAACCATTTCTTGGCTTCAAACTCCCATATCTCGCGAACGGATTGACATAACCCAAAAATTCCTGTTGCGTCTGAAAGTAGAAACTCGCCCGATTACAACTGTATGCGTATTTTTTCCCTAGGCCATTCTGGTTAAGCGTTTGGAGCAGCAGAATTGCGAAAAATTTGTTGCCTTCTCAACCATTTCTTGGCTTCATACTCCCATATCTCGCGAACGGATTGACCTAACCCAAAAATTCCTATTGCTTCTGAAAGTAGAAACTCGCCCGATTACCACGGTAGGCGTATTTTTTCCCTAGGCGATTCTGGTTAAGCGATTGGAGCAGCAGAAGTGCGAAAAATTTGTTGTCTTGTCAACCATTTCTTAGCTTCAAACTGCCATATCTCGCGAACGGAATGACCTAACCCAAAAATTCCTAGTGCTTCTGAAAGTAGAAACTAGCCCGATTACAACGGTATGCGTATTTTTTCCCTAGGCCATTCTGGTTAAGCGTTTGGAGCAGCAGAAGTGCCAAAAATTTTCTGCCTTCTCAACCATTTCTTGGCTTCAAACTCCCATATCTCGCGAACGGATTGACCTAACCCAAAAATTCCTGCTGCGTCTGAAAGTAGAATCTCGCCCGATTACAACGGTGGGTGTATTTTTTCCCTAGGCGATTCTGGTTAAGCGATTGGAGCAGCAGATGTGCGAAAAATTTGTTGTCTTGTCAACCATTTCTTAGCTTCAAACTCCCATATCTCGCGAACGAATTTACTTAACCCAAAAATTCCTGCTGCGTCTGAAAGTAGAAACTAGCCCGATTACAACGGTATGCGTATTTTTTCCCTAGGCCATTCTGGTTAAGCGATTGGAGCAGCAGAAGTGCGAAAAATTTGTTGTCTTGTCAACCATTTCTTAGCTTCAAACTCCCATATCTCGCGCACGGACTGACCTAACCCAATAATTCCTATTGCATCTAAAAGTAGAAACTCGCCCGATTACAACGGTATGCATATTTTTTCCCTAGGCCATTCTGGTTAAGCGTTTGGAGCAGCAGAAGTGCGAAAAATTTTGTGCGTTCTCCACCATTTCTTGGCTTCAAACTCCCATATCTCGCGAACGGATTGACCTAACCCAAAAATTCCTATTGCATCTGAAAGTAGAAACTCGCCCGATTACAACGGTATGTGTATTTTTTCCCTAGGCCATTCTGGTTAAGCGTTTGGAGCAGCAGAATTGCTAAAAATTGGTTGCCTTCTCAACCATTTCTTGGCTTCATAATCCCATATATCGCGAACGGATTGACCTAACCCAAAAATTCCTGTTGCATCTGAAAGTAGCAACTCGCCCGATCATAACGGTATGTGTATTGATTCCCTAGGCCATTCTGGTTAAGCGTTTGGAACAGCAGAATTGCGAAAAATTTGTTGCCTTCTCAACCATTTCTTGGCTTCATACTCCCATATCTCGCGAACAGATTGACCTAACCCAAAAATTCCTACTGCTTCTGGAAGTAGAAACTCGCCCGATTACCACGGTAGGTGTATTTTTTCCCTAGGCGATTGGAGCAGCAGATGTGCGAAAAATTTGTTATCTTGTCAACCATTTCTTAGCTTCAAACTCCCATATCTCGCGAACGGATTGACCTATCCCAAAAATTCCTATTGCATCTGAAAGTAGAAACACGCACGATTACAACTGTATGTGTATTTTTTCCCTAGGCCATTCAGGATAAGCGTTTGGAGAAGCAGAATTGCCAAAAATTTTCTGCCTTCTCAACCATTTCTTGGCTTCAAACTCCCATATCTCGCGAACCGATTGACCTAACCCAAAAATTCCTGCTGCGTCTGAAAGTAGAAACTCGCCCGATTACAACGGTATACGTATTTTTTCCCTAGGCCATTCTGGTTAAGCGATTGGAGCAGCAGAAGTGCGAAAAATTTGTTGTCTTGTCAACCATTTCTTAGCTTCAAACTCCCATATCTCGCGCACGGACTGACCTAACCCAAAAATTCCTATTGCATCTGAAAGTAGAAACTCGCCCGATTACAACGGTATGCGTGTTTTTTCCCTAGGCCATTCTGGTTAAGCGTTTGGAGCAGCAGAGGTGCGAAAAATTTTGTGCGATCTCAACCATTTCTTGGCTTCAAACTCCCATATCTCGCGAACGGATTGACATAACCCAAAAATTCCTGTTGCGTCTGAAAGTAGAAACTCGCCCGATTACAACTGTATGCGTATTTTTTCCCTAGGCCATTCTGGTTAAGCGTTTGGAGCAGCAGAATTGCGAAAAATTTGTTGCCTTCTCAACCATTTCTTGGCTTCATACTCCCATATCTCGCGAACGGATTGACCTAACCCAAAAATTCCTATTGCTTCTGAAAGTAGAAACTCGCCCGATTACCACGGTAGGCGTATTTTTTCCCTAGGCGATTCTGGTTAAGCGATTGGAGCAGCAGAAGTGCGAAAAATTTGTTGTCTTGTCAACCATTTCTTAGCTTCAAACTGCCATATCTCGCGAACGGAATGACCTAACCCAAAAATTCCTAGTGCTTCTGAAAGTAGAAACTAGCCCGATTACAACGGTATGCGTATTTTTTCCCTAGGCCATTCTGGTTAAGCGTTTGGAGCAGCAGAAGTGCCAAAAATTTTCTGCCTTCTCAACCATTTCTTGGCTTCAAACTCCCATATCTCGCGAACGGATTGACCTAACCCAAAAATTCCTGCTGCGTCTGAAAGTAGAATCTCGCCCGATTACAACGGTGGGTGTATTTTTTCCCTAGGCGATTCTGGTTAAGCGATTGGAGCAGCAGATGTGCGAAAAATTTGTTGTCTTGTCAACCATTTCTTAGCTTCAAACTCCCATATCTCGCGAACGAATTTACTTAACCCAAAAATTCCTGCTGCGTCTGAAAGTAGAAACTAGCCCGATTACAACGGTATGCGTATTTTTTCCCTAGGCCATTCTGGTTAAGCGATTGGAGCAGCAGAAGTGCGAAAAATTTGTTGTCTTGTCAACCATTTCTTAGCTTCAAACTCCCATATCTCGCGCACGGACTGACCTAACCCAATAATTCCTATTGCATCTAAAAGTAGAAACTCGCCCGATTACAACGGTATGCATATTTTTTCCCTAGGCCATTCTGGTTAAGCGTTTGGAGCAGCAGAAGTGCGAAAAATTTTGTGCGTTCTCCACCATTTCTTGGCTTCAAACTCCCATATCTCGCGAACGGATTGACCTAACCCAAAAATTCCTATTGCATCTGAAAGTAGAAACTCGCCCGATTACAACGGTATGTGTATTTTTTCCCTAGGCCATTCTGGTTAAGCGTTTGGAGCAGCAGAATTGCTAAAAATTGGTTGCCTTCTCAACCATTTCTTGGCTTCATAATCCCATATATCGCGAACGGATTGACCTAACCCAAAAATTCCTGTTGCATCTGAAAGTAGCAACTCGCCCGATCATAACGGTATGTGTATTGATTCCCTAGGCCATTCTGGTTAAGCGTTTGGAACAGCAGAATTGCGAAAAATTTGTTGCCTTCTCAACCATTTCTTGGCTTCATACTCCCATATCTCGCGAACAGATTGACCTAACCCAAAAATTCCTACTGCTTCTGGAAGTAGAAACTCGCCCGATTACCACGGTAGGTGTATTTTTTCCCTAGGCGATTGGAGCAGCAGATGTGCGAAAAATTTGTTATCTTGTCAACCATTTCTTAGCTTCAAACTCCCATATCTCGCGAACGGATTGACCTATCCCAAAAATTCCTATTGCATCTGAAAGTAGAAACACGCACGATTACAACTGTATGTGTATTTTTTCCCTAGGCCATTCAGGATAAGCGTTTGGAGAAGCAGAATTGCCAAAAATTTTCTGCCTTCTCAACCATTTCTTGGCTTCAAACTCCCATATCTCGCGAACCGATTGACCTAACCCAAAAATTCCTGCTGCGTCTGAAAGTAGAAACTCGCCCGATTACAACGGTATACGTATTTTTTCCCTAGGCCATTCTGGTTAAGCGATTGGAGCAGCAGAAGTGCGAAAAATTTGTTGTCTTGTCAACCATTTCTTAGCTTCAAACTCCCATATCTCGCGCACGGACTGACCTAACCCAAAAATTCCTATTGCATCTAAAAGTAGAAACTCGCCCGTTTACAACGGTATGCATATTTTTTCCCTAGGCCATTCTGGTTAAGCGTTTGGAGCAGCAGAAGTGCGAAAAATTTTGTGCGTTCTCCACCATTTCTTGGCTTCAAACTCCCATATCTCGCGAACGGATTGACCTAACCCAAAAATTCCTATTGCATCTGAAAGTAGAAACTCGCCCGATTACAACGGTATGTGTATTTTTTCCCTAGGCCATTCTGGTTAAGCGTTTGGAGCAGCAGAATTGCTAAAAATTGGTTGCCTTCTCAACCATTTCTTGGCTTCATAATCCCATATATCGCGAACGGATTGACCTAACCCAAAAATTCCTATTGCATCTGAAAGTAGAAACTCGCCCGATTACCACGGTAGGTGTATTTTTTCCCTAGGCGATTCTGGTTAAGCGATTGGAGCAGCAGAAGTGCGAAAAATTTGTTGTCTTGTCAACCATTTCTTAGCTTCAAACTCCCATATCTCGCGCACGGACTGACCTAACCCAAAAATTCCTATTGCATCTGAAAGTAGAAACTCGCCCGATTACAACGGTATGCGTATTTTTTCCCTAGGCCATTCTGGTTAAGCGTTTGGAGCAGCAGAGGTGCGAAAAATTTTGTGCGTTCTCAACCATTTCTTGGCTTCAAACTCCCATATCTCGCGAACGGATTGACCTAACCCAAAAATTCCTGTTGCGTCTGAAAGTAGAAACTCGCCCGATTACAACTGTATGCGTATTCTTTCCCTAGGCCATTCTGGTTAAGCGTTTGGAGCAGTAGAATTGCGAAAAATTTGTTGCCTTCTCAACCATTTCTTGGCTTCATACTCCCATATCTCGCGAACGGATTGACCTAACCCAAAAATTCCTATTGCTTCTGAAAGTAGAAACTCGCCCGATTACCACGGTAGGCGTATTTTTTCCCTAGGCGATTCAGGTTAAGCGATTGGAGCAGCAGAAGTGCGAAAAATTTGTTGTCTTGTCAACCATTTCTTAGCTTCAAACTGCCATATCTCGTGAACGGATAGACCTAACCCAAAAATTCCTGCTGCTTCTGAAAGTAGAAACTAGCCCGATTACAACGGTATGCGTATTTTTTCCCTAGGCCGTTCTGGTTAAGCGTTTGGAGCAGCAGAAGTGCCAAAAATTTCCTGCCTTCTCAACCATTTCTTGGCTTCAAACTCCCATATCTCGCGAACGGATTGACCTAACCCAAAAATTCCTATTGCATCTGAAGGTAGAAACTCGCCCGATTACAACGGTATGTGTATTTTTTCCCTAGGCCATTCTGCTTAAGCGTTTGGAGCAGCAGAATTGCGAAAAATTGGTTGCCTTCTCAACCATTTCTTGGCTTCATACTCCCATATCTCGCGAACGGATTGACCTAACCCAAAAATTCCTATTGCTTCTGAAAGTAGAAACTCGCCCGATTACCACGGTAGGCGTATTTTTTCCCTAGGCGATTCTGGTTAAGCGATTGGAGCAGCAGAAGTGCGAAAAATTTGTTGTCTTGTCAACCATTTCTTAGCTTCAAACTGCCATATCTCGCGAACGGATTGACCTAACCCAAAAATTCCTGCTGCTTCTGAAAGTAGAAACTAGCCCGATTACAACGGTATGCGTATTTTTTCCCTAGGCCATTCTGGTTAAGCGTTTGGAGCAGCAGAAGTGCCAAAAATTTTCTGCCTTCTCAACCATTTCTTGGCTTCAAACTCCCATATCTCGCGAACGGATTGACCTAACCCAAAAATTCCTATTGCATCTGAAGGTAGAAACTCGCCCGATTACAACGGTATGCGTATTTTTTCCCTAGGCCATTCTGGTTAAGCGTTTGGAGCAGCAGAAGTGCGAAAAATTTTGTGCGTTCTCAACCATTTCTTGGCTTCAAACTCCCATATCTCGCGAACGGATTGACCTAACCCAAGAATTCCTATTGCATCTGAATGTAGAAACTCGCCCGATTACAACTGTATGCGTATTTTTTCCCTAGGCCATTCTGGTTAAGCGTTTGGAGCAGCAGAATTGCGAAAAATTTGTTGCCTTCTCAACCATTTCTTGGCTTCATACTCCCATATCTCGCGAACGGATTGACCTAACCCAAAAATTCCTATTGCTTCTGAAAGTAGAAACTGGCCCGATTACCACGGTAGGCGTATTTTTTCCCTAGGCGATTCTGGTTAAGCGATTGGAGCAGCAGAAGTGCGAAAAATTTGTTGTCTTGTCAACCATTTCTTAGCTTCAAACTGCCATATCTCGCGAACGGATTGACCTAACCCAAAAATTCCTGCTGCTTCTGAAAGTAGAAACTAGCCCGATTACAACGGTATGCGTATTTTTTCCCTAGGCCATTCTGGTTAAGCGTTTGGAGCAGCAGAAGTGCCAAAAATTTTCTGCCTTCTCAACCATTTCTTGGCTTCAAACTCCCATATCTCGCGAACGGATTGACCTAACCCAAAAATTCCTGCTGCGTCTGAAAGTAGAAACTCGCCCGATTACAACGGTATGCGTATTTTTTCCCTAGGCCATTCTGGTTAAGCGATTGGAGCAGCAGATGTGCGAAAAATTTGTTGTCTTGTCAACCATTTCTTAGCTTCAAACTCCCATATCTCGCGAACGAGTTTACTTAACCCAAAAATTCCTGCTGCGTCTGAAAGTAGAAACTAGCCCGATTACAACGGTATGCGTATTTTTTCCCTAGGCCATTCTGGTTAAGCGATTGGAGCAGCAGAAGTGCGAAAAATTTGTTGTCTTGTCAACCATTTCTTAGCCTCAAACTCCCATATCTCGCGCACGGACTGACCTAACCCTAAAATTCCTATTGCATCTGAAAGTAGAAACTCGCCCGATTACCACGGTAGGTGTATTTTTTCCCTAGGCGATTCTGGTCATGCGATTGGAGCAGCAGAAGTGCGAAAAATTTGTTGTCTTGTCAACCATTTCTTAGCTTCAAACTGCCATATCTCGCGCACGGACTGACCTAACCCAAAAATTCCTATTGCATCTGAAAGTAGAAACTCGTCCGATTACAACGGTATGCATATTTTTTCCCTAGGCCATTCTGGTTAAGCGTTTGGAGCAGCAGAAGTGCGAAAAATTTTGTGCGTTCTCAACCATTTCTTGGCTTCAAACTCCCATATCTCGCGAACGCATTGACCTAACCCAAAAATTCCTATTGCATCTGAAAGTAGAAACTCGCCCGATTACAACGGTATGTGTATTTTTTCCCTAGGCCATTCTGCTTAAGCGTTTGCAGCAGCAGAATTGCGAAAAATTGGTTGCCTTCTCAACCATTTCTTGGCTTCATACTCCCATATCTCGCGAACGGATTGACCTAACCCAAAAATTCCTATTGCATCTGAAAGTGGAAACTCGCCCGATTACCACGGTAGGTGTATTTTTTCCCTAGGCGATTCTGGTTAAGCGATTGGAGCAGCAGAAGTGCGAAAAATTTGTTGTCTTGTCAACCATTTCTTAGCTTCAAACTGCCATATCTCGCGAACGGATTGACCTAACCCAAAAATTCCTAGTGCTTCTGAAAGTAGAAACTAGCCCGATTACCACGGTAGGCGTATTTTTTCCCTTGGCCATTCTGGTTAAGCGTTTGGAGCAGCAGAAGTGCCAAAAATTTTCTGCCTTCTCAACCATTTCTTGGCTTCAAACTCCCATATCTCGCTAACGGATTGACCTAACCCAAAAATTCCTATTGCATCTGAAAGTGGAAACTCGCCCGATTACCACGGTAGGTGTATTTTTTCCCTAGGCGATTCTGGTCATGCGATTGGAGCAGCAGAAGTGCGAAAAATTTGTTGTCTTGTCAACCATTTCTTAGCTTCAAACTGCCATATCTCGCGCACGGACTGACCTAACCCAAAAATTCCTATTGCATCTGAAAGTAGAAACTCGTCCGATTACAACGGTATGCATATTTTTTCCCTAGGCCATTCTGGTTAAGCGTTTGGAGCAGCAGAAGTGCGAAAAATTTTGTGCGTTCTCAACCATTTCTTGGCTTCAAACTCCCATATCTCGCGAACGCATTGACCTAACCCAAAAATTCCTATTGCATCTGAAAGTAGAAACTCGCCCGATTACAACGGTATGTGTATTTTTTCCCTAGGCCATTCTGCTTAAGCGTTTGCAGCAGCAGAATTGCGAAAAATTGGTTGCCTTCTCAACCATTTCTTGGCTTCATACTCCCATATCTCGCGAACGGATTGACCTAACCCAAAAATTCCTATTGCATCTGAAAGTGGAAACTCGCCCGATTACCACGGTAGGTGTATTTTTTCCCTAGGCGATTCTGGTTAAGCGATTGGAGCAGCAGAAGTGCGAAAAATTTGTTGTCTTGTCAACCATTTCTTAGCTTCAAACTGCCATATCTCGCGAACGGATTGACCTAACCCAAAAATTCCTAGTGCTTCTGAAAGTAGAAACTAGCCCGATTACCACGGTAGGCGTATTTTTTCCCTTGGCCATTCTGGTTAAGCGTTTGGAGCAGCAGAAGTGCCAAAAATTTTCTGCCTTCTCAACCATTTCTTGGCTTCAAACTCCCATATCTCGCTAACGGATTGACCTAACCCAAAAATTCCTGCTGCGTCTGAAAGTAGAATCTCGCCCGATTACAACGGTGGGTGTATTTTTTCCCTAGGCGATTCTGGTTAAGCGATTGGAGCAGCAGATGTGCGAAAAATTTGTTGTCTTGTCAACCATTTCTTAGCTTCAAACTCCGATATCTCGCGAACGGATTGACCTAACCCAAAAATTCCTGCTGCGTCTGAAAGTAGAAACTAGCCCGATTACAAGGGTATGCGTATTTTTTCCCTAGGACATTCTGGTTAAGCGTTTGGAGCAGCCAAATTGCGAAAAATTAGTTGTCTTCTCAACCATTTCCTAGCTTCAAACTCCCATATCTCGCGAACGGATTGACCTAACCCAAAAATTCCTGTTGCATCTGAAAGTAGCAACTCGCTCGATCATAACGGTATGTGTATTGATTCCCTAGGCCATTCTGGTTAAGCGTTTGGAACAGCAGAATTGCGAAAAATTTGTTGCCTTCTCAACCATTTCTTGGCTTCATACTCCCATATCTCGCGAACAGATTGACCTAACCCAAAAATTCCTACTGCTTCTGGAAGTAGAAACTCGCCCGATTACCACGGTAGGTGTATTTTTTCCCTAGGCGATTGGAGCAGCAGATGTGCGAAAAATTTGTTATCTTGTCAACCATTTCTTAGCTTCAATCTCCCATATCTCGCGAACGGATTGACCTATCCCAAAAATTCCTATTGCATCTGAAAGTAGAAACACGCACGATTACAACTGTATGTGTATTTTTTCCCTAGGCCATTCAGGATAAGCGTTTGGAGAAGCAGAATTGCCAAAAATTTTCTGCCTTCTCAACCATTTCTTGGCTTCAAACTCCCATATCTCGCGAACCGATTGACCTAACCCAAAAATTCCTGCTGCGTCTGAAAGTACAAACTCGCCCGATTACAACGGTATGCGTATTTTTTCCCTAGGCCATTCTGGTTAAGCGTTTGGAGCAGCAGAAGTGCGAAAAATTTTGTGCGTTCTCCACCATTTCTTGGCTTCAAACTCCCGTATCTCGCGAACGGATAGACCTAACCCAAAAATTCCTGCTGCTTCTGAAAGTAGAAACTAGCCCGATTACAACGGTATGCGTATTTTTTCCCTAGGCCGTTCTGGTTAAGCGTTTGGAGCAGCAGAAGTGCCAAAAATTTTCTGCCTTCTCAACCATTTCTTGGCTTCAAACTCCCATATCTCGCGAACGGATTGACCTAACCCAAAAATTCCTATTGCATCTGAAAGTAGAAACTCGCCCGATTACAACGGTATGTGTATTTTTTCCCTAGGCCATTCTGCTTAAGCGTTTGGAGCAGCAGAATTGCGAAAAATTGGTTGCCTTCTCAACCATTTCTTGGCTTCATACTCCCATATCTCGCGAACGGATTGACCTAACCCAAAAATTCCTATTGCTTCTGAAAGTAGAAACTCGCCCGATTACCACGGTAGGCGTATTTTTTCCCTAGGCGATTCTGGTTAAGCGATTGGAGCAGCAGAAGTGCGAAAAATTTGTTGTCTTGTCAACCATTTCTTAGCTTCAAACTGCCATATCTCGCGAACGGATTGACCTAACCCAAAAATTCCTGCTGCTTCTGAAAGTAGAAACTAGCCCGATCACAACGGTATGCGTATTTTTTCCCTAGGGCATTCTGGTTAAGCGTTTGGAGCAGCAGAAGTGCCAAAAATTTTCTGCCTTCTCAACCATTTCTTGGCTTCAAACTCCCATATCTCGCGAACGGATTGACCTAACCCAAAAATTCCTATTGCTTCTGAAAGTAGAAACTCGCCCGATTACCACGGTAGGCGTATTTTTTCCCTAGGCGATTCTGGTTAAGCGATTGGAGCAGCAGAAGTGCGAAAAATTTGTTGTCTTGTCAACCATTTCTTAGCTTCAAACTGCCATATCTCGCGAACGGATAGACCTAACCCAAAAATTCCTGCTGCTTCTGAAAGTAGAAACTAGCCCGATTACAACGGTATGCGTATTTTTTCCCTAGGCCGTTCTGGTTAAGCGTTTGGAGCAGCAGAAGTGCCAAAAATTTTCTGCCTTCTCAACCATTTCTTGGCTTCAAACTCCCATATCTCGCGAACGGATTGACCTAACCCAAAAATTCCTGCTGCGTCTGAAAGTAGAAACTCGCCCGATTACAACGGTATGCGTATTTTTTCCCTAGGCCATTCTGGTTAAGCGATTGGAGCAGCAGATGTGCGAAAAATTTGTTGTCTTGTCAACCATTTCTTAGCTTCAAACTCCCATATCTCGCGAACAAATTTACTTAACCCAAAAATTCCTGCTGCGTCTGAAAGAAGAAACTATCCCGATTACAACGGTATGCGTATTTTTTCCGTAGGCCATTCTGATTAAGCGTTTGGAGCAGCAGCATTGCGAAAAATTTGCCTTCTCAACCATTTCTTGGCTTCATACTCCCATTTCTCGCGAACGGATTGACCTAACCCAAAAATTCCTGTTGCATCTGAAAGTAGCAACTCGCCCGATTACCACGGTAGGTGTCTTTTATCCCTAGGCCATTCTGGTTAAGCGTTTGGAGCAGCAGATTTGCGAAAAATTTGTTGCCTTCTCAACCATTTCTTGGCTTCATACTCCCATATCTCGCGAACGGATTGACCTAACCCAAAAATTCCTATTGCTTCTGAAAGTAGAAACTCGCCCGATTACCACGGTAGGTGTATTTTTTCCCTAGGCGATTCTGGTTAAGCGATTGGAGCAGCAGATGTGCGAAAAATTTGTTTTCTTGTCAACCATTTCTTAGCTTCAAACTCCGATATCTCGCGAACGGATTGACTTAACCCAAAAATTCCTGTTGCTTCTGAAAGTAGAAACTCGCCCGATTACCGCGGTAGGTGTATTTTTTCCCTAGGCGATTCTGGTTAAGCGATTGGAGCAGCAGATGTGCGAATAATTTGTTTTCTTGTCAACCATTTCTTAGCTTCAAACTCCCATATCTCGCGAACGGATTGACCTAACCCAAAAATTCCTGCTGCGTCTGAAAGTAGAAACTAGCCCGATTACAACGGTATACGTATTTTTGCCCTAGGCCATTCTGGTAAAGCGATTGGAGCAGCAGAAGTGCGAAAAATTTGTTGTCTCCTCAACCATCTCTTAGCTTCAAACTCCCATATCTCGCGAACGGATTGACCTAACCCAAAAATTCTTATTGCATCTGAAAGTAGAAACTCGCCCGATTACAACGGTATGTGTATTTTTTCCCTAGGCCATTCTGGTTAAGCGTTTGGAGCAGCAGAATTGCGAAAAATTTGTTGCCATCTCAACCATTTCTTGGCTTCATACTCCCATATCTCGCGAACGGACTGACCTCACCCAAAAATTTCTGTTGCATCTGAAAGTGGCAACTCGCCCGATCACAACGGTATGTGTATTGATTCCCTAGGCCATTCTGGTTAAGCGTTTGGAGCAGCAGAATCGCCAAAAATTTTTTGCCTTCTCAACCATTTCTTGCCTTCAAAGTCCCATATCTCGCGAACGGATTGACCAAACCCAAAAATTCCTGTAGCATCTGAAAGTGGCAACTCGCCCGATCACAACGGTATGTGTATTGATTCCCTAGGCCATTCTGGTTAAGCGTTTGGAGCAGCAGAATTGCCAAAAATTTTTTACCTTCTCAACCATTTCTTATCTTCAAACTCCCATATCTCGCGAACGGATTGACCAAACCCAACAATTCCTATTGCATCTGAAAGTAGAAACTCGCCCGATTACAACGGTATCTGCATTTTTTCCCTAAGCCATTCTGGATAAGCGTTTGGAGAAGCAGAATTGCGAAAAATTTTTTGCTTTCTCAACCATTTCTTGGCTTCAAGCTCCCATATCTCGCGAACGGATAGACCTAACCCAAAAATTCCTGTTGCGTCTGAAAGTAGAAACTCGCCCGATTACAACGGTATGTGCATTTTTTCCCTAGGCCATTCAGGATAAGCGTTTGGAGAAGCAGAATTGCGCAAAATTTTCTGCCTTCTCAACCATTTCTTGGCTTCAAACTCCCACGTCTCGCGAACGGATTGACCTAACCCAAAAATTCCTGTTGCGTCTGAAAGTAGAAACTCGCCCGATTACAACGGTATGTCTATTTTTTCCCTAGGCCATTCTGGTTAAGCGTTTGGAGCAGCCGAAGTGCGATAAATTAGTTGTCTTCTCAAACATTTCCTAGCTTCAAACTCCCATATCTCGCGAACGGATTGACCAAACCCAAAAATTCCTGTTGCATCTGAAAGTAGCAACTCGCCCGATCACAACGGTATGAGTATTGATTCCCTAGGCCATTCTGGTTAAGCGTTTGGAGCAGCAGAACCGCCAAAAATTTATTGCCTTCTCAACCATTTCTTGCCTTCAAAGTCCCATATCTCGCGAACGGATAGACCTAACCCAAAAATTCCTATTGCATTTGAAAGTAGAAACTCGCCCGTTTACAACGGCATGTGTATTTTTGCCCTAGGCCATTCTGGATAAGCGTTTGGAGAAGCAGAATTGCGAAAAATTTTTTGCCTTCTCAACCATTTCTTGGCTTCAAACTCCCATATCTCGCGAACGGATTGACCTAACCCAAAAATTCCTGTTGCGTCTGAAAGTAGAAACTCGACCGATTACAACGGTATGTGTATTTTTTCCCTAGGCCACTCTGGTTAAGCGTTTGGAGCAGTAGAAGTACGAAAAATTTGTTGTCTTCTCAACCATTTCTTAGCTTCAAACTCCAATATCTCGCGAACGGATTGACCTAACCCAAAAATTCCTATTGCATCTGAAAGTAGAAACTCGCCCGATTGCAACGGTATGTGTATTGATACCCTAGGCCATTCTGGATAAACGTTTGGAGAAGCAGAATTGCGAAAAATTTTTTGCCTTCTCAACCATTTCTTGGCTTCAAACTCCCATATCTCGCGAACGGATTGACCTAACCCAAAAATTCCCATTGCATTTGAAAGTAGAAACTCGCCCGTTTACAACGGTATGTGTATTTTTGCCCTAGGCCATTCTGGATAAGCGTTTGGAGAAGCAGAATTGCGAAAAATTTTTTGCCTTCTCAACCATTTCTTGGCTTCAAACTCCCATATCGCGCGAACGGATTGACCTAACCCAAAAATTCCTGTTGCGTCTGACAGTAGAAACTCGACCGATTACAACGGTATGTGTATTTTTTCCCTAGGCGACTCTGGTTAAGCGTTTGGAGCAGTAGAAGTACGAAAAATTTGTTGTCTTCTCAACCATTTCTTAGCTTCAAACTCCCATATCTCGCGAACGGATAGACCTAACCCAAAAATTCCTGTAGCGTCTGAAAGTAGAAACCCTCCCGATTACAACGGTATGTGTATTTTTTCCCTAGGCCATTCTGGTTAAGCGTTTGGAGCAGCAGAATTGCGAAAAATTTTTTGCCTTCTCAACCATTTCTTGGCTTCAAACTCCCATATCTCGCGCACGGATTGACCTAACCCAAAAATTCCCGTTGCGCCTGAAAGTAGAAACTCGCCCGATTACCACGGTAGGTGTATTTTTTCCCTAGGCGATTCTGGTTAAGCGATTGGAGCAGCAGAAGTGCGAAAAATTTGTTGTCTTGTCATCCATTTCTTAGGTTCAAAGTCCCATATCTCGCGAACGGATTGACCTAACCCAAAAATTCCTATTGCATCTGAAAGTCGAATCTCGCCCGATTACAACGGTATGTGTATTTTTTCCTTAGGCCATTCTGGTTAAGCGTTTGGAGCAGCAGAAGTGCGAAAAATTTATCGTCTTCTCAACCATTTCTTAACTTCAAACTCCCATATCTCGCGAACTGATTGACCTAACCCAAAAATTCCTATTGCATTGGAAAGTAGAAACTCGCCCGTTTACAACGGTGTGTGTATGTTTTCCCTAGGCCATTCTGGTTAAGCGTTGGAGCAGCAGAATTGCGAAAAATCTGTTGTCTTCTCAACCATTTCTTAGCTTCAAAGTCCCATATCTCGCAAACGGATTGAACAAACCCAAAAATTCCTGCTGCGTCTGAAAGTAGAAACTCGCCCGATTACAACGGTATGCGTACTTTTTCCCTAGGCCATTCTGGTTAAGCGTTTGGAGCAGCAGAATTGCGAAAAATTTGTTCTGTCCTCAACAATTTCTTAGCTTCAAACTCCCATATCTCGCGAACGGATTGACCTAACCCAAAAATTCCTATTGCATCTGAAAGTAGAAACTCGCCCGATTACAACGGTATGTGTATTTTCTCCCTTGGCCATTCTGGATAAACGTTTGGAGAAGCAGAATTGCGAAAAATTTTTTGCCTTCTCAACCATTTCTTGGCTTCAAACTCCCATATCTCGCGAACGGATTGACCTAACCCAAAAATTCCTATTGCTTTTGAAAGTAGAAACTCGCCCGTTTACAACGGTATGTGTATTTTTGCCCTAGGCCATTCTGGATAAGCGTTTGGAGAAGCAGAATTGCGAAAAATTTGTTGTCTTCTCAACCATTTCTTAGCTTCAAACTCCCATATCTCGCGAACGGATAGACCTAACCCAAAAATTCCTGTAGCGTCTGAAAGTAGAAACCCTCCCGATTACAACGGTATGTGTATTTTTTCCCTAGGCCATTCTGGTTAAGCGTTTGGAGCAGCAGAATTGCGAAAAATTTTTTGCCTTCTCAACCATTTCTTGGCTTCAAACTCCCATATCTCGCGCACGGATTGACCTAACCCAAAAATTCCCGTTGCGCCTGAAAGTAGAAACTCGCCCGATTACCACGGTAGGTGTATTTTTTCCCTAGGCGATTCTGGTTAAGCGATTGGAGCAGCAGAAGTGCGAAAAATTTGTTGTCTTGTCATCCATTTCTTAGGTTCAAAGTCCCATATCTCGCGAACGGATTGACCTAACCCAAAAATTCCTATTGCATCTGAAAGTCGAATCTCGCCCGATTACAACGGTATGTGTATTTTTTCCTTAGGCCATTCTGGTTAAGCGTTTGGAGCAGCAGAAGTGCGAAAAATTTATCGTCTTCTCAACCATTTCTTAACTTCAAACTCCCATATCTCGCGAACTGATTGACCTAACCCAAAAATTCCTATTGCATTGGAAAGTAGAAACTCGCCCGTTTACAACGGTGTGTGTATGTTTTCCCTAGGCCATTCTGGTTAAGCGTTGGAGCAGCAGAATTGCGAAAAATCTGTTGTCTTCTCAACCATTTCTTAGCTTCAAAGTCCCATATCTCGCAAACGGATTGAACAAACCCAAAAATTCCTGCTGCGTCTGAAAGTAGAAACTCGCCCGATTACAACGGTATGCGTACTTTTTCCCTAGGCCATTCTGGTTAAGCGTTTGGAGCAGCAGAATTGCGAAAAATTTGTTCTGTCCTCAACAATTTCTTAGCTTCAAACTCCCATATCTCGCGAACGGATTGACCTAACCCAAAAATTCCTATTGCATCTGAAAGTAGAAACTCGCCCGATTACAACGGTATGTGTATTTTCTCCCTTGGCCATTCTGGATAAACGTTTGGAGAAGCAGAATTGCGAAAAATTTTTTGCCTTCTCAACCATTTCTTGGCTTCAAACTCCCATATCTCGCGAACGGATTGACCTAACCCAAAAATTCCTATTGCTTTTGAAAGTAGAAACTCGCCCGTTTACAACGGTATGTGTATTTTTGCCCTAGGCCATTCTGGATAAGCGTTTGGAGAAGCAGAATTGCGAAAAATTTTTTGCCTTCTCAACCATTTCTTGGCTTCAAACTCCCATATCGCGCGAACGGATTGACCTAACCCAAAAATTCCTGTTGCGTCTGAAAGTAGAAACTCGCCCGATTACAACTGTATGTGTATTTTTTCCCTAGGCCATTCTGGTTAAGCGTTTGGAGCAGCAGAAGCGCGAAAAATTTTGTGCGTTCTCAACCATTTCTTGGCTTCAAACTCCCATATCTCGCGAACGGATTGACCTAACCCAAAAATTCCTATTGCTTCTGAAAGTAGAAACTCGCCCGATTACCACGGTCGGTGTATTTTTTCCCTAGGCGATTCTGGTTAAGCGATTGGAGCAGCAGATGTGCGAAAAATTTGTTTTCTTGTCAACCATTTCTTAGCTTCAAACTCCCATATCTCGCGAACGGATTGACCTAACCCAGAAATTCCTGCTGCGTCTGAAACTAGAAACTAGCCCGATTACAACGGTATGCGTATTTTTTCCCTAGGCCATTCTGGTTAAGCGATTGGAGCAGCAGAAGTGCGAAAAATTTGTTGTCTTGTCAACCATTTCTTAGCTTCAAACTCCCATATCTCGCGCACGGACTGACCTAACCCAAAAATTCCTATTGCATCTGAAAGTAGAAACTCGCCCGATTACAACGGTATGCGTATTTCTTCCCTAGGCCATTCTGGTTAAGCGATTGGAGCAGCAGAAGTGCGAAAAATTTGTTCTCTCCTCAACCATCTCTTAGCTTCAAACTCCCATATCTCGCGAACGGATTGACCTAACCCAAAAATTGCTATTGCATCTGAAAGTAGAAACTCGCCCGATTACCACGGTAGGTGTATTTTTTCCCTAGGCGAATCTGGTTAAGCGATTG
Source organism: Ptiloglossa arizonensis (assembly GCF_051014685.1). Classification (NCBI taxonomy): domain Eukaryota; kingdom Metazoa; phylum Arthropoda; class Insecta; order Hymenoptera; family Colletidae; genus Ptiloglossa; species Ptiloglossa arizonensis. The sequence goes on from NW_027478559.1 coordinate 215,527, forward strand.
GAGCAGCAGATGTGCGAAAAATTTGTTGTCTTGTCAACCATTTCTTAGCTTCAAACTCCCATATCTCGCGAACGAATTTACTTAACCCAAAAATTCCTATTGCATCTGAAAGTAGAAACTCGCACGATTACAACGGTATGTGTACTTTTTCCTAGGCCATTCTGGTTAAGCGTTTGGAGCAGCAGAAGTGCGAAAAATTTTGTGCGTTCTCAACCATTTCTTGGCTTCAAACTCCCATATCTCGCGAACGGATTGACCTAACCCAAAAATCCTATTGCATGAGAAAGTAGAAACTCGCCCGATTACAACGGTATGTGTATTTTTTCCCTAGGCCATGCTGGTTAAGCGTTTGGAGCAGCAGAATTGCGAAAAATTTGTTGCCTTCTCAACCATTTCTTGGCTTCATACTCCCATGTCTCGCGAACGGATTGACCTAACCCAAAAATTCCTATTGCTTCTGAAAGTAGAAACTCGCCCGATTACCACGGTCGGTGTATTTTTTCCCTAGGCGATTCTGGTTAAGCGATTGGAGCAGCAGAAGTGCGAAAAATTTGTTGTCTTGTCAACCATTTCTTAGCTTCAAACTCCCATATCTCGCGCACGAAATTTCTTAACCCAAAAATTCCTGCTGCGTCTGAAAGTAGAAACAAGCCCGATTGCAACGGTATGCGTATTTTTTCCCTAGGCCATTCTGGTTAAGCGATTGGAGCAGCAGAAGTGCGAAAAATTTGTTGTCTTGTCAACCATTTCTTAGCTTCAAACTCCCATATCTCGCGCACGGACTGACCTAACCCAAAAATTCCTATTGCATCTGAAAGTAGAATCTCGCCCGATTACAACGGTATGCGTATTTTTTCCCTAGGCCATTCTGGTTAAGCGATTGGAGCAGCAGAACTGCGAAAAATTTGTTCTCTCCTCAACCATCTCTTAGCTTCAAACTCCCATATCTCGCGAACGGATTGACATATCCCAAAAATTACTATTGCATCTGAAAGTAGAAACACGCCCGATTACAACGGTATGTGTATTTTTTCCCTAGGCCATACTGGTTAAGCGATTGGAGCAGCAGATTTGCCAAAAATTTTCTGCCTTCTCAACCATTTCTTGGCTTCAAACTCCCATATCTCGCGAACGGATTGACCTAACCCATAAATTCCTATTGCATCTGAAAGTAGAAACTCGCCCGATTACAACGGTATGTGTATTTTTTCCCTAGGCCATTCAGGATAAGCGTTTGGAGAAGCAGAATTGCCAAAAATTTTCTGCCTTCTCAACCATTTCATGGCTTCAAACTCTCATATCCCGCGAACGGATTGACCTAACCCAAAAATTCCTATTGCACCTGAAAGTAGAAACTCGCCCGATTACAACTGTATGTGTATTTTTTCCCTAGGCCATTCTGGTTAAGCGTTTGGAGCAGCAGAATTGCGAAAAATTTGTTGCCTTCTCAAACATTTCTTGGCTTCATACTCCCATATCTCGCGAACGGATTGACCTAACCCAAAAATTCCTATTGCTTCTGAAAGTAGAAACTCGCCCGATTACCAAGGTAGGTGTATTTTTTCCCTAGGCGATTCTGGTTAAGCGATTGGAGCAGCAGATGTGCGAAAAATTTGTTGTCTTGTCAACCATTTCATAGCCTCAAACTCCCATATCTCGCGCACGGACTGACCTAAACCAAAAATTCCTATTGCATCTGAAAGTAGAAACTCGCCCGATTACAACGGTATGCATATTTTTTCCCTAGGCCATTCTGGTTAAGCGTTTGGAGCAGCAGAGGTGCGAAAAATTTTGTGCGTTCTCAACCATTTCTTGGCTTCAAACTCCCATATCTCGCGAACGGATTGACCTAACCCAAAAATTCCTATTGCATCTGAAAGTAGAGACTCGCCCGATTACAACGGTATGTGTATTTTTTCCCTAGGCCATTCTGCTTAAGCGTTTGGAGCAGCAGAATTGCGAAAAATTGGTTGCCTTCTCAACCATTTCTTGGCTTCATACTCCCATATCTCGCGAACGGATTGACCTAACCCAAAAATTCCTGCTGCGTCTGAAAGTAGAAACTCGCACGATTACAACGGTATGTGTATTTTTTCCCTAGGCCATTCAGGATAAGCGTTTGGAGAAGCAGAATTGCCAAAAATTTTCTGCCTTCTCCACCATTTCTTGGCTTCAAACTCCCATATCTCGCGAACGGATTGACCTAACCCAAAAATTCCTGCTGCGTCTGAAAGTAGAAACTCGCCCGATTACAACGGTATGCGTATTTTTTCCCTAGGCCATTCTGCTTAAGCGTTTGGAGCAGCAGAATTGCGAAAAATTGGTTGCCTTCTCAACCATTTCTTGGCTTCATACTCCCATATCTCGCGAACGGATTGACCTAACCCAAAAATTCCTGCTGCGTCTGAATGTAGAAACTCGCCCGATTACAACGGTATGCATATTTTTTCCCTAGGCGATTCTGGTTAAGCGATTGGAGCAGCAGATGTGCGACAAATTTGTTTTCTTGTCAACCATTTCTTAGCTTCAAACTCCCATATCTCGCGCACGAAATTTCTTAACCCAAAAATTCCTGCTGCGTCTGAAAGTAGAAACAAGCCCGATTGCAACGGTATGCGTATTTTTTCCCTAGGCCATTCTGGTTAAGCGATTGGAGCAGCAGAAGTGCGAAAAATTTGTTGTCTTGTCAACCATTTCTTAGCTTCAAACTCCCATATCTCGCGCACGGACTGACCTAACCCAAAAATTCCTATTGCATCTGAAAGTAGAGACTCGCCCGATTACAACGGTATGTGTATTTTTTCCCTAGGCCATTCTGCTTAAGCGTTTGGAGCAGCAGAATTGCGAAAAATTGGTTGCCTTCTCAACCATTTCTTGGCTTCATACTCCCATATCTCGCGAACGGATTGACCTAACCCAAAAATTCCTGCTGCGTCTGAATGTAGAAACTCGCCCGATTACCACGGTAGGTATATTTTTTCCCTAGGCGATTCTGGTCAAGCGATTGGAGCAGCAGAAGTGCCAAAAATTTGTTGTCTTGTCAACCATTTCTTAGCTTCAAACTGCCATATCTCGCGCACGGACTGACCTAACCCAAAAATTCCTATTGCATCTGAAAGTAGAAACTCGTCCGATTACATCGGTATGCATATTTTTTCCCTAGGCCATTCTGGTTAAGCGATTGGAGCAGCAGAACTGCGAAAAATTTGTTCTCTCCTCAACCATCTCTTAGCTTCAAACTCCCATATCTCGCGAACGGATTGACATATCCCAAAAATTACTATTGCATCTGAAAGTAGAAACACGCCCGATTACAACGGTATGTGTATTTTTTCCCTAGGCCATACTGGTTAAGCGATTGGAGCAGCAGATTTGCCAAAAATTTTCTGCCTTCTCAACCATTTCTTGGCTTCAAACTCCCATATCTCGCGAACGGATTGACCTAACCCATAAATTCCTATTGCATCTGAAAGTAGAAACTCGCCCGATTACAACGGTATGTGTATTTTTTCCCTAGGCCATTCAGGATAAGCGTTTGGAGAAGCAGAATTGCCAAAAATTTTCTGCCTTCTCAACCATTTCATGGCTTCAAACTCTCATATCCCGCGAACGGATTGACCTAACCCAAAAATTCCTATTGCACCTGAAAGTAGAAACTCGCCCGATTACAACTGTATGTGTATTTTTTCCCTAGGCCATTCTGGTTAAGCGTTTGGAGCAGCAGAATTGCGAAAAATTTGTTGCCTTCTCAAACATTTCTTGGCTTCATACTCCCATATCTCGCGAACGGATTGACCTAACCCAAAAATTCCTATTGCTTCTGAAAGTAGAAACTCGCCCGATTACCAAGGTAGGTGTATTTTTTCCCTAGGCGATTCTGGTTAAGCGATTGGAGCAGCAGATGTGCGAAAAATTTGTTGTCTTGTCAACCATTTCATAGCCTCAAACTCCCATATCTCGCGCACGGACTGACCTAAACCAAAAATTCCTATTGCATCTGAAAGTAGAAACTCGCCCGATTACAACGGTATGCATATTTTTTCCCTAGGCCATTCTGGTTAAGCGTTTGGAGCAGCAGAGGTGCGAAAAATTTTGTGCGTTCTCAACCATTTCTTGGCTTCAAACTCCCATATCTCGCGAACGGATTGACCTAACCCAAAAATTCCTATTGCATCTGAAAGTAGAGACTCGCCCGATTACAACGGTATGTGTATTTTTTCCCTAGGCCATTCTGCTTAAGCGTTTGGAGCAGCAGAATTGCGAAAAATTGGTTGCCTTCTCAACCATTTCTTGGCTTCATACTCCCATATCTCGCGAACGGATTGACCTAACCCAAAAATTCCTGCTGCGTCTGAAAGTAGAAACTCGCACGATTACAACGGTATGTGTATTTTTTCCCTAGGCCATTCAGGATAAGCGTTTGGAGAAGCAGAATTGCCAAAAATTTTCTGCCTTCTCCACCATTTCTTGGCTTCAAACTCCCATATCTCGCGAACGGATTGACCTAACCCAAAAATTCCTGCTGCGTCTGAAAGTAGAAACTCGCCCGATTACAACGGTATGCGTATTTTTTCCCTAGGCCATTCTGCTTAAGCGTTTGGAGCAGCAGAATTGCGAAAAATTGGTTGCCTTCTCAACCATTTCTTGGCTTCATACTCCCATATCTCGCGAACGGATTGACCTAACCCAAAAATTCCTGCTGCGTCTGAATGTAGAAACTCGCCCGATTACAACGGTATGCATATTTTTTCCCTAGGCGATTCTGGTTAAGCGATTGGAGCAGCAGATGTGCGACAAATTTGTTTTCTTGTCAACCATTTCTTAGCTTCAAACTCCCATATCTCGCGCACGAAATTTCTTAACCCAAAAATTCCTGCTGCGTCTGAAAGTAGAAACAAGCCCGATTGCAACGGTATGCGTATTTTTTCCCTAGGCCATTCTGGTTAAGCGATTGGAGCAGCAGAAGTGCGAAAAATTTGTTGTCTTGTCAACCATTTCTTAGCTTCAAACTCCCATATCTCGCGCACGGACTGACCTAACCCAAAAATTCCTATTGCATCTGAAAGTAGAGACTCGCCCGATTACAACGGTATGTGTATTTTTTCCCTAGGCCATTCTGCTTAAGCGTTTGGAGCAGCAGAATTGCGAAAAATTGGTTGCCTTCTCAACCATTTCTTGGCTTCATACTCCCATATCTCGCGAACGGATTGACCTAACCCAAAAATTCCTGCTGCGTCTGAATGTAGAAACTCGCCCGATTACCACGGTAGGTATATTTTTTCCCTAGGCGATTCTGGTCAAGCGATTGGAGCAGCAGAATTGCCAAAAATTTGTTGTCTTGTCAACCATTTCTTAGCTTCAAACTGCCATATCTCGCGCACGGACTGACCTAACCCAAAAATTCCTATTGCATCTGAAAGTAGAAACTCGTCCGATTACATCGGTATGCATATTTTTTCCCTAGGCCATTCTGGTTAAGCGTTTGGAGCAGCAGAAGTGCGAAAAATTTTGTGCGTTCTCAACCATTTCTTGGCTTCAAACTCCCATATCTCGCGAACGCATTGACCTAACCCAAAAATTCCTATTGCATCTGAAAGTAGAAACTCGCCCGATTACAACGGTATGTGTATTTTTTCCCTAGGCCATTCTGCTTAAGCGTTTGCAGCAGCAGAATTGCGAAAAATTGGTTGCCTTCTCAACCATTTCTTGGCTTCATACTCCCATATCTCGCGAACGGATTGACCTAACCCAAAAATTCCTATTGCATCTGAAAGTAGAAACTCGCGCGATTACCACGGTAGGTGTATTTTTTCCCTAGGCGATTCTGGTTAAGCGATTGGAGCAGCAGAAGTGCGAAAAATTTGTTGTCTTGTCAACCATTTCTTAGCTTCAAACTCCCATATCTCGCGCACGGACTGACCTAACCCAAAAATTCCTATTGCATCTGAAAGTAGAAACTCGCCCGATTACAACGGTATGCGTGTTTTTTCCCTAGGCCATTCTGGTTAAGCGTTTGGAGCAGCAGAGGTGCGAAAAATTTTGTGCGATCTCAACCATTTCTTGGCTTCAAACTCCCATATCTCGCGAACGGATTGACATAACCCAAAAATTCCTGTTGCGTCTGAAAGTAGAAACTCGCCCGATTACAACTGTATGCGTATTTTTTCCCTAGGCCATTCTGGTTAAGCGTTTGGAGCAGCAGAATTGCGAAAAATTTGTTGCCTTCTCAACCATTTCTTGGCTTCATACTCCCATATCTCGCGAACGGATTGACCTAACCCAAAAATTCCTATTGCTTCTGAAAGTAGAAACTCGCCCGATTACCACGGTAGGCGTATTTTTTCCCTAGGCGATTCTGGTTAAGCGATTGGAGCAGCAGAAGTGCGAAAAATTTGTTGTCTTGTCAACCATTTCTTAGCTTCAAACTGCCATATCTCGCGAACGGAATGACCTAACCCAAAAATTCCTAGTGCTTCTGAAAGTAGAAACTAGCCCGATTACAACGGTATGCGTATTTTTTCCCTAGGCCATTCTGGTTAAGCGTTTGGAGCAGCAGAAGTGCCAAAAATTTTCTGCCTTCTCAACCATTTCTTGGCTTCAAACTCCCATATCTCGCGAACGGATTGACCTAACCCAAAAATTCCTGCTGCGTCTGAAAGTAGAATCTCGCCCGATTACAACGGTGGGTGTATTTTTTCCCTAGGCGATTCTGGTTAAGCGATTGGAGCAGCAGATGTGCGAAAAATTTGTTGTCTTGTCAACCATTTCTTAGCTTCAACCTCCCATATCTCGCGAACGAATTTACTTAACCCAAAAATTCCTGCTGCGTCTGAAAGTAGAAACTAGCCCGATTACAACGGTATGCGTATTTTTTCCCTAGGCCATTCTGGTTAAGCGATTGGAGCAGCAGAAGTGCGAAAAATTTGTTGTCTTGTCAACCATTTCTTAGCTTCAAACTCCCATATCTCGCGCACGGACTGACCTAACCCAATAATTCCTATTGCATCTAAAAGTAGAAACTCGCCCGATTACAACGGTATGCATATTTTTTCCCTAGGCCATTCTGGTTAAGCGTTTGGAGCAGCAGAAGTGCGAAAAATTTTGTGCGTTCTCCACCATTTCTTTGCTTCAAACTCCCATATCTCGCGAACGGATTGACCTAACCCAAAAATTCCTATTGCATCTGAAAGTAGAAACTCGCCCGATTACAACGGTATGTGCATTTTTTCCCTAGGCCATTCTGGTTAAGCGTTTGGAGCAGCAGAATTGCTAAAAATTGGTTGCCTTCTCAACCATTTCTTGGCTTCATAATCCCATATATCGCGAACGGATTGACCTAACCCAAAAATTCCTGTTGCATCTGAAAGTAGCAACTCGCCCGATCATAACGGTATGTGTATTGATTCCCTAGGCCATTCTGGTTAAGCGTTTGGAACAGCAGAATTGCGAAAAATTTGTTGCCTTCTCAACCATTTCTTGGCTTCATACTCCCATATCTCGCGAACAGATTGACCTAACCCAAAAATTCCTACTGCTTCTGGAAGTAGAAACTCGCCCGATTACCACGGTAGGTGTATTTTTTCCCTAGGCGATTGGAGCAGCAGATGTGCGAAAAATTTGTTATCTTGTCAACCATTTCTTAGCTTCAAACTCCCATATCTCGCGAACGGATTGACCTATCCCAAAAATTCCTATTGCATCTGAAAGTAGAAACACGCACGATTACAACTGTATGTGTATTTTTTCCCTAGGCCATTCAGGATAAGCGTTTGGAGAAGCAGAATTGCCAAAAATTTTCTGCCTTCTCAACCATTTCTTGGCTTCAAACTCCCATATCTCGCGAACCGATTGACCTAACCCAAAAATTCCTGCTGCGTCTGAAAGTAGAAACTCGCCCGATTACAACGGTATACGTATTTTTTCCCTAGGCGATTCTGGTTAAGCGATTGGAGCAGCAGATGTGCGACAAATTTGTTTTCTTGTCAACCATTTCTTAGCTTCAAACTCCCATATCTCGCGAACGAATTTACTTAACCCAAAAATTCCTGCTGCGTCTGAAAGTAGAAACTAGCCCGATTACAACGGTATGCGTATTTTTTCCCTAGGCCATTCTGGTTAAGCGATTGGAGCAGCAGAAGTGCGAAAAATTTGTTGTCTTGTCAACCATTTCTTAGCTTCAAACTGCCATATCTCGCGCACGGACTGACCTAACCCAAAAATTCCTATTGCATCTGAAAGTAGAAACTCGTCCGATTACATCGGTATGCATATTTTTTCCCTAGGCCATTCTGGTTAAGCGTTTGGAGCAGCAGAAGTGCGAAAAATTTTGTGCGTTCTCAACCATTTCTTGGCTTCAAACTCCCATATCTCGCGAACGCATTGACCTAACCCAAAAATTCCTATTGCATCTGAAAGTAGAAACTCGCCCGATTACAACGGTATGTGTATTTTTTCCCTAGGCCATTCTGCTTAAGCGTTTGCAGCAGCAGAATTGCGAAAAATTGGTTGCCTTCTCAACCATTTCTTGGCTTCATACTCCCATATCTCGCGAACGGATTGACCTAACCCAAAAATTCCTATTGCATCTGAAAGTAGAAACTCGCGCGATTACCACGGTAGGTGTATTTTTTCCATAGGCGATTCTGGTTAAGCGATTGGAGCAGCAGAAGTGCGAAAAATTTGTTGTCTTGTCAACCATTTCTTAGCTTCAAACTCCCATATCTCGCGCACGGACTGACCTAACCCAAAAATTCCTATTGCATCTGAAAGTAGAAACTCGCCCGATTACAACGGTATGCGTGTTTTTTCCCTAGGCCATTCTGGTTAAGCGTTTGGAGCAGCAGAGGTGCGAAAAATTTTGTGCGATCTCAACCATTTCTTGGCTTCAAACTCCCATATCTCGCGAACGCATTGACCTAACCCAAAAATTCCTATTGCATCTGAAAGTAGAAACTCGCCCGATTACAACGGTATGTGTATTTTTTCCCTAGGCCATTCTGCTTAAGCGTTTGCAGCAGCAGAATTGCGAAAAATTGGTTGCCTTCTCAACCATTTCTTGGCTTCATACTCCCATATCTCGCGAACGGATTGACCTAACCCAAAAATTCCTATTGCATCTGAAAGTAGAAACTCGCGCGATTACCACGGTAGGTGTATTTTTTCCCTAGGCGATTCTGGTTAAGCGATTGGAGCAGCAGAAGTGCGAAAAATTTGTTGTCTTGTCAACCATTTCTTAGCTTCAAACTCCCATATCTCGCGCACGGACTGACCTAACCCAAAAATTCCTATTGCATCTGAAAGTAGAAACTCGCCCGATTACAACGGTATACGTGTTTTTTCCCTAGGCCATTCTGGTTAAGCGTTTGGAGCAGCAGAGGTGCGAAAAATTTTGTGCGATCTCAACCATTTCTTGGCTTCAAACTCCCATATCTCGCGAACGGATTGACATAACCCAAAAATTCCTGTTGCGTCTGAAAGTAGAAACTCGCCCGATTACAACTGTATGCGTATTTTTTCCCTAGGCCATTCTGGTTAAGCGTTTGGAGCAGCAGAATTGCGAAAAATTGGTTGCCTTCTCAACCATTTCTTGGCTTCATACTCCCATATCTCGCGAACGGATTGACCTAACCCAAAAATTCCTATTGCTTCTGAAAGTAGAAACTCGCCCGATTACCACGGTAGGCGTATTTTTTCCCTAGGCGATTCTGGTTAAGCGATTGGAGCAGCAGAAGTGCGAAAAATTTGTTGTCTTGTCAACCATTTCTTAGCTTCAAACTGCCATATCTCGCGAACGGAATGACCTAACCCAAAAATTCCTAGTGCTTCTGAAAGTAGAAACTAGCCCGATTACAACGGTATGCGTATTTTTTCCCTAGGCCATTCTGGTTAAGCGTTTGGAGCAGCAGAAGTGCCAAAAATTTTCTGCCTTCTCAACCATTTCTTGGCTTCAAACTCCCATATCTCGCGAACGGATTGACCTAACCCAAAAATTCCTGCTGCGTCTGAAAGTAGAATCTCGCCCGATTACAACGGTGGGTGTATTTTTTCCCTAGGCGATTCTGGTTAAGCGATTGGAGCAGCAGATGTGCGAAAAATTTGTTGTCTTGTCAACCATTTCTTAGCTTCAAACTCCCATATCTCGCGAACGAATTTACTTAACCCAAAAATTCCTGCTGCGTCTGAAAGTAGAAACTAGCCCGATTACAACGGTATGCGTATTTTTTCCCTAGGCCATTCTTGTTAAGCGATTGGAGCAGCAGAAGTGCGAAAAATTTGTTGTCTTGTCAACCATTTCTTAGCTTCAAACTCCCATATCTCGCGCACGGACTGACCTAACCCAATAATTCCTATTGCATCTAAAAGTAGAAACTCGCCCGATTACAACGGTATGCATATTTTTTCCCTAGGCCATTCTGGTTAAGCGTTTGGAGCAGCAGAAGTGCGAAAAATTTTGTGCGTTCTCCACCATTTCTTGGCTTCAAACTCCCATATCTCGCGAACGGATTGACCTAACCCAAAAATTCCTATTGCATCTGAAAGTAGAAACTCGCCCGATTACAACGGTATGTGTATTTTTTCCCTAGGCCATTCTGGTTAAGCGTTTGGAGCAGCAGAATTGCTAAAAATTGGTTGCCTTCTCAACCATTTCTTGGCTTCATAATCCCATATATCGCGAACGGATTGACCTAACCCAAAAATTCCTGTTGCATCTGAAAGTAGCAACTCGCCCGATCATAACGGTATGTGTATTGATTCCCTAGGCCATTCTGGTTAAGCGTTTGGAACAGCAGAATTGCGAAAAATTTGTTGCCTTCTCAACCATTTCTTGGCTTCATACTCCCATATCTCGCGAACAGATTGACCTAACCCAAAAATTCCTACTGCTTCTGGAAGTAGAAACTCGCCCGATTACCACGGTAGGTGTATTTTTTCCCTAGGCGATTGGAGCAGCAGATGTGCGAAAAATTTGTTATCTTGTCAACCATTTCTTAGCTTCAAACTCCCATATCTCGCGAACGGATTGACCTATCCCAAAAATTCCTATTGCATCTGAAAGTAGAAACACGCACGATTACAACTGTATGTGTATTTTTTCCCTAGGCCATTCAGGATAAGCGTTTGGAGAAGCAGAATTGCCAAAAATTTTCTGCCTTCTCAACCATTTCTTGGCTTCAAACTCCCATATCTCGCGAACCGATTGACCTAACCCAAAAATTCCTGCTGCGTCTGAAAGTAGAAACTCGCCCGATTACAACGGTATACGTATTTTTTCCCTAGGCCATTCTGGTTAAGCGATTGGAGCAGCAGAAGTGCGAAAAATTTGTTGTCTTGTCAACCATTTCTTAGCTTCAAACTCCCATATCTCGCGCACGGACTGACCTAACCCAAAAATTCCTATTGCATCTAAAAGTAGAAACTCGCCCGTTTACAACGGTATGCATATTTTTTCCCTAGGCCATTCTGGTTAAGCGTTTGGAGCAGCAGAAGTGCGAAAAATTTTGTGCGTTCTCCACCATTTCTTGGCTTCAAACTCCCATATCTCGCGAACGGATTGACCTAACCCAAAAATTCCTATTGCATCTGAAAGTAGAAACTCGCCCGATTACAACGGTATGTGTATTTTTTCCCTAGGCCATTCTGGTTAAGCGTTTGGAGCAGCAGAATTGCTAAAAATTGGTTATCTTCTCAACCATTTCTTGGCTTCATAATCCCATATATCGCGAACGGATTGACCTAACCCAAAAATTCCTATTGCATCTGAAAGTAGAAACTCGCCCGATTACCACGGTAGGCGTATTTTTTCCCTAGGCGATTCTGGTTAAGCGATTGGAGCAGCAGAAGTGCGAAAAATTTGTTGTCTTGTCAACCATTTCTTAGCTTCAAACTCCCATATCTCGCGCACGGACTGACCTAACCCAAAAATTCCTATTGCATCTGAAAGTAGAAACTCGCCCGATTACAACGGTATGCGTATTTTTTCCCTAGGCCATTCTGGTTAAGCGTTTGGAGCAGCAGAGGTGCGAAAAATTTTGTGCGTTCTCAACCATTTCTTGGCTTCAAACTCCCATATCTCGCGAACGGATTGACCTAACACAAAAATTCCTGTTGCGTCTGAAAGTAGAAACTCGCCCGATTACAACTGTATGCGTATTTTTTCCCTAGGCCATTCTGGTTAAACGTTTGGAGCAGTAGAATTGCGAAAAATTTGTTGCCTTCTCAACCATTTCTTGGCTTCATACTCCCATATCTCGCGAACGGATTGACCTAACCCAAAAATTCCTATTGCTTCTGAAAGTAGAAACTCGCCCGATTACCACGGTAGGCGTATTTTTTCCCTAGGCGATTCAGGTTAAGCGATTGGAGCAGCAGAAGTGCGAAAAATTTGTTGTCTTGTCAACCATTTCTTAGCTTCAAACTGCCATATCTCGTGAACGGATAGACCTAACCCAAAAATTCCTGCTGCTTCTGAAAGTAGAAACTAGCCCGATTACAACGGTATGCGTATTTTTTCCCTAGGCCGTTCTGGTTAAGCGTTTGGAGCAGCAGAAGTGCCAAAAATTTCCTGCCTTCTCAACCATTTCTTGGCTTCAAACTCCCATATCTCGCGAACGGATTGACCTAACCCAAAAATTCCTATTGCATCTGAAGGTAGAAACTCGCCCGATTACAACGGTATGTGTATTTTTTCCCTAGGCCATTCTGCTTAAGCGTTTGGAGCAGCAGAATTGCGAACAATTGGTTGCCTTCTCAACCATTTCTTGGCTTCATACTCCCATATCTCGCGAACGGATTGACCTAACCCAAAAATTCCTATTGCTTCTGAAAGTAGAAACTCGCCCGATTACCACGGTAGGCGTATTTTTTCCCTAGGCGATTCTGGTTAAGCGATTGGAGCAGCAGAAGTGCGAAAAATTTGTTGTCTTGTCAACCATTTCTTAGCTTCAAACTGCCATATCTCGCGAACGGATTGACCTAACCCAAAAATTCCTGCTGCTTCTGAATGTAGAAACTAGCCCGATTACAACGGTATGCGTATTTTTTCCCTAGGCCACTCTGGTTAAGCGTTTGGAGCAGCAGAATTGCGAAAAATTTGTTGCCTTCTCAACCATTTCTTGGCTTCATACTCCCATATCTCGCGAACGGATTGAACTAACCCAAAAATTCCTATTGCTTCTGAAAGTAGAAACTCGCCCGATTACCACGGTAGGTGTATTTTTTCCCAAGGCGATTCTGGTTAAGCGATTGGAGCAGCAGATGTGCGAAAAATTTGTTGTCTTGTCAACCATTTCTTAGCTTCAAACTCCCATATCTCGCGCACGGACTGACCTAACCCAAAAATTCCTATTGCATCTGAAAGTAGAAACTCGCCCGATTACAACGGTATGCGTATTTTTCCCTAGGCCATTCTGGTTAAGCGATTGGAGCAGCAGAAGTGCGAAAAATTTGTTCTCTCCTCAACCATCTCTTAGCGTCAAACTCCCATATCTCGCGAACGGATTGACCTAACCCAAAAATTCCTATTGCATCTGAAAGTAGAAACTCGCCCGATTACAACGGTATGTGTATTTTTTCCCTAGGCCATTCTGGTTAAGCGTTTGGAGCAGCAGAATTGCTAAAAATTGGTTGCCTTCTCAACCATTTCTTGGCTTCATAATCCCATATATCGCGAACGGATTGACCTTACCCAAAAATTCCTATTGCATCTGAAAGTAGAAACTCGCCCGATTACCACGGTAGGTGTATTTTTTCCCTAGGCGATTCTGGTTAAGCGATTGGAGCAGCAGAAGTGCGAAAAATTTGTTGTCTTGTCAACCATTTCTTAGCTTCAAACTCCCATATCTCGCGCACGGACTGACCTAACCCAAAAATTCCTATTGCATCTGAAAGTAGAAACTCGCCCGATTACAACGGTATGCGTATTTTTTCCCTAGGCCATTCTGGTTAAGCGTTTGGAGCAGCAGAGGTGCGAAAAATTTTGTGCGTTCTCAACCATTTCTTGGCTTCAAACTCCCATATCTCGCGAACGGATTGACCTAACCCAAAAATTCCTGTTGCGTCTGAAAGTAGAAACTCGTCCGATTACAACTGCATGCGTATTTTTTCCCTAGGCTATTCTGGTTAAGCGTTTGGAGCAGCAGAATTGCGAAAAATTTGTTGCCTTCTCAACCATTTCTTGGCTTCATACTCCCATATCTCGCGAACGGATTGACCTAACCCAAAAATTCCTATTGCTTCTGAAAGTAGAAACTCGCCCGATTACCACGGTAGGCGTATTTTTTCCCTAGGCGATTCAGGTTAAGCGATTGGAGCAGCAGAAGTGCGAAAAATTTGTTGTCTTGTCAACCATTTCTTAGCTTCAAACTGCCATATCTCGCGAACGGATAGACCTAACCCAAAAATTCCTGCTGCTTCTGAAAGTAGAAACTATCCCGATTACAACGGTATGCGTATTTTTTCCCTAGGCCGTTCTGGTTAAGCGTTTGGAGCAGCAGAAGTGCCAAAAATTTTCTGCCTTCTCAACCATTTCTTGGCTTCAAACTCCCATATCTCGCGAACGGATTGACCTAACCCAAAAATTCCTATTGCATCTGAAGGTAGAAACTCGCCCGATTACAACGGTATGTGTATTTTTTCCCTAGGCCATTCTGCTTAAGCGTTTGGAGCAGCAGAATTGCGAAAAATTGGTTGCCTTCTCAACCATTTCTTGGCTTCATACTCCCATATCTCGCGAACGGATTGACCTAACCCAAAAATTCCTATTGCTTCTGAAAGTAGAAACTCGCCCGATTACCACGGTAGGCGTATTTTTTCCCTAGGCGATCCAGGTTAAGCGATTGGAGCAGCAGAAGTGCGAAAAATTTGTTGTCTTGTCAACCATTTCTTAGCTTCAAACTGCCATATCTCGCGAACGGATAGACCTAACCCAAAAATTCCTGCTGCTTCTGAAAGTAGAAACTATCCCGATTACAACGGTATGCGTATTTTTTCCCTAGGCCGTTCTGGTTAAGCGTTTGGAGCAGCAGAAGTGCCAAAAATTTTCTGCCTTCTCAACCATTTCTTGGCTTCAAACCCCATATCTCGCGAACGGATTGACCTAACCCAAAAATTCCTATTGCATCTGAAGGTAGAAACTCGCCCGATTACAACGGTATGTGTATTTTTTCCCTAGGCCATTCTGCTTAAGCGTTTGGAGCAGCAGAATTGCGAAAAATTGGTTGCCTTCTCAACCATTTCTTGGCTTCATACTCCCATATCTCGCGAACGGATTGACCTAACCCAAAAATTCCTATTGCTTCTGAAAGTAGAAACTCGCCCGATTACCACGGTAGGCGAATTTTTTCCCTAGGCGATTCTGGTTAAGCGATTGGAGCAGCAGAAGTGCGAAAAATTTGTTGTCTTGTCAACCATTTCTTAGCTTCAAACTGCCATATCTCGCGAACGGATTGACCTAACCCAAAAATTCCTGCTGCTTCTGAAAGTAGAAACTAGCCCGATTACAACGGTATGCGTATTTTTTCCCTAGGCCATTCTGGTTAAGCGTTTGGAGCAGCAGAAGTGCCAAAAATTTTCTGCCTTCTCAACCATTTCTTGGCTTCAAACTCCCATACCTCGCGAACGGATTGACCTAACCCAAAAATTCCTATTGCATCTGAAGGTAGAAACTCGCCCGATTACAACGGTATGCGTATTTTTTCCCTAGGCCATTCTGGTTAAGCGTTTGGAGCAGCAGAAGTGCGAAAAATTTTGTGCGTTCTCAACCATTTCTTGGCTTCAAACTCCCATATCTCGCGAACGGATTGACCTAACCCAAGAATTCCTATTGCATCTGAATGTAGAAACTCGCCCGATTACAACTGTATGCGTATTTTTTCCCTAGGCCATTCTGGTTAAGCGTTTGGAGCAGCAGAATTGCGAAAAATTTGTTGCCTTCTCAACCATTTCTTGGCTTCATACTCCCATATCTCGCGAACGGATTGACCTAACCCAAAAATTCCTATTGCTTCTGAAAGTAGAAACTGGCCCGATTACCACGGTAGGCGTATTTTTTCCCTAGGCGATTCTGGTTAAGCGATTGGAGCAGCAGAAGTGCGAAAAATTTGTTGTCTTGTCAACCATTTCTTAGCTTCAAACTGCCATATCTCGCGAACGGATTGACCTAACCCAAAAATTCCTGCTGCTTCTGAAAGTAGAAACTAGCCCGATTACAACGGTATGCGTATTTTTTCCCTAGGCCATTCTGGTTAAGCGTTTGGAGCAGCAGAAGTGCCAAAAATTTTCTGCCTTCTCAACCATTTCTTGGCTTCAAACTCCCATATCTCGCGAACGGATTGACCTAACCCAAAAATTCCTGCTGCGTCTGAAAGTAGAAACTCGCCCGATTACAACGGTATGCGTATTTTTTCCCTAGGCCATTCTGGTTAAGCGATTGGAGCAGCAGATGTGCGAAAAATTTGTTGTCTTGACAACCATTTCTTAGCTTCAAACTCCCATATCTCGCGAACGAGTTTACTTAACCCAAAAATTCCTGCTGCGTCTGAAAGTAGAAACTAGCCCGATTACAACGGTATGCGTATTTTTTCCCTAGGCCATTCTGGTTAAGCGATTGGAGCAGCAGAAGTGCGAAAAATTTGTTGTCTTGTCAACCATTTCTTAGCCTCAAACTCCCATATCTCGCGCACGGACTGACCTAACCCTAAAATTCCTATTGCATCTGAAAGTAGAAACTCGCCCGATTACCACGGTAGGTGTATTTTTTCCCTAGGCGATTCTGGTCATGCGATTGGAGCAGCAGAAGTGCGAAAAATTTGTTGTCTTGTCAACCATTTCTTAGCTTCAAACTGCCATATCTCGCGCACGGACTGACCTAACCCAAAAATTCCTATTGCATCTGAAAGTAGAAACTCGTCCGATTACAACGGTATGCATATTTTTTCCCTAGGCCATTCTGGTTAAGCGTTTGGAGCAGCAGAAGTGCGAAAAATTTTGTGCGTTCTCAACCATTTCTTGGCTTCAAACTCCCATATCTCGCGAACGCATTGACCTAACCCAAAAATTCCTATTGCATCTGAAAGTAGAAACTCGCCCGATTACAACGGTATGTGTATTTTTTCCCTAGGCCATTCTGCTTAAGCGTTTGCAGCAGCAGAATTGCGAAAAATTGGTTGCCTTCTCAACCATTTCTTGGCTTCATACTCCCATATCTCGCGAACGGATTGACCTAACCCAAAAATTCCTATTGCATCTGAAAGTGGAAACTCGCCCGATTACCACGGTAGGTGTATTTTTTCCCTAGGCGATTCTGGTTAAGCGATTGGAGCTGCAGAAGTGCGAAAAATTTGTTGTCTTGTCAACCATTTCTTAGCTTCAAACTCCCATATCTCGCGCACGGACTGACCTAACCGAAAAATTCCTATTGCATCTGAAAGTAGAAACTCGCCCGATTACGGTATGCGTATTTTTTCCCTAGGCCATTCTGGTTAAGCGTTTGGAGCAGCAGAGTTGCGAAAAATTTTGTGCGTTCTCAACCATTTCTTGGCTTCAAACTCCCATATCTCGCGAACGGATTGACATAACCCAAAAATTCCTGTTGCGTCTGAAAGTAGAAACTCGCCCGATTACAACTGTATGCGTATTTTTTCCCTAGGCCATTCTGGTTAAGCGTTTGGAGCAGCAGAATTGCGAAAAATTTGTTGCCTTCTCAACCATTTCTTGGCTTCATACTCCCATATCTCGCGAACGGATTGACCTAACCCAAAAATTCCTATTGCTTCTGAAAGTAGAAACTCGCCCGATTACCACGGTAGGCGTATTTTTTCCCTAGGCGATTCTGGTTAAGCGATTGGAGCAGCAGAAGTGCGAAAAATTTGTTGTCTTGTCAACCATTTCTTAGCTTCAAACTGCCATATCTCGCGAACGGATTGACCTAACCCAAAAATTCCTAGTGCTTCTGAAAGTAGAAACTAGCCCGATTACCACGGTAGGCGTATTTTTTCCCTTGGCCATTCTGGTTAAGCGTTTGGAGCAGCAGAAGTGCCAAAAATTTTCTGCCTTCTCAACCATTTCTTGGCTTCAAACTCCCATATCTCGCTAACGGATTGACCTAACCCAAAAATTCCTGCTGCGTCTGAAAGTAGAATCTCGCCCGATTACAACGGTGGGTGTATTTTTTGCCTAGGCGATTCTGGTTAAGCGATTGGAGCAGCAGATGTGCGAAAAATTTGTTGTCTTGTCAACCATTTCTTAGCTTCAAACTCCGATATCTCGCGAACGGATTGACCTAACCCAAAAATTCCTGCTGCGTCTGAAAGTAGAAACTAGCCCGATTACAAGGGTATGCGTATTTTTTCCCTAGGACATTCTGGTTAAGCGTTTGGAGCAGCCAAATTGCGAAAAATTAGTTGTCTTCTCAACCATTTCCTAGCTTCAAACTCCCATATCTCGCGAACGGATTGACCTAACCCAAAAATTCCTGTTGCATCTGAAAGTAGCAACTCGCCCGATCATAACGGTATGTGTATTGATTCCCTAGGCCATTCTGGTTAAGCGTTTGGAACAGCAGAATTGCGAAAAATTTGTTGCCTTCTCAACCATTTCTTGGCTTCATACTCCCATATCTCGCGAACAGATTGACCTAACCCAAAAATTCCTACTGCTTCTGGAAGTAGAAACTCGCCCGATTACCACGGTAGGTGTATTTTTTCCCTAGGCGATTGGAGCAGCAGATGTGCGAAAAATTTGTTATCTTGTCAACCATTTCTTAGCTTCAATCTCCCATATCTCGCGAACGGATTGACCTATCCCAAAAATTCCTATTGCATCTGAAAGTAGAAACACGCACGATTACAACTGTATGTGTATTTTTTCCCTAGGCCATTCAGGATAAGCGTTTGGAGAAGCAGAATTGCCAAAAATTTTCTGCCTTCTCAACCATTTCTTGGCTTCAAACTCCCATATCTCGCGAACCGATTGACCTAACCCAAAAATTCCTGCTGCGTCTGAAAGTACAAACTCGCCCGATTACAACGGTATGCGTATTTTTTCCCTAGGCCATTCTGGTTAAGCGTTTGGAGCAGCAGAAGTGCGAAAAATTTTGTGCGTTCTCCACCATTTCTTGGCTTCAAACTCCCATATCTCGCGAACGGATAGACCTAACCCAAAAATTCCTGCTGCTTCTGAAAGTAGAAACTAGCCCGATTACAACGGTATGCGTATTTTTTCCCTAGGCCGTTCTGGTTAAGCGTTTGGAGCAGCAGAAGTGCCAAAAATTTTCTGCCTTCTCAACCATTTCTTGGCTTCAAACTCCCATATCTCGCGAACGGATTGACCTAACCCAAAAATTCCTATTGCATCTGAAAGTAGAAACTCGCCCGATTACAACGGTATGTGTATTTTTTCCCTAGGCCATTCTGCTTAAGCGTTTGGAGCAGCAGAATTGCGAAAAATTGGTTGCCTTCTCAACCATTTCTTGGCTTCATACTCCCATATCTCGCGAACGGATTGACCTAACCCAAAAATTCCTGCTGCGTCTGAAAGTAGAATCTCGCCCGATTACAACGGTGGGTGTATTTTTTCCCTAGGCGATTCTGGTTAAGCGATTGGAGCAGCAGATGTGCGAAAAATTTGTTGTCTTGTCAACCATTTCTTAGCTTCAAACTCCCATATCTCGCGAACGAATTTACTTAACCCAAAAATTCCTGCTGCGTCTGAAAGTAGAAACTAGCCCGATTACAACGGTATGCGTATTTTTTCCCTAGGCCATTCTGGTTAAGCGTTTGGAGCAGCAGAAGTGCCAAAAATTTTCTGCCTTCTCAACCATTTCTTGGCTTCAAACTCCCATATCTCGCGAACGGATTGACCTAACCCAAAAATTCCTGCTGCGTCTGAAAGTAGAAACTCGCCCGATTACAACGGTATGCGTATTTTTTCCCTAGGCCATTCTGGTTAAGCGATTGGAGCAGCAGATGTGCGAAAAATTTGTTGTCTTGACAACCATTTCTTAGCTTCAAACTCCCATATCTCGCGAACGAGTTTACTTAACCCAAAAATTCCTGCTGCGTCTGAAAGTAGAAACTAGCCCGATTACAACGGTATGCGTATTTTTTCCCTAGGCCATTCTGGTTAAGCGATTGGAGCAGCAGAAGTGCGAAAAATTTGTTGTCTTGTCAACCATTTCTTAGCCTCAAACTCCCATATCTCGCGCACGGACTGACCTAACCCTAAAATTCCTATTGCATCTGAAAGTAGAAACTCGCCCGATTACCACGGTAGGTGTATTTTTTCCCTAGGCGATTCTGGTCATGCGATTGGAGCAGCAGAAGTGCGAAAAATTTGTTGTCTTGTCAACCATTTCTTAGCTTCAAACTGCCATATCTCGCGCACGGACTGACCTAACCCAAAAATTCCTATTGCATCTGAAAGTAGAAACTCGTCCGATTACAACGGTATGCATATTTTTTCCCTAGGCCATTCTGGTTAAGCGTTTGGAGCAGCAGAAGTGCGAAAAATTTTGTGCGTTCTCAACCATTTCTTGGCTTCAAACTCCCATATCTCGCGAACGCATTGACCTAACCCAAAAATTCCTATTGCATCTGAAAGTAGAAACTCGCCCGATTACAACGGTATGTGTATTTTTTCCCTAGGCCATTCTGCTTAAGCGTTTGCAGCAGCAGAATTGCGAAAAATTGGTTGCCTTCTCAACCATTTCTTGGCTTCATACTCCCATATCTCGCGAACGGATTGACCTAACCCAAAAATTCCTATTGCATCTGAAAGTGGAAACTCGCCCGATTACCACGGTAGGTGTATTTTTTCCCTAGGCGATTCTGGTTAAGCGATTGGAGCAGCAGAAGTGCGAAAAATTTGTTGTCTTGTCAACCATTTCTTAGCCTCAAACTCCCATATCTCGCGCACGGACTGACCTAACCCTAAAATTCCTATTGCATCTGAAAGTAGAAACTCGCCCGATTACCACGGTAGGTGTATTTTTTCCCTAGGCGATTCTGGTCATGCGATTGGAGCAGCAGAAGTGCGAAAAATTTGTTGTCTTGTCAACCATTTCTTAGCTTCAAACTGCCATATCTCGCGCACGGACTGACCTAACCCAAAAATTCCTATTGCATCTGAAAGTAGAAACTCGCCCGATTACGGTATGCGTATTTTTTCCCTAGGCCATTCTGGTTAAGCGTTTGGAGCAGCAGAGTTGCGAAAAATTTTGTGCGTTCTCAACCATTTCTTGGCTTCAAACTCCCATATCTCGCGAACGGATTGACATAACCCAAAAATTCCTGTTGCGTCTGAAAGTAGAAACTCGCCCGATTACAACTGTATGCGTATTTTTTCCCTAGGCCATTCTGGTTAAGCGTTTGGAGCAGCAGAATTGCGAAAAATTTGTTGCCTTCTCAACCATTTCTTGGCTTCATACTCCCATATCTCGCGAACGGATTGACCTAACCCAAAAATTCCTATTGCTTCTGAAAGTAGAAACTCGCCCGATTACCACGGTAGGCGTATTTTTTCCCTAGGCGATTCTGGTTAAGCGATTGGAGCAGCAGAAGTGCGAAAAATTTGTTGTCTTGTCAACCATTTCTTAGCTTCAAACTGCCATATCTCGCGAACGGATTGACCTAACCCAAAAATTCCTAGTGCTTCTGAAAGTAGAAACTAGCCCGATTACCACGGTAGGCGTATTTTTTCCCTTGGCCATTCTGGTTAAGCGTTTGGAGCAGCAGAAGTGCCAAAAATTTTCTGCCTTCTCAACCATTTCTTGGCTTCAAACTCCCATATCTCGCTAACGGATTGACCTAACCCAAAAATTCCTGCTGCGTCTGAAAGTAGAATCTCGCCCGATTACAACGGTGGGTGTATTTTTTGCCTAGGCGATTCTGGTTAAGCGATTGGAGCAGCAGATGTGCGAAAAATTTGTTGTCTTGTCAACCATTTCTTAGCTTCAAACTCCGATATCTCGCGAACGGATTGACCTAACCCAAAAATTCCTGCTGCGTCTGAAAGTAGAAACTAGCCCGATTACAAGGGTATGCGTATTTTTTCCCTAGGACATTCTGGTTAAGCGTTTGGAGCAGCCAAATTGCGAAAAATTAGTTGTCTTCTCAACCATTTCCTAGCTTCAAACTCCCATATCTCGCGAACGGATTGACCTAACCCAAAAATTCCTGTTGCATCTGAAAGTAGCAACTCGCCCGATCATAACGGTATGTGTATTGATTCCCTAGGCCATTCTGGTTAAGCGTTTGGAACAGCAGAATTGCGAAAAATTTGTTGCCTTCTCAACCATTTCTTGGCTTCATACTCCCATATCTCGCGAACAGATTGACCTAACCCAAAAATTCCTACTGCTTCTGGAAG
This sequence comes from Ptiloglossa arizonensis, assembly GCF_051014685.1. NCBI lineage: Eukaryota > Metazoa > Arthropoda > Insecta > Hymenoptera > Colletidae > Ptiloglossa > Ptiloglossa arizonensis. Next base: position 237,889 of record NW_027478559.1, read on the forward strand.
TAGAAACTCGCCCGATTACCACGGTAGGTGTATTTTTTCCCTAGGCGATTGGAGCAGCAGATGTGCGAAAAATTTGTTATCTTGTCAACCATTTCTTAGCTTCAATCTCCCATATCTCGCGAACGGATTGACCTATCCCAAAAATTCCTATTGCATCTGAAAGTAGAAACACGCACGATTACAACTGTATGTGTATTTTTTCCCTAGGCCATTCAGGATAAGCGTTTGGAGAAGCAGAATTGCCAAAAATTTTCTGCCTTCTCAACCATTTCTTGGCTTCAAACTCCCATATCTCGCGAACCGATTGACCTAACCCAAAAATTCCTGCTGCGTCTGAAAGTACAAACTCGCCCGATTACAACGGTATGCGTATTTTTTCCCTAGGCCATTCTGGTTAAGCGTTTGGAGCAGCAGAAGTGCGAAAAATTTTGTGCGTTCTCCACCATTTCTTGGCTTCAAACTCCCATATCTCGCGAACGGATAGACCTAACCCAAAAATTCCTGCTGCTTCTGAAAGTAGAAACTAGCCCGATTACAACGGTATGCGTATTTTTTCCCTAGGCCGTTCTGGTTAAGCGTTTGGAGCAGCAGAAGTGCCAAAAATTTTCTGCCTTCTCAACCATTTCTTGGCTTCAAACTCCCATATCTCGCGAACGGATTGACCTAACCCAAAAATTCCTATTGCATCTGAAAGTAGAAACTCGCCCGATTACAACGGTATGTGTATTTTTTCCCTAGGCCATTCTGCTTAAGCGTTTGGAGCAGCAGAATTGCGAAAAATTGGTTGCCTTCTCAACCATTTCTTGGCTTCATACTCCCATATCTCGCGAACGGATTGACCTAACCCAAAAATTCCTATTGCTTCTGAAAGTAGAAACTCGCCCGATTACCACGGTAGGCGTATTTTTTCCCTAGGCGATTCTGGTTAAGCGATTGGAGCAGCAGAAGTGCGAAAAATTTGTTGTCTTGTCAACCATTTCTTAGCTTCAAACTGCCATATCTCGCGAACGGATTGACCTAACCCAAAAATTCCTGCTGCTTCTGAAAGTAGAAACTAGCCCGATCACAACGGTATGCGTATTTTTTCCCTAGGGCATTCTGGTTAAGCGTTTGGAGCAGCAGAAGTGCCAAAAATTTTCTGCCTTCTCAACCATTTCTTGGCTTCAAACTCCCATATCTCGCGAACGGATTGACCTAACCCAAAAATTCCTATTGCTTCTGAAAGTAGAAACTCGCCCGATTACCACGGTAGGCGTATTTTTTCCCTAGGCGATTCTGGTTAAGCGATTGGAGCAGCAGAAGTGCGAAAAATTTGTTGTCTTGTCAACCATTTCTTAGCTTCAAACTGCCATATCTCGCGAACGGATAGACCTAACCCAAAAATTCCTGCTGCTTCTGAAAGTAGAAACTAGCCCGATTACAACGGTATGCGTATTTTTTCCCTAGGCCGTTCTGGTTAAGCGTTTGGAGCAGCAGAAGTGCCAAAAATTTTCTGCCTTCTCAACCATTTCTTGGCTTCAAACTCCCATATCTCGCGAACGGATTGACCTAACCCAAAAATTCCTGCTGCGTCTGAAAGTAGAAACTCGCCCGATTACAACGGTATGCGTATTTTTTCCCTAGGCCATTCTGGTTAAGCGATTGGAGCAGCAGATTTGCGAAAAATTTGTTTTCTTGTCAACCATTTCTTAGCTTCAAACTCCCATATCTCGCGAACGGATTGACCGACCCCAAAAATTCCTGCTGCGTCTGAAAGTAGAAACTAGCCCGATTACCACGGTAGGTGTATTTTTTCCCTAGGCGATTCTGGTTAAGCGATTGGAGCAGCAGATGTGCGAAAAATTTGTTTTCTTGTCAACCATTTCTTAGCTTCAAACTCCGATATCTCGCGAACGGATTGACTTAACCCAAAAATTCCTGTTGCTTCTGAAAGTAGAAACTCGCCCGATTACCACGGTAGGTGTATTTTTTCCCTAGGCGATTCTGGTTAAGCGATTGGAGCAGCTGATGTGCGAATAATTTGTTTTCTTGTCAACCATTTCTTAGCTTCAAACTCCCATATCTCGCGAACGGATTGACCTAACCCAAAAATTCCTGCTGCGTCTGAAAGTAGAAACTAGCCCGATTACAACGGTATACGTATTTTTGCCCTAGGCCATTCTGGTAAAGCGATTGGAGCAGCAGAAGTGCGAAAAATTTGTTGTCTCCTCAACCATCTCTTAGCTTCAAACTCCCATATCTCGCGAACGGATTGACCTAACCCAAAAATTCTTATTGCATCTGAAAGTAGAAACTCGCCCGATTACAACGGTATGTGTATTTTTTCCCTAGGCCATTCTGGTTAAGCGTTTGGAGCAGCAGAATTGCGAAAAATTTGTTGCCATCTCAACCATTTCTTGGCTTCATACTCCCATATCTCGCGAACGGACTGACCTCACCCAAAAATTCCTGTTGCATCTGAAAGTGGCAACTCGCCCGATCACAACGGTATGTGTATTGATTCCCTAGGCCATTCTGGTTAAGCGTTTGGAGCAGCAGAATCGCCAAAAATTTTTTGCCTTCTCAACCATTTCTTGCCTTCAAAGTCCCATATCTCGCGAACGGATTGACCAAACCCAAAAATTCCTGTAGCATCTGAAAGTGGCAACTCGCCCGATCACAACGGTATGTGTATTGATTCCCTAGGCCATTCTGGTTAAGCGTTTGGAGCAGCAGAATTGCCAAAAATTTTTTACCTTCTCAACCATTTCTTATCTTCAAACTCCCATATCTCGCGAACGGATTCACCAAACCCAACAATTCCTATTGCATCTGAAAGTAGAAACTCGCCCGATTACAACGGTATCTGCATTTTTTCCCTAAGCCATTCTGGATAAGCGTTTGGAGAAGCAGAATTGCGCAAAATTTTCTGCCTTCTCAACCATTTCTTGGCTTCAAACTCCCACGTCTCGCGAACGGATTGACCTAACCCAAAAATTCCTGTTGCGTCTGAAAGTAGAAACTCGCCCGATTACAACGGTATGTCTATTTTTTCCCTAGGCCATTCTGGTTAAGCGTTTGGAGCAGCCGAAGTGCGATAAATTAGTTGTCTTCTCAAACATTTCCTAGCTTCAAACTCCCATATCTCGCGAACGGATTGACCAAACCCAAAAATTCCTGTTGCATCTGAAAGTAGCAACTCGCCCGATCACAACGGTATGAGTATTGATTCCCTAGGCCATTCTGGTTAAGACTTTGGAGCAGCAGAACCGCCAAAAATTTATTGCCTTCTCAACCATTTCTTGCCTTCAAAGTCCCATATCTCGCGAACGGATAGACCTAACCCAAAAATTCCTATTGCATTTGAAAGTAGAAACTCGCCCGTTTACAACGGCATGTGTATTTTTGCCCTAGGCCATTCTGGATAAGCGTTTGGAGAAGCAGAATTGCGAAAAATTTTTTGCCTTCTCAACCATTTCTTGGCTTCAAACTCCCATATCTCGCGAACGGATTGACCTAACCCAAAAATTCCTGTTGCGTCTGAAAGTAGAAACTCGACCGATTACAACGGTATGTGTATTTTTTCCCTAGGCCACTCTGGTTAAGCGTTTGGAGCAGTAGAAGTACGAAAAATTTGTTGTCTTCTCAACCATTTCTTAGCTTCAAACTCCAATATCTCGCGAACGGATTGACCTAACCCAAAAATTCCTATTGCATCTGAAAGTAGAAACTCGCCCGATTGCAACGGTATGTGTATTGATACCCTAGGCCATTCTGGATAAACGTTTGGAGAAGCAGAATTGCGAAAAATTTTTTGCCTTCTCAACCATTTCTTGGCTTCAAACTCCCATATCTCGCGAACGGATTGACCTAACCCAAAAATTCCCATTGCATTTGAAAGTGGAAACTCGCCCGTTTACAACGGTATGTGTATTTTTGCCCTAGGCCATTCTGGATAAGCGTTTGGAGAAGCAGAATTGCGAAAAATTTTTTGCCTTCTCAACCATTTCTTGGCTTCAAACTCCCATATCGCGCGAACGGATTGACCTAACCCAAAAATTCCTGTTGCGTCTGACAGTAGAAACTCGACCGATTACAACGGTATGTGTATTTTTTCCCTAGGCGACTCTGGTTAAGCGTTTGGAGCAGTAGAAGTACGAAAAATTTGTTGTCTTCTCAACCATTTCTTAGCTTCAAACTCCCATATCTCGCGAACGGATAGACCTAACCCAAAAATTCCTGTAGCGTCTGAAAGTAGAAACCCTCCCGATTACAACGGTATGTGTATTTTTTCCCTAGGCCATTCTGGTTAAGCGTTTGGAGCAGCAGAATTGCGAAAAATTTTTTGCCTTCTCAACCATTTCTTGGCTTCAAACTCCCATATCTCGCGCACGGATTGACCTAACCCAAAAATTCCCGTTGCGCCTGAAAGTAGAAACTCGCCCGATTACCACGGTAGGTGTATTTTTTCCCTAGGCGATTCTGGTTAAGCGATTGGAGCAGCAGAAGTGCGAAAAATTTGTTGTCTTGTCATCCATTTCTTAGGTTCAAAGTCCCATATCTCGCGAACGGATTGACCTAACCCAAAAATTCCTATTGCATCTGAAAGTCGAATCTCGCCCGATTACAACGGTATGTGTATTTTTTCCTTAGGCCATTCTGGTTAAGCGTTTGGAGCAGCAGAAGTGCGAAAAATTTATCGTCTTCTCAACCATTTCTTAACTTCAAACTCCCATATCTCGCGAACTGATTGACCTAACCCAAAAATTCCTATTGCATTGGAAAGTAGAAACTCGCCCGTTTACAACGGTGTGTGTATGTTTTCCCTAGGCCATTCTGGTTAAGCGTTGGAGCAGCAGAATTGCGAAAAATCTGTTGTCTTCTCAACCATTTCTTAGCTTCAAAGTCCCATATCTCGCAAACGGATTGAACAAACCCAAAAATTCCTGCTGCGTCTGAAAGTAGAAACTCGCCCGATTACAACGGTATGCGTACTTTTTCCCTAGGCCATTCTGGTTAAGCGTTTGGAGCAGCAGAATTGCGAAAAATTTGTTCTGTCCTCAACAATTTCTTAGCTTCAAACTCCCATATCTCGCGAACGGATTGACCTAACCCAAAAATTCCTATTGCATCTGAAAGTAGAAACTCGCCCGATTACAACGGTATGTGTATTTTCTCCCTTGGCCATTCTGGATAAACGTTTGGAGAAGCAGAATTGCGAAAAATTTTTTGCCTTCTCAACCATTTCTTGGCTTCAAACTCCCATATCTCGCGAACGGATTGACCTGACCCAAAAATTCCTATTGCTTTTGAAAGTAGAAACTCGCCCGTTTACAACGGTATGTGTATTTTTGCCCTAGGCCATTCTGGATAAGCGTTTGGAGAAGCAGAATTGCGAAAAATTTTTTGCCTTCTCAACCATTTCTTGGCTTCAAACTCCCATATCGCGCGAACGGATTGACCTAACCCAAAAATTCCTGTTGCGTCTGACAGTAGAAACTCGACCGATTACAACGGTATGTGTATGTTTTCCCTAGGCCATTCTGGTTAAGCGTTGGAGCAGCAGAATTGCGAAAAATCTGTTGTCTTCTCAACCATTTCTTAGCTTCAAACTCCCATATCTCGCGCACAGATTGACCTAACCCAAAAATTCCTATTGCATTTGAAAGTAGAAACTCGCCCGATTACAACGGTATGCGTATTTTTTCCCTAGGCCATTCTGGTTAAGCGTTTGGAGCACCAGAATTGCGAAAAATTTTTTGCCTTCTCAACCATTTCTTGGCTTCAAACTCCCATATCACGCGCACGGATTGATCTAACCCAAAAATTCCCGTTGCGTCTGAAAGTAGAAACTCGCCCGTTTACAACGGTGTGTGTATGTTTTCCCTATGCCATTCAGGATAAGCGTTTGGAGAAGCAGAATTGCGAAAAATTTTTTGCCTTCTCAACCATTTCTTGGCTTCAAACTCCCATATCTCGCGAACGGATAGACCTAACCCAAAAATTCCCGTAGCGTCTGAAAGTAGAAACCCTCCCGATTACAACGGTATGTGTATTTTTTCCCTAGGCCATTGTGGTTAAGCGTTTGGAGCAGCAGAATTGCGAAAAATTTTTTGCCTTCTCAACCATTTCTTGGCTTCAAACTCCCATATCTCGCGAACGGATAGACCTAACCCAAAAATTCCCGTAGCGTCTGAAAGTAGAAACCCTCCCGATTACAACGGTATGTGTATTTTTTCCCTAGGCCATTCTGGTTAAGCGTTTGGAGAAGCAGAATTGCGAAAAATCTGTTGTCTTCTCAACCATTTCTTGGCTTCAAACTCCCATATCTCGCGATCGGATTGACCTAACCCAAAAATTCCTATTGCATTTGAAAGTAGAAGCTCGCCCGTTTACAACAGTGTGTGTATTTTTTCCCTAGGCCATTCTGGTTAAGCGTTTGGAGCAGCAGAATTGCGAAAAATTTGCTGTCTTCTCAACCATTTCTTAGCTTCAAAGTCCCATATCTCGCAAACGGATTGACCAAACCCAAAAATTCCTGCTGCGTCTGAAAGTAGAAACTCGCCCGATTGCAACGGTATGCGTATTTTTTCCCTAGGGCATTCTGGTTAAGCGTTTGGAGCAGCAGAATTGCGAAAAATTTGTGATCTCCTCAACCATTTCTTAGTTTCAAACTCCCATATCTCGCGAACGGATTGACCTAACCCAAAAATTCCTATTGCATTGGAAAATAGAAACTCGCCCGTTTACAACGGTACGTGTATTTTTTCCCTATGCCATCCAGGATAAGCGTTTGGAGAAGCAGAATTGCGAAAAAATTTTTGCCTTCTCAACCATTTCTTGGTTTCAAACTCCCATATCTCGCGAACGGATTGACCTAACCCAAAAATTCCTGTTGCGTCTGAAAGTAGAAACTGGACCGATTACAACTGTTTGTATATTTTTTCCCTAGGCCATTCTGGTTAAGCGTTTGGAGCAGCAGAAGTGCGAAAAATTTGTTGTCTTCTCAACCATTTCCTAGCTTCAAACTCCCATATCTCGCGAACGGATTGACCTACCCCAAAAATTCCTGATGCATCTGAAAGTAGAAGCTCGTCCGATTACAACGGTATGTGTATTGATACCCTAGGCCATTCTGGATAAGCGTTTGGAGAAGCAGAATTGCGAAACATTTTTTGCATATCAACCATTTCTTGGCTTCAAACACCGATATCTAGCGAACGGATTGACCTAACCCAAAAATTCCTATTGCGTCTGAAAGTAGAAACTCGCCCGATTACAACGGTATGTGTATTTTTTCCCTAGGCCATTCTGGTTAAGCATTTGGAGCAGCAGAAGTGCGAAAAATTTGTTGTCTTCTCAACCATTTCTTGGCTTCAAACTCTCATATCTCGCGAACGGATTGACCTAACCCAAAAATTCCTGTTGCGTCTGAAAGTAGAAACTCGACCGATTACAACGGTATGTGTATTTTTTCCCTAGGCCATTCTGGTTAAGCGTTTGGAGCAGCAGAATTGCGAAACATTTTTTGCATATCAACCATTTCTTGGCTTCAAACACCGATATCTAGCGAACGGATTGACCTAACCCAAAAATTCCTATTGCGTCTGAAAGTAGAAACTCGCCCGATTACAACGGTATGTGTATTTTTTCCCTAGGCCATTCTGGTTAAGCATTTGGAGCAGCAGAAGTGCGAAAAATTTGTTGTCTTCTCAACCATTTCTTAGCTTCAAACTATCATATCTCGCGAACGGATTGACCTCACTCACAAATTCCTATTGCGTCTGAAAGTAGAAACTCGACCGATTACAACGGTATGCGTATCTTTTCCCTAGGGCATTCTGGTTAAGCGTTTGGAGCAGCAGAATTGCGAAAAATTTGTGATCTCCTCAACCATTTCTTAGCTTCAAAGTCCCATATCTCGCAAACGGATTGACCAAATCCAAAAATTCCTGCTGCGTCTGAAAGTAGAAACTCGCCCGATTACAACGGTATGCGTATTTTTTCCCTAGGGCATTCTGGTTAAGCGTTTGGAGCAGCAGAATTGCGAAAAATTTGTGATCTCCTCAACCATTTCTTAGCTTCAAACTCCCATATCTCGCGAACGGATAGACCTAACCCAAAAATTCCTACTGCATCTGAAAGTAGAAACTCGCCCGATTACAACGGTATGTGTATTTTTTCCCTATGCCATTCTGGACAAGCGTTGGAGAAGCAGAAATGCGAAAAATTGTTTGCCTTCTCAACCATTTCTTGGCTTCAAACTCTCATATCTCGCGAACGGATTGACCTAACCCAAAAATTCCTACTGCATCTGAAAGTAGAAACTCGCCCGATTACAACGGTATGTGTATTTTTTCCCTATGCCATTCTGGACAAGCGTTGGAGAAGCAGAAATGCGAAAAATTGTTTGCCTTCTCAACCATTTCTTGGCTTCAAACTCTCATATCTCGCGAACGGATTGACCTAACCCAAAACTTCCTATTGCATCTGAAAGTAGAAACTCGCTAGATTACAACGGTATGTGTATTTTTTCCCTAGGCCATTCTGGATAAGCGTTTGGAGAAGCAGAATTGCGAAAAATTTTTTGCCTTCTCAACCATTTCTTGGCTTCAAACTCCCATATCTCGCGAACGGATTGACCTGACCCAAAAATTCCTGTTGCGTCTGAAAGTAGAAACTAGACCGATTACAACGGTATGTGTATTTTTTCCCTAGGCCACTCTGGTTAAGCGTTTGGAGTAGTAGAAGTACGAAAAATTTGTTGTCTTCTCAACCATTTCTTAGCTTCAAACTCCCATATCTCGCGAACGGATTGACCGAACCCAAAAATTCCGATTGCATCTGAAAGTAGAAACTCGCCCGATTACAACGGTATGTGTATTTTTTCCCTAGGCCACTCTGGTTAAGCGTTTGGAGCAGTAGAAGTACGAAAAATTTGTTGTCTTCTCAACCATTTCTTAGCTTCAAACTCCCATATCTCGCGAACGGATTGACCTAACCCAAAAATTCCTATTGCATCTGAAAGTAGAAACTCGCCCGATTACAACGGTATGTGTATTTTTTCCCTAGGCCATTCTGGTTAAGCGTTTGGAGCAGCAGAATTGCGAAAAATTTGTTGTCTTCTCAACCATTTCTTAGCTTCAAAGTCCCATATCTCGCAAACGAATTTACCAAACCCAAAAATTCCTGCTGCGTCTGAAAGTAGAAACTCGCCTTATGACAACGGTATGTGTATTTTTTCCCTAGGCCATTCTGTTTAAGCGTTTGGAGCAGCAGAAGTGCGAAAAATTTGTTGTCTTCTCAACCATTTCTTAGCTTCAAACTCCCATATCTCGCGAACGGATTGACCTAACCCAAAAATTCCTGATGCATCTGAAAGTAGAAACTCGCCCGATTACAACGGTATGTGTATTGATACCCTAGGCCATTCTGGATAAGCGTTTGGAGAAGCAGAATTGCGAAAAATTTTTTGCCTTCTCAACCATTTCTTGGCTTCAAACTCTCATATCTCGCGAACGGATTGACCTAACCCAAAAATTCCTGTTGCGTCTGAAAGTAGAAACTCGACCGATTACAACTGTTTGTATATTTTTTCCCTAGGCCATACTGGTTAAGCGTTTGGAGCAGTAGAAGTAAGAAAAATTTGTTGTCTTCTCAACCATTTCTTAGCTTCAAACTCCCATGTCTCGCGAACGGATTGACCTAACCCAAAAATTCCTATTGCATCTGAAAGCAGCAACTCGCCCGATTACAACGGTATGTGTATTTTTTCCCTAGGCCATTCTGGTTAAGCGTTTGGAGCAGCAGAATTGCGAAACATTTTTTGCCATCTCAACCATTTCTTGGCTTCAAACAACGATATCTCGCGGACGGATTGACCTAACCCAAAAATTCCTATTGCGTCTGAAAGTAGAAACACGCCCGATTACAACGGTATGTGTATTTTTTCCCTAGGCCATTCTGGTTAAGCATTTGGAGCAGCAGAAGTGCGAAAAATTTGTTGTCTTCTCAACCATTTCCTAGCTTCAAACTCCCATAGCTCGCGATCGGATTGACCTAACCCAAAAATTCCTGATGCATCTGATAGTAGAAACTCGCCCGATTACAACGGTATGCGTATTTTTTCCCTAGGCCATTCTGGTTAAGCGTTTGGAGCAGTAGAAGTACGAAAAATTTGTTGTCTTCTCAACCATTTCTTAGCTTCAAACTCCCATATCTCGCGAACGGATTGACCTAACCCAAAAATTCCTATTGCATCTGAAAGTAGAAACTCGCCCGATGACAACGGTATGTGTATTTTTTCCCTAGGCCATTCTGTTTAAGCGTTTGGAGCAGCAGAAGTGCGAAAAATTTGTTGTCTTCTCAACCATTTCTTAGCTTCAAACTCCCATATCTCGCGAACGGATTGACTAAACCCAAAAATTCCTATTGCATTTGAAAGTAGAAACTCGCCCGATTACAACGGTACGTGTATTTTTTCCCTATGCCATTCAGGATAAGCGTTTGGAGAAGCAGAATTCCAAAAAATTTTTTGCCTTCTCAACCATTTCTTGGTTTCAAACTCGCATATCTCGCGAACGGATTGAACTAACCCAAAAATTCCTGTTGCGTCTGAAAGAAGAAACTCGCCCGATTACAATTGTATGCGTATTTTTTCCCTAGGCCATTCTGGTTAAGCGTTTGGAGCAGCAGAAGTGCGAAAAATTTGTTGTCTTCTCAACCATTTCCTAGCTTCAAACTCCCATATCTCGCGAACGGATTGACCTAACCCAAAAATTCCTGATGCATCTGATAGTAGAAACTCGCCCGATTACAACGGTATGTGTATTGATACCCTAGGCCATTCTGGATAAGCGTTTGGAGAAGCAAAATTGCGAAAAATTTTTTGCCTTCTCAACCATTTCTTGGCTTCAAACTCTCATATCTCGCGAACGGATTGACCTAACCCAAAAATTCCTGATGCGTCTGAAAGTAGAAACTCGACCGATTACAACGGTTTGTATATTTTTTCCCTAGGCCATACTGGTTAAGCGTTTGGAGCAGTAGAAGTGCGAAAAATTTGTTGTCTTCTCAACCATTTCTTAGCTTCAAACTCCCATATCTCGCGAACGGATTGACCTAACCCAAAAATTCCTATTGCATCTGAAAGCAGAAACTCGCCCGATTACAACGGTATGTGTATTTTTTCCCTAGGCCATTCTGGTTAAGCGTTTGGAGCAGCAGAATTGCGAAACATTTTTTGCCATCTCAACCATTTCTTGGCTTCAAACAACGATATCTCGCGGACGGATTGACCTAACCCAAAAATTCCTATTGCGTCTGAAAGTAGAAACACGCCCGATTACAACGGTATGTGTATTTTTTCCCTAGGCCATTCTGGTTAAGCATTTGGAGCAGCAGAAGTGCGAAAAATTTGTTGTCTTCTCAACCATTTCCTAGCTTCAAACTCCCATATCTCGCGATCGGATTGACCTAACCCAAAAATTCCTGATGCATCTGATAGTAGAAACTCGCCCGATTACAACGGTATGCGTATTTTTTCCCTAGGCCATTCTGGTTAAGCGTTTGGAGCAGCAGAATTGCGAAACATTTTTTGCCATCTCAACCATTTCTTGGCTTCAAACAACGATATCTCGCGGACGGATTGACCTAACCCAAAAATTCCTATTGCGTCTGAAAGTAGAAACACGCCCGATTACAACGGTATGTGTATTTTTTCCCTAGGCCATTCTGGTTAAGCATTTAGAGCAGCAGAAGTGCGAAAAATTTGTTGTCTTCTCAACCATTTCCTAGCTTCAAACTCCCATATCTCGCGATCGGATTGACCTAACCCAAAAATTCCTGATGCATCTGATAGTAGAAACTCGCCCGATTACAACGGTATGCGTATTTTTTCCCTAGGCCATTCTGGTTAAGCGTTTGGAGCAGTAGAAGTACGAAAAATTTGTTGTCTTCTCAACCATTTCTTAGCTTCAAACTCCCATATCTCGCGAACGGATTGACCTAACCCAAAAATTCCTATTGCATCTGAAAGTAGAAACTCGCCCGATGACAACGGTATGTGTATTTTTTCCCTAGGCCATTCTGTTTAAGCGTTTGGAGCAGCAGAAGTGCGAAAAATTTGTTGTCTTCTCAACCATTTCTTAGCTTCAAACTCCCATATCTCGCGAACGGATTGACTAAACCCAAAAATTCCTATTGCATTTGAAAGTAGAAACTCGCCCGATTACAACGGTACGTGTATTTTTTCCCTATGCCATTCAGGATAAGCGTTTGGAGAAGCAGAATTCCAAAAAATTTTTTGCCTTCTCAACCATTTCTTGGTTTCAAACTCGCATATCTCGCGAACGGATTGAACTAACCCAAAAATTCCTGTTGCGTCTGAAAGAAGAAACTCGCCCGATTACAATTGTATGCGTATTTTTTCCCTAGGCCATTCTGGTTAAGCGTTTGGAGCAGCAGAAGTGCGAAAAATTTGTTGTCTTCTCAACCATTTCCTAGCTTCAAACTCCCATATCTCGCGAACGGATTGACCTAACCCAAAAATTCCTGATGCATCTGATAGTAGAAACTCGCCCGATTACAACGGTATGTGTATTGATACCCTAGGCCATTCTGGATAAGCGTTTGGAGAAGCAAAATTGCGAAAAATTTTTTGCCTTCTCAACCATTTCTTGGCTTCAAACTCTCATATCTCGCGAACGGATTGACCTAACCCAAAAATTCCTGATGCGTCTGAAAGTAGAAACTCGACCGATTACAACGGTTTGTATATTTTTTCCCTAGGCCATACTGGTTAAGCGTTTGGAGCAGTAGAAGTGCGAAAAATTTGTTGTCTTCTCAACCATTTCTTAGTTTCAAACTCCCATATCTCGCGAACGGATTGACCTAACCCAAAAATTCCTATTGCATCTGAAAGCAGAAACTCGCCCGATTACAACGGTATGTGTATTTTTTCCCTAGGCCATTCTGGTTAAGCGTTTGGAGCAGCAGAATTGCGAAACATTTTTTGCCATCTCAACCATTACTTGGCTTCAAACACCGATATCTCGCGAACGGATTGACCTAACCCGAAAATTCCTATTGCGTCTGAAAGTAGATACTCGCCCGATTACAAAGGTATGTGTATTTTTTCCCTAGGCCATTCTGGTTAAGCATTTGGAGCAGCAGAAGTGCGAAAAATTTGTTGTCTTCTCAACCATTTCTTGGCTTCAAACTCCCATATCTCGCAAACGGATTGAACAAACCCAAAAATTCCTGCTGCGTCTGAAATTCGAAACACGCCCGATTACAACGGTATGCGTATTTTTTCCCTAGGCCATTCTGGTTAAGCGTTTGGAGCAGCAGAATTGCGAAAAATATGTTCTCTTCTCAACCATTTCTTAGCTTCAAACTCCCATATATCGCGAACGGATTGACCTAACCCAAAAATTCCTGCTGCGTCTGAAAGTAGAAACTCGCCCGATTACAACGGTTTGCGTATTTTTTCCCTAGGCCATTCTGGTTAAGCGTTTGGAGCAGCAGAATTGCGAAAAATTTGTTCTCTCCTCAACCACTTCTTAGCTTCAAACTCCCATATCTCGCGAACGGATTGACCTAACCCAAAAATTCCTGTTGCATCTGAAAGCAGAAACTCGCCCGATTACAACGGTATGTGTATTTTTTCCCTAGGCCATTCTGGTTAAGCGTTTGGAGCAGCAGAATTGCGAAACATTTTTTGCCATCTCAACCATTACTTGGCTTCAAACACCGATATCTCGCGAACGGATTGACCTAACCCGAAAATTCCTATTGCGTCTGAAAGTAGATACTCGCCCGATTACAAAGGTATGTGTATTTTTCCCTAGGCCATTCTGGTTAAGCATTTGGAGCAGCAGAAGTGCGAAAAATTTGTTGTCTTCTCAACCATTTCTTGGCTTCAAACTCCCATATCTCGCAAACGGATTGAACAAACCCAAAAATTCCTGCTGCGTCTGAAATTCGAAACACGCCCGATTACAACGGTATGCGTATTTTTTCCCTAGGCCATTCTGGTTAAGCGTTTGGAGCAGCAGAATTGCGAAAAATATGTTCTCTTCTCAACCATTTCTTAGCTTCAAACTCCCATATATCGCGAACGGATTGACCTAACCCAAAAATTCCTGCTGCGTCTGAAAGTAGAAACTCGCCCGATTACAACGGTTTGCGTATTTTTTCCCTAGGCCATTCTGGTTAAGCGTTTGGAGCAGCAGAATTGCGAAAAATTTGTTCTCTCCTCAACCATTTCTTAGCTTCAAACTCCCATATCTCGCGAACGGATTGACCTAACCCAAAAATTCCTATTGCATCTGAAAGCAGAAACTCGCCCGATTACAACGGTATGTGTATTTTTTCCCTAGGCCATTCTGGTTAAGCGTTTGGAGCAGCAGAATTGCGAAACATTTTTTGCCATCTCAACCATTACTTGGCTTCAAACACCGATATCTCGCGAACGGATTGACCTAACCCGAAAATTCCTATTGCGTCTGAAAGTAGATACTCGCCCGATTACAAAGGTATGTGTATTTTTTCCCTAGGCCATTCTGGTTAAGCATTTGGAGCAGCAGAAGTGCGAAAAATTTGTTGTCTTCTCAACCATTTCTTGGCTTCAAACTCCCATATCTCGCAAACGGATTGAACAAACCCAAAAATTCCTGCTGCGTCTGAAATTCGAAACACGCCCGATTACAACGGTATGCGTATTTTTTCCCTAGGCCATTCTGGTTAAGCGTTTGGAGCAGCAGAATTGCGAAAAATATGTTCTCTTCTCAACCATTTCTTAGCTTCAAACTCCCATATATCGCGAACGGATTGACCTAACCCAAAAATTCCTGCTGCGTCTGAAAGTAGAAACTCGCCCGATTACAACGGTTTGCGTATTTTTTCCCTAGGCCATTCTGGTTAAGCGTTTGGAGCAGCAGAATTGCGAAAAATTTGTTCTCTCCTCAACCATTTCTTAGCTTCAAACTCCCATATCTCGCGAACGGATTGACCTAACCCAAAAATTCCTATTGCATCTGAAAGTAGAAACTCGCCCGATTACAACGGTATGTGTATTTTTTCCCTAGGCCATTCTGGTTAAGCGTTTGGAGCAGCAGAAGTGCGAAAAAGTTGTTGTCTACTCAACCATTTCTTAACTTCAAACTCCCATATCTCGCGAACGGATTGACCTAACCCAAAAATTCCTATTGCATTTGAAAGTAGAAACTCGCCCGTTTACAACAGTGTGTGTATTTTTTCCCTAGGCCATTCTGGTTAAGCGTTTAGAGCAGCAGAATTGCCTAAAATTTGTTGTCTTCTCAACCATTTCTTAGCTTCAAAGTCCCATATCTCGCAAACGGATTGACCAAACCCAAAAATTCCTGCTGCGTCTGAAAGTAGAAACTCGCCCGATTACAAGGGTATGCGTATTTTTTCCCTAGGCCATTCTGGTTAAGCGTTTGGAGCAGCAGAATTGCAAAAAATTTGTGATCTCCTCAACCATTTCTTAGCTTCAAACTCCCACATCTCGCGAACGAATTGAACTAACCCAAACATTCCTATTGCATTTGAAAGTAGAAACTCGCCCGTTTACAACAGTGTGTGTATTTTTTCCCTAGGCCATTCTGGTTAAGCGTTTGGAGCAGCAGAATTGCGAAAAATTTGTTGTCTTCTCAACCATTTCTTAGATTCAAAGTCCCATATCTCGCAAACGGATTGACCAAACCCAAAAATTCCTGCTGCGTCTGAAAGTAGAAACTCGCCCGATTACAAGGGTATGCGTATTTTTTCCCTAGGCCATTCTGGTTAAGCGTTTGGAGCAGCAGAATTGCGAAAAATTTGTTCTCTCCTCAACCATTTCTTAGCTTCAAACTCCCATATCTCGCGAACGGATTGACCTAACCCAAAAATTCCTATTGCATCTGAAAGTAGAAACTCGCCCGATTACAACGGTATGTGTATTTTTTCCCTAGGCCATTCTGGATAAGCGTTGGAGAAGCAGAATTGCGAAAAATTGTTTGCCTTCTCAACCATTTCTTGGCTTCAAACTCCCATATCTCGCGAACGGATTGAACTAACCCAAAAATTCCTATTGCATTTGAAAGTAGAAACTCGCCCGTTTACAACGGTGTGTATCTTTTTTCCCTAGGCCATTCTGGTTAAGCGTTTGGAGCAGCAGAATTGAGAAAAATTTTTTGTCTTCTCAACCATTTCTTAGCTTCAAAGTCCCATATCTCGCAAACGGATTGACCAAACCCAAAAATTCCTGCTGCGTCTGAAAGTTGAAACTCGCCCGATTACAACGGTTTGCGTATTTTTTCCCTAGGCCATTCTGGTTAAGCGTTTGGAGCAGCAGAATTGCGAAAAATTTGTTCTCTCCTCAACCATTTCTTAGCTTCAAACTCCCATATCTCGCGAACGGATTGACCTAACCCAAAAATTCCTACTGCATCGGAAAGTAGAAACTCGCCCGATTACAACGGTATGTGTATTTTTTCCCTAGGCCATTCTGGTTAAGCGTTTGGAGCAGCAGAAGTGCGAAAAATTTGTTGTCTTCTCAACCATTTCTTAACTTCAAACTCCCATATCTCGCGAACGGATTGACCTAACCCAAAAATTCCTATTGCATTTGAAAGTAGAAACTCGCCCGTTTACAACAGTGTGTGTATTTTTTCCCTAGGCCATTCTGGTTAAGCGTTTGGAGCAGCAGAATTGCGAAAAATTTGTTGTCTTCTCAACCATTTCTTAGCTTCAAAGTCCCATATCTCGCAAACGGATTGACCAAACCCAAAAATTCCTGCTGCGTCTGAAAGTAGAAACTCGCCCGATTACAAGGGTATGCGTATTTTTTCCCTAGGCCATTCTGGTTAAGCGTTTGGAGCAGCAGAATTGCAAAAAATTTGTGATCTCCTCAACCATTTCTTAGCTTCAAACTCCCACATCTCGCGAACGGATTGAACTAACCCAAAAATTCCTATTGCATTTGAAAGTAGAAACTCGCCCGATTACAACGGTTTGCGTATTTTTTCCCTAGGCCATTCTGGTTAAGCGTTTGGAGCAGCAGAATTGCGAAAAATTTGTTCTCCCCTCAACCATTTCTTAGCTTCAAACTCCCATATCTCGCGAACGGATTGACCTAACCCAAAAATTCCTATTGCATCTGAAAGTAGAAACTCGCCCGATTACAACGGTATGTGTATTTTTTCCCTAGGCCATTCTGGATAAGCGTTGGAGAAGCAGAATTGCGAAAAATTGTTTGCCTTCTCAACCATTTCTTGGCTTCAAACTCCCATATCTCGCGAACGGATTGACCTAACCAAAAATTCCTGTTGCGTCTGAAAGTAGAAACTCGACCGATTACAACGGTATGTGTATTTTTTCCCTAGGCCATTCTGGTGAAGCGTTTGGAGCAGTAGAAGTACGAAAAATTTGTTCTCTACTCAACCATTTCTTAGCTTCAAACTCCCATATCTCGCGAACGGATTGACCTAACCCAAAAACGCCTATTGCATCTGAAAGTAGAAACTCGCCCGATTACAAAGGTATGTGTATTTTTTCCCTAGGCCATACTGGTTATGCGTTTGGAGCAGCAGAATTGCGAAAAATTTGTTGTCTTCTCAACCATTTCTTAGCTTCAAAGTCCCATACCCCGCGAACGGATTGACCTAACCCAAAAATTCCTGTTGCGTCTGAAAGTAGAAACTCAACCGATTACAACGGTATGTGTATTTTTTCCCTAGGCCATTCTGGATAAGCGTGTGAGAAGCAGAATTGCGAAAAATTTTTTGCCTTCTCAACCATTTCTCGGCTTCAAACTCCCATACCTCGCGAACGGATTGACCTAACCCAAAAATTCCTGTTGCGTCTGAAAGTAGAATCTCGCCCGTTTACAACGGTGTGTGTATTTTTTCCCAAGGCCATTCTAATTAAGAGTTTGGAGCAGCAGAATTGCGAAAAATTTGTTGTCTTCTCAACCATTTCTTAGCTTCAAAGTCCCATATCTCGCAAACGAATAGACCAAACCCAAAAATTCCTGCTGCGTCTGAAAGTAGAAACTCGCGCGATTACAGCGGTATGTGTATTTTTTCCCTAGGCCATTCTGGTTAAGCGTTTGGAGCAGCAGAAGTGCGAAAAATTTGTTGTCTTCTCAACCACTTCTTAGCTTCAAACTCCCATATAACGCGAACGGATTGACCTAACCCGAAAATTCCTATTGCATCTGAAAGTAGAAACTCGCCCGATTACAACGGTACGTGTATTTTTCCCATAGGCCATTCTGGTTAAGCGTTTGGAGCAGCAGAAGTGCGAAATATTTGTTGTCTTCTCAACCATTTCTTAGCTTCAAGGTCCCATATCTCGCAAACGAATTGACCAAACCCAAAAATTACTGCTGCGTCTGAAAGTAGAAACTCGCCCGATTACAACGGTACGTATATTTTTTCCCTAGGCCATTCAGGATAAGCGTTTGGAGCAGCAGAATTGCCAAAAATTTTTTGCCTTCTCAACCATTTCTTGGCTTCAAACTCCCATATCTCGCGAACGGATTGACCTAACCCAAAAATTCCTGTTCCGTCTGAAAATAGAAACTCGCCCGATTACAACGGTATGTGTATTTTTTCCCTAGGCCATTCTGGTTAAGCGTTTGGAGCAGCAGAAATGCGAAAAATTTGTTATCTTCTCAACCATTTCTTAGCTTCAAACTCCCATATCTCGCAAACGGATTGACCTAACCCGAAAATTCCTATTGCATCTGAAAGTAGAAACTCGCCCGATTACAACGGTACGTGTATTTTTCCCCTTGGCCATTCTGGTTAAGCGTTTGGAGCAGCAGAAGTGCGAAAAATTTGTTGTCTTATCAACCATTTCTTAGCTACAAAGTCCCATATCTCGCGAACGGATTGACCTAACCCAAAAATTCCTATTGTAACTGAAAGTAGAAACTGGCCCGATTACAACTGTATGCGTATTTCTTCCCTAGGCCATTCTGGTTAAGCGTTTGGAGCAGGAGAATTGCGAAAAATTTGTTCTCTTCTCAACCATTTCTTAGCTTCAAACTCCCATATCTCGCGAACGGATTGACCTAACCCAAAAATTCCTATTGCATCTGAAAGTAGAGACTCGCCCGATTACAACGGTATGTGTATTTCTTCCCTAGGCCATTCTGGTTAAGCGTTTGGAGCAGCAGAAGTGCGAAAAATTTGTTGTCTTCTCAACCATTTCCTAGCTTCAAACTCCCATATCTCGCGAACGGATTGACCTAACCCAAAAATTCCTGTTGCATCTGAAAGTAGAAACTCGCCCGATTTCAACGGTATGTGTATTGATTCCCTAGGCCTTTCTGGTTAAGCGTTTGGAGCAGCAGAATTGCCAAAAATTTTTTGTCTTCTCAACCATTTCTTAGCTTCAAGGTCCCATATCTCGCAAACGAATTGACCAAACCCAAAAATTACTGCTGCGTCTGAAAGTAGAAACTCGCCCGATTACAACGGTATGTATATTTTTTCCCTAGGCCATTCGGGGTGAGCGTTTGGAGAAGCAGAATTGCGAAAAATTTTTTGCCTTCTCAACCATTTCTTGACGTCAAACACTCATATCTCGCGAACGGATTGACCTAACCCAAAAATTCCTGTTGCGTGCGAAAGTAGAAACCCGCCTGATTACAACTGTATGCGTATTTTTTCCCTAGGCCATTCTGGTTAAGCGTTTGGAGCAGCAGAATTGCCAAAAATTTTTTGCCTTCTCAACCATTTCTTGGCTTCAAACTCCCATATCTCGCGAACGGATTGACCTAACCCAAAAATTCCTATTGCATCTGAAAGTAGAGACTCGCCCGATTACAACGGTATGTGTATTTCTTCCCTAGGCCATTCTGGTTAAGCGTTTGGAGCAGCAGAAGTGCGAAAAATTTGTTGTCTTCTCAACTATTTCTTGGCTTCAAACTCCCATATCTCGCGAACGGATTGACCTAACCCAAAAATTCCTATTGCACATGAAAGTAGAAACTCGCCCGATTACAACGGTATGTGTATTTTTTCCCTAGGCCATTCTGGTTAAGCGTTTGGAGCCGCATAATTGCGAAAAATTTTTGGCCTTCTCAACTATTTCTTGGCTTCAATCTCCCATATCTCGCGAACGGATTGACCTAACCCAAAAATTCCTATTGCACATGAAAGTAGAAACTCGCCCGATTACAACGGTATGTGTATTTTTTACCGTAGGCCATTCTGGTTAAGCGTTCGGTGCAGCAGAATTGCGAAAAATTTTTTGCCTTCTCAACTATTTCTTGGCTTCAATCTCCCATATCTCGCGAACGGATTGACCTAACCCAAAAATTCCTATTGCACATGAAAGTAGAAACTCGCCCGATTACAACGGTGTGTGTATTTTTTCCCTAGGCCATTCTGGTTAAGGGTTTGGAGTAGCAGAAGTGCGAAAAATTTGTTGTCTTCTCAACCACTTCTTAGCTTCAAACTCCCATATAACGCGAACGGATTGACCTAACCCGAAAATTCCTATTGCATCTGAAAGTAGAAACTCGCCCGATTACAACGGTACGTGTATTTTTCCCATAGGCCATTCTGGTTAAGCGTTTGGAGCAGCAGAAGTGCGAAATATTTGTTGTCTTCTCAACCATTTCTTAGCTTCAAGGTCCCATATCGCGCAAACGAATTGACCAAACCCAAAAATTACTGCTGCGTCTGAAAGTAGAAACTCGCCCGATTACAACCGTATGTATATTTTTTCCCTAGGCCATTCAGGATAAGCGTTTGGAGAAGCAGAATTGCGAAAAATTTTTTGCCTTCTCAACCATTTCTTGACGTCAAACACCCATATCTCGCGAACGGATTGACCTAACCCAAAAATTCCTGTTGCGTGCGAAAGTAGAAACCCGCCTGATTACAACTGTATGCGTATTTTTTCCCTAGGCCATTCTGGTTAAGCGTTTGGAGCAGCAGAATTGCCAAAAATTTTTTGCCTTCTCAACCATTTCTTGGCTTCAAACTCCCATATCTCGCGAACGGATTGACCTAACCCAAAAATTCCTGTTCCGTCTGAAAATAGAAACTCGCCCGATTACAACGGTATGTGTATTTTTTCCCTAGGCCATTCTGGTTAAGCGTTTGGAGCAGCAGAAGTGCGAAAAATTTGTTGTCTTCTCAACCATTTCTTAGCTACAAAGTCCCATATCTCGCGAACGGATTGACCTAACCCAAAAATTCCTATTGTAACTGAAAGTAGAAACTCGCCCGATTACAACTGTATGCGTATTTTTTCCCTAGGCCATTCTGGTTAAGCGTTTGGAGCAGCAGAATTGCCAAAAATTTTTTGCCTTCTCAACCATGTCTTGGCTTCAAACTCCCATATCTCGCAAACGGATTGACCAAACCCAAAAATTCCTGCTGCGTCTGAAAGTAGAAACACGCCCGATTACAACGGTATGCGTATTTTTTCCCTAGGCCATTCTGGTTAAGCGTTTGGAGCAGCAGAATTGCGAAAAATTTGTTCTCTTCTCAACCATTTCTTAGCTTCAAACTCCCATATCTCGCGAACGGATTGACCTAACCCAAAAATTCCTATTGCATCTGAAAGTAGAAACTCGCCCGATTACTACGGTATGTGTATTTTTTCCCTAGGCCATTCTGGATAAGCGTTTGGAGAAGCCGAATTGCGAAAAATTTTTTGCCTTCTCAACCATTTCTTGAATTCAAACTCCCATATCTCGCGAACGAATTGACCTAACCCAAAAATTCCTATTGGATCTGAAAGTAGACACTCGCCCGATTACAACGGTATGGGTATTTTTTCCCTAGGCTATTCTGGTTAAGCGTTTGGAGCAGCAGAATTGCGAAAAATTTGTTCTCTTCTCAACCAGTTCTTAGTTTCAAACTCCCATATCTCGCGAACGGATTGACCTAACCCAAAAATTCCTGTTGCGTCTGAAAGTAGAAACTCGCCCGATTACAACGGTATGTGTATTTTTTCCCTAGGCCATTCTGGTTAAGCGTTTGGAGCCGCATAATTGCGAAAAATTTTTTGCCTTCTCAACTATTTCTTGGCTTCAATCTCCCATATCTCGCGAACGGATTGACCTAACCCAAAAATTCCTATTGCACATGAAAGTAGAAACTCGCCCGATTACAACGGTATGTGTATTTTTTACCGTAGGCCATTCTGGTTAAGCGTTCGGTGCAGCAGAATTGCGAAAAATTTTTTGCCTTCTCAACCATTTCTTGGCTTCAAACTCCCATATCTCGCGAACGGATTGACCTAACACAAAAATTCCTGTTGCGTCTGAAAGTAGAAACTCGCCAGATTACAACGTAATGTGTATTTTTTCCCTAGGCCATTCTGGTTAAGGGTTTGGAGCAGCAGAAGTGCGAAAAATTTGTTGTCTTCTCAACCACTTCTTAGCTTCAATCTCCCATATAACGCGAACGGATTGACCTAACCCGAAAATTCCTATTGCATCTGAAAGTAGAAACTCGCCCGATTACAACGGTACGTGTATTTTTCCCATAGGCCATTCTGGTTAAGCGTTTGGAGCAGCAGAAGTGCGAAATATTTGTTGTCTTCTCAACCATTTCTTAGCTTCAAGGTCCCATATCTCGCAAACGAATTGACCAAACCCAAAAATTACTGCTGCGTCTGAAAGTAGAAACTCGCCCGATTACAACGGTATGTATATTTTTTCCCTAGGCCATTCAGGATAAGCGTTTGGAGAAGCAGAATTGCGAAAAATTTTTTGCCTTCTCAACCATTTCTTGACGTCAAACACCCATATCTCGCGAACGGATTGACCTAACCCAAAAATTCCTGTTCCTTCTGAAAGTAGAAACTCGCCCGATTACAACGGTATGTGTATTTTTTCCCTAGGCCATTCTGGTTAAGCGATTGGAGCAGCAGATGTGCCAAAAATTTTCTGCCTTCTCAACCATTTCTTGGCTTCAAACTCCCATATCTCGCGAACGGATTGACCTAACCCAACAATTCCTGCTGCGTCTGAAAGTAGAAACTCGCCCGATTACAACTGTATGTGTATTTTTTCCCCAAGCGATTCTGGTTAAGCGATTGGAGCAGCAGAAGTGCGAAAAATTTGTTGTCTTTTCAACCATTTCTTAGCTTCAAACTCCCATATCTCGCGAACGAAATTGCTTAACCCAAAAATTCCTGCTGCGTCTGAAAGTAGAAACTAGCCCGATTACAACGGTATGCGTATTTTTTCCCTAGGCCATTCTGGTTAAGCGATTGGAGCAGCAGAAGTGCGAAAAATTTGTTGTCTTGTCAACCATTTCTTAGCTTCAAACTCCCATATCTCGCGCACGGACTGACCTAACCCAAAAATTCCTATTGCATCTGGAAGTAGAAACTCGCCCGATTACAACGGTATGCGTATTTTTTCCCTAGGCCATTCTGGTTAAGCGTTTGGAGCAGCAGAAGTGCGAAAAATTTGTTGCCTTCTCAACCATTTCTTGGCTTCATACTCCCATATCTCGCGAACGGATTGACCTAACCCAAAAATTCCTATTGCTTCTGAAAGTAGAAACTCGCCCTTGGGTTAGGTCAATCCGTTCGCGTGATATGGGAGTTTGAAGCTAAGAGATGGTTGAGGAGAGAACAAATTTTTCGCACGTCTGCTGCTCCAATCGCTTAACCAGAATGGCCTAGGGAAAAAATACGCATACCGTTGTAATCGGGCGAGTTTCTACTTTCAGATGCAATAGGAATTTTTGGGTTAGGTCAGTCCGTGCGCGAGATATGGGAGTTTGAAGCTAAGAAATGGTTGACAAGACAACAAATTTTTCGCACTTCTGCTGCTCCAATCGCTTAACCAGAATGGCCTAGGGAAAAAATACGCATACCGTTGTAATCGGGCTAGCTTCTAGTTTCAGACGCAGCAGGAATTTCTGGGTTAGGTCAATTCGTTCGCGAGATATGGGAGTTTGAAGCTAAGAAATGGTAGACAAGAAAACAAATTTTTCGCACATCTGCTGCTCCAATCGCTTAACCAGAATCGCCTAGGAAAAAAATACACCGACCGTGGTAATCGGGCGAGTTTCTACTTTCAGAAGCAATAGGAATTTTTGGGTTAGGTCAATCCGTTCGCGAGATATGGGAGTATGAAGCCAAGAAATGGTTGTGAAGGCAACAAATTTTTCGCAATTCTGCTGCTCCAAACGCTTAACCAGAATGGCCTAGGGAAAAAATACGCATACCGTTGTAATCGGGCGAGTTTCTACTTTCAGATGCAATAGGAATTTTTGGGTTAGGTCAGTCCGTGCGCGAGATATGGGAGTTTGAAGCTAAGAAATGGTTGACAAGACAACAAATTTTTCGCACTTCTGCTGCTCCAATCGCTTAACCAGAATGGCCTAGGGAAAAAATACGCATACCGTTGTAATCGGGCTAGTTTCTACTTTCAGACGCAGCAGGAATTTTTGGGTTAAGAAATTTCGTTCGCGAGATATGGGAGCTTGAAGCTAAGAAATGGTTGACAAGACAACAAATTTTTCGCACATCTGCTGCTCCAATCGCTTAAACAGAGTGGCGTAGGGAAAAAATACGCATACCGTTGTAATCGGGCGAGTTTCTACTTTCAGACGCAGCGGGAATTTTTGGGTTAGGTCAATCCGTTCGCGAGATATGGGAGTTTGAAGCCAAGAAATGGTTGAGAAGGCAGAAAATTTTTGGCACATCTGCTGCTCCAATCGCTTAACCAGAATGGCCTAGGGAAAAAATACACATACCGTTGTAATCGGGCGAGTTTCTACTTTCAGATGCAATAGGAATTTTTGGGATATGTCAATCCGTTCGCGAGATATGGGAGTTTGAAGCTAAGAGATGGTTGAGGAGAGAACAAATTTTCCACAATTCTGCTGCTCCAATCGCTTAACCAGAATGGCCTAGGGAAAAAATACGCATACCGTTGTAATCGGGCGAGTTTCTACTTTCAGATGCAATAGGAATTTTTGGGTTAGGTCAGTCCGTGCGCGAGATATGGGAGTTTGAAGCTAAGAAATGGTTGACAAGACCACAAATTTTTCGCACTTCTGCTGCTCCAATCGCTTAACCAGAATGGCCTAGGGAAAAAATACGCATACCGTTGTAATCGGGCTAGTTTCTACTTTCAGACGCAGCAGGAATTTTTGGGTTAGGTCAATCCGTTCGCGAGATATGGGAGTTTGAAGCTAAGAAATGGTTGACAAGAAAACAAATTTTTCGCACATCTGCTGCTCCAATCGCTTAACCTGAATCGCCTAGGGAAAAAATACACCGACCGTGGTAATCGGGCAGTAGTCGGGTGGTAGTCTTGTCAACCATTTCTTAGCTTCAAACTCCCATATCTCGCGCACGGACTGACCTAACCCAAAAATTCCTATTGCATCTGAAAGTAGAAACTCGCCCGATTACAACGGTATGCGTATTTTTCCCTAGGCCATTCTGGTTAAGCGATTGGAGCAGCAGAAGTGCGAAAAATTTGTTCTCTCCTCAACCATCTCTTAGCTTCAAACTCCCATATCTCGCGAACGGATTGACCTAACCAAAAAATTCCTATTGCTTCTGAAAGTAGAAACTCGCCCGATTACCACGGTCGGTGTATTTTTTCCCTAGGCGATTCTGGTTAAGCGTTTGGAGCAGCAGAATTGCGAAAAATTTGTTGTCTTGTCAACCATTTCTTAGCTTCAAACTCCCATATCTCGCGAACGAATTTACTTAACCCAAAAATTCCTGCTGCGTCTGAAAGTAGAAACTAGCCCGATTACATCGGTATGTGTATTTTTTCCCTAGGCCATTCTGGTTAAGCGTTTGGAGCAGCAGAATTGCGAAAAATTTGTTGCCTTCTCAATCATTTGTTGGCTTCATACTCCCATATCTCGCGAACGGATTGACCTAACCCAAAAATTCCTACTGCTTCTGAAAGTAGAAACTCGCCCGATTACCACGGTATGTGTATTTTTTCCCTAGGCGATTCTGGTTAAGCGATTGGAGCAGCAGATATGCGAAAAATTTGTTGTCTTGTCAACCATTTCTTAGCTTCAAACTCCCATATCTCGCGAACGGATTGACCTAACCCAAAAATTCCTGCTGCGTCTGAAAGTAGAAACTAGCCCGATTACAACGGTATGCGTATTTTTTCCCTAGGCCATTCTGGTTAAGCGATTGGAGCAGCAGATGTGCGAAAAATTTGTTGTCTTGTCAACCATTTCTTAGCTTCAAACTCCCATATCTCGCGAACGAATTTACTTAACCCAAAAATTCCTACTGCGTCTGAAAGTAGAAACTAGCCCGATTACAACGGTATGCGTATTTTTTCCCTAGGCCATTCTGGTTAAGCGATTGGAGCAGCAGAAGCGCGAAAAATTTGTTGTCTTGTCAACCATTTCTTAGCTTCAAACTCCCATATCTCGCGCACGGAGTGACCTAACCCAAAAATTCCTATTGCATCTGAAAATAGAAACTCGCCCGATTACAACGGTATGTGTATTTTTTCCCTAGGCCATTCTGGTTAAGCGTTTGGTGCAGCAGAATTGCGAAAAATTTGTTGCCTTCTCAACCATTTCTTGGCTTCATACTCCTATATCTCGCGAACGGATTGACCTAACCCAAAAATTCCTACTGCGTCTGAAAGTAGAAACTAGCCCGATTACAACGGTATGCGTATTTTTTCCCTAGGCCATTCTGGTTAAGCGATTGGACCAGCAGAAGTACGAAAAATTTGTTGTCTTGTCAATCATTTCTTAGCTTCAAACTCCCATATCTCGCGCACGGACTGACCTTACCCAAAAATTCCTATTGCATCTGAAAGTAGAAACTCGCCCGATTACAACGGTATGTGTATTTTTTCCCTAGGCCATTCTGGTTAAGCGATTGGAGCAGCAGATGTGCGAAAAATTTGTTTTCTTGTCAACCATTTCTTAGCTTCAAACTCCCATATCTCGCGAACGGATTGACCTAACCAAAAAATTCCTGCTGCGTCTGAAAGTAGAAACTCGCCCGATTACAACGGTATGCGTATTTTTTCCCTAGGCCATTCTGGTTAAGCGATTGGAGCAGCAGAAGTGCGAAAAATTTGTTCTCTCCTCAACCATCTCTTAGCTTCAAACTCCCATATCTCGCGAACGGATTGACCTAACCCAAAAATTCCTATTGCATCTGAAAGTAGAAACTCGCCCGATTACAACGGTATGTGTATTTTTTCCCTAGGCCATTCTGGTTAAGCGATTGGAGCAGCAGATGTGCGAAAAATTTGTTGTCTTGTCAACCATTTCTTAGCTTCAAACTCCCATATCTCGCGAACGGATTGACCTAACCCAAAAATTCCTGTTGCGTCTGAAAGTAGAAACTCGCCCGATTACAACTGTATGCGTATTTTTTCCCTAGGCCATTCTGGTTAAGCGTTTGGAGCAGCAGAATTGCGAAAAATTTGTTGCCTTCTCAACCATTTCTTGGCTTCATACTCCCATATCTCGCGAACGGATTGACCTAACCCAAAAATTCCTATTGCTTCTGAAAGTAGAAACTCGCCCGATTACAACGGTATGCGTATTTTTTCCCTAGGCCATTCTGGTTAAGCGTTTGGAGCAGCAGAAGTGCCAAAAATTTTCTGCCTTCTCAACCATTTCTTGGCTTCAAACTCCCATATCTCGCGAATGGATTGACCTAACCCAAAAATTCCTGCTGCGTCTGAAAGTAGAAAGTCGCCCGATTACAACGGTATGCGTATTTTTTCCCTAGGCCATTCTGGTTAAGCGATTGGAGCAGCAGATGTGCGAAAAATTTGTTGTCTTGTCAACCATTTCTTAGCTTCAAACTCCCATATCTCGCGAACGAATTTACTTAACCCAAAAATTCCTGCTGCGTCTGAAAGAAGAAACTAGCCCGATTACAACGGTATGCGTATTTTTTCCCTAGGCCATTCTGGTTAAGCGTTTGGAGCAGCAGCATTGCGAAAAATTTGTTGCCTTCTCAACCATTTCTTGGCTTCATACTCCCATTTCTCGCGAACGGATTGACATAACCAAAAAATTCCTGTTGCATCTGAAAGTAGCAACTCGCCCGATTACCACGGTAGGTGTCTTTTTTCCCTAGGCGATTCTGGTTAAGCGATTGGAGCAGCAGATGTGCGAAAAATTTGTTCTGTTGTCAACCATTTCTTAGCTTCAAACTCCCATATCTAGCGAACGGATTGACCTAACCCAAAAATTCCTATTGCATCTGAAAGTAGAAACACGCACGATTACAAAGGTATGTGTATTTTTTCCCTAGGCCATTCAGGATAAGCGTTTGGAGAAGCAGAATTGCCAAAAATTTTCTGCCTTCTCAACCATTTCTTGGCTTCAAACTCCCATATCTCGCGAACGGATTGACCTAACCCAAAAATTCCTGCTGCGTCTGAAAGTAGAAACTCGCCCGATTACAACGGTAGGCGTATTTTTTCCCTAGGCCATTATGGTTAAGCGATTGGAGCAGCAGATGTGCGAAAAATTTGTTGTCTTGTCAACAATTTCTTAGATTCAAACTCCCATATCTCGCGAACGAATTTACTTAACCCAAAAATTCCTGCTGCGTCTGAAAGTAGAAACTAGCCCGGTTACAACGGTATGCGTATTTTTTCCCTAGGCCATTCTGCTTAAGCGATTGGAGCAGCAGAAGTGCGAAAAATTTGTTCTCTCCTCAACCATCTCTTAGCTTCAAACTCCCATATCTCGCGAACGGATTGACCTAACCCAAAAATTCCTATTGCATCTGAAAGTAGAAACTCGCCCGATTACAACGGTATGTGTATTTTTTCCCTAGGCCACTCAGGATAAGCGTTTGGAGAAGCAGAATTGCCAAAAATTTTCTGCCTTCTCAACCATTTCTTGGCTTCAAACTCCCATATCTTGCGAACGGATTGACCTAACCCAAAAATTCTTATTGCATCTGAACATAGAAACTCGCCCGATGACAACGGTATATGTATTTTTTCCCTAGGCCATTCTGGTTAAGCGTTTGGAGCAGCAGATTTGCGAAAAATTTGTTGCCTTCTCAACCATTTCTTGGCTTCATACTCCCATATCTCGCGAACGGCTTGACCTAACCCAAAAATTCCTATTGCTTCTGAAAGTTGAAACTCGCCCGATTACCACGGTAGGTGTATTTTTTCCCTAGGCGATTCTGGTTAAGCAATTGGAGCAGCAGATGTGCGAAAAATTTGTTTTCTTGTCAACCATTTCTTAGATTCAAACTCCTATATCTCGCGAACGGATTGACCGACCCCAAAAATTCCTGCTGCGTCTGAAAGTAGAAACTAGCCCGATTACCACGGTAGGTGTATTTTCTCCCTAGGCGATTCTGGTTAAGCGATTGGAGCAGCAGATGTGCGAAAAATTTGTTTTCTTGTCAACCATTTCTTAGCTTCAAACTCCCATATCTCGCGAACGGATTGACCTAACCCAAAAATTCCTGCTGCGTCTGAAAGTAGAAACTAGCCCGATTACAAGGGTATGCGTATTTTTTCCCTAGGCCATTCTGGTTAAGCGATTGGAGCAGCAGAAGTGCGAAAAATTTGTTGTCTTGTCAACCATTTCTTAGCTTGAAACTCCCATATCTCGCGAACGGACTGACCTCACCCAAAAATTCCTATTGCATCTGAAAGTAGAAACTCGCCCGATTCCAACGGTATGCGTATTTTCTCCCTAGGTTATTCTGGTTAAGCGATTGGAGCAGCAGAAGTGCGAAAAATTTGTTCTCTCCTCAACCATCTCTTAGCTTCAAACTCCCATATCTCGCGAACGGATTGACCTAACCCAAAAATTCCTATTGCATCTGAAAGTAGAAACTCGCCCGATTACAACGGTATGTGTATTTTTTCCCTAGGCCATTCTGGTTAAGCGTTTGGAGCAGTAGAGATACGAAAAATTTGTTGTCTTCTCAACCATTTCTTAGCTTCAAACTCCCATATCTCGCGAACGGATTGACCTAACCCAAAAATTCCTATTGCATCTGAAAGTAGAAACTCGCCCGATTACAACGGTATGTGTATTTTTTCCCTAGGCCATTCTGGTTAAGCGTTTGGAGCAGCAGAATTGCGAAAAATTTGTTGCCTTCTCAACCATTTCTTGGCTTCATACTCCCATATCTCGCGAACGGATTGACCTAACCCAAAAATTCCTACTGCTTCTGAAAGTAGAAACTCGCCTGATTACCACGGTATGTGTATTTTTTCCCTAGGCGATTCTGGTTAAGCGATTGGAGCAGCAGATGTGCGAAAAATTTGTTGTCTTGTCAACCATTTCTTAGCTTCAAACTCCCATACCTCGCGAACGGATTGACCTAACCCAAAAATTCCTGCTGCGTCTGAAAGTAGAAACTAGCCCGATTACAACGGTATGCGTATTTTTTCCCTAGGCCATTCTGGTTAAGCGATTGGAGCAGCAGAAGTGCGAAAAATTTGTTGTTTTGTCAACCATTTCATAGCTTCAAACTCCCATATCTCGCGCACGGAGTGACCTAACCCAAAAATTCCTATTGCATCTGAAAATAGAAACTCGCCCGATTACAACGGTATGTGTATTTTTTCCCTAGGCCATTCTGGTTAAGCGTTTGGTGCAGCAGAATTGCGAAAAATTTGTTGCCTTCACAACCATTTCTTGGCTTCATACTCCTATATCTCGCGAACGGATTGACCTAACCCAAAAATTCCTATTGCTTCTGAAAGTAGAAACTCGCCCGATTACCACGGTAGGTGTATTTTTTCCCTAGGCGATTCTGGTTAAGCGATTGGAGCAGCAGATGTGCGAAAAATTTGTTGTCTTGTCAACCATTTCTTAGCTTCAAACTCCCATATCTCGCGAACGAATTTACTTAACCCAAAAATTCCTACTGCGTCTGAAAGTAGAAACTAGCCCGATTACAACGGTATGTGTATTTTTTCCCTAGGCCATTCTGGTTAAGCGATTGGAGCAGCAGAAGTGCGAAAAATTTGTTCTCTCCTCAACCATCTCTTAGCTTCAAACTTCCATATCTCGCGAACGGATTGACCTAACCCAAAAATTCCTGCTGCGTCTGAAAGTAGAAACTCGCCCGATTACAACGGTATGCGTATTTTTTCCCTAGGCCATTCTGGTTAAGCGATTGGTGCAGCAGATTTGCGAAAAATTTGTTGTCTTGTCAACCATCTCTTAGCTTCAAACTTCCATATCTCGCGAACGAATTTACTTAACCCAAAAATTCCTGCTGCGTCTGAAAGTAGAAACTAGCCCGATTACATCGGTATGTGTATTTTTTCCCTAGGCCATTCTGGTTAAGCGTTTGGAGCAGCAGAATTGCGAAAAATTTGTTGCCTTCTCAACCATTTGTTGGCTTCATACTCCCATATCTCGCGAACGGATTGACCAAACCCAAAAATTCCTACTGCTTCTGAAAGTAGAAACTCGCCCGATTACAACGGTATGCGTATTTTTTCCCTAGGCCATTCTGGTTAAGCGATTGGAGCAGCAGAAGTGCGAAAAATTTGTTGTCTTGTCAACCATTTCATAGCTTCAAACTCCCATATCTCGCGCACGGAGTGACCTAACCCAAAAATTCCTATTGCATCTGAAAGTAGAAACTCGCCCGATTACAACGGTATGTGTATTTTTTCCCTAGGCCATTCTGGTTAAGCGTTTGGAGCAACAGAATTGCGAAAAATTTGTTGCCTTCTCAACCATTTCTTGGCTTCATACTCCTATATCTCGCGAACGTATTGACCTAACCCAAAAATTCCTATTGCTTCTGAAAGTAGAAACTCGCCCGATCATAACGGTATGTGTATTGATTCCCTAGGCCATTCTGGTTAAGCGTTTGGAACAGCAGAATTGCGAAAAATTTGTTGCCTTCTCAACCATTTCTTGGCTTCATACTCCCGTATCTCGCGAACAGATTGACCTAACCCAAAAATTCCTACTGCTTCTGGAAGTAGAAACTCGCCCGATTACCACGGTAGGTGTATTTTTTCCCTAGGCCATTCAGGATAAGCGTTTGGAGCAGCAGAATTGCGAAAAATTTTCTGCCTTCTCAACCATTTCTTAGCTTCAAACTCCCATATCTCGCGAACGGATTGACCTAACCCAAAAATTCCTATTGCATCTGAAAGTAGAAACTCGCCCGATTACAACGGTATGTGTATTTCTTCCCTAGGCCATTCAGGATAAGCGTTTGGAGAAGCAGAATTGCCAAATATTTTCTGCCTTCTCAACCATTTCTTGGCTTCAAACTCCCATATCTCGCGAACGGATTGATATACCCCAAAAATTCCTGCTGCGTCTGAAAGTAGGAACTCGCCCGATTACAACGGTATGCGTATTTTTTCCCTAGGCCATTCTGGTTAAGCGATTGGAGCAGCAGATGTGCGAAAAATTTGTTGTCTTGTCAACCATTTCTTAGCTTCAAACTCCCATATCTCGCGAACGAATTTACTTAACCCAAAAATTCCTGCTGCGTCTGAAAGTAGAAACTAGCCCGATTACAACGGTATGCGTATTTTTTCCCTAGGCCATTCTGGTTAAGCGATTGGAGCAGCAGAAGTGCGAAAAATTTGTTGTCTTGTCAACCATTTCTTAGCTTCAAACTCTCATATCTCGCGCACGGACTGACCTAACCCAAAAATTCCTATTGCATCTGAAAGTAGAAACTCGCCCGATTACAACGGTATGCGTATTTTTTCCCTAGGCCATTCTGGTTAAGCGTTTGGAGCGGCAGAAGTGCGAAAAATTTTGTGCGTTCTCAACCATTTCTTGGCTTCAAACTCCCATATCTCGCGAACGGATTGACCTAACCCAAAAATTCCTATTGCATCTGAAAGTAGAAACTCGCCCGATTACAACGGTATGTGTATTTTTTCCCTAGGCCATTCTGGTTAAGCGTTTGGAGCAGCAGAATTGCGAAAAATTGGTTGCCTTCTCAACCATTTCTTGGCTTCATACTCCCATATCTCGCGAACGGATTGACCTAACCTAAAAATTCCTATTGCATCTGAAAGTAGAAACTCGCCCGATTACCACGGTAGGTGTATTTTTTCCCTAGGCGATTCTGGTTAAGCGATTGGAGCAGCAGAAGTGCGAAAAATTTGTTGTCTTGTCAACCATTTCTTAGCTTCAAACTCCCATATCTCACGCACGGACTGACCTAACCCAAAAATTCCTATTGCATCTGAAAGTAGAAACACGCCCAATTACAACGGTATGCGTATTTTCTCCCTAGGCCATTCTGGTTAAGCGATTGGAGCAGCAGAAGTGCGAAAAATTTGTTGTCTTGTCAACCATTTCTTAGCTTCAAACTCCCATATCTCGCGAACGGACTGACCTCACCCAAAAATTCCTATTGCATCTGAAAGTAGAAACTCGCCCGATTCCAACGGTATGCGTATTTTCTCCCTAGGTTTTTCTTGTTAAGCGATTGGAGCAGCAGAATTGCGAAAAATTTGTTCTCTCCTCAACCATCTCTTAGCTTCAAACTCCCATATCTCGCGAACGGATTGACATAACCCAAAAATTCCTATTGCATCTGAAAGTAGAAACTCGCCCGATTACAACGGTAAGTGTATTTTTTCCCTAGGCCATTCTGGTTAAGCGTTTGGAGCAGCAGAATTGCGAAAAATTTGTTGCCTTCTCAACCATTTCTTGGCTTCATACTCCCATATCTCGCGAACTGACTGACCTCACCCAAAAATTCCTATTGCATCTGAAACTAGAAACTAGCCCGATTACAACGGTATGCGTATTTTTTCCCTAGGCCATTCTGGTTAAGCGATTGGAGCAGCAGAAGTGCGAAAAATTTATTGTCTTGTCAACCATTTCTTAGCTTCAAACTCCCATGTCTCGCGAACGGACTGACCTAACCCAAAAATTCCTATTGCATCTGAAAGTAGAAACTCGCCCGATTCCAACGGTATGCGTATTTTTTCCCTAAGTCATTCTGGTTAAGCGATTGGAGAAGCAGAAGTGCGAAAAATTTGTTCTCTCCTCAACCATCTCTTAGCTTCAAACTTCCATATCTCGCGAACGGATTGACCTAACCCAAAAATTCCTATTGCATCTGAAAGTAGAAACTCGCCCGATTACAACGGTAAGTGTATTTTTTCCCTAGGCCATTCTGGTTAAGCGTTTGGAGCAGCAGAATTGCGAAAAATTTGTTGCCTTCTCAACCATTTCTTGGCTTCATACTCCCATATCTCGCGAACGGATTGACTTAACCCAAAAATTCCTGTTGCTTCTGAAAGTAGAAACTCGTCCGATTACCACGGTAGGTGTACTTTTTCCCTAGGCGATTCTGGTTAAGCGTTTGGAGCAGTAGAGGTACGAAGAATTTTTTCTCTCCTCAACCATCTCTTAGCTTCAAACTACCATATCTCGCGAACGGATAGACCTAACCCAAAAATTCCTGTTGCGTCTGAAAGTAGAAACTCGCCCGATTACAACGGTATGTGTATTTTTTCCCTAGGCCATTCTGGTTAAGCGTTTGGAGCAGTAGAGGTACGAAAAATTTGTTGTCTTCTCAACCATTTCTTAGTTTCAAACTCCCATATCTCGCGAACGGATTGACCTAACCCAAAAATTCCTATTGCATCTGAAAGTAGAAACTCGCCCGATTACAACGGTATGTGTATTTTTTCCCTAGGCCATTCTGGTTAAGCGTTTGGAGCATCAGAATTGCGAAAAATTTGTTGCCTTCTCAACCATTTCTTGGCTTCATACTCCCATATCTCGCGAACGGATTGACCTAACCCAAAAATTCCTACTGCTTCTGAAAGTAGAAACTCGCCCGATTACCACGGTATGTGTATTTTTTCCCTAGGCGATTCTGGTTAAGCGATTGGAGCAGCAGATGTGCGAAAAATTTGTTGTCTTGTCAACCATTTCTTAGCTTCAAACTCCCATACCGCGCGAACGGATTGACCTAACCCAAAAATTCCTGCTGCGTCTGAAAGTAGAAACTAGCCCGATTACAACGGTATGCGTATTTTTTCCCTAGGCCATTCTGGTTAAGCGTTTGGTGCAGCAGAATTGCGAAAAATTTGTTGCCTTCACAACCATTTCTTGGCTTCATACTCCTATATCTCGCGAACGGATTGACCTAACCCAAAAATTCCTATTGCTTCTGAAAGTAGAAACTCGCCCGATTACCACGGTAGGTGTATTTTTTCCCTAGGCGATTCTGGTTAAGCGATTGGAGCAGCAGATGTGCGAAAAATTTGTTGACTTGTCAACCATTTCTTAGCTTCAAACTCCCATATCTCGCGAACGAATTTACTTAACCCAAAAATTCCTACTGCGTCTGAAAGTAGAAACTAGCCCGATTACAACGGTATGCGTATTTTTTCCCTAGGCCATTCTGGTTAAGCGATTGGAGCAGCAGAAGTGCGAAAAATTTGTTGTCTTGTCAACCATTTCTTAGCTTCAAACTCCCATATCTCGCGCACGGACTGACCTTACCCAAAAATTCCTATTGCATCTGAAAGTAGAAACTCGCCCGATTACAACGGTATGTGTATTTTTTCCCTAGGCCATTGTGGTTAAGCGATTGGAGCAGCAGAAGTGCGAAAAATTTGTTCTCTCCTCAACCATCTCTTAGCTTCAAACTCCCATATCTCGCGAACGGATTGACCTAACCCAAAAATTCCTGCTGCGTCTGAAAGTAGAAACTCGCCCGATTACAACGGTATGCGTATTTTTTCCCTAGGCCATTCTGGTTAAGCGATTGGTGCAGCAGATTTGCGAAAAATTTGTTGTCTTGTCAACTATTTCTTAGCTTCAAACTCCCATATCTCGCGAACGAATTTACTTAACCCAAAAATTCCTGCTGCGTCTGAAAGTAGAAACTAGCCCGATTACAACGGTATGCGTATTTTTTCCCTAGGCCATTCTGGTTAAGCGTTTGGAGCAGTAGAGGTACGAAAAATTTGTTGTCTTCTCAACCATTTCTTAGTTTCAAACTCCCATATCTCGCGAACGGATTGACCTAACCCAAAAATTCCTATTGCATCTGAAAGTAGAAACTCGCCCGATTACAACGGTATGTGTATTTTTTCCCTAGGCCATTCTGGTTAAGCGTTTGGAGCATCAGAATTGCGAAAAATTTGTTGCCTTCTCAACCATTTCTTGGCTTCATACTCCCATATCTCGCGAACGGATTGACCTAACCCAAAAATTCCTACTGCTTCTGAAAGTAGAAACTCGCCCGATTACCACGGTATGTGTATTTTTTCCCTAGGCGATTCTGGTTAAGCGATTGGAGCAGCAGATGTGCGAAAAATTTGTTGTCTTGTCAACCATTTCTTAGCTTCAAACTCCCATACCGCGCGAACGGATTGACCTAACCCAAAAATTCCTGCTGCGTCTGAAAGTAGAAACTAGCCCGATTACAACGGTATGCGTATTTTTTCCCTAGGCCATTCTGGTTAAGCGTTTGGTGCAGCAGAATTGCGAAAAATTTGTTGCCTTCACAACCATTTCTTGGCTTCATACTCCTATATCTCGCGAACGGATTGACCTAACCCAAAAATTCCTATTGCTTCTGAAAGTAGAAACTCGCCCGATTACCACGGTAGGTGTATTTTTTCCCTAGGCGATTCTGGTTAAGCGATTGGAGCAGCAGATGTGCGAAAAATTTGTTGACTTGTCAACCATTTCTTAGCTTCAAACTCCCATATCTCGCGAACGTATTTACTTAACCCAAAAATTCCTACTGCGTCTGAAAGTAGAAACTAGCCCGATTACAACGGTATGCGTATTTTTTCCCTAGGCCATTCTGGTTAAGCGATTGGAGCAGCAGAAGTGCGAAAAATTTGTTGTCTTGTCAACCATTTCTTAGCTTCAAACTCCCATATCTCGCGCACGGACTGACCTTACCCAAAAATTCCTATTGCATCTGAAAGTAGAAACTCGCCCGATTACAACGGTATGTGTATTTTTTCCCTAGGCAATTCTGGTTAAGCGATTGGAGCAGCAGAAGTGCGAAAAATTTGTTCTCTCCTCAACCATCTCTTAGCTTCAAACTCCCATATCTCGCGAACGGATTGACCTAACCCAAAAATTCCTGCTGCGTCTGAAAGTAGAAACTCGCCCGATTACAACGGTATGCGTATTTTTTCCCTAGGCCATTCTGGTTAAGCGATTGGTGCAGCAGATTTGCGAAAAATTTGTTGTCTTGTCAACTATTTCTTAGCTTCAAACTCCCATATCTCGCGAACGAATTTACTTAACCCAAAAATTCCTGCTGCGTCTGAAAGTAGAAACTAGCCCGATTACAACGGTATGCGTATTTTTTCCCTAGGCCATTCTGGTTAAGCGATTGGAGCAGCAGAATTGCGAAAAATTTTCTGCCTTCTCAACCATTTCTTAGCTTCAAACTCCCATATCTCGCGAACGGATTGACCTAACCCAAAAATTCCTATTGCATCTGAAAGTAGAAACTCGCCCGATTACAACGGTATGTGTATTTTTTCCCTAGGCCATTCAGGATAAGCGTTTGGAGAAGCAGAATTGCCAAATATTTTCTGCCTTCTCAACCATTTCTTGGCTTCAAACTCCCATATCTCGCGAACGGATTGACATACCCCAAAAATTCCTGCTGCGTCTGAAAGTAGGAACTCGCCCGATTACAACGGTATGCGTATTTTTTCCCTAGGCCATTCTGGTTAAGCGATTGGAGCAGCAGAAGTGCGAAAAATTTGTTGCCTTCTCAACCATTTCTTGGCTTCATACTCCCATATCTCGCGAACGGATTGACCTAACCTAAAAATTCCTATTGCATCTGAAAGTAGAAACTCGCCCGATTACCACGGTAGGTATATTTTTTCCCTAGGCGATTCTGGTTAAGCGATTGGAGCAGCAGAAGTGCGAAAAATTTGTTGTCTTGTCAACCATTTCTTAGCTTCAAACTCCCATATCTCGCGAACGGATTGACCTATCCCAAAAATTCCTATTGCATCTGAAAGTAGAAACACGCACGATTGCAACTGTATGTGTATTGTTTCCCTAGGCCATTCAGGATAAGCGTTTGGAGCAGCAGAATTGCGAAAAATTTTCTGCCTTCTCAACCATTTCTTAGCTTCAAACTCCCATATCTCGCGAACGGATTGACCTAACCCAAAAATTCCTATTGCATCTGAAAGTAGAAACTCGCCCGATTACAACGGTATGTGTATTTTTTCCCTAGGCCATTCAGGATAAGCGTTTGAAGAAGCAGAATTGCCAAATATTTTCTGCCTTCTCAACCATTTCTTGGCTTCAAACTCCCATATCTCGCGAACGGATTGACATACCCCAAAAATTCCTGCTGCGTCTGAAAGTAGGAACTCGCCCGATTACAACGGTATGCGTATTTTTTCCCTAGGCCATTCTGGTTAAGCGATTGGAGCAGCAGATGTGCGAAAAATTTGTTGTCTTGTCAACCATTTCTTAGCTTCAAACTCCCATATCTCGCGAACGAATTTACTTAACCCAAAAATTCCTGCTGCGTCTGAAAGTAGAGACTAGCCCGATTACAACGGTATGCGTATTTTTTCCCTAGGCCATTCTGGTTAAGCGTTTGGAGCGGCAGAAGTGCGAAAAATTTTGTGCGTTCTCAACCATTTCTTGGCTTCAAACTCCCATATCTCGCGAACGGATTGACCTAACCCAAAAATTCCTATTGCATCTGAAAGTAGAAACTCGCCCGATTACAACGGTATGTGTATTTTTTCCCTAGGCCATTCTGGTTAAGCGTTTGGAGCAGCAGAATTGAGAAAAATTGGTTGCCTTCTCAACCATTTCTTGGCTTCATACTCCCATATCTCGCGAACGGATTGACCTAACCTAAAAATTCCTATTGCATCTGAAAGTAGAAACTCGCCCGATTACCACGGTAAGTGTATTTTTTCCCTAGGCGATTCTGGTTAAGCGATTGGAGCAGCAGAAGTGCGAAAAATTTGTTGTCTTGTCAACCATTTCTTAGCTTCAAACTCCCATATCTCACGCACGGACTGACCTAACCCAAAAATTCCTATTGCATCTGAAAGTAGAAACTCGCCCGATTACAACGGTATGCGTATTTTTTCCCTAGGCCATTCTGGTTAAGCGTTTGGAGTAGCAGCATTGCGAAAAATTTGTTGCCTTCTCAACCATTTCTTGGCTTCATACTCCCATTTCTCGCGAACGGATTGACCTAACCCAAAAATTCCTGTTGCATCTGAAAGTAGCAACTCGCCCGATTACCACGGTAGGTGTCTTTTTTTCCTAGGCGATTCTGGTTAAGCGATTGGAGCAGCAGATGTGCGAAAAATTTGTTTTCTTGTCAACCATTTCTTGGCTTCAAACTCCCATATCTCGCGAACGGATTGACCTAACCCAAACATTCCTGCTGCGTCTGAAAGTAGAAACTCGCCCGATTACAACGGTAGGCGTATTTTTTCCCTAGGCCATTATGGTTAAGCGATTGGAGCAGCAGATGTGCGAAAAATTTGTTGTCTTGTCAACAATTTCTTAGATTCAAACTCCCATATCTCGCGAACGAATTTACTTAACCCAAAAATTCCTGCTGCGTCTGAAAGTAGAAACTAGCCCGATTACAACGGTATGCGTATTTTTTCCCTAGGCCATTCTGCTTAAGCGATTGGAGCAGCAGAAGTGCGAAAAATTTGTTCTCTCCTCAACCATCTCTTAGCTTCAAACTCCCATATCTCGCGAACGGATTGACCTAACCCAAAAATTCCTATTGCATCTGAAAGTAGAAACTCGCCCGATTACAACGGTATGTGTATTTTTTCCCTAGGCCACTCAGGATAAGCGTTTGGAGAAGCAGAATTGCCAAAAATTTTCTGCCTTCTCAACCATTTCTTGGCTTCAAACTCCCATACCTTGCGAACGGATTGACCTAACCCAAAAATTCCTATTGCATCTGAAAGTAGAAACTCGCCCGACGACAACGGTATATGTATTTTTTCCCTAGGCCATTCTGGTTAAGCGTTTGGAGCAGCAGATTTGCGAAAAATTTGTTGCCTTCTCAACCATTTCTTGGCTTCATACTCCCATATCTCGCGAACGGCTTGACCTAACCCAAAAATTCCTATTGCATCTGAAAGTAGAAACTCGCCCGATTACCACGGTAGGTGTATTTTTTCCCTAGGCGATTCTGGTTAAGCAATTGGAGCAGCAGATGTGCGAAAAATTTGTTTTCTTGTCAACCATTTCTTAGCTTCAAACTCCCATATCTCGCGAACGGATTGACCGACCCCAAAAATTCCTGCTGTGTCTGAAAGTAGAAACTAGCCCGATTACCACGGTAGGTGAATTTTTTCCCTAGGCGATTCTGGTTAAGCGATTGGAGCAGCAGATGTGCGAAAAATTTGTTTTCTTGTCAACCATTTCTTAGCTTCAAACTCCCATATCTCGCGAACGGATTGACCTAACCCAAAAATTCCTGCTGCGTCTGAAAGTAGAAACTAGCCCGGTTACAACGGTATGCGTATTTTTTCCCTAGGCCATTCTGGTTAAGCGATTGGAGCAGCAGAAGTGCGAAAAATTTGTTGTCTTGTCAACCATTTCTTAGCTTCAAACTCCCATGTCTCGCGAACGGACTGACCTAACCCAAAAATTCCTATTGCATCTGAAAGTAGAAACTCGCCCGATTCCAAAGGTATGCGTATTTTTTCCCTAGGTCATTCTGGTTAAGCGATTGGAGAAGCAGAAGTGCGAAAAATTTGTTCTCTCCTCAACCATCTCTTAGCTTCAAACTTCCATATCTCGCGAACGGATTGACCTAACCCAAAAATTCCTATTGCATCTGAAAGTAGAAACTCGCCCGATTACAACGGTAAGTGTATTTTTTCCCTAGGCCATTCTGGTTAAGCGTTTGGAGCAGCAGAATTGCGAAAAATTTGTTGCCTTCTCAACCATTTCTTGGC
Source organism: Ptiloglossa arizonensis (assembly GCF_051014685.1). Classification (NCBI taxonomy): domain Eukaryota; kingdom Metazoa; phylum Arthropoda; class Insecta; order Hymenoptera; family Colletidae; genus Ptiloglossa; species Ptiloglossa arizonensis. The sequence goes on from NW_027478559.1 coordinate 278,771, forward strand.
TTCATACTCCCATATCTCGCGAACGGATTGACTTAACCCAAAAATTCCTGTTGCTTCTGAAAGTAGAAACTCGCCCGATTACCACGGTAGGTGTATTTTTTCCCTAGGCGATTCTGGTTAAGCGATTGGAGCAGCAGATGTGCGAAAAATTTGTTTTCTTGTCAACCATTTCTTAGCTTCAAACTCCCATATCTCGCGAACGGATTGACCTAACCCAAAAATTCCTGCTGCGTCTGAAAGTAGAAACTAGCCCGATTACAACGGTATGTGTATTTTTTCCCTAGGCCATTCAGGATAAGCGTTTGGAGAAGCAGAATTGCGAAAAATTTGTTGCCTTCTCAACCATTTCTTGGCTTCAAACTCCCATATCTCGCGAACGGATTGACCAAACCCAAAAATTCCTGTTGCGTCGGAAAGTAGAAACTCGCCCGATTACAACGGTATGTGTATTTTTTCCCTAGGCCATTCTGGTTAAGCGTTTGGAGCAGCAGAATTGCGAAAAATTTGTTGCCATCTCAACCATTTCTTGGCTTCAAACTCCCATATCTCGCGAACGGATTGACCTAACCCAAAAATTCCTGTTGCGTCTGAAAGTAGAAACTGGACCGATTACAACGGTATGTGTATTTTCTCCCTAGACCATTCTGGTTAAGCGTTTGGAGCAGCAGAAGTGCGAAGAATTTGTTGTCTTCTCAACCATTTCTTAGCTTCAAACTCCCATATCTCGCGAACGGATTGACCTAACCCAAAAATTCCTATTGCATCTGAAAGTAGAAACTCGCCCGATGACAACGGTATATGTATTTTTTCCCTAGGCCATTCTGGTTAAGCGTTTGGAGCAGCAGATTTGCGAAAAATTTGTTGCCTTCTCAACCATTTCTTGGCTTCATACTCCCATATCTCGCGAACGGCTTGACCTAACCCAAAAATTCCTATTGCATCTGAAAGTAGCAAACTCGCCCGATTACCACGGTAGGTGTATTTTTTCCCTAGGCGACTCTGGTTAATCAATTGGAGCAGCAGATGTGCGAAAAATTTGTTTTCTTGTCAACCATTTCTTAGCTTCAAACTCCCATATCTCGCGAACGGATTGACCGACCCCAAAAATTCCTGCTGCGTCTGAAAGTAGAAACTAGCCCGATTACCACGGTAGGTGAATTTTTTCCCTAGGCGATTCTGGTTAAGCGATTGGAGCAGCAGATGTGCGAAAAATTTGTTTTCTTGTCAACCATTTCTTAGCTTCAAACTCCCATATCTCGCGAACGGATTGACCTAACCCAAAAATTCCTGCTGCGTCTGAAAGTAGAAACTAGCCCGGTTACAACGGTATGCGTATTTTTTCCCTAGGCCATTCTGGTTAAGCGATTGGAGCAGCAGAAGTGCGAAAAATTTGTTGTCTTGTCAACCATTTCTTAGCTTCAAACTCCCATGTCTCGCGAACGGACTGACCTAACCCAAAAATTCCTATTGCATCTGAAAGTAGAAACTCGCCCGATTCCAAAGGTATGCGTATTTTTTCCCTAGGTCATTCTGGTTAAGCGATTGGAGAAGCAGAAGTGCGAAAAATTTGTTCTCTCCTCAACCATCTCTTAGCTTCAAACTTCCATATCTCGCGAACGGATTGACCTAACCCAAAAATTCCTATTGCATCTGAAAGTAGAAACTCGCCCGATTACAACGGTAAGTGTATTTTTTCCCTAGGCCATTCTGGTTAAGCGTTTGGAGCAGCAGAATTGCGAAAAATTTGTTGCCTTCTCAACCATTTCTTGGTTTCATACTCCCATATCTCGCGAACGGATTGACTTAACCCAAAAATTCCTGTTGCTTCTGAAAGTAGAAACTCGCCCGATTACCACGGTAGGTGTATTTTTTCCCTAGGCGATTCTGGTTAAGCGATTGGAGCAGCAGATGTGCGAAAAATTTGTTTTCTTGTCAATCATTTCTTAGCTTCAAACTCCCATATCTCGCGAACGGATTGACCTAACCCAAAAATTCCTGCTGCGTCTGAAAGTAGAAACTAGCCCGATTACAACGGTATGTGTATTTTTTCCCTAGGCCAATCTGGTTAAGCGTTGGAGCAGCAGAATTGCGAAAAATCTGTTGCCTTCTCAACCATTTCTTAGCTTCAAAGTCCCATATCTCGCAAACGGATTGACCTAACCCAAAAATTCCTATTGCATCTGAAAGTAGAAACTCGCCCGATTACAACGGTATGTGTATTTTTTCCCTAGGCCATTCAGGATAAGCGTTTGGAGAAGCAGAATTGCGAAAAATTTGTTGCCTTCTCAACCATTTCTTGGCTTCAAACTCCCATATCTCGCGAACGGATTGACCAAACCCAAAAATTCCTGTTGCGTCTGAAAGTAGAAACTCGCCCGATTACAACGGTATGTGTATTTTTTCCCTAGGCCATTCTGGTTAAGCGTTTGGAGCAGCAGAATTGCGAAAAATTTGTTGCCTTCTCAACCATTTCTTGGCTTCAAACTCCCATATCTCGCGAACGGATTGACCTAACCCAAAAATTCCTGTTGCGTCTGAAAGTAGAAACTGGACCGATTACAACGGTATGTGTATTTTCTCCCTAGACCATTCTGGTTAAGCGTTTGGAGCAGCAGAAGTGCGAAGAATTTGTTGTCTTCTCAACCATTTCTTAGCTTCAAACTCCCATATCTCGCGAACGGATTGACCTAACCCAAAAATTCCTATTGCATCTGAAAGTAGAAACTCGCCCGATTACAACGGTATGTGTATTTTTTCCCTAGGCCAATCTGGTTAAGCGTTGGAGCAGCAGAATTGCGAAAAATCTGTTGCCTTCTCAACCATTACTTAGCTTCAAAGTCCCATATCTCGCAAACGGATTGACCTAACCCAAAAATTCCTATTGCATCTGAAAGTAGAAACTCGCCCGATTACAACGGTATGTGTATTTTTTCCCTAGGCCATTCTGGATAAGCGTTTGGAGAAGCAGAATTGCGAAAAATTTTTTGCCTTCTCAACCATTTCTTGGCTTCAAACTCCCATACCTCGCGAACGGATTGGCCTAACCCAAAAATTCCTATTGCATTTGAAATTAGAAACTTGCCCGTTTACAACGGTATGTGTATTTTTTCCCTAGGCCATTCTGTTTAAGCGTTTGGAGCAGAAGAATTGCGAAAAATTTGTTGTCTTCTCAAGCATTTCTTAGCTTCAAACTCCCATATGTCGCGAACGAATTGACCTAAGCCAAAAATTCCTATTGCATCTGAAAGTAGATACTCGCCCAATTACAACGGTATGTGTATTTTTTCCCTATGCCATTCAGGATAAGCGTTTGGAGAAGCAGAATTGCGAAAAATTTGTTGCCTTCTCAACCATTTCTTGGCTTCAAACTCCCATATCTCGCGAACGGATTGACCTAACCCAAAAATTCCTGTTGCGTCTGAAAGTAGAAACTCGCCCGATTACAACGGTATGTGTATTTTTTCCCTAGGCCATTCTGGTTAAGCGTTTGGAGCAGCAGAATTGCGAAAAATTTGTTGCCTTCTCAACCATTTCTTAGCTTCAAACTCCCATATCTCGCGAACGGATTGACCTAGCCCAAAAATTCCTATTGCGTCTGAAAGTAGAAACTCGCCCGATTACCACGGTAGGTGTATTTTTTCCCTAGGCGATTCTGGTTAAGCAATTGGAGCAGCAGATGTGCGAAAAATTTGTTTTCTTGTCAACCATTTCTTAGCTTCAAACTCCCATATCTCGCGAACGGATTGACCGACCCCAAAAATTCCTGCTGCGTCTGAAAGTAGAAACTAGCCCGATTACCACGGTAGGTGAATTTTTTCCCTAGGCGATTCTGGTTAAGCGATTGGAGCAGCAGATGTGCGAAAAATTTGTTTTCTTGTCAACCATTTCTTAGCTTCAAACTCCCATATCTCGCGAACGGATTGACCTAACCCAAAAATTCCTGCTGCGTCTGAAAGTAGAAACTAGCCCGGTTACAACGGTATGCGTATTTTTTCCCTAGGCCATTCTGATTAAGCGATTGGAGCAGCAGAAGTGCGAAAAATTTGTTGTCTTGTCAACCATTTCTTAGCTTCAAACTCCCATGTCTCGCGAACGGACTGACCTAACCCAAAAATTCCTATTGCATCTGAAAGTAGAAACTCGCCCGTTTCCAAAGGTATGCGTATTTTTTCCCTAGGTCATTCTGGTTAAGCGATTGGAGAAGCAGAAGTGCGAAAAATTTGTTCTCTCCTCAACCATCTCTTAGCTTCAAACTTCCATATCTCGCGAACGGATTGACCTAACCCAAAAATTCCTATTGCATCTGAAAGTAGAAACTCGCCCGATTACAACGGTAAGTGTATTTTTTCCCTAGGCCATTCTGGTTAAGCGTTTGGAGCAGCAGAATTGCGAAAAATTTGTTGCCTTCTCAACCATTTCTTGGCTTCATACTCCCATATCTCGCGAACGGATTGACTTAACCCAAAAATTCCTGTTGCTTCTGAAAGTAGAAACTCGCCCGATTACCACGGTAGGTGTATTTTTTCCCTAGGCGATTCTGGTTAAGCGATTGGAGCAGCAGATGTGCGAAAAATTTGTTTTCTTGTCAACCATTTCTTAGCTTCAAACTCCCATATCTCGCGAACGGATTGACCTAACCCAAAAATTCCTGCTGCGTCTGAAAGTAGAAACTAGCCCGATTACAACGGTATGTGTATTTTTTCCCTAGGCCAATCTGGTTAAGCGTTGGAGCAGCAGAATTGCGAAAAATCTGTTGCCTTCTCAACCATTTCTTAGCTTCAAAGTCCCATATCTCGCAAACGGATTGACCTAACCCAAAAATTCCTATTGCATCTGAAAGTAGAAACTAGCCCGATTACAACGGTATGTGTATTTTTTCCCTAGGCCATTCAGGATAAGCGTTTGGAGAAGCAGAATTGCGAAAAATTTGTTGCCTTCTCAACCATTTCTTGGCTTCAAACTCCCATATCTCGCGAACGGATTGACCAAACCCAAAAATTCCTGTTGCGTCTGAAAGTAGAAACTCGCCCGATTACAACGGTATGTGTATTTTTTCCCTAGGCCATTCTGGTTAAGCGTTTGGAGCAGCAGAATTGCGAAAAATTTGTTGCCTTCTCAACCATTTCTTGGCTTCAAAGTCCCATATCTCGCAAACGGATTGACCTAACCCAAAAATTCCTATTGCATCTGAAAGTAGAAACTCGCCCGATTACAACGGTATGTGTATTTTTTCCCTAGGCCATTCTGGATAAGCGTTTGGAGAAGCAGAATTGCGAAAAATTTTTTGCCTTCTCAACCATTTCTTGGCTTCAAACTCCCATACCTCGCGAACGGATTGGCCTAACCCAAAAATTCCTATTGCATTTGAAATTAGAAACTTGCCCGTTTACAACGGTATGTGTATTTTTTCCCTAGGCCATTCTGTTTAAGCGTTTGGAGCAGAAGAATTGCGAAAAATTTGTTGTCTTCTCAAGCATTTCTTAGCTTCAAACTCCCATATGTCGCGAACGAATTGACCTAAGCCAAAAATTCCTGCTGCGTCTGAAAGTAGAAACTCGCCCGATTAGAACGGTATGTGTATTTTTTCCCTACGCCATTCTGGATAAGCGTTTGGAGAAGCAGAATTGCGAAAAATTTTTTGCCTTCTCAACCATTTCTTGGCTTCAAACTCCCATATCTCGCGAACGGATTGACTTAACCCAAAAATTCCTGTTGCGTCTGAAAGCAGAAACTGGACCGATTACAACGGTATGTGTATTTTTTCCCTAGGCCATTCTGGATAAGCGTTTGGAGAAGCAGAATTGCGAACAATTTTTTGCCTTCTCAACCATTTCTTGCCTTCAAACTCCCATATCTCGCAAACGGATTGACCAAACCCAAAAATTCCTGCTGCGTCTGAAAGCAGAAACTCGCCCGATTACAACGGTATGCGTATTGATTCCCTAGGCCATTCTGGTTAATCGTTGGAGCAGCAGAATTGCGAAAAATCTGTTGCCTTCTCAACCATTTCTTAGCTTCAAAGTCCCATATCTCGCAAACGGATTGACCAAACCCAAAAATTCCAGCTGCGTCTGAAAGTAGAAACTCGCCCGATTACAACGGTATGCGTACTTTTTCCCTAGGCCATTCTGGTTAAGCGTTTGGAGCAGCAGAATTGCGAAAAATTTGTTCTCTCCTCAACCATTTCTTAGCTTCAAACTCCCATATCTCGCGAACGGATTGACATAACCCAAAAATTCCTATTGCATCTGAAAGTAGAAACTCGCCCGATTACAACGGTATGTGTATTTTTTCCCTAGGCCATTCTCGATAAGCGTTTGGAGAAGCAGAATTGCGAAAAATTTTTTGCCTTCTCAACCATTTCTTGGCTTCAAACTCCCATACCTCACGAACGGATTGACCTAACCCAAAAATTCCTATTGCATTTGAAAGTAGAAACTTGCCCGTTTACAACGGTATGTGTATTTTTTCCCTAGGCCATTCTGGATAAGCGTTTGGAGAAGCAGAATTGCGAAAAATTTGTTGTCTTCTCAACCATTTCTTGGCTTCAAACTCCCATATCTCGCGCACGGATTGATCTAACCCAAAAATTCCCGTTGCGTCTGAAAGTAGAAACTCGCCCGATTACAACGGTATGTGTATTTTCTCCATAGACCATTCTGGTTAAGCGTTTGGAGCAGCAGAAGTGCGAAGAATTTGTTGTCTTCTCAACCATTTCTTAGCTTCAAACTCCCATATCTCGCGAACGGATTGACCTAACCCAAAAATTCCTGTTGCGCCTGAAAGTAGAAACTCGCCCGATTACCACGGTGGGTGTATTTTTTCCCTAGGCCATTCTGGTTAAGCGTTGGAGCAGCAGAATTGCGAAAAATTTTTTGCCTTCTCAACCATTTCTTGGCTTCAAACTCCCATATCTCGCGCACGGATTGATCTAACCCAAAAATTCCCGTTGCGTCTGAAAGTAGAAACTCGCCCGATTACAACGGTATGTGTATTTTCTCCATAGACCATTCTGGTTAAGCGTTTGGAGCAGCAGAAGTGCGAAGAATTTGTTGTCTTCTCAACCATTTCTTAGCTTCAAACCCCCATATCTCGCGAACGGATTGACCTAACCCAAAAATTCCTGCTGCGTCTGAAAGTAGAAACTCGCCCGATTACAACGGTATGCGTATTGATACCCTAGGCCATTCTGGTTAAGCGTTTGGAGCAGCAGAATTGCCAAAAATTTTTTGCCTTCTCAACCATTTCTTAGCTTCAAAGTCCCATATCTCGCAAACGGATTGCCCAACCCCAAAAATTCCTGCTGCGCCTGAAAGTAGAAACTCGCCCGATTACAACGGTGTGCGTATTTTTTCCCTAGGCCATTCTGGTTAAGCGTTTGGAGCAGCAGAATTGCGAAAAATTTGTTCTCTCCTCAACCATTTCTTAGCTTCAAACTCCCACATCTCGCGAACGGATTGACCTAACCCAAAAATTCCTATTCCATCCGAAAGTAGAAACTCGCCCGATTACAGCAGTATCTGTATTTATTCCCTAAGCCATTCTGGATAAGCGTTTGGAGAAGCAGAATTGCGAAAAATTTTTTCCTGTATCAACCATTTCTTGGCTTCAAACTCCCATATCTCGCGAACGGATAGACCTAACCCAAAAATTCCTGTTGCGTCTGAAAGTAGAAACTCGCCCGATTACAACGGTATGTGTATTTTTTCCCTAGGCCATTCTGGTTAAGCGTTTGGAGCAGCAGAAGTGCGAAGAATTTGTTGTCTTCTCAACCATTTCTTAGCTTCAAACTCCCATATCTCGCGAACGGATTGACTAAACCCAAAAATTCCTATTGCATTGGAAAGTAGAAACTCGCCCGATTACAACGGTACGTGTATTTTTTCTCTAGTCCATTCTGGTTAAGCGTTTGGAGCAGCAGAATTGCGAAAAATTTGTTGCCTTCTCAACCATTTCTTGGCTTCAAACTCCCATATCTCGCGAACGGATTGACCTAACCCAAAAATTCCTGTTGCGTCTGAAAGTAGAAACTGGACCGATTACAACGGTATGTGTATTTTTTCCCTAGGCCATTCTGGTTAAGCGTTTGGAGCAGCAGAATTGCGAAAAATTTTTTGCTTTCTCAACCATTTCTTGGCTTCAAACTCCCATATCTCGCGAACGGATTGACCTAACCCAAAAATTCCTGCTGCGTCTGAAAGTAGAAACTCGCCCGATTACAACGGTATGTGTATTTTTTCCTTAGACCATTCTGGTTAAGCGTTTGGAGCAGCAGAAGTGCGAAAAATTTGTTGTCTTCCAACCATTTCTTAGCTTCAAACTCCCATATCTCGCGAACGGATTGACTAAACCCAAAAATTCCTATTGCATTTGAAAGTAGAAACTCGCCCGATTACAACGGTACGTGTATTTTTTCTCTAGGCCATTCTGGTTAAGCGTTTGGAGCAGCAGAATTGCGAAAAATTTGTTGTCTTCTCAAGCCTTTCTTAGCTTCAAACTCCCATATGTCGCGAACGAATTGACCTAACCCAAAAATTCCTATTGCATCTGAAAGTAGATACTCGCCCAATTACAACGGTATGTGTATATTTTCCCTATGCCATTCAGGATAAGCGGTTGGAGAAGCAGAATTGCGAAAAATTTTTTGCCATCTCAACCATTTCTTGGCTTCAAACTCCCATATCTCGCGAACGGATAGACCTAACCCAAAAATTCCTATTGCGTCTGAAAGTAGAAACTCGCTCGATTACAACGGTATGTGTATTTTTTCCCTAGGCCATTCTGGTTAAGCGTTTGGAGCAGCAGAATTGCGAAAAATTTTTTGCCTTCTCAACCATTTCTTGGCTACAAACTCCCATATCTCGCGCACGGATTGATCTAACCCAAAAATTCCCGTTGCGTCTGAAAGTAGAAACTCGCCCGATTACAACGGTATGTGTATTTTCTCCCTAGACCATTCTGGTTAAGCGTTTGGAGCAGCAGAAGTGCGAAGTATTTGTTGTCTTCTCAACCATTTCTTAGCTTCAAAATCCCATATCTCGCGAACGGATTGACCTAACACAAAAATTCCTGTTGCGCCTGAAAGTCGAAACTCGCCCGATTACCACGGTAGGTGTATTTTTTCCCTGGGCGATTCTGGTTAAGCGATTGGAGCAGCAGAAGTGCGAAAAATTTGTTGTCTTGTCAACCATTTCTTAGCTTCAAAGTCCCATATCTCGCGAACGGATTGACCTAACCAAAAATTCCTATTGTATCTGAAAGTAGAATCTCGCCCGATTACAACGGTATGTGTATTTTTTCCTTAGGCCATTCTGGTTAAGCGTTTGGAGCAGCAGAAGTGCGAAAAATTTATTGTCTTCTCAACCATTTCTTAACTTCAAACTCCCATATCTCGCGCACGGATTGATCTAACCCAAAAATTCCCGTTGCGTCTGAAAGTAGAAACTCGCCCGATTACAACGGTATGTGTGTTTTCTCCCTAGACCATTCTGGTTAAGCGTTTGGAGCAGCAGAATTGCGAAAAATTTGTTGCCTTCTCAACCATTTCTTGGCTTCAAACTCCCATATCTCGCGAACGGATTGACCTAACCCAAAAATTCCTTTTGCGTCTGAGAGTAGAAACTGGACCGATTACAACGGTATGTGTATTTTTTCCCTAGGCCATTGTGGTTATGCGTTTGGAGCAGCAGAAGTGCGAAATATTTTTTGCCTTCTCAACCATTTCTTAGCTTCAAAGTCCCATATCTCGCAAACGGATTGCCCAACCCCAAAAATTCCTGCTGCGCCTGAAAGTAGAAACTCGCCCGATTACAACGGTGTGCGTATTTTTTCCCTGGGCGATTCTGGTTAAGCGATTGGAGCAGCAGAATTGCGAAAAATTTGTTCTCTCCTCAACCATTTCTTAGCTTCAAACTCCCACATCTCGCGAACGGATTGACCTAACCCAAAAATTCCTATTCCATCCGAAAGTAGAAACTCGCCCGATTACAGCAGTATCTGTATTTATTCCCTAAGCCATTCTGGATAAGCGTTTGGAGAAGCAGAATTGCGAAAAATTTTTTCCTTTATCAACCATTTCTTGGCTTCAAACTCCCATATCTCGCGAACGGATAGACCTAACCCAAAAATTCCTGTTGCGTCTGAAAGTAGAAACTCGCCCGATTACAACGGTATGTGTATTTTTTCCCTAGGCCATTCTGGTTAAGCGTTTGGAGCAGCAGAATTGCGAAAAATTTTTTGCCTTCTCAACCATTTCTTGGCTACAAACTCCCATATCTCGCGCACGGATTGATCTAACCCAAAAATTCCCGTTGCGTCTGAAAGTAGAAACTCGCCCGATTACAACGGTATGTGTATTTTCTCCCTAGACCATTCTGGTTAAGCGCTTGGAGCAGCAGAAGTGCGAAGAATTTGTTGTCTTCTCAACCATTTCTTAGCTTCAAACTCCCATATCTCGCGAACGGATTGACCAAACCCAAAAATTCCTATTGCATTTGAAAGTAGAAACTCGCCCGATTACAACGGTACGTGTATTTTTTCTCTAGTCCATTCTGGTTAAGCGTTTGGAGCAGCAGAATTGCGAAAAATTTGTTGCCTTCTCAACCATTTCTTGGCTTCAAACTCCCATATCTCGCGAACGGATTGACCTAACCCAAAAATTCCTGTTGCGTCTGAAAGTAGAAACTGGACCGATTACAACGGTATGTGTATTTTTTCCCTAGGCCATTCTGGTTAAGCGTTTGGAGCAGCAGAATTGCCAAAAATTTTTTGCCTTCTCAACCATTTCTTAGCTTCAAAGTCCCATATCTCGCAAACGGATTGCCCAACCCCAAAAATTCCTGCTGCGCCTGAAAGTAGAAACTCGCCCGATTACAACGGTGTGCGTATTTTTTCCCTAGGCCATTCTGGTTAAGCGTTTGGAGCAGCAGAATTGCGAAAAATTTGTTCTCTCCTCAACCATTTCTTAGCTTCAAACTCCCACATCTCGCGAACGGATTGACCTAACCCAAAAATTCCTATTCCATCCGAAAGTAGAAACTCGCCCGATTACAGCAGTATCTGTATTTATTCCCTAAGCCATTCTGGATAAGCGTTTGGAGAAGCAGAATTGCGAAAAATTTTTTCCTTTATCAACCATTTCTTGGCTTCAAACTCCCATATCTCGCGAACGGATTGACCTAACCCAAAAATTCCTATTGCATCTGAAAGTAGGATCTCGCCCGATTACAACGGTATGTGTATTTTTTCCTTAGACCATTCTGGTTAAGCGTTGGGGCAGCAGAATTGCGAAAAATCTGTTGTCTTCTCAACCATTTCTTGGCTTCAAACTCACATATCTCGCGAACGGATTGACCTAACCTAAAAATTCCTATTGCATCTGAAAGTAGAAACTCGCCCGATTACAACGGTATGTGTATTTTTTCCCTAGGCCATTCTGGTTAAGCGTTTGGAGCAGCAGAAGTGCGAAAAATTTGTTGTCTTCTCAACCATTTCTTAGCTTCAAACTCCCATATCTCGCGAACGGATTGACTAAACCCAAAAATTCCTATTGCATTTGAAAGTAGAAACTCGCCCGATTACAACGGTACGTGTATTTTTTCTCTAGGCCATTCTGGTTAAGCGTTTGGAGCAGCAGAATTGCGAAAAATTTGTTGTCTTCTCAAGCATTTCTTAGCTTCAAACTCCCATATGTCGCGAACGAATTGACCTAACCCAAAAATTCCTATTGCATCTGAAAGTAGATACTCGCCCAATTACAACGGTATGTGTATATTTTCCCTATGCCATTCAGGATAAGCGGTTGGAGAAGCAGAATTGCGAAAAATTTTTTGCCATCTCAACCATTTCTTGGCTTCAAACTCCCATATCTCGCGAACGGATAGACCTAACCCAAAAATTCCTATTGCGTCTGAAAGTAGAAACTCGCTCGATTACAACGGTATGTGTATTTTTTCCCTAGGCCATTCTGGTTAAGCGTTTGGAGCAGCAGAATTGCGAAAAATTTTTTGCCTTCTCAACCATTTCTTGGCTACAAACTCCCATATCTCGCGCACGGATTGATCTAACCCAAAAATTCCCGTTGCGTCTGAAAGTAGAAACTGGACCGATTACAACGGTATGTGTATTTTTTCCCTAGGCCATTCTGGTTAAGCGTTTGGAGCAGCAGAAGTGCGAAGTAATTGTTGTCTTCTCAACCATTTCTTAACTTCAAACTCCCATATCTCGCGCACGGATTGATCTAACCCAAAAATTCCCGTTGCGTCTGAAAGTAGAAACTCGCCCGATTACAACGGTATGTGTGTTTTCTCCCTAGACCATTCTGGTTAAGCGTTTGGAGCAGCAGAATTGCGAAAAATTTGTTGCCTTCTCAACCATTTCTTGGCTTCAAACTCCCATATCTCGCGAACGGATTGACCTAACCCAAAAATTCCTTTTGCGTCTGAGAGTAGAAACTGGACCGATTACAACGGTATGTGTATTTTTTCCCTAGGCCATTCTGGTTAAGCGTTTGGAGCAGTAGAGGTACGAAAAATTTGTTGTCTCCTCAACCATTTCCTAGCTTCAAACACCATATCTCGCGAACGGATTGACCTAACCCAAAAATTCCTATTGCATCTGAAAGTAGAAACTCTCCCGGTTACAACGGTATGTGTATTTTTTCCCTAGGCCATTCTGGTTAAGCGTTTGGAGCAGCAGAATTGCGAAAAATTTTTTGCTTTCTCAACCATTTCTTGGCTTCAAACTCCCATATCTCGCGAACGGATTGACCTAACCCAAAAATTCCTGCTGCGTCTGAAAGTAGAAACTCGCCCGATTACAACGGTATGCGTTTTTTTTTCCCCAGGCCATTCTGGTTAAGCGTTTGAAGCAGCAGAATTGCGAAAAATTTGTTCTCTCCTCAACCATTTCTTAGATTCAAACTCCCATATCTCGCGAACGGATTGACCTAACCCAAAATTCCTATTGCATCTGAAAGTAGAAACTCGCCCGATTACAACGGTATCTGTATTTTTTCCCTAGGCCATTCTGGATAAGCGTTTGGAGAAGCAGAATTGCGAAAAATTTTTTGCCTTCTCAACCATTTCTTGGCTTCAAACTCCCACATCTCGCGAACGGATTGACCTAACCCAAAAATTCCTGTTGCGTCTGAAAGTAGAAACTGGACCCATTACAACGGTATGTGTATTTTTTCCCTAGGCCATTCTGGTTAAGCGTTTGGAGCAGTAGAGGTACGAAAATTTTGTTGTCTTCTCAACCATTTCTTAGCTTCAAACTCCCATATCTCGCGAACGGATTGACCTAACCCAAAAATTCCTATTGCATCTGAAAGTAGAAACTCGCCCGATTACAACGGTATGTGTACTTTTTCCCTAGGACAATCTGGTTTCGATTTTGGTGCAGCAGAATTGCGAAAAATTTTTTGCCTTGTCAACCATTGCTTGGCTTCAAACTCCCATATCACGCGAACGGATTGATATAACCCAAAAATTCCTGTTGCGTCTGAAAGTAGAAACTCGCACCATTACAACGGTATGTGTATTTTTTCCCTAGGCTATTCTGGTTAAGCGTTTGGAGCAGCAGAAGTGCGACAAATTTTGTGCCTTCTCAACCATTTCTTGGCTTCAAACTCCCATATCTCGCAAACGGATTGACATAACCCAAAAATTCCTATTGCAACAGAATGTAGAATCTCGCCCGATTACAATGGTATGTGTATTTTTTCCCTAGGCCATTCTGGTTAAGCGTTTGGAGCAGCAGAGTTGCGAAAAATTTGTTACCATCTCAACCATTTCTTAGCTTCAAACTCCCATATCTCGCGAACGCATTGTCCTAACCCACAAATTCCTATTGCATCTGAAAGTAGAAGCTCGTCCGATTACAACGGTATGTGTATTTTTTCCCTATGCCATTCTGGTTAAGCGTTTGGAGCAGCAGAATTGCGAAAAATTTTTTGCCTTCTCAAACATTTCATGGCTTCAAACTCCCATATGTCGCGAACGGATTGACCCAACCCAAAAATTCCTATTGCATCTGAAAGTAGAAGCTCGCCCGATTACAACGGTATGTGTATTGTTTCCCTATGCCATTCTGGTTAAGCGTTTGGAGCAGCAGAATTGCGAAAAATTTTTGCGTTCTCAACCATTTCTTGGCTTCAAACTCCCATATGTCGTGAACGGATTGACCTAACCCAAAAATTCCTGTTGCGTATGAAAGTAGAAACTCGCCCGAATACAACGGTATGTGTATTTTTTGCCTAGGCCATTCTGGTTAAGCGATTCGAGCAGCAGAACTGCGAAAAATTTGTTGTCTTGTCAACCATTGCTTGGCTTCAAACTCCCATATCACGCGAACGGATTGATATAACCCAAAAATTCCTGTTGCGTCTGAAAGTAGAAACTCGCACGATTACAACGGTATGTGTATTTTTTCCCTAGGCCATTCTGGTTAAGCGATTGCAGCTGCAGAAGTGCGAAAAATTTGTTGTCTTCTCAACCATTTCTTCGCTTCATAGTCCCATATCTCGCGAACGGATTGTCCTAACCCACAAATTCCTATTGCATCTGAAAGTAGAAACTCGTCCGATTACAACGGTATGTGTATTTTTTCCCTAGGCCATTCTGGCTAAGCGTTTGGAGCAGCAGAATTGCGAAAAATTTTTGCGTTCTCAACCATTTCTTGGCTTCAAACTCCCATATGACGCGAACGGATTGACCTAACCCAAAAATTCCTGTTGCGTATGAAAGTAGAGACTCGCCCGAATACAACGGTATGTGTATTTTTTCCCTAGGCCATTCTGGTTAAGCGATTGGAGCAGCAGAACTGCGAAAAATTTGTTGTCTTGTCAACCATTTCTTGGCTTCAAAGTCCCATATCTCGCGAACGGATTGACCTCACCCAAAAATTCCTATTGCATCTGAAAGTAGAAACTCGCCCGATTACAACGGTATGTGTATTTTTTCTCTATGCCATTCTGGTTAAGCGATTGGAGCAGCAGAATTGCGAAAAATTTTTTGCGTTCTCAACCATTTTTTGGCTTCAAACACCCATATCGCGCGAACGGATTGACCCACCCCAAAAATTCCTGTTGCGTCTGAAAGTAGAAACTCGCCCGATTACAACAGTATGTTTTTTTTTTCCCTAGGCCATTCTGGTTAAACGTTTGGAGAAGCAGAAGTGCGAAAAATTTGTGGCCTTCTCAACCATTTCTTGGCATCAAACTCCCATATGTCGCAAACGGATTGACCTAACCCAAAAATTCCTGTTGCGTATGAAAGTAGAAACTCGCCCGATTACAACGGTATGTGTATTTTTTCCCTAGGCCATTCTGGCTAAGCGTTTGGAGCAGCAGAATTGCGAAAAATTTTTGCGTTCTCAACCATTTCTTGGCTTCAAACTCCCATATGTCGCGAACGGATTGACCTAACCCAAAAATTCCTGTTGCGTATGAAAGTAGAAACTCGCCCGAATACAACGGTATGTGTATTTTTTCCCTAGGCCATTCTGGTTAAGCGATGGAGCAGCAGAACTGCGAAAAATTTGTTGTCTTGTCAACCATTTCTTAGCTTCAAAGTCCCATGTCTCGCGAACGGATTGACCTCACCCAAAAATTCCTATTGCATCTGAAAGTAGAAACTCGCCCGATTACAACGGTATGTGTATTTTTTCTCTATGCCATTCTCGTTAAGCGTTTGGAGCAGCAGAATTGCGAAAAATTGTTTGCCTTCTCAACCATTTCGTGGCTTCAAACTCCCATATCACGCGAAGGGATTGACCTAACCCAAAAATTCCTGTTGCTTCTCAAAGTAGAAACTCGCCCGATTAGAATGGTATGTGTATTTTTTCCCTAGGCCATTCTGGTTAAGCGATTGGAGCAGCAGAATTGCGAAAAATTTGTTACCATCTCAACCATTTCTTAGCTTCAAACTCCCATATCTCGCGAACGGATTGACCTCACCCAAAAATTCCTATTGCATCTGAAAGTAGAAACTCGCCCGATTACAACGGTATGTGTATTTTTTCTCTATGCCATTCTCGTTAAGCGTTTGGAGCAGCAGAATTGCGAAAAATTGTTTGCCTTCTCAACCATTTCTTGGCTTCAAACTCCCATATGTCGCGAACGGATTAACCTAACCCAAAAATTCCTGTTGCGTATGAAAGTAGAAACTCGCCCGATTACAACGGTATGTGTATTTTTTCCCTAGGCCATTCTGGTTAAGCGATTGGAGCAGCAGAAGTGCGAAGAATTTGTTGTCTTCTCAACCATTTCTTAGCTTCAAACTCCCATATCTCGCGAACGGATTGACTAAACCCAAAAATTCCTATTGCATTTGAAAGTAGAAACTCGCCCGATTACAACGGTATGTGTATTTTTTCTCTATGCCATTCTCGTTAAGCGTTTGGAGCAGCAGAATTGCGAAAAATTGTTTGCCTTCTCAACCATTTCTTGGCTTCAAACTCCCATATGTCGCGAACGGATTAACCTAACCCAAAAATTCCTGTTGCGTATGAAAGTAGAAACTCGCCCGATTACAACGGTATGTGTATTTTTTCCCTAGGCGATTCTGGTTAAGCGATTGGAGCAGCAGAAGTGCGAAAAATTTGTTGTCTTGTCAACCATTTCTTAGCTTCAAACTCCCATATCTCGCGAACGGATTGACCTATCCCAAAAATTCCTATTGCATCTGAAAGTAGAAACACGCACGATTGCAACTGTATGTGTATTGTTTCCCTAGGCCATTCAGGATAAGCGTTTGGAGCAGCAGAATTGCGAAAAATTTTCTGCCTTCTCAACCATTTCTTAGCTTCAAACTCCCATATCTCGCGAACGGATTGACCTAACCCAAAAATTCCTATTGCATCTGAAAGTAGAAACTCGCCCGATTACAACGGTATGTGTATTTTTTCCCTAGGCCATTCAGGATAAGCGTTTGAAGAAGCAGAATTGCCAAATATTTTCTGCCTTCTCAACCATTTCTTGGCTTCAAACTCCCATATCTCGCGAACGGATTGACATACCCCAAAAATTCCTGCTGCGTCTGAAAGTAGGAACTCGCCCGATTACAACGGTATGCGTATTTTTTCCCTAGGCCATTCTGGTTAAGCGATTGGAGCAGCAGATGTGCGAAAAATTTGTTGTCTTGTCAACCATTTCTTAGCTTCAAACTCCCATATCTCGCGAACGAATTTACTTAACCCAAAAATTCCTGCTGCGTCTGAAAGTAGAGACTAGCCCGATTACAACGGTATGCGTATTTTTTCCCTAGGCCATTCTGGTTAAGCGTTTGGAGCGGCAGAAGTGCGAAAAATTTTGTGCGTTCTCAACCATTTCTTGGCTTCAAACTCCCATATCTCGCGAACGGATTGACCTAACCCAAAAATTCCTATTGCATCTGAAAGTAGAAACTCGCCCGATTACAACGGTATGTGTATTTTTTCCCTAGGCCATTCTGGTTAAGCGTTTGGAGCAGCAGAATTGAGAAAAATTGGTTGCCTTCTCAACCATTTCTTGGCTTCATACTCCCATATCTCGCGAACGGATTGACCTAACCTAAAAATTCCTATTGCATCTGAAAGTAGAAACTCGCCCGATTACCACGGTAAGTGTATTTTTTCCCTAGGCGATTCTGGTTAAGCGATTGGAGCAGCAGAAGTGCGAAAAATTTGTTGTCTTGTCAACCATTTCTTAGCTTCAAACTCCCATATCTCACGCACGGACTGACCTAACCCAAAAATTCCTATTGCATCTGAAAGTAGAAACTCGCCCGATTACAACGGTATGCGTATTTTTTCCCTAGGCCATTCTGGTTAAGCGTTTGGAGTAGCAGCATTGCGAAAAATTTGTTGCCTTCTCAACCATTTCTTGGCTTCATACTCCCATTTCTCGCGAACGGATTGACCTAACCCAAAAATTCCTGTTGCATCTGAAAGTAGCAACTCGCCCGATTACCACGGTAGGTGTCTTTTTTTCCTAGGCGATTCTGGTTAAGCGATTGGAGCAGCAGATGTGCGAAAAATTTGTTTTCTTGTCAACCATTTCTTGGCTTCAAACTCCCATATCTCGCGAACGGATTGACCTAACCCAAACATTCCTGCTGCGTCTGAAAGTAGAAACTCGCCCGATTACAACGGTAGGCGTATTTTTTCCCTAGGCCATTATGGTTAAGCGATTGGAGCAGCAGATGTGCGAAAAATTTGTTGTCTTGTCAACAATTTCTTAGATTCAAACTCCCATATCTCGCGAACGAATTTACTTAACCCAAAAATTCCTGCTGCGTCTGAAAGTAGAAACTAGCCCGATTACAACGGTATGCGTATTTTTTCCCTAGGCCATTCTGCTTAAGCGATTGGAGCAGCAGAAGTGCGAAAAATTTGTTCTCTCCTCAACCATCTCTTAGCTTCAAACTCCCATATCTCGCGAACGGATTGACCTAACCCAAAAATTCCTATTGCATCTGAAAGTAGAAACTCGCCCGATTACAACGGTATGTGTATTTTTTCCCTAGGCCACTCAGGATAAGCGTTTGGAGAAGCAGAATTGCCAAAAATTTTCTGCCTTCTCAACCATTTCTTGGCTTCAAACTCCCATACCTTGCGAACGGATTGACCTAACCCAAAAATTCCTATTGCATCTGAAAGTAGAAACTCGCCCGACGACAACGGTATATGTATTTTTTCCCTAGGCCATTCTGGTTAAGCGTTTGGAGCAGCAGATTTGCGAAAAATTTGTTGCCTTCTCAACCATTTCTTGGCTTCATACTCCCATATCTCGCGAACGGCTTGACCTAACCCAAAAATTCCTATTGCATCTGAAAGTAGAAACTCGCCCGATTACCACGGTAGGTGTATTTTTTCCCTAGGCGATTCTGGTTAAGCAATTGGAGCAGCAGATGTGCGAAAAATTTGTTTTCTTGTCAACCATTTCTTAGCTTCAAACTCCCATATCTCGCGAACGGATTGACCGACCCCAAAAATTCCTGCTGTGTCTGAAAGTAGAAACTAGCCCGATTACCACGGTAGGTGAATTTTTTCCCTAGGCGATTCTGGTTAAGCGATTGGAGCAGCAGATGTGCGAAAAATTTGTTTTCTTGTCAACCATTTCTTAGCTTCAAACTCCCATATCTCGCGAACGGATTGACCTAACCCAAAAATTCCTGCTGCGTCTGAAAGTAGAAACTAGCCCGGTTACAACGGTATGCGTATTTTTTCCCTAGGCCATTCTGGTTAAGCGATTGGAGCAGCAGAAGTGCGAAAAATTTGTTGTCTTGTCAACCATTTCTTAGCTTCAAACTCCCATGTCTCGCGAACGGACTGACCTAACCCAAAAATTCCTATTGCATCTGAAAGTAGAAACTCGCCCGATTCCAAAGGTATGCGTATTTTTTCCCTAGGTCATTCTGGTTAAGCGATTGGAGAAGCAGAAGTGCGAAAAATTTGTTCTCTCCTCAACCATCTCTTAGCTTCAAACTTCCATATCTCGCGAACGGATTGACCTAACCCAAAAATTCCTATTGCATCTGAAAGTAGAAACTCGCCCGATTACAACGGTAAGTGTATTTTTTCCCTAGGCCATTCTGGTTAAGCGTTTGGAGCAGCAGAATTGCGAAAAATTTGTTGCCTTCTCAACCATTTCTTGGCTTCATACTCCCATATCTCGCGAACGGATTGACTTAACCCAAAAATTCCTGTTGCTTCTGAAAGTAGAAACTCGCCCGATTACCACGGTAGGTGTATTTTTTCCCTAGGCGATTCTGGTTAAGCGATTGGAGCAGCAGATGTGCGAAAAATTTGTTTTCTTGTCAACCATTTCTTAGCTTCAAACTCCCATATCTCGCGAACGGATTGACCTAACCCAAAAATTCCTGCTGCGTCTGAAAGTAGAAACTAGCCCGATTACAACGGTATGTGTATTTTTTCCCTAGGCCATTCAGGATAAGCGTTTGGAGAAGCAGAATTGCGAAAAATTTGTTGCCTTCTCAACCATTTCTTGGCTTCAAACTCCCATATCTCGCGAACGGATTGACCAAACCCAAAAATTCCTGTTGCGTCGGAAAGTAGAAACTCGCCCGATTACAACGGTATGTGTATTTTTTCCCTAGGCCATTCTGGTTAAGCGTTTGGAGCAGCAGAATTGCGAAAAATTTGTTGCCATCTCAACCATTTCTTGGCTTCAAACTCCCATATCTCGCGAACGGATTGACCTAACCCAAAAATTCCTGTTGCGTCTGAAAGTAGAAACTGGACCGATTACAACGGTATGTGTATTTTCTCCCTAGACCATTCTGGTTAAGCGTTTGGAGCAGCAGAAGTGCGAAGAATTTGTTGTCTTCTCAACCATTTCTTAGCTTCAAACTCCCATATCTCGCGAACGGATTGACCTAACCCAAAAATTCCTATTGCATCTGAAAGTAGAAACTCGCCCGATGACAACGGTATATGTATTTTTTCCCTAGGCCATTCTGGTTAAGCGTTTGGAGCAGCAGATTTGCGAAAAATTTGTTGCCTTCTCAACCATTTCTTGGCTTCATACTCCCATATCTCGCGAACGGCTTGACCTAACCCAAAAATTCCTATTGCATCTGAAAGTAGCAAACTCGCCCGATTACCACGGTAGGTGTATTTTTTCCCTAGGCGATTCTGGTTAATCAATTGGAGCAGCAGATGTGCGAAAAATTTGTTTTCTTGTCAACCATTTCTTAGCTTCAAACTCCCATATCTCGCGAACGGATTGACCGACCCCAAAAATTCCTGCTGCGTCTGAAAGTAGAAACTAGCCCGATTACCACGGTAGGTGAATTTTTTCCCTAGGCGATTCTGGTTAAGCGATTGGAGCAGCAGATGTGCGAAAAATTTGTTTTCTTGTCAACCATTTCTTAGCTTCAAACTCCCATATCTCGCGAACGGATTGACCTAACCCAAAAATTCCTGCTGCGTCTGAAAGTAGAAACTAGCCCGGTTACAACGGTATGCGTATTTTTTCCCTAGGCCATTCTGGTTAAGCGATTGGAGCAGCAGAAGTGCGAAAAATTTGTTGTCTTGTCAACCATTTCTTAGCTTCAAACTCCCATGTCTCGCGAACGGACTGACCTAACCCAAAAATTCCTATTGCATCTGAAAGTAGAAACTCGCCCGATTCCAAAGGTATGCGTATTTTTTCCCTAGGTCATTCTGGTTAAGCGATTGGAGAAGCAGAAGTGCGAAAAATTTGTTCTCTCCTCAACCATCTCTTAGCTTCAAACTTCCATATCTCGCGAACGGATTGACCTAACCCAAAAATTCCTATTGCATCTGAAAGTAGAAACTCGCCCGATTACAACGGTAAGTGTATTTTTTCCCTAGGCCATTCTGGTTAAGCGTTTGGAGCAGCAGAATTGCGAAAAATTTGTTGCCTTCTCAACCATTTCTTGGTTTCATACTCCCATATCTCGCGAACGGATTGACTTAACCCAAAAATTCCTGTTGCTTCTGAAAGTAGAAACTCGCCCGATTACCACGGTAGGTGTATTTTTTCCCTAGGCGATTCTGGTTAAGCGATTGGAGCAGCAGATGTGCGAAAAATTTGTTTTCTTGTCAATCATTTCTTAGCTTCAAACTCCCATATCTCGCGAACGGATTGACCTAACCCAAAAATTCCTGCTGCGTCTGAAAGTAGAAACTAGCCCGATTACAACGGTATGTGTATTTTTTCCCTAGGCCAATCTGGTTAAGCGTTGGAGCAGCAGAATTGCGAAAAATCTGTTGCCTTCTCAACCATTTCTTAGCTTCAAAGTCCCATATCTCGCAAACGGATTGACCTAACCCAAAAATTCCTATTGCATCTGAAAGTAGAAACTCGCCCGATTACAACGGTATGTGTATTTTTTCCCTAGGCCATTCAGGATAAGCGTTTGGAGAAGCAGAATTGCGAAAAATTTGTTGCCTTCTCAACCATTTCTTGGCTTCAAACTCCCATATCTCGCGAACGGATTGACCAAACCCAAAAATTCCTGTTGCGTCTGAAAGTAGAAACTCGCCCGATTACAACGGTATGTGTATTTTTTCCCTAGGCCATTCTGGTTAAGCGTTTGGAGCAGCAGAATTGCGAAAAATTTGTTGCCTTCTCAACCATTTCTTGGCTTCAAACTCCCATATCTCGCGAACGGATTGACCTAACCCAAAAATTCCTGTTGCGTCTGAAAGTAGAAACTGGACCGATTACAACGGTATGTGTATTTTCTCCCTAGACCATTCTGGTTAAGCGTTTGGAGCAGCAGAAGTGCGAAGAATTTGTTGTCTTCTCAACCATTTCTTAGCTTCAAACTCCCATATCTCGCGAACGGATTGACCTAACCCAAAAATTCCTATTACATCTGAAAGTAGAAACTCGCCCGATTACAACGGTATGTGTATTTTTTCCCTAGGCCAATCTGGTTAAGCGTTGGAGCAGCAGAATTGCGAAAAATCTGTTGCCTTCTCAACCATTACTTAGCTTCAAAGTCCCATATCTCGCAAACGGATTGACCTAACCCAAAAATTCCTATTGCATCTGAAAGTAGAAACTCGCCCGATTACAACGGTATGTGTATTTTTTCCCTAGGCCATTCTGGATAAGCGTTTGGAGAAGCAGAATTGCGAAAAATTTTTTGCCTTCTCAACCATTTCTTGGCTTCAAACTCCCATACCTCGCGAACGGATTGGCCTAACCCAAAAATTCCTATTGCATTTGAAATTAGAAACTTGCCCGTTTACAACGGTATGTGTATTTTTTCCCTAGGCCATTCTGTTTAAGCGTTTGGAGCAGAAGAATTGCGAAAAATTTGTTGTCTTCTCAAGCATTTCTTAGCTTCAAACTCCCATATGTCGCGAACGAATTGACCTAAGCCAAAAATTCCTATTGCATCTGAAAGTAGATACTCGCCCAATTACAACGGTATGTGTATTTTTTCCCTATGCCATTCAGGATAAGCGTTTGGAGAAGCAGAATTGCGAAAAATTTGTTGCCTTCTCAACCATTTCTTGGCATCAAACTCCCATATCTCGCGAACGGATTGACCTAACCCAAAAATTCCTGTTGCGTCTGAAAGTAGAAACTCGCCCGATTACAACGGTATGTGTATTTTTTCCCTAGGCCATTCTGGTTAAGCGTTTGGAGCAGCAGAATTGCGAAAAATTTGTTGCCTTCTCAACCATTTCTTAGCTTCAAACTCCCATATCTCGCGAACGGATTGACCTAGCCCAAAAATTCCTATTGCGTCTGAAAGTAGAAACTCGCCCGATTACCACGGTAGGTGTATTTTTTCCCTAGGCGATTCTGGTTAAGCAATTGGAGCAGCAGATGTGCGAAAAATTTGTTTTCTTGTCAACCATTTCTTAGCTTCAAACTCCCATATCTCGCGAACGGATTGACCGACCCCAAAAATTCCTGCTGCGTCTGAAAGTAGAAACTAGCCCGATTACCACGGTAGGTGAATTTTTTCCCTAGGCGATTCTGGTTAAGCGATTGGAGCAGCAGATGTGCGAAAAATTTGTTTTCTTGTCAACCATTTCTTAGCTTCAAACTCCCATATCTCGCGAACGGATTGACCTAACCCAAAAATTCCTGCTGCGTCTGAAAGTAGAAACTAGCCCGGTTACAACGGTATGCGTATTTTTTCCCTAGGCCATTCTGATTAAGCGATTGGAGCAGCAGAAGTGCGAAAAATTTGTTGTCTTGTCAACCATTTCTTAGCTTCAAACTCCCATGTCTCGCGAACGGACTGACCTAACCCAAAAATTCCTATTGCATCTGAAAGTAGAAACTCGCCCGTTTCCAAAGGTATGCGTATTTTTTCCCTAGGTCATTCTGGTTAAGCGATTGGAGAAGCAGAAGTGCGAAAAATTTGTTCTCTCCTCAACCATCTCTTAGCTTCAAACTTCCATATCTCGCGAACGGATTGACCTAACCCAAAAATTCCTATTGCATCTGAAAGTAGAAACTCGCCCGATTACAACGGTAAGTGTATTTTTTCCCTAGGCCATTCTGGTTAAGCGTTTGGAGCAGCAGAATTGCGAAAAATTTGTTGCCTTCTCAACCATTTCTTGGCTTCATACTCCCATATCTCGCGAACGGATTGACTTAACCCAAAAATTCCTGTTGCTTCTGAAAGTAGAAACTCGCCCGATTACCACGGTAGGTGTATTTTTTCCCTAGGCGATTCTGGTTAAGCGATTGGAGCAGCAGATGTGCGAAAAATTTGTTTTCTTGTCAACCATTTCTTAGCTTCAAACTCCCATATCTCGCGAACGGATTGACCTAACCCAAAAATTCCTGCTGCGTCTGAAAGTAGAAACTAGCCCGATTACAACGGTATGTGTATTTTTTCCCTAGGCCAATCTGGTTAAGCGTTGGAGCAGCAGAATTGCGAAAAATCTGTTGCCTTCTCAACCATTTCTTAGCTTCAAAGTCCCATATCTCGCAAACGGATTGACCTAACCCAAAAATTCCTATTGCATCTGAAAGTAGAAACTAGCCCGATTACAACGGTATGTGTATTTTTTCCCTAGGCCATTCAGGATAAGCGTTTGGAGAAGCAGAATTGCGAAAAATTTGTTGCCTTCTCAACCATTTCTTGGCTTCAAACTCCCATATCTCGCGAACGGATTGACCAAACCCAAAAATTCCTGTTGCGTCTGAAAGTAGAAACTCGCCCGATTACAACGGTATGTGTATTTTTTCCCTAGGCCATTCTGGTTAAGCGTTTGGAGCAGCAGAATTGCGAAAAATTTGTTGCCTTCTCAACCATTTCTTGGCTTCAAAGTCCCATATCTCGCAAACGGATTGACCTAACCCAAAAATTCCTATTGCATCTGAAAGTAGAAACTCGCCCGATTACAACGGTATGTGTATTTTTTCCCTAGGCCATTCTGGATAAGCGTTTGGAGAAGCAGAATTGCGAAAAATTTTTTGCCTTCTCAACCATTTCTTGGCTTCAAACTCCCATACCTCGCGAACGGATTGGCCTAACCCAAAAATTCCTATTGCATTTGAAATTAGAAACTTGCCCGTTTACAACGGTATGTGTATTTTTTCCCTAGGCCATTCTGTTTAAGCGTTTGGAGCAGAAGAATTGCGAAAAATTTGTTGTCTTCTCAAGCATTTCTTAGCTTCAAACTCCCATATGTCGCGAACGAATTGACCTAAGCCAAAAATTCCTGCTGCGTCTGAAAGTAGAAACTCGCCCGATTAGAACGGTATGTGTATTTTTTCCCTACGCCATTCTGGATAAGCGTTTGGAGAAGCAGAATTGCGAAAAATTTTTTGCCTTCTCAACCATTTCTTGGCTTCAAACTCCCATATCTCGCGAACGGATTGACTTAACCCAAAAATTCCTGTTGCGTCTGAAAGCAGAAACTGGACCGATTACAACGGTATGTGTATTTTTTCCCTAGGCCATTCTGGATAAGCGTTTGGAGAAGCAGAATTGCGAACAATTTTTTGCCTTCTCAACCATTTCTTGCCTTCAAACTCCCATATCTCGCAAACGGATTGACCAAACCCAAAAATTCCTGCTGCGTCTGAAAGCAGAAACTCGCCCGATTACAACGGTATGCGTATTGATTCCCTAGGCCATTCTGGTTAATCGTTGGAGCAGCAGAATTGCGAAAAATCTGTTGCCTTCTCAACCATTTCTTAGCTTCAAAGTCCCATATCTCGCAAACGGATTGACCAAACCCAAAAATTCCAGCTGCGTCTGAAAGTAGAAACTCGCCCGATTACAACGGTATGCGTACTTTTTCCCTAGGCCATTCTGGTTAAGCGTTTGGAGCAGCAGAATTGCGAAAAATTTGTTCTCTCCTCAACCATTTCTTAGCTTCAAACTCCCATATCTCGCGAACGGATTGACATAACCCAAAAATTCCTATTGCATCTGAAAGTAGAAACTCGCCCGATTACAACGGTATGTGTATTTTTTCCCTAGGCCATTCTCGATAAGCGTTTGGAGAAGCAGAATTGCGAAAAATTTTTTGCCTTCTCAACCATTTCTTGGCTTCAAACTCCCATACCTCACGAACGGATTGACCTAACCCAAAAATTCCTATTGCATTTGAAAGTAGAAACTTGCCCGTTTACAACGGTATGTGTATTTTTTCCCTAGGCCATTCTGGATAAGCGTTTGGAGAAGCAGAATTGCGAAAAATTTGTTGTCTTCTCAACCATTTCTTGGCTTCAAACTCCCATATCTCGCGCACGGATTGATCTAACCCAAAAATTCCCGTTGCGTCTGAAAGTAGAAACTCGCCCGATTACAACGGTATGTGTATTTTCTCCATAGACCATTCTGGTTAAGCGTTTGGAGCAGCAGAAGTGCGAAGAATTTGTTGTCTTCTCAACCATTTCTTAGCTTCAAACTCCCATATCTCGCGAACGGATTGACCTAACCCAAAAATTCCTGTTGCGCCTGAAAGTAGAAACTCGCCCGATTACCACGGTGGGTGTATTTTTTCCCTAGGCCATTCTGGTTAAGCGTTGGAGCAGCAGAATTGCGAAAAATTTTTTGCCTTCTCAACCATTTCTTGGCTTCAAACTCCCATATCTCGCGCACGGATTGATCTAACCCAAAAATTCCCGTTGCGTCTGAAAGTAGAAACTCGCCCGATTACAACGGTATGTGTATTTTCTCCATAGACCATTCTGGTTAAGCGTTTGGAGCAGCAGAAGTGCGAAGAATTTGTTGTCTTCTCAACCATTTCTTAGCTTCAAACCCCCATATCTCGCGAACGGATTGACCTAACCCAAAAATTCCTGCTGCGTCTGAAAGTAGAAACTCGCCCGATTACAACGGTATGCGTATTGATACCCTAGGCCATTCTGGTTAAGCGTTTGGAGCAGCAGAATTGCCAAAAATTTTTTGCCTTCTCAACCATTTCTTGGCTTCAAACTCCCATATCTCGCGAACGGATTGACCTAACCCAAAAATTCCTGTTGCGTCTGAAAGTAGAAACTGGACCGATTACAACGGTATGTGTATTTTTTCCCTAGGCCATTCTGGTTAAGCGTTTGGAGCAGCAGAATTGCGAAAAATTTTTTGCTTTCTCAACCATTTCTTGGCTTCAAACTCCCATATCTCGCGAACGGATTGACCTAACCCAAAAATTCCTGCTGCGTCTGAAAGTAGAAACTCGCCCGATTACAACGGTATGTGTATTTTTTCCTTAGACCATTCTGGTTAAGCGTTTGGAGCAGCAGAAGTGCGAAAAATTTGTTGTCTTCCAACCATTTCTTAGCTTCAAACTCCCATATCTCGCGAACGGATTGACTAAACCCAAAAATTCCTATTGCATTTGAAAGTAGAAACTCGCCCGATTACAACGGTACGTGTATTTTTTCTCTAGGCCATTCTGGTTAAGCGTTTGGAGCAGCAGAATTGCGAAAAATTTGTTGTCTTCTCAAGCCTTTCTTAGCTTCAAACTCCCATATGTCGCGAACGAATTGACCTAACCCAAAAATTCCTATTGCATCTGAAAGTAGATACTCGCCCAATTACAACGGTATGTGTATATTTTCCCTATGCCATTCAGGATAAGCGGTTGGAGAAGCAGAATTGCGAAAA
The DNA here is from genome assembly GCF_051014685.1 of Ptiloglossa arizonensis. NCBI lineage: Eukaryota > Metazoa > Arthropoda > Insecta > Hymenoptera > Colletidae > Ptiloglossa > Ptiloglossa arizonensis. The sequence goes on from NW_027478559.1 coordinate 306,337, forward strand.
ATTTTTTGCCATCTCAACCATTTCTTGGCTTCAAACTCCCATATCTCGCGAACGGATAGACCTAACCCAAAAATTCCTATTGCGTCTGAAAGTAGAAACTCGCTCGATTACAACGGTATGTGTATTTTTTCCCTAGGCCATTCTGGTTAAGCGTTTGGAGCAGCAGAATTGCGAAAAATTTTTTGCCTTCTCAACCATTTCTTGGCTACAAACTCCCATATCTCGCGCACGGATTGATCTAACCCAAAAATTCCCGTTGCGTCTGAAAGTAGAAACTCGCCCGATTACAACGGTATGTGTATTTTCTCCCTAGACCATTCTGGTTAAGCGTTTGGAGCAGCAGAAGTGCGAAGTATTTGTTGTCTTCTCAACCATTTCTTAGCTTCAAAATCCCATATCTCGCGAACGGATTGACCTAACACAAAAATTCCTGTTGCGCCTGAAAGTCGAAACTCGCCCGATTACCACGGTAGGTGTATTTTTTCCCTGGGCGATTCTGGTTAAGCGATTGGAGCAGCAGAAGTGCGAAAAATTTGTTGTCTTGTCAACCATTTCTTAGCTTCAAAGTCCCATATCTCGCGAACGGATTGACCTAACCAAAAATTCCTATTGTATCTGAAAGTAGAATCTCGCCCGATTACAACGGTATGTGTATTTTTTCCTTAGGCCATTCTGGTTAAGCGTTTGGAGCAGCAGAAGTGCGAAAAATTTATTGTCTTCTCAACCATTTCTTAACTTCAAACTCCCATATCTCGCGCACGGATTGATCTAACCCAAAAATTCCCGTTGCGTCTGAAAGTAGAAACTCGCCCGATTACAACGGTATGTGTGTTTTCTCCCTAGACCATTCTGGTTAAGCGTTTGGAGCAGCAGAATTGCGAAAAATTTGTTGCCTTCTCAACCATTTCTTGGCTTCAAACTCCCATATCTCGCGAACGGATTGACCTAACCCAAAAATTCCTTTTGCGTCTGAGAGTAGAAACTGGACCGATTACAACGGTATGTGTATTTTTTCCCTAGGCCATTGTGGTTATGCGTTTGGAGCAGCAGAAGTGCGAAATATTTTTTGCCTTCTCAACCATTTCTTAGCTTCAAAGTCCCATATCTCGCAAACGGATTGCCCAACCCCAAAAATTCCTGCTGCGCCTGAAAGTAGAAACTCGCCCGATTACAACGGTGTGCGTATTTTTTCCCTGGGCGATTCTGGTTAAGCGATTGGAGCAGCAGAATTGCGAAAAATTTGTTCTCTCCTCAACCATTTCTTAGCTTCAAACTCCCACATCTCGCGAACGGATTGACCTAACCCAAAAATTCCTATTCCATCCGAAAGTAGAAACTCGCCCGATTACAGCAGTATCTGTATTTATTCCCTAAGCCATTCTGGATAAGCGTTTGGAGAAGCAGAATTGCGAAAAATTTTTTCCTTTATCAACCATTTCTTGGCTTCAAACTCCCATATCTCGCGAACGGATAGACCTAACCCAAAAATTCCTGTTGCGTCTGAAAGTAGAAACTCGCCCGATTACAACGGTATGTGTATTTTTTCCCTAGGCCATTCTGGTTAAGCGTTTGGAGCAGCAGAATTGCGAAAAATTTTTTGCCTTCTCAACCATTTCTTGGCTACAAACTCCCATATCTCGCGCACGGATTGATCTAACCCAAAAATTCCCGTTGCGTCTGAAAGTAGAAACTCGCCCGATTACAACGGTATGTGTATTTTCTCCCTAGACCATTCTGGTTAAGCGCTTGGAGCAGCAGAAGTGCGAAGAATTTGTTGTCTTCTCAACCATTTCTTAGCTTCAAACTCCCATATCTCGCGAACGGATTGACCAAACCCAAAAATTCCTATTGCATTTGAAAGTAGAAACTCGCCCGATTACAACGGTACGTGTATTTTTTCTCTAGTCCATTCTGGTTAAGCGTTTGGAGCAGCAGAATTGCGAAAAATTTGTTGCCTTCTCAACCATTTCTTGGCTTCAAACTCCCATATCTCGCGAACGGATTGACCTAACCCAAAAATTCCTGTTGCGTCTGAAAGTAGAAACTGGACCGATTACAACGGTATGTGTATTTTTTCCCTAGGCCATTCTGGTTAAGCGTTTGGAGCAGCAGAATTGCCAAAAATTTTTTGCCTTCTCAACCATTTCTTAGCTTCAAAGTCCCATATCTCGCAAACGGATTGCCCAACCCCAAAAATTCCTGCTGCGCCTGAAAGTAGAAACTCGCCCGATTACAACGGTGTGCGTATTTTTTCCCTAGGCCATTCTGGTTAAGCGTTTGGAGCAGCAGAATTGCGAAAAATTTGTTCTCTCCTCAACCATTTCTTAGCTTCAAACTCCCACATCTCGCGAACGGATTGACCTAACCCAAAAATTCCTATTCCATCCGAAAGTAGAAACTCGCCCGATTACAGCAGTATCTGTATTTATTCCCTAAGCCATTCTGGATAAGCGTTTGGAGAAGCAGAATTGCGAAAAATTTTTTCCTTTATCAACCATTTCTTGGCTTCAAACTCCCATATCTCGCGAACGGATTGACCTAACCCAAAAATTCCTATTGCATCTGAAAGTAGGATCTCGCCCGATTACAACGGTATGTGTATTTTTTCCTTAGACCATTCTGGTTAAGCGTTGGGGCAGCAGAATTGCGAAAAATCTGTTGTCTTCTCAACCATTTCTTGGCTTCAAACTCACATATCTCGCGAACGGATTGACCTAACCTAAAAATTCCTATTGCATCTGAAAGTAGAAACTCGCCCGATTACAACGGTATGTGTATTTTTTCCCTAGGCCATTCTGGTTAAGCGTTTGGAGCAGCAGAAGTGCGAAAAATTTGTTGTCTTCTCAACCATTTCTTAGCTTCAAACTCCCATATCTCGCGAACGGATTGACTAAACCCAAAAATTCCTATTGCATTTGAAAGTAGAAACTCGCCCGATTACAACGGTACGTGTATTTTTTCTCTAGGCCATTCTGGTTAAGCGTTTGGAGCAGCAGAATTGCGAAAAATTTGTTGTCTTCTCAAGCATTTCTTAGCTTCAAACTCCCATATGTCGCGAACGAATTGACCTAACCCAAAAATTCCTATTGCATCTGAAAGTAGATACTCGCCCAATTACAACGGTATGTGTATATTTTCCCTATGCCATTCAGGATAAGCGGTTGGAGAAGCAGAATTGCGAAAAATTTTTTGCCATCTCAACCATTTCTTGGCTTCAAACTCCCATATCTCGCGAACGGATAGACCTAACCCAAAAATTCCTATTGCGTCTGAAAGTAGAAACTCGCTCGATTACAACGGTATGTGTATTTTTTCCCTAGGCCATTCTGGTTAAGCGTTTGGAGCAGCAGAATTGCGAAAAATTTTTTGCCTTCTCAACCATTTCTTGGCTACAAACTCCCATATCTCGCGCACGGATTGATCTAACCCAAAAATTCCCGTTGCGTCTGAAAGTAGAAACTGGACCGATTACAACGGTATGTGTATTTTTTCCCTAGGCCATTCTGGTTAAGCGTTTGGAGCAGCAGAAGTGCGAAGTAATTGTTGTCTTCTCAACCATTTCTTAACTTCAAACTCCCATATCTCGCGCACGGATTGATCTAACCCAAAAATTCCCGTTGCGTCTGAAAGTAGAAACTCGCCCGATTACAACGGTATGTGTGTTTTCTCCCTAGACCATTCTGGTTAAGCGTTTGGAGCAGCAGAATTGCGAAAAATTTGTTGCCTTCTCAACCATTTCTTGGCTTCAAACTCCCATATCTCGCGAACGGATTGACCTAACCCAAAAATTCCTTTTGCGTCTGAGAGTAGAAACTGGACCGATTACAACGGTATGTGTATTTTTTCCCTAGGCCATTCTGGTTAAGCGTTTGGAGCAGTAGAGGTACGAAAAATTTGTTGTCTCCTCAACCATTTCCTAGCTTCAAACACCATATCTCGCGAACGGATTGACCTAACCCAAAAATTCCTATTGCATCTGAAAGTAGAAACTCTCCCGGTTACAACGGTATGTGTATTTTTTCCCTAGGCCATTCTGGTTAAGCGTTTGGAGCAGCAGAATTGCGAAAAATTTTTTGCTTTCTCAACCATTTCTTGGCTTCAAACTCCCATATCTCGCGAACGGATTGACCTAACCCAAAAATTCCTGCTGCGTCTGAAAGTAGAAACTCGCCCGATTACAACGGTATGCGTTTTTTTTTCCCCAGGCCATTCTGGTTAAGCGTTTGAAGCAGCAGAATTGCGAAAAATTTGTTCTCTCCTCAACCATTTCTTAGATTCAAACTCCCATATCTCGCGAACGGATTGACCTAACCCAAAATTCCTATTGCATCTGAAAGTAGAAACTCGCCCGATTACAACGGTATCTGTATTTTTTCCCTAGGCCATTCTGGATAAGCGTTTGGAGAAGCAGAATTGCGAAAAATTTTTTGCCTTCTCAACCATTTCTTGGCTTCAAACTCCCACATCTCGCGAACGGATTGACCTAACCCAAAAATTCCTGTTGCGTCTGAAAGTAGAAACTGGACCCATTACAACGGTATGTGTATTTTTTCCCTAGGCCATTCTGGTTAAGCGTTTGGAGCAGTAGAGGTACGAAAATTTTGTTGTCTTCTCAACCATTTCTTAGCTTCAAACTCCCATATCTCGCGAACGGATTGACCTAACCCAAAAATTCCTATTGCATCTGAAAGTAGAAACTCGCCCGATTACAACGGTATGTGTACTTTTTCCCTAGGACAATCTGGTTTCGATTTTGGTGCAGCAGAATTGCGAAAAATTTTTTGCCTTGTCAACCATTGCTTGGCTTCAAACTCCCATATCACGCGAACGGATTGATATAACCCAAAAATTCCTGTTGCGTCTGAAAGTAGAAACTCGCACCATTACAACGGTATGTGTATTTTTTCCCTAGGCTATTCTGGTTAAGCGTTTGGAGCAGCAGAAGTGCGACAAATTTTGTGCCTTCTCAACCATTTCTTGGCTTCAAACTCCCATATCTCGCAAACGGATTGACATAACCCAAAAATTCCTATTGCAACAGAATGTAGAATCTCGCCCGATTACAATGGTATGTGTATTTTTTCCCTAGGCCATTCTGGTTAAGCGTTTGGAGCAGCAGAGTTGCGAAAAATTTGTTACCATCTCAACCATTTCTTAGCTTCAAACTCCCATATCTCGCGAACGCATTGTCCTAACCCACAAATTCCTATTGCATCTGAAAGTAGAAGCTCGTCCGATTACAACGGTATGTGTATTTTTTCCCTATGCCATTCTGGTTAAGCGTTTGGAGCAGCAGAATTGCGAAAAATTTTTTGCCTTCTCAAACATTTCATGGCTTCAAACTCCCATATGTCGCGAACGGATTGACCCAACCCAAAAATTCCTATTGCATCTGAAAGTAGAAGCTCGCCCGATTACAACGGTATGTGTATTGTTTCCCTATGCCATTCTGGTTAAGCGTTTGGAGCAGCAGAATTGCGAAAAATTTTTGCGTTCTCAACCATTTCTTGGCTTCAAACTCCCATATGTCGTGAACGGATTGACCTAACCCAAAAATTCCTGTTGCGTATGAAAGTAGAAACTCGCCCGAATACAACGGTATGTGTATTTTTTGCCTAGGCCATTCTGGTTAAGCGATTCGAGCAGCAGAACTGCGAAAAATTTGTTGTCTTGTCAACCATTGCTTGGCTTCAAACTCCCATATCACGCGAACGGATTGATATAACCCAAAAATTCCTGTTGCGTCTGAAAGTAGAAACTCGCACGATTACAACGGTATGTGTATTTTTTCCCTAGGCCATTCTGGTTAAGCGATTGCAGCTGCAGAAGTGCGAAAAATTTGTTGTCTTCTCAACCATTTCTTCGCTTCATAGTCCCATATCTCGCGAACGGATTGTCCTAACCCACAAATTCCTATTGCATCTGAAAGTAGAAACTCGTCCGATTACAACGGTATGTGTATTTTTTCCCTAGGCCATTCTGGCTAAGCGTTTGGAGCAGCAGAATTGCGAAAAATTTTTGCGTTCTCAACCATTTCTTGGCTTCAAACTCCCATATGACGCGAACGGATTGACCTAACCCAAAAATTCCTGTTGCGTATGAAAGTAGAGACTCGCCCGAATACAACGGTATGTGTATTTTTTCCCTAGGCCATTCTGGTTAAGCGATTGGAGCAGCAGAACTGCGAAAAATTTGTTGTCTTGTCAACCATTTCTTGGCTTCAAAGTCCCATATCTCGCGAACGGATTGACCTCACCCAAAAATTCCTATTGCATCTGAAAGTAGAAACTCGCCCGATTACAACGGTATGTGTATTTTTTCTCTATGCCATTCTGGTTAAGCGATTGGAGCAGCAGAATTGCGAAAAATTTTTTGCGTTCTCAACCATTTTTTGGCTTCAAACACCCATATCGCGCGAACGGATTGACCCACCCCAAAAATTCCTGTTGCGTCTGAAAGTAGAAACTCGCCCGATTACAACAGTATGTTTTTTTTTTCCCTAGGCCATTCTGGTTAAACGTTTGGAGAAGCAGAAGTGCGAAAAATTTGTGGCCTTCTCAACCATTTCTTGGCATCAAACTCCCATATGTCGCAAACGGATTGACCTAACCCAAAAATTCCTGTTGCGTATGAAAGTAGAAACTCGCCCGATTACAACGGTATGTGTATTTTTTCCCTAGGCCATTCTGGCTAAGCGTTTGGAGCAGCAGAATTGCGAAAAATTTTTGCGTTCTCAACCATTTCTTGGCTTCAAACTCCCATATGTCGCGAACGGATTGACCTAACCCAAAAATTCCTGTTGCGTATGAAAGTAGAAACTCGCCCGAATACAACGGTATGTGTATTTTTTCCCTAGGCCATTCTGGTTAAGCGATGGAGCAGCAGAACTGCGAAAAATTTGTTGTCTTGTCAACCATTTCTTAGCTTCAAAGTCCCATGTCTCGCGAACGGATTGACCTCACCCAAAAATTCCTATTGCATCTGAAAGTAGAAACTCGCCCGATTACAACGGTATGTGTATTTTTTCTCTATGCCATTCTCGTTAAGCGTTTGGAGCAGCAGAATTGCGAAAAATTGTTTGCCTTCTCAACCATTTCGTGGCTTCAAACTCCCATATCACGCGAAGGGATTGACCTAACCCAAAAATTCCTGTTGCTTCTCAAAGTAGAAACTCGCCCGATTAGAATGGTATGTGTATTTTTTCCCTAGGCCATTCTGGTTAAGCGATTGGAGCAGCAGAATTGCGAAAAATTTGTTACCATCTCAACCATTTCTTAGCTTCAAACTCCCATATCTCGCGAACGGATTGACCTCACCCAAAAATTCCTATTGCATCTGAAAGTAGAAACTCGCCCGATTACAACGGTATGTGTATTTTTTCTCTATGCCATTCTCGTTAAGCGTTTGGAGCAGCAGAATTGCGAAAAATTGTTTGCCTTCTCAACCATTTCTTGGCTTCAAACTCCCATATGTCGCGAACGGATTAACCTAACCCAAAAATTCCTGTTGCGTATGAAAGTAGAAACTCGCCCGATTACAACGGTATGTGTATTTTTTCCCTAGGCCATTCTGGTTAAGCGATTGGAGCAGCAGAAGTGCGAAGAATTTGTTGTCTTCTCAACCATTTCTTAGCTTCAAACTCCCATATCTCGCGAACGGATTGACTAAACCCAAAAATTCCTATTGCATTTGAAAGTAGAAACTCGCCCGATTACAACGGTATGTGTATTTTTTCTCTATGCCATTCTCGTTAAGCGTTTGGAGCAGCAGAATTGCGAAAAATTGTTTGCCTTCTCAACCATTTCTTGGCTTCAAACTCCCATATGTCGCGAACGGATTAACCTAACCCAAAAATTCCTGTTGCGTATGAAAGTAGAAACTCGCCCGATTACAACGGTATGTGTATTTTTTCCCTAGGCCATTCTGGTTAAGCGATTGGAGCAGCAGAATTGCGAAAAATTTGTTACCATCTCAACCATTTCTTAGCTTCAAACTCCCATATCTCGCGAACGCATTGTCCTAACCCACAAATTCCTATTGCATCTGAAAGTAGAAACTCGCCCGATTACAACGGTATGTGTATTTTTTCCCTAGGCCATTCTGGTTAAGCGATTGGAGCAGCAGAATTGCGAAAAATTTTTTGCGTTCTCAACCATTTCTTGGCTTCAAACACCCATATCGCGCGAACGGATTGACCTAACCCAAAAATTCCTATTGCATCAGAAAGTAGAAACTCGACCGATTACAACGGTATGTGTATTTTTTCCCTATGCCATTCTGGTTAAGCGTTTGGAGCAGCAGAATTGCGAAAAATTGTTTGCCTTCTCAACCATTTCATGGCTTCAAACTCCCATATGTCGCGAACGGATTGACCTAACCCAAAAATTCCCGTTGCGTATGAAAGTAGAAACTCGCCCGATTACAACGGTATGTGTATTTTTTCCCTAGGCCATTCTGGCTAAGCGTTTGGAGCAGCAGAATTGCGAAAAATTTTTGCGTTCTCAACCATTTCTTGGCTTCAAACTCCCATATGTCGCGAACGGATTGACCTAACCCAAAAATTCCTGTTGCGTATGAAAGTAGAGACTCGCTCGAATACAACGGTATGTGTATTTTTTCCCTAGGCCATTCTGGTTAAGCGATTTGCGCAGCAGAACTGCGAAAAATTTGTTGTCTTGTCAACCATTTCTTGGCTTCAAAGTCCCATATCTCGCGAACGGATTGACCTCACCCAAAAATTCCTATTGCATCTGAAAGTAGAAACTCGCCCGATTACAACGGTATGTGTATTTTTTCTCTATGCCATTCTGGTTAAGCGATTGGAGCAGCAGAATTGCGAAAAATTTGTTGCGTTCTCAACCATTTCTTGGCTTCAAACTCCCATATGTCGCGAACGGATTAACCTAACCCAAAAATTCCTGTTGCGTATGAAAGTAGAAACTCGCCCGATTACAACGGTATGTGTATTTTTTCCCTAGGCCATTCTGGTTAAGCGATTGGAGCAGCAGAAGTGCGAAGAATTTGTTGTCTTCTCAACCATTTCTTAGCTTCAAACTCCCATATCTCGCGAACGGATTGACTAAACCCAAAAATTCCTATTGCATTTGAAAGTAGAAACTCGCCCGATTACAACGGTATGTGTATTTTTTCTCTATGCCATTCTCGTTAAGCGTTTGGAGCAGCAGAATTGCGAAAAATTGTTTGCCTTCTCAACCATTTCTTGGCTTCAAACTCCCATATGTCGCGAACGGATTAACCTAACCCAAAAATTCCTGTTGCGTATGAAAGTAGAAACTCGCCCGATTACAACGGTATGTGTATTTTTTCCCTAGGCCATTCTGGTTAAGCGATTGGAGCAGCAGAATTGCGAAAAATTTGTTACCATCTCAACCATTTCTTAGCTTCAAACTCCCATATCTCGCGAACGCATTGTCCTAACCCACAAATTCCTATTGCATCTGAAAGTAGAAACTCGCCCGATTACAACGGTATGTGTATTTTTTCCCTAGGCCATTCTGGTTAAGCGATTGGAGCAGCAGAATTGCGAAAAATTTTTTGCGTTCTCAACCATTTCTTGGCTTCAAACACCCATATCGCGCGAACGGATTGACCTAACCCAAAAATTCCTATTGCATCAGAAAGTAGAAACTCGACCGATTACAACGGTATGTGTATTTTTTCCCTATGCCATTCTGGTTAAGCGTTTGGAGCAGCAGAATTGCGAAAAATTTTTTGCCTTCTCAACCATTTCATGGCTTCAAACTCCCATATGTCGCGAACGGATTGACCTAACCCAAAAATTCCCGTTGCGTATGAAAGTAGAAACTCGCCCGATTACAACGGTATGTGTATTTTTTCCCTAGGCCATTCTGGCTAAGCGTTTGGAGCAGCAGAATTGCGAAAAATTTTTGTGTTCTCAACCATTTCTTGGCTTCAAACTCCCATATGTCGCGAACGGATTGACCTAACCCAAAAATTCCTGTTGCGTATGAAAGTAGAGACTCGCCCGAATACAACGGTATGTGTATTTTTTCCCTAGGCCATTCTGGTTAAGCGATTTGCGCAGCAGAACTGCGAAAAATTTGTTGTCTTGTCAACCATTTCTTGGCTTCAAAGTCCCATATCTCGCGAACGGATTGACCTCACCCAAAAATTCCTATTGCATCTGAAAGTAGAAACTCGCCCGATTACAACGGTATGTGTATTTTTTCTCTATGCCATTCTGGTTAAGCGATTGGAGCAGCAGAATTGCGAAAAATTTTTTGCGTTCTCAACCATTTCTTGGCTTCAAACACCCATATCGCGCGAACGGATTGACCCACCCCAAAAATTCCTGATGCGTCTGAAAGTAGAAACTTGCCCGATTACAACAGTATGTTTTTTTTTTCCCTAGGCCATTCTGGTTAAATATGTGGAGAAGCAGAAGTGCGAAAAATTTGTGGCCTTCTCAACCATTTCTTGGCATCAAACTCCCATATGTCGCAAACGGATTGACCTAACCCAAAAATTCCTGTTGCGTATGAAAGTAGAAACTCGCCCGATTACAACGGTATGTGTATTTTTTCCCTAGGCCATTCTGGTTAAGCGATTGGCGCAGCAGAAGTGCGAAAAATTTGTTGTCTTGTCAACCATTTCTTAGCTTCAAAGTCCCATATCTCGCGAACGGATTGACCTAACCCAAAAATTCCTATTGCATTTGAAAGTAGAAGCTCGCCCGATTACAACGGTATGTGTATTGTTTCCCTATGCCATTCTGGTTAAGCGTTTGGAGCAGCAGAATTGCGAAAAATTTTTTGCCTTCTCAACCATTTCTTGGCTTCAAACTCCCATATGTCGCGAACGGATTGACTTAACCCAAAAATTCCCGTTGCGTATGAAAGTAGAAACTCGCCCAATTACGACGGTATGTGTATTTTTTCCCTAGGCCATTCTGGCTAAGCGTTTGGAGCAGCAGAATTGCGAAAAATTTTTGCGTTCTCAACCATTTCTTGGCTTCAAACTCCCATATGTCGCGAACGGATTGACCTAACCCAAAAATTCCTGTTGCGTATGAAAGTAGAAACTCGCCCGAATACAACGGTATGTGTATTTTTTCCCTAGGCCATTCTGGTTAAGCGATTGGAGCAGCAGAACTGCGAAAAATTTGTTGTCTTGTCAACCATTTCTTAGCTTCAAAGTCCCATGTCTCGCGAACGGATTGACCTCACCCAAAAATTCCTATTGCATCTGAAAGTAGAAACTCGCCCGATTACAACGGTATGTGTATTTTTTCTCTATGCCATTCTCGTTAAGCGTTTGGAGCAGCAGAATTGCGAAAAATTGTTTGCCTTCTCAACCATTTCTTGGCTTCAAACTCCCATATCTCGCGAAGGGATTGACCTAACCCAAAAATTCCTGTTGCTTCTCAAAGTAGAAACTCGCCCGATTAGAATGGTATGTGTATTTTTTCCCTAGGCCATTCTGGTTAAGCGATTGGAGCAGCAGAATTGCGAAAAATTTGTTACCATCTCAACCATTTCTTAGCTTCAAACTCCCATATCTCGCGAACGGATTGACCTCACCCAAAAATTCCTATTGCATCTGAAAGTAGAAACTCGCCCGATTACAACGGTATGTGTATTTTTTCTCTATGCCATTCTCGTTAAGCGTTTGGAGCAGCAGAATTGCGAAAAATTGTTTGCCTTCTCAACCATTTCTTGGCTTCAAACTCCCATATGTCGCGAACGGATTGACCTAACCCAAAAATTCCTGTTGCGTATGAAAGTAGAAACTCGCCCGATTACAACGGTATGTGTATTTTTTCCCTAGGCCATTCTGGTTAAGCGATTGGAGCAGCAGAATTGCGAAAAATTTGTTACCATCTCAACCATTTCTTAGCTTCAAACTCCCATATCTCGCGAACGCATTGTCCTAACCCACAAATTCCTATTGCATCTGAAAGTAGAAACTCGCCCGATTACAACGGTATGTGTATTTTTTCCCTAGGCCATTCTGGTTAAGCGATTGGAGCAGCAGAATTGCGAAAAATTTTTTGCGTTCTCAACCATTTCTTGGCTTCAAACACCCATATCGCGCGAACGGATTGACCTAACCCAAAAATTCCTGTTGCGTATGAAAGTAGAAACTCGCCCGAATACAACGGTATGTGTATTTTTTCTCTATGCCATTCTCGTTAAGCGTTTGGAGCAGCAGAATTGCGAAAAATTGTTTGCCTTCTCAACCATTTCTTGGCTTCAAACTCCCATATCTCGCGAAGGGATTGACCTAACCCAAAAATTCCTGTTGCTTCTCAAAGTAGAAACTCGCCCGATTAGAATGGTATGTGTATTTTTTCCCTAGGCCATTCTGGTTAAGCGATAGGAGCAGCAGAACTGCGAAAAATTTGTGGCCTTCTCACCATTTCTTGGCTTCAAACTCCCATATCACGCGAACGGATTGATATAACCCAAAAATTCCTGTTGCGTCTGAAAGTAGAAACTCGCACCATTACAACGGTATGTGTATTTTTTCCCTAGGCTATTCTGGTTAAGCGTTTGGAGCAGCAGAAGTGCGACAAATTTTGTGCCTTCTCAACCATTTCTTGGCTTCAAACTCCCATATCTCGCGAACGGATTGACATAACCCAAAAATTCCTATTGCAACAGAATGTAGAATCTCGCCCGATTACAATGGTATGTGTATTTTTTCCCTAGGCCATTCTGGTTAAGCGTTTGGAGCAGCAGAGTTGCGAAAAATTTGTTACCATCTCAACCATTTCTTAGCTTCAAACTCCCATATCTCGCGAACGCATTGTCCTAACCCACAAATTCCTATTGCATCTGAAAGTAGAAACTCGTCCGATTACAACGGTATGTGTATTTTTTCCCTATGCCATTCTGGTTAAGCGTTTGGAGCAGCAGAATTGCGAAAAATTTTTTGCCTTCTCAAACATTTCATGGCTTCAAACTCCCATATGTCGCGAACGGATTGACCTAACCCAAAAATTCCTATTGCATCTGAAAGTAGAAGCTCGCCCGATTACAACGGTATGTGTATTGTTTCCCTATGCCATTCTGGTTAAGCGTTTGGAGCAGCAGAATTGCGAAAAATTTTTGCGTTCTCAACCATTTCTTGGCTTCAAACTCCCATATGTCGTGAACGGATTGACCTAACCCAAAAATTCCTGTTGCGTCTGAAAGTAGAAACTCGCCCGATTACAACAGTATGTTTTTTTTTCCCCTAGGCCATTCTGGTTAAACGTTTGGAGAAGCAGAAGTGCGAACAATTTGTGGCCTTCTCAACCATTTCTTGGCATCAAACTCCCATATGTCGCGAACGGATTGACCTAACCCAAAAATTCCTGTTGCGTATGAAAGTAGAAACTCGCCCGAATACAACGGTATGTGTATTTTTTCCCTAGGCCATTCTGGTTAAGCGATGGAGCAGCAGAACTGCGAAAAATTTGTTGTCTTGTCAACCATTTCTTAGCTTCAAAGTCCCATGTCTCGCGAACGGATTGAACTCACCCAAAAATTCCTATTGCATCTGAAAGTAGAAACTCGCCCGATTACAACGGTATGTGTATTTTTTCTCTATGCCATTCTCGTTAAGCGTTTGGAGCAGCAGAATTGCGAAAAATTGTTTGCCTTCTCAACCATTTCTTGGCTTCAAACTCCCATATCTCGCGAAGGGATTGACCTAACCCAAAAATTCCTGTTGCTTCTCAAAGTAGAAACTCGCCCGATTAGAATGGTATGTGTATTTTTTCCCTAGGCCATTCTGGTTAAGCGATTGGAGCAGCAGAATTGCGAAAAATTTGTTACCATCTCAACCATTTCTTAGCTTCAAACTCCCATATCTCGCGAACGGATTGACCTCACCCAAAAATTCCTATTGCATCTGAAAGTAGAAACTCGCCCGATTACAACGGTATGTGTATTTTTTCTCTATGCCATTCTCGTTAAGCGTTTGGAGCAGCAGAATTGCGAAAAATTGTTTGCCTTCTCAACCATTTCTTGGCTTCAAACTCCCATATGTCGCGAACGGATTAACCTAACCCAAAAATTCCTGTTGCGTATGAAAGTAGAAACTCGCCCGATTACAACGGTATGTGTATTTTTTCCCTAGGCCATTCTGGTTAAGCGATTGGAGCAGCAGAATTGCGAAAAATTTGTTACCATCTCAACCATTTCTTAGCTTCAAACTCCCATATCTCGCGAACGCATTGTCCTAACACACAAATTCCTATTGCATCTGAAAGTAGAAACTCGCCCGATTACAACGGTATGTGTATTTTTTCCCTAGGCCATTCTGGTTAAGCGATTGGAGCAGCAGAATTGCGAAAAATTTTTTGCGTTCTCAACCATTTCTTGGCTTCAAACACCCATATCGCGCGAACGGATTGACCTAACCCAAAAATTCCTATTGCATCAGAAAGTAGAAACTCGACCGATTACAACGGTATGTGTATTTTTTCCCTATGCCATTCTGGTTAAGCGTTTGGAGCAGCAGAATTGCGAAAAATTTTTTGCCTTCTCAACCATTTCATGGCTTCAAACTCCCATATGTCGCGAACGGATTGACCTAACCCAAAAATTCCCGTTGCGTATGAAAGTAGAAACTCGCCCGATTACAACGGTATGTGTATTTTTTCCCTAGGCCATTCTGGCTAAGCGTTTGGAGCAGCAGAATTGCGAAAAATTTTTGCGTTCTCAACCATTTCTTGGCTTCAAACTCCCATATGTCGCGAACGGATTGACCTAACCCAAAAATTCCTGTTGCGTATGAAAGTAGAGACTCGCCCGAATACAACGGTATGTGTATTTTTTCCCGAGGCCATTCTGGTTAAGCGTTTGGAGCAGCAGAATTGCGAAAAATTTTTTGCCTTCTCAACCATTTCATGGCTTCAAACTCCCATATGTCGCGAACGGATTGACCTAACCCAAAAATTCCCGTTGCGTATGAAAGTAGAAACTCGCCCGATTACAACGGTATGTGTATTTTTTCCCTAGGCCATTCTGGCTAAGCGTTTGGAGCAGCAGAATTGCGAAAAATTTTTGCGTTCTCAACCATTTCTTGGCTTCAAACTCCCATATCTCGCGAACGGATTGACATAACCCAAAAATTCCTATTGCAACAGAATGTAGAATCTCGCCCGATTACAATGGTATGTGTATTTTTTCCCTAGGCCATTCTGGTTAAGCGTTTGGAGCAGCAGAGTTGCGAAAAATTTGTTACCAACTCAACCATTTCTTAGCTTCAAACTCCCATATCTCGCGAACGCATTGTCCTAACCCACAAATTCCTATTGCATCTGAAAGTAGAAACTCGTCCGATTACAACGGTATGTGTATTTTTTCCCTATGCCATTCTGGTTAAGCGTTTGGAGCAGCAGAATTGCGAAAAATTTTTTGCCTTCTCAAACATTTCATGGCTTCAAACTCCCATATGTCGCGAACGGATTGACCTAACCCAAAAATTCCTATTGCATCTGAAAGTAGAAGCTCGCCCGATTACAACGGTATGTGTATTGTTTCCCTATGCCATTCTGGTTAAGCGTTTGGAGCAGCAGAATTGCGAAAAATTTTTGCGTTCTCAACCATTTCTTGGCTTCAAACTCCCATATGTCGTGAACGGATTGACCTAACCCAAAAATTCCTGTTGCGTCTGAAAGTAGAAACTCGCCCGATTACAACAGTATGTTTTTTTTTCCCCTAGGCCATTCTGGTTAAACGTTTGGAGAAGCAGAAGTGCGAACAATTTGTGGCCTTCTCAACCATTTCTTGGCATCAAACTCCCATATGTCGCGAACGGATTGACCTAACCCAAAAATTCCTGTTGCGTATGAAAGTAGAAACTCGCCCGAATACAACGGTATGTGTATTTTTTCCCTAGGCCATTCTGGTTAAGCGATGGAGCAGCAGAACTGCGAAAAATTTGTTGTCTTGTCAACCATTTCTTAGCTTCAAAGTCCCATGTCTCGCGAACGGATTGAACTCACCCAAAAATTCCTATTGCATCTGAAAGTAGAAACTCGCCCGATTACAACGGTATGTGTATTTTTTCTCTATGCCATTCTCGTTAAGCGTTTGGAGCAGCAGAATTGCGAAAAATTGTTTGCCTTCTCAACCATTTCTTGGCTTCAAACTCCCATATCTCGCGAAGGGATTGACCTAACCCAAAAATTCCTGTTGCTTCTCAAAGTAGAAACTCGCCCGATTAGAATGGTATGTGTATTTTTTCCCTAGGCCATTCTGGTTAAGCGATTGGAGCAGCAGAATTGCGAAAAATTTGTTACCATCTCAACCATTTCTTAGCTTCAAACTCCCATATCTCGCGAACGGATTGACCTCACCCAAAAATTCCTATTGCATCTGAAAGTAGAAACTCGCCCGATTACAACGGTATGTGTATTTTTTCTCTATGCCATTCTCGTTAAGCGTTTGGAGCAGCAGAATTGCGAAAAATTGTTTGCCTTCTCAACCATTTCTTGGCTTCAAACTCCCATATGTCGCGAACGGATTAACCTAACCCAAAAATTCCTGTTGCGTATGAAAGTAGAAACTCGCCCGATTACAACGGTATGTGTATTTTTTCCCTAGGCCATTCTGGTTAAGCGATTGGAGCAGCAGAATTGCGAAAAATTTGTTACCATCTCAACCATTTCTTAGCTTCAAACTCCCATATCTCGCGAACGCATTGTCCTAACACACAAATTCCTATTGCATCTGAAAGTAGAAACTCGCCCGATTACAACGGTATGTGTATTTTTTCCCTAGGCCATTCTGGTTAAGCGATTGGAGCAGCAGAATTGCGAAAAATTTTTTGCGTTCTCAACCATTTCTTGGCTTCAAACACCCATATCGCGCGAACGGATTGACCTAACCCAAAAATTCCTATTGCATCAGAAAGTAGAAACTCGACCGATTACAACGGTATGTGTATTTTTTCCCTATGCCATTCTGGTTAAGCGTTTGGAGCAGCAGAATTGCGAAAAATTTTTTGCCTTCTCAACCATTTCATGGCTTCAAACTCCCATATGTCGCGAACGGATTGACCTAACCCAAAAATTCCCGTTGCGTATGAAAGTAGAAACTCGCCCGATTACAACGGTATGTGTATTTTTTCCCTAGGCCATTCTGGCTAAGCGTTTGGAGCAGCAGAATTGCGAAAAATTTTTGCGTTCTCAACCATTTCTTGGCTTCAAACTCCCATATGTCGCGAACGGATTGACCTAACCCAAAAATTCCTGTTGCGTATGAAAGTAGAGACTCGCCCGAATACAACGGTATGTGTATTTTTTCCCTAGGCCATTCTGGTTAAGCGTTTGGAGCAGCAGAATTGCGAAAAATTTTTTGCCTTCTCAACCATTTCATGGCTTCAAACTCCCATATGTCGCGAACGGATTGACCTAACCCAAAAATTCCCGTTGCGTATGAAAGTAGAAACTCGCCCGATTACAACGGTATGTGTATTTTTTCCCTAGGCCATTCTGGCTAAGCGTTTGGAGCAGCAGAATTGCGAAAAATTTTTGCGTTCTCAACCATTTCTTGGCTTCAAACTCCCATATGTCGCGAACGGATTGACCTCACCCAAAAATTCCTATTGCATCTGAAAGTAGAAACTCGCCCGATTACAACGGTATGTGTATTTTTTCTCTATGCCATTCTGGTTAAGCGATTGGAGCAGCAGAATTGCGAAAAATTTTTTGCGTTCTCAACCATTTCTTGGCTTCAAACACCCATATCGCGCGAACGGATTGACCCACCCCAAAAATTCCTGATGCGTCTGAAAGTAGAAACTCGCCCGATTACAACAGTATGTTTTTTTTTTCCCTAGGCCATTCTGGTTAAACGTGTGGAGAAGCAGAAGTGCGAAAAATTTGTGGCCTTCTCAACCATTTCTTGGCATCAAACTCCCATATGTCGCAAACGGATTGACCTAACCCAAAAATTCCTGTTGCGTATGAAAGTAGAAACTCGCCCGATTACAACGGTATGTGTATTTTTTCCCTAGGCCATTCTGGTTAAGCGATTGGCGCAGCAGAAGTGCGAAAAATTTGTTGTCTTGTCAACCATTTCTTAGCTTCAAAGTCCCATATCTCGCGAACGGATTGACCTAACCCAAAAATTCCTATTGCATTTGAAAGTAGAAGCTCGCCCGATTACAACGGTATGTGTATTGTTTCCCTATGCCATTCTGGTTAAGCGATTGGAGCAGCAGAATTGCGAAAAATTTTTTGCCTTCTCAACCATTTCTTGGCTTCAAACTCCCATATGTCGCGAACGGATTGACCTAACCCAAAAATTCCCGTTGCGTATGAAAGTAGAAACTCGCCCAATTACAACGGTATGTGTATTTTTTCCCTAGGCCATTCTGGCTAAGCGTTTGGAGCAGCAGAATTGCGAAAAATTTTTGCGTTCTCAACCATTTCTTGGCTTCAAACTCCCATATGTCGCGAACGGATTGACCTAACCCAAAAATTCCTGTTGCGTATGAAAGTAGAAACTCGCCCGAATACAACGGTATGTGTATTTTTTCCCTAGGCCATTCTGGTTAAGCGATTGGAGCAGCAGAACTGCGAAAAATTTGTTGTCTTGTCAACCATTTCTTAGCTTCAAAGTCCCATGTCTCGCGAACGGATTGACCTCACCCAAAAATTCCTATTGCATCTGAAAGTAGAAACTCGCCCGATTACAACGGTATGTGTATTTTTTCTCTATGCCATTCTCGTTAAGCGTTTGGAGCAGCAGAATTGCGAAAAATTATTTGCCTTCTGAACCATTTCTTGGCTTCAAACTCCCATATCTCGCGAAGGGATTGACCTAACCCAAAAATTCCTGTTGCTTCTCAAAGTAGAAACTCGCCCGATTAGAATGGTGTGTGTATTTTTTCCCTAGGCCATTCTGGTTAAGCGATTGGAGCAGCAGAATTGCGAAAAATTTGTTACCATCTCAACCATTTCTTAGCTTCAAACTCCCATATCTCGCGAACGGATTGACCTCACCCAAAAATTCCTATTGCATCTGAAAGTAGAAACTCCCCCGATTACAACGGTATGTGTATTTTTTCTCTATGCCATTCTCGTTAAGCGTTTGGAGCAGCAGAATTGCGAAAAATTGTTTGCCTTCTCAACCATTTCTTGGCTTCAAACTCCCATATGTCGCGAACGGATTGACCTAACCCAAGAATTCCTGTTGCGTATGAAAGTAGAAACTCGCCCGATTACAACGGTATGTGTATTTTTTCCCTAGGCCATTCTGGTTAAGCGATTGGAGCAGCAGAATTGCGAAAAATTTGTTACCATCTCAACCATTTCTTAGCTTCAAACTCCCATATCTCGCGAACGCATTGTCCTAACCCACAAATTCCTATTGCATCTGAAAGTAGAAACTCGCCCGATTACAACGGTATGTGTATTTTTTCCCTAGGCCATTCTGGTTAAGCGATTGGAGCAGCAGAATTGCGAAAAATTTTTTGCGTTCTCAACCATTTCTTGGCTTCAAACACCCATATCGCGCGAACGGATTGACCTAACCCAAAAATTCCTGTTGCGTATGAAAGTAGAAACTCGCCCGAATACAACGGTATGTGTATTTTTTCCCTAGGCCATTCTGGTTAAGCGATAGGAGCAGCAGAACTGCGAAAAATTTGTTGTCTTGTCAACCATTTCTTAGCTTCAAAGTCCCATATCTCGCGAACGGATTGACCTCACCCAAAAATTCCTATTGCATCTGAAAGTAGAAACTCGCCCTATTACAGCGGTATGTGTATTTTTTCTCTATGCCATTCTCGTTAAGCGTTTGGAGCAGCAGAATTGCGAAAAATTGTTTGCCTTCTCAACCATTTCTTGGCTTCAAACTCCCATATCTCGCGAAGGGAATGACCTAACCCAAAAATTCCTGTTGCTTCTCAAAGTAGAAATTCGCCCGATTAGAATGGTATGTGTATTTTTTCCCTAGGCCATTCTGGTTAAGCGATAGGAGCAGCAGAACTGCGAAAAATTTGTGGCCTTCTCACCATTTCTTGGCTTCAAACTCCCATATGTCGCGAACGGATTGACCTAACCCAAAAATTCCTGTTGCGTATGAAAGTAGAAACTCGCCCGATTACAAACGTATGTGTATTTTTTCCCTATGCCATTCTGGTTAAGCGATTAGCGCAGCAGAAGTGCGAAAAATTTGTTGTCTTGTCAACCATTTCTTAGCTTCAAAGTCCCATATCTCGCGAACGGATTGACCTCACCCAAAAATTCCTATCGCATCTGAAAGTAGAAACTCGCCCGATTACAACGGTATGTGTATTTTTTCCCTAGGCCATTCTGGTTAAGCGTTTGGAGCATCAGAATTGCGAAAAAATTTTTGCGTTCTCAACCATTTCTTGGCTTCAAACACCCATATCGCGCGAACGGATTGACCTAACCCAAAAATTCCTGTTGCGTATGAAAGTAGAAACTCGCCCGAATACAACGGTATGTGTATTTTTTCCCTAGGCCCTTCTGGATAAGCGTTTGGAGCAGCAGAATTGCGAAAAATTTGTTGTCTTCGCAACCATTTCTTGGCTTCAAACTCCCATAACTCGTGAACGGATTGACCCACCCCAAAAATTCCTGTTGCGTCTGATAGTAGAAACTCGCCCGATTACAACGGTAAGTGTATTTTTTCCCTAGGCCATTCTTGTTAAGCGATTGGAGCAGCAGAATTGCGAAAAATTTTTTGCGTTCTCAAACATTTCTTGGCTTCAAACACCCATATCGCGCGAACGGATTGACCCACCCCAAAAATTCCTGTTGCGTCTGAAAGTAGAAACTCGCCCGATTACAACGGTATGTGTATTTTTTCCCTAGGCCATTCTGGTTAAGCGATTGGAGCAGCAGAATTGCGAAAAATTTGATCTCTTCTCAACCATTTCTTAGCTTCAAACTCCCATATCTCGCGAACGGATTGACCTAACACAAAAATTGCTATTGCATTTGAAAGTAGAAACTCAGCCGATTAGAACGGTATGTGTATTTTTCTCCTAGGCCATTCTGGTTAAGCGATTGCAGCTGCAGAAGTGCGAAAAATTTGTTGTCTTCTCAACCATTTCTTCGATTCATAGTCCCATATCTCGCGAACGGATTGACCAAACCCAAAAATTCCTGCTGCGTCTGAAAGTAGAAACTCGCCCGATTACAACTGTATGCGTATTTTTTCCCTAGCCCATTCTGGTTAAGCGATTGGAGCAGCAGAATTGCGAAAAATTTGATCTCTTCTCAACCATTTCTTAGCTTCAAACTCCCATATCTCGCGAACGGATTGACCTAACCCAAAAATTCCTGTTGCATCTGAAAGTAGAAACTCGCCCGATTACAACAGTATGTGTATATTTTCCCTAGGCCATTCTGGTTAAGCGTTTGGAGCAGCAGAAGTGCGAAAAATTTGTGGCCTTCTCAACCATTTCTTGGCTTCAAACTCCCTTATCTTGCGAACGGATTGACCTAACACAAAAATTGCTATTGCATTTGAAAGTAGAAACTCACCCGATTAGAACGGTATGTGTATTTTTCTCCTAGGCCATTCTGGTTAAGCGATTGCAGCTGCAGAAGTGCGAAAAATTTGTTGTCTTCTCAACCATTTCTTCGATTCATAGTCCCATATCTCGCGAACGGATTGCCCTAACCCAAAAATTCCTATTGCATCTTAAAGTAGAAACTCGCCCGATTACAATGCTGTGTGTATTTTTTCCCTAGGCCACTCTGGTTAAGGGTTTGGAGCAGCAGAATTGCAAAAAATTTTTTGCTTTCTCAACCATTGCTTGGCTTCAATCTCCCATATCTCGCGAACGGATTGACCCAACCAAAAATTCCTGTTGCGTCTGAAAGTAGAAACTCGCCCGATTACAACGGTATGTGTATTTTTTCCCTTGGCCATTCTTGTTAAGCGATTGGAGCAGCAGAATTGCGAAAAATTTGATCTCTTCTCAACCATTTCTTAGCTTCAAACTCCCATATGTCGGGAACGGATTGACCTCACCCAAAAATACCTATTGCGTCTGAAAGTAGAAACTCGCCCGATTACAACGGTATGTGTACTTTTTCCCTAGAACATTCTGGTTTCGATTTTGGTGCAGCAGAATTGCGAAAAATTTTTTGCCTTGTCAACCATTGCTTGGCTTCAAACTCCCATATCACGCGAACGGATTGATATAACCCAAAAATTCCTGTTGCGTCTGAAAGTAGAAACTCGCACGATTACAACGGTATGTGTATTTTTTCCCTAGGCCATTCTGGTTAAGCGTTTGGGGAAGCAGAAGTGCGAAAAATTTGTGGCCTTCTCAACCATTTCTTGGCTTCAAACTCCCATATGTCGCGAACGGATTGACTTAACCCAAAAATTCCCGTTGCGTATGAAAGCAGAAACTCGCCCGATTACAACGGTATGTGTATTTTTTCCCTAGGCCATTCTGGTTAAGCGATTGGAGCAGCAGAATTGCGAAAAATTTGTTCTCTTCTCAACCATTTCTTAGCTTCAAACTCCCATATCTCGTGAACGGATTGTCCTAACCCAAAAATTCCTATTGCATCTGAAAGTAGAAACTGGCCCGATTACAACAGTGTGTGTATTTTTTCCCTAGGCCATTCTGGTTAAGCGTTTGGAGCAGCAAAAGTGCGAAAATTTTGTGGCCTTCTCAACCATTCCTTCGCTTCATAGTCCCATATCTCGCGAACGGATTGACCAAACCCAAAAATTCCTGCTGCGTCTGAAAGTAGAAACTCTCCCGATTACAACTGTATGCGTATTTTTTCCCTAGGCCCTTCTGGATAAGCGTTTGGAGCAGCAGAATTGCGAAAAATTTGTTGTCTTCTCAACCATTACGTGGCTTCAAACTCCCATATCTCGTGAACGGATTGACCCACCCCAAAAATTCCTGTTGCGTCTGAAAGCAGAAACTCGCCCGATTACAACGGTATGTGTACTTTTTCCCTAGGCCATTCTGGTTTCGCGTTTGGAGCAGCAGAGTTGCGAAAAATTTTTTGCCTTGCCTACCATTTCTTGGCTTCAAACTCCCATATCACGCGAACGGATTGACATAACCCAAAAATTCCTGTCGCGTCTGAAAGTAGAACCTCGCACGATTCCAACGGTATGTGTATTTTTTCTCCAGGCCATTCTGGTTAAGCGTTTGGAGCAGCAGAAGTGCGATAAATTTTGTGCCTTCTCAACCATTTCTTGGCTTCAAACTCCCATATCTCGCGAACGGATTGACCTAACCCAAAAATTCCTATTGTATCTGAAAGTAGAAACTCGCCCGATTACAACGGCAGGTGTATTTTTTCCCTATGCCATTCTGGTTAAGCGTTTGGAGCAGCAGAATTGCGAAAAATTTGTTGTCTTCTCAACCATTTCTTAGCTTCTAACTCCCATATCTCGCGAACGGATTGACCTGACCCAAAGATTCCTATTGCAACTGAAAGTAGAATCTCGCCCGATTACAACGGTATGTGTATTTTTTCCCTAGGCCATTCTGGTTAAGCGTTTGGAGCAGCAGAGTTGCGAAAAATTTTTTGCCTTCTCAACCATTTCTTGGCTTCAACTTCCCATACCTCGCGAACGGATTGACGCAATCCAAAAATTCCTGTTGCGTCAGAAAGTAGAAACTCGCCCGATTACAACGGTATGTGTATTTTTTCCCTAGGTCATTCTGGTTAAGCGTTTGGAGCAGCAGAATTCCGAAAAATTTTTTGCCTTCTCAACCATTTCTTGGCTTCATAATACTCTATCTCGCGAACCGATTGACCTAACCCAAAAATTTCTATTGCATCTGAAAGTAGAAACTCGCCCGATTACAACGGTATGTGTATTTTTTCCCTATGCCATTCTGGTTAAGCGTTTGGAGCAGCAGAATTGCGAAAAATTTTTTGCCTTCTCAACCATTTCTTGGCTTCAAACTCCCATATCTCGCGAACGGATTGCCCTAACCCAAAAATTCCTATTGCATCTTAAAGTAGAAACTCGCCCGATTACAATGCTATGTGTATTTTTTCCCTAGGCCACTCTGGTTAAGGGTTTGGCGCAGCAGAATTGCAAAAAATTTTTTGCTTTCTCAACCATTGCTTGGCTTCAATCTCCCATATCTCGCGAACGGATTGACACAACCAAAAAATTCCTGTTGCGTCTGAAAGTAGAAACTCGCCCGATTACAACGGTAAGTGTATTTTTTCCCTAGGCCATTCTGGTTAAGCGATTGGAGCAGCAGAATTGCGAAAAATTTGTTCTCTTCTCAACCATTTCTTAGCTTCAAAGTCCCATATCTCGCGAACGGATTGAACGAACCCAAAAATTCCTATTGCATCTGAAAGTAGAAACTCGCTCGATAACAATGGTATGTGCATTTCTTCCCTAGGCCCTTCTGGTTAAGCGTTTGGTGCAGCAGAATTGCGAAAAATTTGTTCCCTTCTCTACCATTTCTTCGCTTCATAGTCCCATATCTCGCGAACGGATTGACCAAACCCAAAAATTCCTGCTGCGTCTGAAAGTAGAAACTCGCCCGATTACAACTGTATGCGTATTTTTTCCCTAGGCCATTCTGGTTAAGTGATTGGAGCAGCAGAATTGCGAAAAATTTTTTGTCTTGTCAACCATTTCTTGGCTTCAAACTCCCATATCTCGCGAACGGATTGACCTAACTCGAAAATTCCTATTGCATCTGAAAGTAGAAACTCGCCCGATTACAACGGTATGTGCATTTTTTCCCTAGGCCATTCTGGTTAAGCGATTGGAGCAGCAGAAGTGCGAAAAATTTGTTGTCTTGTCAACCATTTCTTAGCTTCAAAGTCCCATATCTCGCGAACGGATTGACCAAACCAAAAAATTCCTGTTGCGTCTGAAAGTAGAAACTCGCCCGATTACAACGGTAAGTGTATTTTTTCCCTAGGCCATTCTGGTTAAGCGATTGGAGCAGCAGAATTGCGAAAAATTTGTTCTCTTCTCAACCATTTCTTAGCTTCAAAGTCCCATATCTCGCGAACGGATTGACCAAACCCAAAAATTCCTGCTGCGTCTGAAAGTAGAAACTCGCCAGATTACAACTGTATGCGTATTTTTTCCCTAGGCCATTGTGGTTATGCGTTTGGAGCAGCAGAAGTGCGAAAAATTTGTTCTCTTTTTAACCATTTCTTAGCTTCAAACTCCCATATCTCGCAAACGGATTGACCTAACCCAGAAATTCCTATTGCATCTGAAAGTGAAATTCGCCCGATTACAACGGTATGTGTATTTTTTCCCTGTGGCATTCTGGTTAAGCGTTTGGAGCAGCAGAATTGCGAAAAATTTTTTGCCTTTTCAACCATTTCTTGGCTCCAAACTCCCATATCTCGCGAACGGATTGACCTAACCCAAAAATTCCTATTGCATCTGAAAGTAGAAACTCGCCCGATTACACCGGTATGTGCATTTTTTTCCCTAGGCCATTCTGGTTAAGCGATTCGAGCAGCAGAAGTGCGAAAAATTTGTTGTCTTGTCAACCATTTCTTAGCTTCAAAGTCCCATATCTCGCAAACGGATTGACCTAACCCAGAAATTCCTATTGCATCTGAAAGTAGAAATTCGCCCGATTACAACGGTATGTGTATTTTTTCCCTATGGCATTCTGGTTAAGCGTTTGGAGCAGCAGAATTGCGAAAATTTATTCTCTTCTCATCCATTCCTTAGCTTCAAAGTCCCATATCTCGCGAACGGATTGAACTAACCCAAAAATTCCTATTGCATCTGAAAGTAGAAACTCGCCCGATTATAACGGTATGTGTATTTTTTACCTAGGCCATTCTGGTTAAGCGATTGGAGCGGCAGAAGTGCGAAAAATTTGTTGTCTCGTCAAACATTTCTTAGCTTCAAAGTCCCATATCTCGCGAACGGATTGAACTAACCCAAAAATTCCTATTGCATCTGAAAGTAGAAACTCGCCCGATTACAACGGCATGCGTATTTTTTCCCTAGGCCATTCTGGTTATGCGTTTGGAGCAGCAGAAGTGCGAAAAAGTTGTTCTCTTTTTATCCATTTCTTAGCTTCAAACTCCCATATCTCGCAAACGGATTGACCTAACCCAAAAATTCCTGCTGCGTCTGAAAGTAGAAACTCGCCCGATTACAACTGTATGCGTATTTTTTCCCTAGGCCATTCTGGTTAAGTGATTGGAGCAGCAGAAGTGCGAAAAATTTTTTGTCTTGTCAACCATTTCTTGGCTTCAAACTCCCATATCTCGCGAACGGATTGACCTAACTCGAAAATTCCTATTGCATCTGAAAGTAGAAACTCGCCCGCTTACAAAGGTATGTGCATTTTTTCCCTAGGCCATTCTGGTTAAGCGTTTGGAGCAGCAGAATTGCGAAAAATTTGTTCTCTTCTCTACCATTTCTTAGCTTCAAACTCCCATATCTCGCGAACGGATTAACCTAACCCGAAAATTCCTATTGCATCTGAAAGTAGAAGCACGCCCGATTACAACGGTATGTGTGTTTTTCCCCTAGGCCATTCTGGTTAAGCGATTGGAGCAGCAGAAGTGCGAAAAATTTGTTGTCTTCTCAACCATTTCTTCGCTTCATAGTCCCATATCTCGCGAACGGATTGACCAAACCCAAAAATTCCTGCTGCGACTGAAAGTAGAAACTAGCCCGATTACAACTGTATGCGTATTTTTTCCCTAGGCCATTGTGGTTATGCGTTTGGAGCAGCAGAAGTGCGAAATATTTTTTCACTTTTCAACCACTTCTTAGCTTCAAACTCCCATATCTCGCAAACGGATTGACATAACCCAGAAATTCCTATTGCATCTGAAAGTAGAAATTCGCCCGATTACAACGGTATGTGTATTTTTTCCCTATGGCATTCTGGTTAAGCGTTTGGGGCAGCAGAATTGCGAAAAATTTTTTGCCTTCTCAACCATTTCTTGGCTTCAAACTCCCATATCTCGCGAACGGATTGACCTAACCCAAAAATTCCTGTTGCGTATGAAAGTAGAAGCTCGCCCGATTACAACTGTATGCGTATTTTTTCCCTAGGCCATTGTGGTTATGCGTTTGGAGCAGCAGAATTGCGAAAAATTTTTTGCCTTTTCAACAATTTCTTGGCTTCAAACTCCCATATCTCGCGAACGGATTGACCTAACCCAAAAATTCCTATTGCATCTGAAAGTAGAAACTCGCCCGATTACATCGGTATGTGCATTTTTTTCCCTAGGCCATTCTGGTTAAGCGATTGGAGCAGCAGAATTGCGAAAAATTTGTTGTCTTGTCAACCATTTCTTGGCTTCAAAGTCCCATATCTCGCGAACGGATTGACCAAACCCAAAAATTCCTGCTGCGTCTGAAAGTAGAAACTCGCCCGATTACAACTGTATGCGTATTTTTTCCCTAGGCCATTCTGGATAAGTGATTGGAGCAGCAGAAGTGCGAAAAATTTGTTGTCTTCTCAACCATTTCTTCGCTTCATAGTCCCATATCTCGCGAACGGATTGACCAAACCCAAAAATTCCTGCTGCGACTGAAAGTAGAAACTCGCCCGATTACAACTGTATGCGTATTTTTTCCCTAGGCCATTGTGGTTATGCGTTTGGAGCAGCAGAAGTGCGAAAAATTTGTTCACTTTTCAATCATTTCTTAGCTTCAAACTCCCATATCTCGCAAACGGATTGACCTAACCCAGAAATTCCTATTGCATCTGAAAGTAGAAATTCGCCCGATAACAACGGTATGTGTATTTTTTCCCTATGGCATTCTGGTTAAGCGTTTGGAGCAGCAGAATTGCGAAAATTTATTCTCTTCTCATCCATTCCTTAGCTTCAAAGTCCCACATCTCGCGAACGGATTGAACTAACCCAAAAATTCCTATTGCATCTGAAAGTAGAAACTCGCCCGATTACAACGGCAGGTGTATTTTTTCCCTATGCCATTCTGGTTAAGCGTTTGGAGCAGCAGAATTGCGAAAAATTTGTTGTCTTCTCAACCATTTCTTAGCTTCAAACTCCCATATCTCGCGAACGGATTGACCTGACCCAAAAATTCCTATTGCAACTGAAAGTAGAATCTCGCCCGATTACAACGGTATGTGTATTTTTTCCCTAGGCCATTCTGGTTAAGCGTTTGGAGCAGCAGAGTTGCGAAAAATTTTTTGCCTTCTCAACCATTTCTTGGCTTCAACTTGCCATACCTCGCGAACGGATTGACGCAATCCAAAAATTCCTGTTGCGTCAGAAAGTAGAAACTCGCCCGATTACAACGGTATGTGTATTTTTTCCCTAGGTCATTCTGGTTAAGCGTTTGGAGCAGCAGAATTCCGAAAAATTTTTTGCCTTCTCAACCATTTCTTGGCTTCATAATACTCTATCTCGCGAACCGATTGACCTAACCCAAAAATTCCTATTGCATCTGAAAGTAGAAACTCGCCCGATTACAACGGTATGTGTATTTTTTCCCTATGCCATTCTGGTTAAGCGTTTGGAGCAGCAGAATTGCGAAAAATTTTTTGCCTTCTCAACAATTTCTTGGCTTCAAACTCCCATATCTCGCGAACGGATTGCCCTAACCCAAAAATTCCTATTGCATCTTAAAGTAGAAACTCGCCCAATTACAATGCTGTGTGTATTTTTTCCCTAGGCCACTCTGGTTAAGGGTTTGGAGCAGCAGAATTGCAAAAAATTTTTTGCTTTCTCAACCATTGCTTGGCTTCAATCTCCCATATCTCGCGAACGGATTGACCCAACCAAAAATTCCTGTTGCGTCTGAAAGTAGAAACTCGCCCGATTACAACGGTAAGTGTATTTTTTCTCTAGGCCATTCTGGTTAAGCGATTGGAGCAGCAGAATTGCGAAAAATTTGTTCTCTTCTCAACCATTTCTTAGCTTCAAAGTCCCATATCTCGCGAACGGATTGAACGAACCCAAAAATTCCTATTGCATCTGAAAGTAGAAACTCGCTCGATAACAATGGTATGTGCATTTCTTCCCTAGGCCCTTCTGGTTAAGCGTTTGGTGCAGCAGAATTGCGAAAAATTTGTTCCCTTCTCTACCATTTCTTCGCTTCATAGTCCCATATCTCGCGAACGGATTGACCAAACCCAAAAATTCCTGCTGCGTCTGAAAGTAGAAACTCGCCCGATTACAACTGTATGCGTATTTTTTCCCTAGGCCATTCTGGTTAAGTGATTGGAGCAGCAGAATTGCGAAAAATTTTTTGTCTTGTCAACCATTTCTTGGCTTCAAACTCCCATATCTCGCGAACGGATTGACCTAACTCAAAAATTCCTATTGCATCTGAAAGTAGAAACTCGCCCGATTACATCGGTATGTGCATTTTTTCCCTAGGCCATTCTGGTTAAGCGATTGGAGCAGCAGAAGTGCGAAAAATTTGTTGTCTTGTCAACCATTTCTTAGCTTCAAAGTCCCGTATCTCGCGAACGGATTGACCAAACCCAAAAATTCCTGCTGCGTCTGAAAGTAGAAACTCGCCCGATTACAACTGTATGCGTATTTTTTCCCTAGGCCATTCTGGTTAAGTGATTGGAGCAGCAGAAGTGCGAAAAATTTTTTGTCTTGTCAACCATTTCTTGGCTTCAAACTCCCATATCTCGCGAACGGATTGACCTAACTCGAAAATTCCTATTGCATCTGAAAGTAGAAACTCGCCCGATTACAACGGTATGTGCATTTTTTCCCTAGGCCATTCTGGTTAAGCGTTTGGAGCAGCAGAATTGCGAAAAATTTGTTCTCTTCTCTACCATTTCTTAGCTTCAAACTCCCATATCTCGCGAACGGATTAACCTAACCCGAAAATTCCTATTGCATCTGAAAGTAGAAGCACCCCCGATTACAACGGTATGTGTGTTTTTCCCCTAGGCCATTCTGGTTAAGCGATTGGAGCAGCAGAAGTGCGAAAAATTTGTTGTCTTCTCAACCATTTCTTCGCTTCATAGTCCCATATCTCGCAAACGGATTGACCTAACCCAGAAATTCCTATTGCATCTGAAAGTAGAAATTCGCCCGATTATAACGGTATGTGTATTTTTTACCTAGGCCATTCTGGTTAAGCGATTGGAGCGGCAGAAGTGCGAAAAATTTGTTGTCTCGTCAAACATTTCTTAGTTTCAAAGTCCCATATCTCGCGAACGGATTGAACTAACCCAAAAATTCCTATTGCATCTGAAAGTAGAAACTCGCCCGATTACAACGGCATGCGTATTTTTTCCCTAGGCCATTCTGGTTATGCGTTTGGAGCAGCAGAAGTGCGAACAAGTTGTTCTCTTTTTATCCATTTCTTAGCTTCAAACTCCCATATCTCGCAAACGGATTGACCTAACCCAAAAATTCCTGCTGCGTCTGAAAGTAGAAACTCGCCCGATTACAACTGTATGCGTATTTTTTCCCTAGGCCATTCTGGTTAAGTGATTGGAGCAGCAGAAGTGCGAAAAATTTTTTGTCTTGTCAAGCATTTCTTGGCTTCAAACTCCCATATCTCGCGAACGGATTGACCTAACTCGAAAATTCCTATTGCATCTGAAAGTAGAAACTCGCCCGCTTACAAAGGTATGTGCATTTTTTCCCTAGGCCATTCTGGTTAAGCGTTTGGAGCAGCAGAATTGCGAAAAATTTGTTCTCTTCTCTACCATTTCTTAGCTTCAAACTCCCATATCTCGCGAACGGATTAACCTAACCCGAAAATTCCTGTTGCATCTGAAAGTAGAAGCACGCCCGATTACAACGGTATGTGTGTTTTTCCCCTAGGCCATTCTGGTTAAGCGATTGGAGCAGCAGAAGTGCGAAAAATTTGTTGTCTTCTCAACCATTTCTTCGCTTCATAGTCCCATATCTCGCGAACGGATTGACCAAACCCAAAAATTCCTGCTGCGACTGAAAGTAGAAACTCGCCCGATTACATCGGTATGTGCATTTTTTCCCTAGGCCATTCTGGTTAAGCGTTTGGAGCAGCAGAATTGCGAAAAATTTGATCTCTTCTCTACCATTTCTTAGCTTCAAACTCCCATATCTCGCGAACGGATTAACCTAACCCGAAAATTCCTATTGCATCTGAAAGTAGAAGCACCCCCGTTTACAACGGTATGTGTGTTTTTCCCCTAGGCCATTCTGGTTAAGCGATTGGAGCAGCAGAAGTGCGAAAAATTTGTTGTCTTCTCAACCATTTCTTCGCTTCATAGTCCCATATCTCGCGAACGGATTGACCAAACCCAAAAAAATTCCTGCTGCGTCTGAAAGTAGAAACTCGCCCGATTACAACTGTATGCGTATTTTTTCCCTAGGCCATTGTGGTTATGCGTTTGGAGCAGCAGAAGTGCGAAAAATTTGTTCTCTTTTTAACCATTTCTTAGCTTCAAACTCCCATATCTCGCAAACGGATTGACCTAACCCAGAAATTCCTATTGCATCTGAAAATAGAAATTCGCCCGATTACAACGGTATGTGTATTTTTTCCCTGTGGCATTCTGGTTAAGCGTTTGGAGCAGCAGAATTGCGAAAAATTTTTTGCCTTTTCAACAATTTCTTGGCTTCAAACTCCCATATCTCGCGAACGGATTGACCTAACCCAAAAATTCCTATTGCATCTCAAAGTAGAAACTCGCCCGATTACATCGGTATGTGCATTTTTTTCCCTAGGCCATTCTGGTTAAGCGATTGGAGCAGCAGAAGTGCGAAAAATTTGTTGTCTTGTCAACCATTTCTTAGCTTCAAAGTCCCATATCTCGCGAACGGATTGACCAAACCCAAAAATTCCTGCTGCGTCTGAAAGTAGAAACTCGCCCGATTACAACGGTATGTGCATTTTTTCCCTAGGCCATTCTGGTTAAGCGTTTGGAGCAGCAGAATTGCGAAAAATTTGTTCTCTTCTCTACCATTTCTTAGCTTCAAACTCCCATATCTCGCGAACGGATTAACCTAACCCGAAAATTCCTATTGCATCTGAAAGTAGAAGCACCCCCGATTACAACGGTATGTGTGTTTTTCCCCTAGGCCATTCTGGTTAAGCGATTGGAGCAGCAGAAGTGCGAAAAATTTGTTGTCTTCTCAACAATTTCTTCGCTTCATAGTCCCATATCTCGCGAACGGATTGACCAAACCCAAAAATTCCTGCTGCGTCTGAAAGTAGAAACTCGCCCGATTACAACTGTATGCGTATTTTTTCCCTAGGCCATTCTGGTTAAGTGATTGGAGCAGCAGAAGTGCGAAAAATTTGTTGTCTTCTCAACCATTTCTTCGCTTCATAGTCCCATATCTCGCGAACGGATTGACCAAACCCAAAAATTCCTACTGCGACTGAAAGTAGAAACTCGCCCGATTACAACTGTATGCGTATTTTTTCCCTAGGCCATTGTGGTTATGCGTTTGGAGCAGCAGAAGTGCGAAAAATTTGTTCACTTTTCAATCATTTCTTAGCTTCAAACTCCCATATCTCGCAAACGGATTGACCTAACCCAGAAATTCCTATTGCATCTGAAAGTAGAAATTCGCCCGATTACAACGGTATGTGTATTTTTTCCCTATGGCATTCTGGTTAAGCGTTTGGAGCAGCAGAATTGCGAAAATTTATTCTCTTCTCATCCATTCCTTAGCTTCAAAGTCCCATATCTCGCGAACGGATTGAACTAACCAAAAAATTCCTATTGCATCTGAAAGTAGAAACTCGCCCGATTACAACGGTATGTGGATTTTTTACCTAGGCCATTCTGGTTAAGCGATTGGAGCGGCAGAAGTGCGAAAAATTTGTTGTCTCGTCAACCATTTCTTAGCTTCAAAGTCCCATATCTCGCGAACGGATTGAACTAACCCAAAAATTCCTATTGCATCTGAAAGTAGAAACTCGCCCGATTACAACGGCATGCGCATTTTTTCCCTAGGCCATTCTGGTTAAGCCTTTGGAGCAGCAGAATTGCGAAAAATTTGTTCTCTTCTCTACCATTTCTTAGCTTCAAACTCCCATATCTCGCGAACGGATTAACCTAACCCGAAAATTCCTATTGCATCTGAAAGTAGAAGCACCCCCGATTACAACGGTATGTGTGTTTTTCCCCTAGGCCATTCTGGTTAAGCGATTGGAGCAGCAGAAGTGCGAAAAATTTGTTGTCTTCTCAACAATTTCTTCGCTTCATAGTCCCATATCTCGCGAACGGATTGACCAAACCCAAAAATTCCTGCTGCGTCTGAAAGTAGAAACTCGCCCGATTACAACTGTATGCGTATTTTTTCCCTAGGCCATTCTGGTTAAGTGATTGGAGCAGCAGAAGTGCGAAAAATTTGTTGTCTTCTCAACCATTTCTTCGCTTCATAGTCCCATATCTCGCGAACGGATTGACCAAACCCAAAAATTCCTACTGCGACTGAAAGTAGAAACTCGCCCGATTACAACTGTATGCGTATTTTTTCCCTAGGCCATTGTGGTTATGCGTTTGGAGCAGCAGAAGTGCGAAAAATTTGTTCACTTTTCAATCATTTCTTAGCTTCAAACTCCCATATCTCGCAAACGGATTGACCTAACCCAGAAATTCCTATTGCATCTGAAAGTAGAAATTCGCCCGATTACAACGGTATGTGTATTTTTTCCCTATGGCATTCTGGTTAAGCGTTTGGAGCAGCAGAATTGCGAAAATTTATTCTCTTCTCATTCATTCCTTAGCTTCAAAGTCCCATATCTCGCGAACGGATTGAACTAACCAAAAAATTCCTATTGCATCTGAAAGTAGAAACTCGCCCGATTACAACGGTATGTGGATTTTTTACCTAGGCCATTCTGGTTAAGCGATTGGAGCGGCAGAAGTGCGAAAAATTTGTTGTCTCGTCAACCATTTCTTAGCTTCAAAGTCCCATATCTCGCGAACGGATTGAACTAACCCAAAAATTCCTATTGCATCTGAAAGTAGAAACTCGCCCGATTACAACGGCATGCGTATTTTTTCCCTAGGCCATTCTGGTTATGCGTTTGGAGCAGCAGAAGTGCGAAAAATTTGTTCTCTTTTTATCCATTTCTTAGCTTCAAACTCCCATATCTCGCAAACGGATTGACCTAACCCAGAAATTCCTGTTGCATCTGAAAGTAGAAATTCGCCCGATTACAACGGTATGTGTATTTTTTCCCTGTGGCATTCTGGTTAAGCGTTTGGAGCAGCAGAATTGCGAAAAATTTTTTGCCTTTTCAACCATTTCTTGGCTTCAAACTCCCATATCTCGCGAACGGATTGACCTAACCCAAAAATTCCGATTGCATCTGAAAGTAGAACCTCGCCCGATTACAACGGTATGTGTATTTTGTCCCTAGGCCATTCTGGTTAAGCGTTTGGAGCAGTAGAAGTGCGAAAAATTTCTGGCCTTCTCAACCATTTCATGGTTTCAAACTCCCTTATCTTGCGAACGGATTAACCTCACCCAAAAATTGCTATTGCATCTAAAAGTAGAAACTCGCCCGATTACAACGGTATGTGCATTTTTTCCCTAGGCCATTCTGGTTAAGCATTTGGAGCAGCAGAATTGCGAAAAATTTATTCTCTTCTCATCCATTTCTTAGCTTCAAAGTCCCATATCTCGCGAACGGATTGAACTAACCCAAAAATTCCTATTGCATCTGAAAGTAGAAACTCGCCCGATTACAACGGTATGTGTATTTTTTACCTAGGCCATTCTGGTTAAGCGATTGGAGCGGCAGAAGTGCGACAAATTTGTTGTCTCGTCAACCATTTCTTAGCTTCAAAGTCCCATATCTCGCAAACGGATTGACCTAACCCAGAAATTCCTGTTGCATCTGAAAGTAGAAATTCGCCCGATTACAACGGTATGTGTATTTTTTCCCTGTGGCATTCTGGTTAAGCGTTTGGAGCAGCAGAATTGCGAAAAATTTTTTGCCTTTTCAACCATTTCTTGGCTTCAAACTCCCATATCTCGCGAACGGATTGACCTAACCCAAAAATTCCTATTGCGTCTGAAAGTAGAAACTCGCCCGATTACATCGGTATGTGCATTTTTTCCCTAGGCCATTCTGGTTAAGCGATTGGAGCAGCAGAAGTGCGAAAAATTTGTTGTCTCGTCAACCATTTCTTAGCATCAAAGTCCCATATCTCGCGAACGGATTGACCAAACCCAAAAATTCCTGCTGCGCCTGAAAGTAGAAACTCTACCGATTACAACAGTATGTGTATTTTTTCCCTAGGCCATTCTGGTTAAGCGTTTGGAGCAGCAGAACTGCGAAAAATTTTTTGCCTTCTCAACCATTTCTTGGCTTCATAATACCCTATCTCGCGAACGGATTGACCTAAGCCAAAAATTGCTATTGCATCTGAAAGTAGAAACTCGCCCGATTACAATGGTATGTGTATTTTTTCCCTATGCCATTCTGGATAAGCGTTTGGAGCAGCAGAATTGCGAAAAATTTGTTCTCTTCTCTACCATTTCTTAGCTTCAAACTCCCATATCTCGCGAACGGATTGACGTAACCCAAAAATTCCTATTGCATCTGAAAGTAGAAGCACGCCCGATTTCAACGGTACGTGCATTTTTTCCCTATGGCATTCTGGTTAAGCGTTTGGAGCAGCAGAATTGCGATAAATTTTTTGCCTTCTCAACCATTTCTTGGCTTCAAACTCCCATATCTCGCGAACGGATTGACCTAACCCAAAAATTCCTATTGCATCTGAAAGTAGAAACTCGCCCGATTACAACGGTATCTGTATTTTTTCCCTAGGCCATTCTGGTTAAGCGTTTGGAGCAGCAGAATTGCGAAAAATGTCTTGCATTGTCAACCATTTCTTGGCTTCAAACTCCCATATCTCGCGAACGGATTGACCTTACCCAAAAATTCCTATTGCATCTGAAAGTAGAATCTCGCCCGATTACAACGGTATGTGCATTTTTCCCCAGGCCATTCTGGTTAAGCGTTTGGAGCAGCAGAATTGCGAAAAATTTATTCTCTTCTCATCCATTTCTTAGCTTCAAACTCCCATATCTCGCGAACGGATTGACCTAACCCAAAAATTCCTATTGCATCTGAAAGTAGAAACTCGCCCGATTACAACGGTATGTGTATTTTTTCCCTAGGCCATTCTGGTTAAGCGTTTGGAGCAGCAGAATTGTGAAATATTTTTTGCCTTCTCAACCATTTCTTGGCTTCAAACTCCCATATCTCGCGAACGGATTGACCTAACCCAAAAATTCCTCTTGCATCTGAAAGCAGAAACTCGCCCGATTACAACGGTAGGTGTATTGTTTCCCTATGCCATTCTGGTTATGCGTTTGGAGCAGCAGAATTGCGAAAAATTTGTTGTCTTCTCAACCATTTCTTAGATTCAAACTCCCATATATCGCGAACGGATTGACCTAACCCACAAATTCTAATTGCATCTGAAAGTAGAAACTCGCCCGATTAAAACGGTATGTGCATTTTTCCCTAGGCCATTCTGGTTAAGCGTTTGGAGCAGCAGAATTGCGAAATATTTTTTGCCTTTTCAACCATTTCTTGGCTTCAAACTCCCATATCTCGCGAACGGATTGACCTAACCCAAAAATTCCTCTTGCATCTGAAAGCAGAAACTCGCCCGATTACAACGGTATGTGCATTTTTTCCCTAGGCCATTCTGGTTAAGCGTTTGGAGCAGCAGAATTGCGAAAAATTTGTTCT
The DNA here is from genome assembly GCF_051014685.1 of Ptiloglossa arizonensis. NCBI lineage: Eukaryota > Metazoa > Arthropoda > Insecta > Hymenoptera > Colletidae > Ptiloglossa > Ptiloglossa arizonensis. The sequence continues at coordinate 342,960 of NW_027478559.1, forward strand.
CTTCTCAACCATTTCTTAGCTTCAAACTCCCATATCTCGCGAAAGGGTTGACATAACCCAAAAATTCCTATTGCATCTGAAAGTAGAAGCACGCCCGATTTCAACGGTACGTGCATTTTTTCCCTATGGCATTCTGGTTAAGCGTTTGGAGCAGCAGAATTGCGATAAATTTTTTGCCTTCTCAACCATTTCTTGGCTTCAAACTCCCATATCTCGCGAACGGATTGACCTAACCCAAAAATTCCTATTGCATCTGAAAGTAGAAACTCGCCCGATTACAACGGTATGTGTATTTTTTCCCTAGGCCATTCTGGTTAAGCGTTTGGAGCAGCAGAAGTGCGAAAAATTTCTGGCCTTCTCAACCATTTCATGGTTTCAGTCTCCCTTATCTTGCGAACGGATTGACCTCACCCAAAAATTGCTATTGTATCTGAAAGTAGAAAGTCGCCCGATTACAACGGTACGTGCATTTTTTCCCTAGGCCATTCTGGTTAAGCATTTGGAGCAGCAGAATTGCGAAAAATTTATTCTCTTCTCATCCATTTCTTAGCTTCGAACTCCCATATCTCGCGAACGGATTGACCTAACCCAAAAATTCCTGTTGCATCTGAAAGTAAAAACTCGCCCGATTACAACGGTATGTGTGTTTTTCCCCTAGGCCATTCTGGTTATGCGTTTGGAGCAGCAGAAGTGCGAAAAATTTGTTCTCTTCTCAACCATTTCTTAGCTTCAAACTCCCATACCTCGCGAACGGATTGACCTAACCCAAAAATTCCTATTGCATCTTAAAGTAGAAACTCGCCTGATTACAACTGTATGTGCATTTTTTCTCTAGGCCATTCTGGTTAAGCGTTTGGAGCAGCAGAATTGCGAAAAATTTGTTCTCTTCTCTACCATTTCTCAGCTTCAAACTCCCATATCTAGCGAACGGATTGACCTAACCCAAAAATTCCTATTGCATCTGAAAGTAGAAGCACGCCCGATTACAACGGTACGAGTGTTTTTCCCCTAGGCCATTCTGGTTAAGCGTTTGGAGCAGCAGATTTGCGAAAAATTTATTCTCTTCTCAACCATTTCTTAGCTTCAATCTCCCATATCTCGCGAACGGATTGAACTAACCCAAAAATTCCTATTGCATCTGAAAGTAGAAATTCGCCCGATTACAACGGTATGTGCATTTTTGCCATAGGCCATTCTGGTTAAGCGTTTGGAGCAGCAGAATTGCGAAAAATTTGTTGTCTTGTCAACCATTTCTTAGCTTCAAAGTACCATATCTCGCGAACGGAATGACCTAACCCAAAAATTCCTATTGCATGTGAAAGTAGAAACTCGCCCGATTACAACGGTATGTGTATTTTTTCCCTAGGCCATTCTGGTTAAGCGATTGGAGCAGCAGAAGTGCGAAAAATTTGTTGTCTTGTCAACCATTTCTTAGCTTCAAAGTACCATATCTCGCGAACGGATTGACCTAACACAAAAATTCCTATGGCATCTGAAAGTAGAAACTCGCCCGATTACAACGGTATGTGCATTTTTTCCCTAGGCCATTCTGGTTAAGCGTTTGGAGCAGCAGAATTGCAAAAAATTTATTCTCTTCTCAACCATTTCTTAGCTTCAAACTCCCATATCTAGCGAAGGGATTGACCTAACCCAAAAATTCCAATTGCAACTGAAAGTAGAAACTCGCCCGATTACAAGGGTATGCGTATTTTTTCCCTAGGCCAATCTGGTTAAGCGTTTGGAGCAGCAGAATAGCGACAAATTTTTTGCGTTCTCAACCATTTCTTGGCTTCAAACTCCCATACCTCGCGAACGGATTGACCTTACCCAAAAATTCCTATTGCATCTGAAAGTAGAATCTCGCCCGATTACAACGGTATGTGCATTTTTCCCCAGGCCATTCTGTTTAAGCGTTTGGAGCAGCAGAATTGCGAAAAATTTATTCTCTTCTCATCCATTTCTTAGCTTCAAACTCCCATATCTAGCGAACGGATTGACCTAACCCAAAAATTCCTATTGCATCTGAAAGTAGAAACTCGCCCGATTAAAACGGTATGCGTATTTTTTCCCTAGGGCGATCTGGTTAAGCGATTGGAGCAGCAGAAGCGCGACAAATTTTTTGCGTTCTCAACCATTTCTTGGCTTCAAACTCCCATATCTCGCGAACGGATTGACCCTACCCAAAAATTCCTGTTGCGTCTGAAAGTAGAAACTCGCCCGATTACGGTCTGTGTACTTTTTCCCTAGGCCATTCTGGTTTCGCGTTTGGAGCAGCAGAATTGCGAAAAATGTCTTGCCTTGACAACCATTTCTTGGCTTCAAACTCCCATATCTCGCGAACGGATTGACATAACCCAAAAATTCCTGTTGCGTCTGAAAGTAGAAACTCGCACGATTACAACGGTATATGTATTTTTTCCCTAGGCCATTCCGGTTAAGCGTTTGGAGCAGCAGAATTGCGAAAAATTTTTTGCGTTCTCAACCATTTCTTGGCTTCAAACTCCCATATCTCGCGAACGGATTGACCCTACCCAAAAATTCCTGTTGCGTCTGAAAGTAGAAACTCGCCCGATTACGGTCTGTGTACTTTTTCCCTAGGCCATTCTGGTTTCGCGTTTGGAGCAGCAGAATTGCGAAAAATGTCTTGCCTTGTCAACAATTTCTTGGCTTCAAACAACCATATCTCGCGAACGGATTGACATAACCCAAAAATTCCTGTTGCGCCTGAAAGTAGAAACTCGCCCGATTACGGTCTGTGTACTTTTCCCCTAGGCCATTCTGGTTTCGCGTTTGGAGCAGCAGAATTGCGAAAAATGTCTTGCATTGTCAACCATTTCTTGGCTTCAAACTCCCATATCTCGCGAACGGATTGACCTTACCCAAAAATTCCTATTGCATCTGAAAGTAGAATCTCGCCCGATTACAACGGTATGTGCATTTTTCCCCAGGCCATTCTGGTTAAGCGTTTGGAGCAGCAGAATTGCGAAAAATTTATTCTCTTCTCATCCATTTCTTAGCTTCAAACTCCCATATCTAGCGAACGGGTTGACCTAACCCAAAAATTCCTATTGCATCTGAAAGTAGAAACTCGCCCGATTAAAACGGTATGCGTATTTTTTCCCTAGGGCGATCTGGTTAAGCGATTGGAGCAGCAGAAGCGCGACAAATTTTTTGCGTTCTCAACCATTTCTTGGCTTCAAACTCTCATATCTCGCGAACGGATTGACATAACCCAAAAATTCCTGTTGCGTCTGAAAGTAGAAACTCGCACGATTACAACGGTATATGTATTTTTTCCCTAGGCCATTCCGGTTGAGCGTTTGGAACAGCAGAATTGCGAAAAATTTTTTGCGTTCTCAACCATTTCATGGCTTCAAACTCCCATATCTCGCGAACGGATTGACCCTACCCAAAAATTCCTGTTGCGTCTGAAAGTAGAAACTCGCACGATTACAACGGTATATGTATTTTTTCCCTAGGCCATTCAGGTTAAGCGTTTGGAGCAGCAGAATTGCGAAAAATTTTTTGCGTTCTCAACCATTTCTTGGCTACAAACTCCCATATCTCGCGAACGGATTGACCCTACCCAAAAATTCCTGTAGCGTCTGAAAGTAGAAACTCGCCCGATTACGGTCTGTGTACTTTTTCCCTAGGCCATTCTGGTTTCGCGTTTGGAGCAGCAGAATTGCGAAAAATGTCTTGCCTTGTCAACAATTTCTTGGCTTCAAACAACCATATCTCGCGAACGGATTGACATAACCCAAAAATTCCTGTTGCGCCTGAAAGTAGAAACTCGCCCGATTACGGTCTGTGTACTTTTTCCCTAGGCCATTCTGGTTTCGCGTTTGGAGCAGCAGAATTGCGAAAAATGTCTTGCCTTGTCAACCATTTCTTGGCTTCAAACAACCATATCTCGCGAACGGATTGACCTAACCCAAAAATTCCTATTGCATCTGAAAGTAGAATCTCGCCCGATTACAAAGGTATGTGCATTTTTCCCTAGGCCATTCTGGTTAAGCGTTTGGAGCAGCAGAATTGCGAAAAATTTATTCTCTTCTCATCCATTTCTTAGCTTCAAACTCCCATATCTCGCGAACGGATTGACCTAACCCAAAAATTCCTATTGCATCTGAAAGTAGAAACTCGCCCGATTAAAACGGTATGTGCATTTTTCCCTAGGCCATTCTGGTTAAGCGTTTGGAGCAGCAGAATTGCGAAAAATTTATTCTCTTCTCATCCATTTCTTAGCTTCAAACTCCCATTACTCGCGAACGGATTGACCTAACCCAAAAATTCCTATTGCATCTGAAAGTAGAAACTCGCCCGATTACAACGGCATGTGCATTTTTTCCCTATGCCATTCTGGTTATACGTTTGGAGCAGCAGAATTGCGAAAAATTTGTTCTCTTCTCAACCATTTCTTGGATTCAAACTCCCATTAATCACGAACGGATTGACCTAACCCAAAAATTCCTATTGCATCTGAAAGTAGAAACTCGCCCGATTAAAACGGTATGCGTATTTTTTCCCTAGGCCACTCTGGTTAAGCGATTGGAGCAGCAGAAGTGCGAAAAATTTGTTGTCTTGTCGACCATTTCTTTGTTTCAAACTCCCACATCTCGCGAACGGATTGACCTAACCCAAAAATTCCGATTGCATCTGAAAGTAGAAACTCGCCCGATTACGACGGTAGGTGTATTTTTTCCCTAGGCCATTCTGGTTAAGCGTTTGGAGCAGCAGAATTGCGAAAAATTTGTTCTCTTCTCTACCATTTCTTAGCTTCAAAATCCCATATCTGGCGAACGGATTGACCTAACCCGAAAATTCCTATTGCATCTGAAAGTAGAAGCACGCCCGATTACAACGGTATGTGTGTTTTTCCCCTAGGCCATTCTGGTTAAGCGATTGCAGCAGCAGAATTGCGAAAAATTTGTTCTCTTCTCTACCATTTCTTAGCTTCAAACTCCCATATCTCGCGAACGGATTGACCTAACCCGAAAATTCCTATTGCATCTGAAAGTAGAAGCACGCCCGATTACAACGGTATGTGTGTTTTTCCCCTAGGCCATTCTGGTTAAGCGATTGCAGCAGCAGAATTGCGAAAAATTTGTTGTCTTCTCAACCATTTCTTCGCTTCATAGTCCCACATCTCGCGAACGGATTGACCAAACCCAAAAATTCCTGCTGCGCCTGAAAGTAGAAACTCGCCCGATTACAACGGTATGTGTATTTTTTCCCTAGGCCATTCTGGTTAAGCGCTTGGAGCAGCAGAACTGCGAAAAATTTTTTGCCTTCTCAACCATTTCTTGGCTTCATAATACCCTATCTCGCGAACGGGTTGACCTAACCCAAAAATTGCCATTGCATCTGAAAGTAGAAACTCGCCCGATTACAACGGTATGTGTATTTTTTCCCTATGCCATTCTGGATAAGCGTTTGGAGCAGCAGAATTGCGAAAAATTTATTCTCTTCTCATCCATTTCTTAGCTTCAAACTCCCATATCTCGCGAACGGATTGACCTAACCCAAAAATTCCAATTGCATCTGAAAGTAGAAACTCGCCTGATTACAACGGTATGTGTATTTTTTCCCTAGGCCATTCTGGTTAAGCGTTTGGAGCAGCAGAATTGCGAAATATTTTTTGCCTTCTCAACCATTTCTTGGCTTCAAACTCCCATATCTCGCGAACGGATTGACCTAACCCAAAAATTCCTATTGCATCTGAAAGCAGAAACTCGCCCGATTACAACGGTAGGTGTATTGTTTCCCTATGCCATTCTGGTTATGCGTTTGGAGCAGCAGAATTGCGAAAAATTTGTTGTCTTCTCAACCATTTCTTAGATTCAAACTCCCATATATCGCGAACGGATTGACCTAACCCACAAATTCTAATTGCATCTGAAAGTAGAAACTCGCCCGATTAAAACGGTATGTGCATTTTTCCCTAGGACATTCTGGTTAAGCGTTTGGAGCAGCAGAATTGCGAAAAATTTATTCTCTTCTCATCCATTTCTTAGCTTCAAACTCCCATTACTCGCGAACGGATTGACCTAACCCAAAAATTCCTATTGCATCTGAAAGTAGAAACTCGCCCGATTACAACGGTATGTGTGTTTTCCCCTAGGCCATTCTGGTTAAGCGATTGGAGCAGCAGAAGTGCGAAAAATTTGTTTTCTTCTCAACCATTTCTTCGCTTCATAGTCCCATATCTCGCGAACGGATTGACCAAACCCAAAAATTCCTGCTGCGTCTGAAAATAGAAACTCGCCCGATTACAACTGTATGCGCATTTTTTCCCTAGGCCATTCTGGATAAGTGATTGGAGCAGCAGAAGTGCGAAAAATTTTTTGTCTTGTCAACCATTTCTTGGCTTCAATCTCCCATATCTCGCGAACGGATTGACCTAACTCGAAAATTCCTATTGCATCTGAAAGTAGAAACTCGCCCGATTAAAACGGTATGTGCATTTTTTCCCTAGGCCATTCTGGTTAAGCGTTTGGAGCAGCAGAATTGCGAAAAATTTGTTCTCTTCTCTACCATTTCTTAGCTTCAAACTCCCATATCTCGCGAACGGATTGACCTAACCCGAAAGTTCCGATTGCATCTGAAAGTAGAAGCACGCCCGATTACAACGGTACGTGCATTTTTTCCCTATGGCATTCTGGTTAAGCGTTTGGAGCAGCAGAATTGCGAAAAATTTTTTGCCTTCTCAACCATTTCTTGGCTTCAAACTCCCATATCTCGCGAACGGATTGACCTAACCCAAAAATTCCTATTGCATCTGAAAGTAGAAACTCGCCCGATTACAACGGTATGTGTATTTTTTCCCTAGGCTATTCTGGTTAAGTGTTTGGAGCAGCAGAAGTGCGAAAAATTTCTGGCCTTCTCAACCATTTCATGGTTTCAGTCTCCCTTATCTTGCGAACGGATTGACCTCACCCAAAAATTGCTATTGCATCTGAAAGTAGAAAGTCGCCCGATTACAACGGTACGTGCACTTTTTCCCTAGGCCATTCTGGTTAAGCATTTGGAGCAGCAGAATTGCGAAAAATTTATTCTCTTCTCATCCATTTCTTAGCTTCGAACTCCCATATCTCGCGAACGGATTGACCTAACCCAAAAATTCCTGTTGCATCTGAAAGTAGAAACTCGCCCGATTACAACGGTATGTGTGTTTTTCCCCTAGGCCATTCTGGTTATGCGTTTGGAGCAGCAGAAGTGCGAAAAATTTGTTCTCTTCTCAACCATTTCTTAGCTTCAAACTCCCATATCTCGCGAACGGATTGACCTAACCCAAAAATTCCTATTGCATCTGAAAGTAGAAACTCGCCCGATTACAACGGTATGTGCATTTTTCCCTAGGCCATTCTGGTTAAGCGTTTGGAGCAGCAGAATTGCGAAAAATTTATTCTCTTCTCATCCATTTCTTAGCTTCAAACTCCCATATCTCGCGAACGGATTGACCTAACCCAAAAATTCCTATTGCATCTGAAAGTAGAAACTCGCCCGATTAAAACGGTATGCGTATTTTTTCCCTAGGCCATTCTGGTTTCGCGTTTGGAGCAGCAGAATTGCGAAAAATGTCTTGCCTTGTCAACCATTTCTTGGCTTCAAACAACCATATCTCGCGAACGGATTGACATAACCCAAAAATTCCTGTTGCGGCTGAAAGTAGAAACTCGCACGATTACAATGGAAAGTGTATTTCTTCCCTAGGCCATTCTGGTTAAGCGTTTGGAGCAGCAGAGTTGCGAAAATTTTTTTGCCTTCTCAACCATTTCTTGGCTTCAACCTCCCACATCTCGCGAACGGATTGACCCAACCCAAAAATTCCTGTTGCGACTGAAAGTAGAAACCCGCCCGATTACAACGGTATGTGTATTTTTTCCCTAGGCCATTCTGGTTAAGCGATTGGAGCAGCAGAATTGCGAAAAATTTGTTCTCTTCTCAACCATTTCTTAGATTCAAACTCCCATATATCGCGAACGGATTGACCTAACCCACAAATTCTAATTGCATCTGAAAGTAGAAACTCGCCCGATTAAAACGGTATGCGTATTTTTTCCCTAGGCCATTCTGGTTAAGCGATTGGAGCAGCAGAAGTGCGAAAAATTTGTTGTCTTGTCGACCATTTCTTAGTTTCAAACTCCCATATCTCGCGAACGGAATGACCTAACCCAAAAATTCCTATTGCATCTGAAAGTAGAAACTCGCCCGATTACAACCGTATGTGAATTTTTCCCTAGGCCATTCTGGTTAAGTGTTTGGAGCAGCAGAATTGCGAAAAATTTATTCTCTTCTCATCCATTTCTTAGCTTCAAACTCCCATATCTCGCGAACGGATTGACCTAAACCAAAAATTCCTATTGCATTTGAAAGTAGAAACTCGCCCGATTAAAACGGTATGCGTATTTTTTCCCTAGGCCATTCTGGTTTAGCGATTGGAGCAGCAGAAGTGCGAAAAATTTGTTGTCTTGTCGACCATTTCTTAGTTTCAAACTCCCATATCTCGCGAACGGATTGACCTAACCCAAAAATTCCTATTGCATCTGAAAGTAGAAACACGCCCGATTACAACGGTATGTGTGTTTTCCCCTAGGCCATTCTGGTTAAGCGATTGGAGCAGCAGAAGTGCGAAAAATTTGTTTTCTTCTCAACCATTTCTTCGCTTCATAGTCCCATATCTCGCGAACGGATTGACCAAACCCAAAAATTCCTGCTGCGTCTGAAAATAGAAACTCGCCCGATTACAACTGTATGTGAATTTTTCCCTAGGCCATTCTGGTTAAGTGTTTGGAGCAGCAGAATTGCGAAAAATTTATTCTCTTCTCATCCATTTCTTAGCTTCAAACTCCCATATCTCGCGAAAGGATTGACATAACCCAAAAATTGCTGTTGCGTCGGAAAGTAGAAACACGCACGATTACAACGGAATGTGTATTTTTTCCCTAGGCCATTCTGGTTAAGCGTTTGGAGCAGCAGAAGTGCGAAAAATTTTGTGCCTTCTCAACCATTTCTTAGCTTCAAACTCCCATATCTCGCGAAAGGATTGACCTAACCCAAAAATTCCTATTGCATCTGAAAGTAGCGACTCGCCCGATTACGACGGTAGGTGTATTTTCTCCCTATGCCATTCTGGTTATACGTTTGGAGCAGCAGAATTGCGAAAAATTTGTTGTCTTTTCAACCATTTCTTGGATTCAAACTCCCATATATCGCGAACGGATTGACATAACCCAAAAATTCCTGTTGCGTCTGAAAGTAGAAACTCGCACGATTACAACGGAATGTGTATTTTTTCCCTTGGCCACTCTGGTTAAGCGATTGGAGCAGCAGAATTGCGAAAAATTTGTTGTCTTGTCGACCATTTCTTAGTTTCAAACTCCCATATCTCGCGAACGGATTGACCTAACCCAAAAATTCCGTTTGCATCTGAAAGTAGAAACTCGCCCGATTACAACGGTATGTGCATTTTTCCCTAGGCCATTCTGGTTAAGCTTTTGGAGCAGCAGAATTGCGAAAAATTTGTTCTCTTCTCAACCATTTCTTAGCTTCAAACTCCCATATCTCGCGAAAGGATTGACATAACCCAAAAATTGCTGTTGCGTCGGAAAGTAGAAACACGCACGATTACAACGGAATGTGTATTTTTTCCCTAGGCCATTCTGGTTAAGCGTTTGGAGCAGCAGAAGTGCGAAAAATTTTGTGCCTTCTCAACCATTTCTTGGTTTCAAACTCCCATATCTCGCGAACGGATTGACCTAACCCACAAATTCCTATTGCATCTGAAAGTAGAAACTCGCCCGATTAAAACGGTATGCGTATTTTTTCCCTAGGCCATTCTGGTTAAGCGATTGGAGCAGCAGAATTGCGAAAAATTTGTTGTCTTGTCGACCATTTCTTAGTTTCAAACTCCCATATCTCGCGAACGGATTGACCAAACCCAAAAATTCCTGCTGCGTCTGAAAATAGAAACTCGCCCGATTACAACTGTATGCGTATTTTTTCCCTAGGCCATTCTGGATAAGTGATTGGAGCAGCAGAAGTGCGAAAAATTTGTTGTCTTGTCGACCATTTCTTAGTTTCAAACTCCCATATCTCGCGAACGGATTGACCTAACCCAAAAATTCCGATTGCATCTGAAAGTAGAAACTCGCCCGATTACGACAGTAGGTGTATTTTTTCCCTATGCCATTCTGGTTATGCGTTTGGAGCAGCAGAAGTGCGAAAAATTTGTTGTCTTCTCAAACATTTCTTAGATTAAAACTCCCATATATCGCGAACGGATTGACCTAACCCAAAAATTCCGATTGCATCTGAAAGTAGAAACTCGCCCGATTACAACGGCATGTGCATTTTTCCCTAGGCCATTCTGGTTAAGCTTTTGGAGCAGCAGAATTGCGAAAAATTTGTTCTCTTCTCAACCATTTCTTAGTTTCAAACTCCCATATCTCGCGAAAGGATTGACATAACCCAAAAATTGCTGTTGCGTCGGAAAGTAGAAACACGCACGATTACAACGGAATGTGTATTTTTTCCCTAGGCCATTCTGGTTAAGCGTTTGGAGCAGCAGAAGTGCGAAAAATTTTGTGCCTTCTCAACCATTTCTTGGTTTCAAACTCCCATATCTCGCGAACGGATTGACCTAACCCACAAATTCCTATTGCATCTGAAAGTAGAAACTCGCCCGATTAAAACGGTATGCGTATTTTTTCCCTACGCCATTCTGGTTAAGCGTTTGGAGCAGCAGAATTGCGAAAAATTTATTCTCTTCTCATCCATTTCTTAGCTTCAAACTCCCATATCTCGCGAACGGATTGACCTAACCCAAAAATTCCTATTGCATCTGAAAGTAGAAACTCGCACGATTACAACGGTATATGTATTTTTTCCCTAGGCCATTCTGGTTAAGCGTTTGGAGCAGCAGAATTGCGAAAAATTTGTTCTCTTCTCAACCATTTCTTAGCTTCAAACTCCTATATCTCGCGAAAGGATTGACATAACCCAAAAATTGCTGTTGCGTCTGAAAGTAGAAACTCGCCCGATTACAACGGAATATGTATTTTTCCCTAGGCCATTCTGGTTAAGCGTTTGGAGCAGCAGAAGTGCGAAAAATTTTTGTCTTGTCGACCATTTCTAGGTTTCAAACTCCCATATCTCGCGAACGGAATGACCTAACCCAAAAATTCCTATTGCATCTGAAAGAAGAATCTCGCCCGATTACAACGGTAGGTGTATTTTTTCCCTATGCCGTTCTGGTTAAGCGTTTGGAGCAGCAGAATTGCGAAAAATTTGTTGTCTTCTCAACCATTTCTTAGCTTCAAACTCCCATATCTCGCGAACGGATTGACCCAACCCAAAAATTCCTGTTGCGTCTGAAAGTAGAAACTCGCCCGATTACAACGGTATGTGTACTTTTTCCCTAGGCCATTCTGGTTTCGCGTTTGGAGCAGCAGAATTGCGAAAAATTTCTTGCCTTGTCAACCATTTCTTGGCTTCAAACTCCCATATCTCGCGAACGGATTGACATAACCCAAAAATTCCTGTTGCGTCTGAAAGTAGAAACTCGCACGATTACAACGGTATATGTATTTTTTCCCTAGGCCATTCTGGTTAAGCGTTTGGAGCAGCAGAATTGCGAAAAATTTTTTGCGTTCTCAACCATTTCTTGGCTTCAAACTCCCATATCTCGCGAAAGGATTGACCTAACCCAAAAATTCCTATTGCATCTGAAAGTAGCGACTCGCCCGATTACGACGGTAGGTGTATTTTTTCCCTATGCCATTCTGGTTATACGTTTGGAGCAGCAGAATTGCGAAAAATTTGTTTTCTTCTCAACCATTTCTTCGCTTCATAGTCCCATATCTCGCGAACGGATTGACCAAACCCAAAAATTCCTGCTGCGTCTGAAAATAGAAACTCGCCCGATTACAACTGTATGTGAATTTTTCCCTAGGCCATTCTGGTTAAGTGTTTGGAGCAGCAGAATTGCGAAAAATTTATTCTCTTCTCATCCATTTCTTAGCTTCAAACTCCCATATCTCGCGAAAGGATTGACATAACCCAAAAATTGCTGTTGCGTCGGAAAGTAGAAACACGCACGATTACGACGGAATGTGTATTTTTTCCCTTGGCCATTCTGGTTAAGCGTTTGGAGCAGCAGAAGTGCGAAAAATTTTGTGCCTTCTCAACCATTTCTTAGCTTCAAACTCCCATATCTCGCGAAAGGATTGACCTAACCCAAAAATTCCTATTGCATCTGAAAGTAGAAACTCGCCCGATTACAACCGTATGTGAATTTTTCCCTAGGCCATTCTGGTTAAGTGTTTGGAGCAGCAGAATTGCGAAAAATTTATTCTCTTCTCATCCATTTCTTAGCTTCAAACTCCCATATCTCGCGAACGCATTGACCTAACCCAAAAATTCCTATTGCATCTGAAAGTAGAAACTCGCCCGATTAAAACGGTATGCGTATTTTTTCCCTAGGCCATTCTGGTTTAGCGATTGGAGCAGCAGAAGTGCGAAAAATTTGTTGTCTTGTCGACCATTTCTTAGTTTCAAACTCCCATATCTCGCGAACGGATTGACCTAACCCAAAAATTCCTATTGCATCTGAAAGTAGAAACTCGCCCGATTACAACGGTATGTGCATTTTTTCCCTAGGCCATTCTGGTCAAGCGTTTGGAGCAGCAGAATTGCGTAAAATTTGTTGTCTTGTCAACCATTTCTTAGCTTCAAAGTACCATATCTCGCGAACGGAATGACCTAACCCAAAAATTCCTATTGCATCTGAAAGTAGAAACTCGCCCGATTACAACGGTATGTGCATTTTTCCATAGGCCATTCTGGTTAAGCGTTTGGAGCAGCAGAATTGCGAAAAATTTGTTCTCTTCTCAACCATTTCTTAGATTCAAACTCCCATATATCGCGAACGGATTGACCTAACCCACAAATTCTAATTGCATCTGAAAGTAGAAACTCGCCCGATTAAAACGGTATGCGTATTTTTTCCCTAGGCCATTCTGGTTAAGCGATTGGAGCAGCAGAAGTGCGAAAAATTTGTCTTGTCGACCATTTCTTAGTTTCAAACTCCCATTTCTCGCGAACGGGTTGACCTAACCCAAAAACTCCTATTGCATCTGAAAGTAGAAACTCGCCCGATTACAACGGTATGTGCATTTTTCCCTAGGGCATTCTGGTTAAGCGTGTGGAGCAGCAGAATTGCGAAAAATTTATTCTCTTCTCATCCATTTCTTAGCTTCAAACTCCCATATCTCGCGAACGGATTGACCTAAACCAAAAATTCCTATTGCATTTGAAAGTAGAAACTCGCCCGATTAAAACGGTATGCGTATTTTTTCCCTAGGCCATTCTGGTTTAGCGATTGGAGCAGCAGAAGTGCGAAAAATTTGTTGTCTTGTCGACCATTTCTTAGTTTCAAACTCCCATATCTCGCGAACGGATTGACCTAACCCAAAAATTCCTATTGCATCTGAAAGTAGAAACACGCCCGATTACAACGGTATGTGTGTTTTCCCCTAGGCCATTCTGGTTAAGCGATTGGAGCAGCAGAAGTGCGAAAAATTTGTTTTCTTCTCAACCATTTCTTCGCTTCATAGTCCCATATCTCGCGAACGGATTGACCAAACCCAAAAATTCCTGCTGCGTCTGAAAATAGAAACTCGCCCGATTACAACTGTATGTGAATTTTTCCCTAGGCCATTCTGGTTAAGTGTTTGGAGCAGCAGAATTGCGAAAAATTTATTCTCTTCTCATCCATTTCTTAGCTTCAAACTCCCATATCTCGCGAAAGGATTGACATAACCCAAAAATTGCTGTTGCGTCGGAAAGTAGAAACACGCACGATTACAACGGAATGTGTATTTTTTCCCTAGGCCATTCTGGTTAAGCGTTTGGAGCAGCAGAAGTGCGAAAAATTTTGTGCCTTCTCAACCATTTCTTAGCTTCAAACTCCCATATCTCGCGAAAGGATTGACCTAACCCAAAAATTCCTATTGCATCTGAAAGTAGCGACTCGCCCGATTACGACGGTAGGTGTATTTTCTCCCTATGCCATTCTGGTTATACGTTTGGAGCAGCAGAATTGCGAAAAATTTGTTGTCTTTTCAACCATTTCTTGGATTCAAACTCCCATATATCGCGAACGGATTGACATAACCCAAAAATTCCTGTTGCGTCTGAAAGTAGAAACTCGCCCGATTACAACGGTATGTGCATTTTTCCCTAGGCCATTCTGGTTAAGCTTTTGGAGCAGCAGAATTGCGAAAAATTTGTTCTCTTCTCAACCATTTCTTAGCTTCAAACTCCCATATCTCGCGAAAGGATTGACATAACCCAAAAATTGCTGTTGCGTCGGAAAGTAGAAACACGCACGATTACAACGGAATGTGTATTTTTTCCCTAGGCCATTCTGGTTAAGCGTTTGGAGCAGCAGAAGTGCGAAAAATTTTGTGCCTTCTCAACCATTTCTTGGTTTCAAACTCCCATATCTCGCGAACGGATTGACCTAACCCACAAATTCCTATTGCATCTGAAAGTAGAAACTCGCCCGATTAAAACGGTATGCGTATTTTTTCCCTAGGCCATTCTGGTTAAGCGATTGGAGCAGCAGAAGTGCGAAAAATTTGTTGTCTTGTCGACCATTTCTTAGTTTCAAACTCCCATATCTCGCGAACGGAATGACCTAACCCAAAAATTCCTATTGCATCTGAAAGTAGAAACTCGCCCGATTACAACCGTATGTGAATTTTTTCCTAGGCCATTCTGGTTAAGTGTTTGGAGCAGCAGAATTGCGAAAAATTTATTCTCTTCTCATCCATTTCTTAGCTTCAAACTCCCATATCTCGCGAACGGATTGACCTAACCCAAAAATTCCTATTGCATCTGAAAGTAGAAACTCGCCCGATTAAAACGGTATGCGTATTTTTTCCCTAGGCCATTCTGGTTTAGCGATTGGAGCAGCAGAAGTGCGAAAAATTTGTTTTCTTCTCAACCATTTCTTCGCTTCATAGTCCCATATCTCGCGAACGGATTGACCAAACCCAAAAATTCCTGCTGCGTCTGAAAATAGAAACTCGCCCGATTACAACTGTATGCGTATTTTTTCCCTAGGCCATTCTGGATAAGTGATTGGAGCAGCAGAAGTGCGAAAAATTTGTTGTCTTGTCGACCATTTCTTAGTTTCAAACTCCCATATCTCGCGAACGGATTGACCTAACCCAAAAATTCCGATTGCATCTGAAAGTAGAAACTCGCCCGATTACGACAGTAGGTGTATTTTTTCCCTATGCCATTCTGGTTATGCGTTTGGAGCAGCAGAAGTGCGAAAAATTTGTTGTCTTCTCAAACATTTCTTAGATTAAAACTCCCATATATCGCGAACGGATTGACCTAACCCAAAAATTCCTATTGCATCTGAAAGTAGAAACTCGCCCGATTACAACGGCATGTGCATTTTTTCCTAGGCCATTCTGGTTAAGCTTTTGGAGCAGCAGAATTGCGAAAAATTTGTTCTCTTCTCAACCATTTCTTAGTTTCAAACTCCCATATCTCGCGAAAGGATTGACATAACCCAAAAATTGCTGTTGCGTCGGAAAGTAGAAACACGCACGATTACAACGGAATGTGTATTTTTTCCCTAGGCCATTCTGGTTAAGCGTTTGGAGCAGCAGAAGTGCGAAAAATTTTGTGCCTTCTCAACCATTTCTTGGCTTCAAACTCCCATATCTCGCGAAAGGATTGACCTAACCCAAAAATTCCTATTGCATCTGAAAGTAGCGACTCGCCCGATTACGACGGTAGGTGTATTTTTTCCCTATGCCATTCTGGTTATACGTTTGGAGCAGCAGAATTGCGAAAAACTTGTTGTCTTTTCAACCATTTCTTGGATTCAAACTCCCATATATCGCGAACGGATTGACATAACCCAAAAATTCCTGTTGCGTCTGAATGTAGAAACTCGCACGATTACAACGGAATGTGTATTTTTTCCCTAGGCCACTCTGGTTAAGCGATTGGAGCAGCAGAAGTGCGAAAAATTTGTTGTCTTGTCGACCATTTCTTAGTTTCAAACTCCCATATCTCGCGAACGGATTGACCTAACCCAAAAATTCCGATTGAATCTGAAAGTAGAAACTCGCCCGATTACGACAGTAGGTGTATTTTTTCCCTATGCCATTCTGGTTATGCGTTTGGAGCAGCAGAAGTGCGAAAAATTTGTTGTCTTCTCAAACATTTCTTAGATTAAAACTCCCATATATCGCGAACGGATTGACCTAACCCACAAATTCCTATTGCATCTGAAAGTAGAAACTCGCCCGATTAAAACGGTATGCGTATTTTTTCCCTAGGCGATTCTGGTTAAGCGATTGGATCAGCAGAAGTGCGAAAAATTTGTTGTCTTGTCGACCATTTCTTAGTTTCAAACTCCCATATCTCGCGAACGGAATGACCTAACCCAAAAATTCCTATTGCATCTGAAAGTAGGAACTCGCCCGATTACAACGGTATGTGCATTTTTCCCTAGGCCATTCTGGTTAAGCTTTTGGAGCAGCAGAATTGCGAAAAATTTGTTCTCTTCTCAACCATTTCTTAGCTTCAAACTCCCATATCTCGCGAAAGGATTGACATAACCCAAAAATTGCTGTTGCGTCGGAAAGTAGAAACACGCACGATTACAACGGAATGTGTATTTTTTCCCTAGGCCATTCTGGTTAAGCGTTTGGAGCAGCAGAAGTGCGAAAAATTTTGTGCCTTCTCAACCGTTTCTTGGTTTCAAACTCCCATATCTCGCGAACGGATTGACCTAACCCACAAATTCCTATTGCATCTGAAAGTAGAAACTCGCCCGATTAAAACGGTATGCGTATTTTTTCCCTAGGCCATTCTGGTTAAGCGATTGGAGCAGCAGAAGTGCGAAAAATTTGTTGTCTTGTCGACCATTTCTTAGTTTCAAACTCCCATATCTCGCGAACGGAATGACCTAACCCAAAAATTCCTATTGCATCTGAAAGTAGAAACTCGCCCGATTACAACCGTATGTGAATTTTTCCCTAGGCCATTCTGGTTAAGTGTTTGGAGCAGCAGAATTGCGAAAAATTTATTCTCTTCTCATCCATTTCTTAGCTTCAAACTCCCATATCTCGCGAACGGATTGACCAAACCCAAAAATTCCTGCTGCGTCTGAAAATAGAAACTCGCCCGATTACAACTGTATGCGTATTTTTTCCCTAGGCCATTCTGGATAAGTGATTGGAGCAGCAGAAGTGCGAAAAATTTTTTGTCTTGTCAACCATTTCTTGGCCTCAAACTCCCATATCTCGCGAACGGATTGACCTAACTCGAAAATTCCTATTGCATCTGAAAGTAGAAACTCGCCCGATTACAACGGTATGTGCATTTTTTCCCTAGGCCATTCTGGTTAAGCGTTTGGAGCAGCAGAATTGCGAAAAATTTGTTCTCTTCTCTACCATTTCTTAGCTTCAAACTCCCATATCTCGCGAACGGATTGAACTAACCCGAAAATTCCTATTGCATCTGAAAGTAGAAGCACGCCCGATTACAACGGTACGTGCATTTTTTCCCTATGGCATTCTGGTTAAGCGTTTGGAGCAGCAGAATTGCGAAAAATTTTTTGCCTTCTCAACCATTTCTTGGCTTCAAACTCCCATATCTCGCGAACGGATTGACCTAACCCAAAAATTCCTATTGCATCTGAAAGTAGAAACTCGCCCGATTACAACGGTATGTGTATTTTTTCCCTAGGCCATTCTGGTTAAGTGTTTGGAGCAGCAGAAGTGCGAAAAATTTCTGGCCTTCTCAACCATTTCATGGTTTCAGTCTCCCTTATCTTGCGAACGGATTGACCTCACCCAAAAATTGCTATTGCATCTGAAAGTAGAAAGTCGCCCGATTACAACGGTACGAGTGTTTTTCCCCTACGCCATTCTGGTTAAGCGTTTGGAGCAGCACATTTGCGAAAAATTTATTCTCTTCTCAACCTTTTCTTAGCTTCAAACTCCCATATCTCGCGAACGGATTGACCTAACCCAAAAATTCCTATTGCATCTGAAAGTAGAAACTCGCCTGATTACAACGGTATGTGCATTTTTCCCCTAGGCCATTCTGGTTAAGCGTTTGGAGCAGCAGATTTGCGAAAACTTTATTCTCTTCTCAACCATTTCTTAGCTTCAATGTCCCATATCTCGCGAACGGATTGAACTAACCCAAAAATTCCTATTGCATCTGAAAGTAGAAACTCGCCCGATTACAACGGTATGTGCATTTTTTCCCTAGGCCATTCTGGTCAAGCGTTTGGAGCAGCAGAATTGCGAAAAATTTGTTGTCTTGTCAACAATTTCTTAGCTTCAAAGTACCATATCTCGCGAACGGAATGACCTAACCCAAAAATTCCTATTGCATCTGAAAGTAGAAACTCGCCCGATTACAACGGTATGTGCATTTTTCCCTAGGCCATTCTGGTTAAGCGTTTGGAGCAGCAGAATTGCGAAAAATTTGTTCTCTTCTCAACCATTTCTTAGATTCAAACTCCCATATATCGCGAACGGATTGACCTAACCCACAAATTCTAATTGCATCTGAAAGTAGAAACTCGCCCGATTAAAACGGTATGCGTATTTTTTCCCTAGGCCATTCTGGTTAAGCGATTGGAGCAGCAGAAGTGCGAAAAATTTGTTGTCTTGTCGACCATTTCTTAGTTTCAAACTCCCATTTCTCGCGAACGGGTTGACCTAACCCAAAAACTCCTATTGCATCTGAAAGTAGAAACTCTCCCGATTACAAAGGTATGTGCATTTTTTCCCTAGGCCATTCTGGTTAAGCGTTTGGAGCAGCAGAATTGCGAAAAATTTGTTCTCTTCTCAACCATTTCTTAGCTTCAAACTCCCATATCTCGCGAAAGGATTGACATAACCCAAAAATTGCTGTTGCGTCGGAAAGTAGAAACTCGCACGATTACAACGGAATGTGTATTTTTTCCCTAGGCCATTCTGGTTAAGCGTTTGGAGCAGCAGAAGTGCGAAAAATTTTGTGCCTTCTCAACCATTTCTTAGCTTCAAACTCCCATATCTCGCGAAAGGATTGACCTAACCCAAAAATTCCTATTGCATCTGAAAGTAGCGACTCGCCCGATTACGACGGTAGGTGTATTTTTTCCCTATGCCATTCTGGTTATACGTTTGGAGCAGCAGAATTGCGAAAAATTTGTTGTCTTTTCAACCATTTCTTGGATTCAAACTCCCATATATCGCGAACGGATTGACATAACCCAAAAATTCCTGTTGCGTCTGAAAGTAGAAACTCGCACGATTACAACGGAATGTGTATTTTTTCCCTAGGCCACTCTGGTTAAGCGATTGGAGCAGCAGAATTGCGAAAAATTTGTTGTCTTGCCGACCATTTCTTAGTTTCAAACTCCCATATCTCGCGAACGGATTGACCTAACCCAAAAATTCCGATTGCATCTGAAAGTAGAAACTCGCCCGATTACGACAGTAGGTGTATTTTTTCCCTATGCCATTCTGGTTATGCGTTTGGAGCAGCAGAAGTGCGAAAAATTTGTTGTCTTCTCAAACATTTCTTAGATTAAAACTCCCATATATCGCGAACGGATTGACCTAACCCAAAAATTCCTATTGCATCTGAAAGTAGAAACTCGCCCGATTACAACGGTATGTGCATTTTTCCCTAGGCCATTCTGGTTAAGCTTTTGGAGCACCAGAATTGCGAAAAATTTGTTCTCTTCTCAACCATTTCTTAGCTTCAAACTCCCATATCTCGCGAAAGGATTGACATAACCCAAAAATTGCTGTTGCGTCGGAAAGTAGAAACACGCACGATTACAACGGAATGTGTATTTTTTCCCTAGGCCATTCTGGTTAAGCGTTTGGAGCAGCAGAAGTGCGAAAAATTTTGTGCCTTCTCAACCATATCTTGGTTTCAAACTCCCATATCTCGCGAACGGAATGACCTAACCCAAAAATTCCTATTGCATCTGAAAGTAGAAACTCGCCCGATTACAACCGTATGTGAATTTTTCCCTAGGCCATTCTGGTTAAGTGTTTGGAGCAGCAGAATTGCGAAAAATTTATTCTCTTCTCATCCATTTCTTAGCTTCAAACTCCCATATCTCGCGAACGGATTGACCTAACCCAAAAATTCCTCGTGCATCTGAAAGTAGAAACTCGCCCGATTACAACCGTATGTGAATTTTTCCCTAGGCCATTCTGGTTAAGCGTTTGGAGCAGCAGAATTGCGAAAAATTTGTTCTCTTCTCAACCATTTCTTAGCTTCAAACTCCTATATCTCGCGAAAGGATTGACATAACCCAAAAATTGCTGTTGCGTCTGAAAGTAGAAACTCGCCCGATTACAACGGAATATGTATTTTTCCCTAGGCCATTCTGGTTAAGCGTTTGGAGCAGCAGAAGTGCGAAAAATTTTTGTCTTGTCGACCATTTCTAGGCTTCAAACTCCCATATCTCGCGAACGGAATGACCTAACCCAAAAATTCCTATTGCATCTGAAAGAAGAATCTCGCCCGATTACAACGGTAGGTGTATTTTTTCCCCATGCCGTTCTGGTTAAGCGTTTGGAGCAGCAGAATTGCGAAAAATTTGTTGTCTTCTCAACCATTTCTTAGCTTCAAACTCCCATATCTCGCGAACGGATTGACCCAACCCAAAAATTCCTGTTGCGTCTGAAAGTAGAAACTCGCCCGATTACAACGGTATGTGTACTTTTTCCCTAGGCCATTCTGGTTTCGCGTTTGGAGCAGCAGAATTGCGAAAAATTTCTTGCCTTGTCAACCATTTCTTGGCTTCAAACTCCCATATCTCGCGAACGGATTGACATAACCCAAAAATTCCTGTTGCGTCTGAAAGTAGAAACTCGCACGGTTACAACGGTATATGTATTTTTTCCCTAGGCCATTCTGGTTAAGCGTTTGGAGCAGCAGAATTGCGAAAAATTTTTTGCGTTCTCAACCATTTCTTGGCTTCAAACTCCCATATCTCGCGAACGGATTGACCAAACCCAAAAATTCCTGCTGCGTCTGAAAATAGAAACTCGCCCGATTACAACTGTATGTGAATTTTTCCCTAGGCCATTCTGGTTAAGTGTTTGGAGCAGCAGAATTGCGAAAAATTTGTTGTCTTTTCAACCATTTCTTGGATTCAAACTCCCATATATCGCGAACGGATTGACATAACCCAAAAATTCCTGTTGCGTCTGAAAGTAGAAACTCGCACGATTACAACGGAATGTGTATTTTTTCCCTAGGCCACTCTGGTTAAGCGATTGGAGAAGCAGAATTGCGAAAAATTTGTTGTCTTGCCGACCATTTCTTAGTTTCAAACTCCCATATCTCGCGAACGGATTGACCTAACCCAAAAATTCCGATTGCATCTGAAAGTAGAAACTCGCCCGATTACGACAGTAGGTGTATTTTTTCCCTATGCCATTCTGGTTATGCGTTTGGAGCAGCAGAAGTGCGAAAAATTTGTTGTCTTGTCGACCATTTCTTAGTTTCAAACTCCCATATCTCGCGAACGGAATGACCTAACCCAAAAATTCCTATTGCATCTGAAAGTAGAAACTCGCCCGATTACAACCGTATGTGAATTTTTCCCTAGGCCATTCTGGTTAAGTGTTTGGGGCAGCAGAATTGCGAAAAATTTATTCTCTTCTCATCCATTTCTTAGCTTCAAACTCCCATATCTCGCGAACGGATTGACCTAACCCAAAAATTCCTATTGCATCTGAAAGTAGAAACTCGCCCGATTAAAACGGTATGCGTATTTTTTCCCTAGGCCATTTTGGTTTAGCGATTGGAGCAGCAGAAGTGCGAAAAATTTGTTGTCTTGTCGACAATTTCTTAGTTTCAAACTCCCATATCTCGCGAACGGATTGACCTAACCCAAAAATTCCTATTGCATCTGAAAGTAAAAACACGCCCGATTACAACGGTATGTGTGTTTTCCCCTAGGCCATTCTGGTTAAGCGATTGGAGCAGCAGAAGTGCGAAAAATTTGTTTTCTTCTCAACCATTTCTTCGCTTCATAGACCCATATCTCGCGAACGGATTGACCAAACCCAAAAATTCCTGCTGCGTCTGAAAATAGAAACTCGCCCGATTACAACTGTATGCGTATTTTTTCCCTAGGCCATTCTGGATAAGTGATTGGAGCAGCAGAAGTGCGAAAAATTTTTTGTCTTGTCAACCATTTCTTGGCCTCAAACTCCCATATCTCGCGAACGGATTGACCTAACTCGAAAATTCCTATTGCATCTGAAAGTAGAAACTCGCCCGATTACAACGGTATGTGCATTTTTTCCCTAGGCCATTCTGGTTAAGCGTTTGGAGCAGCAGAACTGCGAAAAATTTGTTCTCCTCTCTACCATTTCTTAGCTTCAAACTCCCATATCTCGCGAACGGATTGACCTAACCCGAAAATTCCTATTGCATCTGAAAGTAGAAGCACGCCCGATTACAACGGTACGTGCATTTTTTCCCTATGGCATTCTGGTTAAGCGTTTGGAGCAGCAGAATTGCGAAAAATTTTTTGCCTTCTCAACCATTTCTTGGCTTCAAACTCCCATATCTCGCGAACGGATTGACCTAACCCAAAAATTCCTATTGCATCTGAAAGTAGAAACTCGCCCGATTACAACGGTATGTGTATTTTTTCCCTAGGCCATTCTGGTTAAGTGTTTGGAGCAGCAGAAGTGCGAAAAATTTCTGGCCTTCTCAACCATTTCATGGTTTCAGTCTCCCTTATCTTGCGAACGGATTGACCTCACCCAAAAATTGCTATTGCATCTGAAAGTAGAAAGTCGCCCGATTACAACGGTACCAGTGTTTTTCCCCTAGGCCATTCTGGTTAAGCGTTTGGAGCAGCAGATTTGCGAAAAATTTATTCTCTTCTCAACCATTTCTTAGCTTCAAACTCCCATATCTCGCGAACGGATTGACCTAACCCAAAAATTCCTATTGCATCTGAAAGTAGAAACTCGCCTGATTACAACGGTATGTGCATTTTTTCCCTAGGCCATTCTGGTTAAGCGTTTGGAGCAGCAGAATTGCGAAAAATTTGTTCTCTTCTCTACCATTTCTTAGCTTCAAACTCCCATATCTCGCGAACGGATTGACCTAAGCCAAAAATTCCTATTGCATCTGAAAGTAGAAGCACGCCCGATTACAACGGTACGAGTGTTTTTCCCCTAGGCCATTCTGGTTAAGCGTTTGGAGCAGCAGATTTGCGAAAAATTTATTCTCTTCTCAACCATTTCTTAGCTTCAATGTCCCATATCTCGCGAACGGATTGAACTAACCCAAAAATTCCTATTGCATCTGAAAGTAGAAACTCGCCCGATTACAACGGTATGTGCATTTTTTCCCTAGGCCATTCTGGTCAAGCGTTTGGAGCAGCAGAATTGCGAAAAATTTGTTGTCTTGTCAACCATTTCTTAGCTTCAAAGTACCATATCTCGCGAACGGAATGACCTAACCCAAAAATTCCTATTGCATCTGAAAGTAGAAACTCGCCCGATTACAACAGTATGTGCATTTTTCCCTAGGCCATTCTGGTTAAGCGTTTGGAGCAGCAGAATTGCGAAAAATTTGTTCTCTTCTCAACCATTTCTTAGATTCAAACTCCCATATATCGCGAACAGATTGACCTAACCCACAAATTCTAATTGCATCTGAAAGTAGAAACTCGCCCGATTAAAACGGTATGCGTATTTTTTCCCTAGGCCATTCTGGTTAAGCGATTGGAGCAGCAGAAGTGCGAAAAATTTGTTGTCTTGTCGACCATTTCTTAGTTTCAAACTCCCATTTCTCGCGAACGGGTTGACCTAACCCAAAAACTCCTATTGCATCTGAAAGTAGAAACTCGCCCGATTACAACGGTATGTGCATTTTTCCCTAGGGCATTCTGGTTAAGCGTTTGGAGCAGCAGAATTGCGAAAAATTTATTCTCTTCTCATCCATTTCTTAGCTTCAAACTCCCATTACTCGCGAACGGATTGACCTAACCCAAAAATTCCTATTGCATCTGAAAGTAGAAACTCGCCCGATTACAAAGGTATGTGCATTTTTTCCCTAGGCCATTCTGGTTAAGCGTTTGGAGCAGCAGAATTGCGAAAAATTTGTTCTCTTCTCAACCATTTCTTAGCTTCAAACTCCCATATCTCGCGAAAGGATTGACATAACCCAAAAATTGCTGTTGCGTCGGAAAGTAGAAACTCGCACGATTACAACGGAATGTGTATTTTTTCCCTAGGCCATTCTGGTTAAGCGTTTGGAGCAGCAGAAGTGCGAAAAATTTTGTGCCTTCTCAACCATTTCTTAGCTTCAAACTCACATATCTCGCGAAAGGATTGACCTAACCCAAAAATTCCTATTGCATCTGAAAGTAGCGACTCGCCCGATTACGACGGTAGGTGTATTTTTTCCCTATGCCATTCTGGTTATACGTTTGGAGCAGCAGAATTGCGAAAAATTTGTTGTCTTTTCAACCATTTCTTGGATTCAAACTCCCATATATCGCGAACGGATTGACATAACCCAAAAATTCCTGTTGCGTCTGAAAGTAGAAACTCGCACGATTACAACGGAATGTGTATTTTTTCCCTAGGCCACTCTGGTTAAGCGATTGGAGCAGCAGAATTGCGAAAAATTTGTTGTCTTGCCGACCATTTCTTAGTTTCAAACTCCCATATCTCGCGAACGGATTGACCTAACCCAAAAATTCCGATTGCATCTGAAAGTAGAAACTCGCCCGATTACGGCAGTAGGTGTATTTTTTCCCTATGCCATTCTGGTTATGCGTTTGGAGCAGCAGAAGTGCGAAAAATTTGTTGTCTTCTCAAACATTTCTTAGATTAAAACTCCCATATATCGCGAACGGATTGACCTAACCCAAAAATTCCTATTGCATCTGAAAGTAGAAACTCGCCCGATTACAACGGTATGTGCATTTTTCCCTAGGCCATTCTGGTTAAGCTTTTGGAGCAGCAGAATTGCGAAAAATTTGTTCTCTTCTCAACCATTTCTTAGTTTCAAACTCCCATATCTCGCGAAAGGATTGACATAACCCAAAAATTGCTGTTGCGTCGGAAAGTAGAAACACGCACGATTACAACGGAATGTGTATTTTTTCCCTAGGCCATTCTGGTTAAGCGTTTGGAGCAGCAGAAGTGCGAAAAATTTTGTGCCTTCTCAACCATTTCTTGGTTTCAAACTCCCATATCTCGCGAACGGATTGACCTAACCCACAAATTCCTATTGCATCTGAAAGTAGAAACTCGCCCGATTAAAACGGTATGCGTATTTTTTCCCTAGGCCATTCTGGTTAAGCGATTGAGCAGCAGAAGTGCGAAAAATTTGTTGTCTTGTCGTCCATTTCTTAGTTTCAAACTCCCATATCTCGCGAACGGAATGACCTAACCCAAAAATTCCTATTGCATCTGAAAGTAGAAACTCGCCCGATTACAACCGTATGTGAATTTTTCCCTAGGCCATTCTGGTTAAGTGTTTGGGGCAGCAGAATTGCGAAAAATTTATTCTCTTCTCATCCATTTCTTAGCTTCAAACTCCCATATCTCGCGAACGGATTGACCTAACCCAAAAATTCCTATTGCATCTGAAAGTAGAAACTCGCCCGATTACAGCGGTATGTGCATTTTTTCCCTAGGCCATTCTGGTTAAGCGTTTGGAGCAGCAGAATTGCGAAAAATTTGTTCTCTTCTCAACCATTTCTTAGCTTCAAACTCCTATATCTCGCGAAAGGATTGACACAACCCAAAAATTGCTGTTGCGTCTGAAAGTAGAAACTCGCCCGATTACAACGGAATATGTATTTTTCCTAGGCCATTCTGGTTAAGCGTTTGGAGCAGCAGAAGTGCGAAAAATTATTGTCTTGTCGACCATTTCTAGGTTTCAAACTCCCATATCTCGCGAACGGAATGACCTAACCCAAAAATTCCTATTGCATCTGAAAGAAGAATCTCGCCCGATTACAACGGTAGGTGTATTTTTTCCCTATGCCGTTCTGGTTAAGCGTTTGGAGCAGCAGAATTGCGAAAAATTTGTTGTCTTCTCAACCATTTCTTAGCTTCAAACTCCCATATCTCGCGAACGGATTGACCCAACCCAAAAATTCCTGTTGCGTCTGAAAGTAGAAACTCGCCCGATTACAACGGTATGTGTACTTTTTCCCTAGGCCATTCTGGTTTCGCGTTTGGAGCAGCAGAATTGCGAAAAATTTCTTGCCTTGTCAACCATTTCTTGGCTTCAAACTCCCATATCTCGCGAACGGATTGACATAACCCAAAAATTCCTGTTGCGTCTGAAAGTAGAAACTCGCACGATTACAACGGTATATGTATTTTTTCCCTAGGCCATTCTGGTTAAGCGTTTGGAGCAGCAGAATTGCGAAAAATTTTTTGCGTTCTCACCATTTCTTGGCTTCAAACTCCCATATCTCGCGAAAGGATTGACCTAACCCAAAAATTCCTATTGCATCTGAAAGTAGCGACTCGCCCGATTACGACGGTAGGTGTATTTTTTCCCTATGCCATTCTGGTTATACGTTTGGAGCAGCAGAATTGCGAAAAATTTGTTGTCTTTTCAACCATTTCTTGGATTCAAACTCCCATATATCGCGAACGGATTGACATAACCCAAAAATTCCTGTTGCGTCTGAAAGTAGAAACTCGCACGATTACAACGGAATGTGTATTTTTTCCCTAGGCCACTCTGGTTAAGCGATTGGAGCAGCAGAAGTGCGAAAAATTTGTTGTCTTGTCGACCATTTCTTAGTTTCAAACTCCCATATCTCGCGAACGGATTGACCTAACCCAAAAATTCCGATTGCATCTGAAAGTAGAAACTCGCCCGATTACGACAGTAGGTGTATTTTTTCCCTATGCCATTCTGGTTATGCGTTTGGAGCAGCAGAAGTGCGAAAAATTTGTTGTCTTCTCAAACATTTCTTAGATTAAAACTCCCATATATCGCGAACGGATTGACCTAACCCACAAATTCCTATTGCATCTGAAAGTAGAAACTCGCCCGATTAAAACGGTATGCGTATTTTTTCCCTAGGCCATTGTGGTTAAGCGATTGGATCAGCAGAAGTGCGAAAAATTTGTTGTCTTGTCGACCATTTCTTAGTTTCAAACTCCCATATCTCGCGAACGGAATGACCTAACCCAAAAATTCCTATTGCATCTGAAAGTAGAAACTCGCCCGATTACAACGGTATGTGCATTTTTCCCTAGGCCATTCTGGTTAAGCTTTTGGAGCAGCAGAATTGCGAAAAATTTGTTCTCTTCTCAACCATTTCTTAGCTTCAAACTCCCATATCTCGCGAAAGGATTGACATAACCCAAAAATTGCTGTTGCGTCGGAAAGTAGAAACACGCACGATTACAACGGAATGTGTATTTTTTCCCTAGGCCATTCTGGTTAAGCGTTTGGAGCAGCAGAAGTGCGAAAAATTTTGTGCCTTCTCAACCATTTCTTGGTTTCAAACTCCCATATCTCGCGAACGGATTGACCTAACCCACAAATTCCTATTGCATCTGAAAGTAGAAACTCGCCCGATTAAAACGGTATGCGTATTTTTTCCCTAGGCCATTCTGGTTAAGCGATTGGAGCAGCAGAAGTGCGAAAAATTTGTTGTCTTGTCGACCATTTCTTAGTTTCAAACTCCCATATCTCGCAAACGGAATGACCTAACCAAAAAATTCCTATTGCGTCTGAAAGTAGAAACTCGCCCGATTACAACCGTATGTGAATTTTTCCCTAGGCCATTCTGGTTAAGTGTTTGGAGCAGCAGAATTGCGAAAAATTTATTCTCTTCTCATCCATTTCTTAGCTTCAAATTCCCATATCTCGCGAACGGATTGACCTAACCCAAAAATTCCTATTGCATCTGAAAGTAGAAACTCGCCCGATTACAGCGGTATGTGCATTTTTTCCCTAGGCCATTCTGGTTAAGCGTTTGGAGCAGCAGAATTGCGAAAAATTTGTTCTCTTCTCAACCATTTCTTAGCTTCAAACTCCTATATCTCGCGAAAGGATTGACATAACCCAAAAATTGCTGTTGCGTCTGAAAGTAGAAACTCGCCCGATTACAACGGAATATGTATTTTTCCCTAGGCCATTCTGGTTAAGCGTTTGGAGCAGCAGAAGTGCGAAAAATTTTTGTCTTGTCGACCATTTCTAGGTTTCAAACTCCCATATCTCGCGAACGGAATGACCTAACCCAAAAATTCCTATTGCATCTGAAAGTAGAAACTCGCCCGATTAAAACGGTATGCGTATTTTTTCCCTAGGACATTCTGGTTAAGCGATTGGAGCAGCAGAAGCGCGACAAATTTTTTGCGTTCTCAACCATTTCTTGGCTTCAAACTCCCATATCTCGCGAACGGATTGACATAACCCAAAAATTCCTGTTGCGTCTGAAAGTAGAAACTCGCCCGATTAAAACGGTATGCGTATTTTTTCCCTAGGCCATTCTGGTTAAGCGATTGGAGCAGCAGAAGTGCGAAAAATTTGTTGTCTTGTCGACCATTTCTTAGTTTCAAACTGCCATATCTCGCGAACGGATTGACCCAACCCAAAAATTCCTGTTGCGTCTGAAAGTAGAAACTCGCCCGATTACAACGGTATGTGCATTTTTCCCTAGGCCATTCTGGTTAAGCGTTTGGAGCAGCAGAATTGCGAAAAATTTATTCTCTTCTCATCCATTTCTTAGTTTCAAACTCCCATATCTCGCGAACGGAATGACCTAACCCAAAAATTCCTATTGCATCTGAAAGTAGAAACTCGCCCGATGACAACGGTATGTGCATTTTTCCCTAGGCCACTCTGGTTTTGCATTTGGAGCAGCAGAATTGCGAAAAATTTCTTGCCTTGTCAACCATTTCTTGGCTTCAAACTCCCATATCTCGCGAACGGATTGACCTAACCCAAAAATTCCTATTGCATCTGAAAGAAGAATCTCGCCCGATTACAACGGTATGCGTATTTCTTCCCTAGGCCATTCTGGTTAAGCGTTTGGAGCAGCAGAATTGCGAAAAATTTTTTGCGTTCTCAACCATTTCTTGGCTTCAAACTCCCATATCTCGCGAACGGATTGACCTAACCCAAAAATTCCTATTTCATCTGAAAGTAGAAACTCGCCCGATTACGACGGTAGGTGTATTTTTTCCCTATGCCATTCTGGTTATGCGTTTGGAGCAGCAGAAGTGCGAAAAATTTGTTGTCTTCTCAACCATTTCTTAGATTCAAACTCCCATATATCGCGAACGGATTGACCTAACCCACAAATTCCTATTGCATCTGAAAGTAGATACTCGCCCGATTAAAACGGTATGCGTATTTTTTCCCTAGGCCAATCTGGTTAAGCGAATGGAGCAGCAGAAGTGCGAAAAATTTGTTGTCTTGTCGACCATTTCTTAGTTTCAAACTCCCATATCTCGCGAACGGAATGACCTAACCCAAAAATTCCTATTGCATCTGAAAGTAGAAACTCGCCCGATTACAACGGTATGTGCATTTTTCCCTAGGCCATTCTGGTTAAGCGTTTGGAGCAGCAGAATTGCGAAAAATTTATTCTCTTCTCATCCATTTCTTAGCTTCAAACTCCCATATCTCGCGAAAGGATTGACATAACCCAAAAATTGCTGTTGCGTCGGAAAGTAGAAACACGCACGATTACAACGGAATGTGTATTTTTTCCCTAGGCCATTCTGGTTAAGCGTTTGGAGCAGCAGAATTGCGAAAAATTTATTCTCTTCTCATCCATTTCTTAGCTTCAAACTCCCATATCTCGCGAACGGATTGACCTAACCCAAAAATTCCTATTGCATCTGAAAGTAGAAACTCGCCCGATTACAGCGGTATGTGAATTTTTTCCCTAGGCCATTCTGGTTAAGCGTTTGGAGCAGCAGAATTGCGAAAAATTTGTTCTCTTCTCAACCATTTCTTAGCTTCAAACTCCTATATCTCGCGAAAGGATTGACATAACCCAAAAATTGCTGTTGCGCCTGAAAGTAGAAACTCGCCCGATTACAACGGAATGTGTATTTTTTCCCTAGGCCATTCTGGTTAAGCGTTTGGAGCAGCAGAATTGCGAAATATTTTTTGCCTTCTCAACCATTTCTGGGCTTCAAACTCCCATATCTCGCGAACGGATTGACCTAGCCCAAAAATTCCTATTGCATATGAAAGTAGAAACTCGCCCGATTACGACGGTAGATGTATTTCTTCCCTATGCCATTCTGGTTATACGTTTGGAGCAGCAGAATTACGAAAAATTTGTTGTCTTCTCAACCATTTCTTAGATTCAAACTCCCATATATCGCGAACGGATTGACCTAACCCACAAATTCCTATTGCATCTGAAAGTAGAAACTCGCCCGATTAAAACGGTATGCGTATTTTTTCCCGAGGCCATTCTGGTTAAGCGATTGGAGCAGCAGAAGGGCGAAAAATTTGTTCTCTTCTCAACCATTTCTTAGCTTCAAACTCCCATATCTCGCGAAAGGATTGACATAACCCAAAAATTGCTGTTGCGTCGGAAAGTAGAAACTCGCACGATTACAACGGAATGTGTATTTTTTCCCTAGGCCATTCTGGTTAAGCGTTTGGAGCAGCAGAAGTGCGAAAAATTTTGTGCCTTCTCAACCATTTCTTGGTTTCAAATTCCCATATCTCGCGAACGGATTGATCTAACCCAAAAACTGCTGTTGCGTCGGAAAGTAGAAACTCGCACGATTACAACGGTATGTGTATTTTTTCCCTAGGCCATTCTGGTTAAGCGTTTGGAGCAGCAGAAGTGCGAAAAATTTTGTGCCTTCTCAACCATTTCTTGGCTTCAAACTCCCATATCTCGCGAACGGATTGACCTAACCCAAAAATTCCTATTGCATCTGAAAATAGAAACTCGCCCGATTAAAACGGTATGCGTATTTTTTCCCTAGGCCATTCTGGTTAAGCGATTGGCGCAGCAGAAGTGCGAAAAATTTGTTGTCTTGTCGACCATTTCTTAGTTTCAAACTCCCATATCTCGCGAACGGATTGACCCAACCCAAAAATTCCTGTTGCGTCTGAAAGTAGAAACTCGCCCGATTACAACGGTATGTGCATTTTTCCCTAGGCCATTCTGGTTAAGCGTGTGGAGCAGCAGAATTGCGAAAAATTTATTCTCTTCTCATCCATTTCTTAGTTTCAAACTCCCATATCTCGCGAACGGAATGACCTAACCCAAAAATTCCTATTGCATCTGAAAGTAGAAACTCGCCCGATTACAACGGTATGTGCATTTTTCCCTAGGCCACTCTGGTTTCGCGTTTGGAGCAGCAGAATTGCGAAAAATTTCTTGCCTTGTCAACCATTTCTTGGCTTCAAACTCCCATATCTCGCGAACGGATTGACCTAACCCAAAAATTCCTATTGCATCTGAAAGTAGAAACTCGCCCGATTACAACGGTATGCGTATTTCTTCCCTAGGCCATTCTGGTTAAGCGATTGGAGCAGCAGAATTGCGAAAAATTTATTGCGTTCTCAACCATTTCTTGGCTTCAAACTCCCATATCTCGCGAACGGATTGACCTAACCCAAAAATTCCTATTGCATCTGAAAGTAGAAACTCGCCCGATTACGACGGTAGGTGTATTTTTTCCCTATGCCATTCTGGTTATGCGTTTGGAGCAGCAGAAGTGCGAAAAATTTGTTGTCTTCTCAACCATTTCTTAGATTCAAACTCCCATATATCGCGAACGGATTGACCTAACCCACAAATTCCTATTGCATCTGAAAGTAGATACTCGCCCGATTAAAACGGTATGCGTATTTTTTCCCTAGGCCAATCTGGTTAAGCGAATGGAGCAGCAGAAGTGCGAAAAATTTGTTGTCTTGTCGACCATTTCTTAGTTTCAAACTCCCATATCTCGCGAACGGAATGACCTAACCCAAAAATTCCTATTGCATCTGAAAATAGAAACTCGCCCGATTACAGCGGTATGTGCATTTTTTCCCTAGGCCATTCTGGTTAAGCGTTTGGAGCAGCAGAATTGCGAAAAATTTGTTCTCTTCTCAACCATTTCTTAGCTTCAAACTCCTATATCTCGCGAAAGGATTGACATAACCCAAAAATTGCTGTTGCGCCTGAAAGTAGAAACTCGCCCGATTACAACGGAATGTGTATTTTTTCCCTAGGCCATTCTGGTTAAGCGTTTGGAGCAGCAGAATTGCGAAATATTTTTTGCCTTCTCAACCATTTCTGGGCTTCAAACTCCCATATCTCGCGAACGGATTGACCTAGCCCAAAAATTCCTATTGCATATGAAAGTAGAAACTCGCCCGATTACGACGGTAGATGTATTTCTTCCCTATGCCATTCTGGTTATACGTTTGGAGCAGCAGAATTACGAAAAATTTGTTGTCTTCTCAACCATTTCTTAGATTCAAACTCCCATATATCGCGAACGGATTGACCTAACCCACAAATTCCTATTGCATCTGAAAGTAGAAACTCGCCCGATTAAAACGGTATGCGTATTTTTTCCCGAGGCCATTCTGGTTAAGCGATTGGAGCAGCAGAAGGGCGAAAAATTTGTTCTCTTCTCAACCATTTCTTAGCTTCAAACTCCCATATCTCGCGAAAGGATTGACATAACCCAAAAATTGCTGTTGCGTCGGAAAGTAGAAACTCGCACGATTACAACGGAATGTGTATTTTTTCCCTAGGCCATTCTGGTTAAGCGTTTGGAGCAGCAGAAGTGCGAAAAATTTTGTGCCTTCTCAACCATTTCTTGGTTTCAAATTCCCATATCTCGCGAACGGATTGATCTAACCCAAAAACTGCTGTTGCGTCGGAAAGTAGAAACTCGCACGATTACAACGGTATGTGTATTTTTTCCCTAGGCCATTCTGGTTAAGCGTTTGGAGCAGCAGAAGTGCGAAAAATTTTGTGCCTTCTCAACCATTTCTTGGCTTCAAACTCCCATATCTCGCGAACGGATTGACCTAACCCAAAAATTCCTATTGCATCTGAAAATAGAAACTCGCCCGATTAAAACGGTATGCGTATTTTTTCCCTAGGCCATTCTGGTTAAGCGATTGGAGCAGCAGAAGTGCGAAAAATTTGTTGTCTTGTCGACCATTTCTTAGTTTCAAACTCCCATATCTCGCGAACGGATTGACCCAACCCAAAAATTCCTGTTGCGTCTGAAAGTAGAAACTCGCCCGATTACAACGGTATGTGCATTTTTCCCTAGGCCATTCTGGTTAAGCGTTTGGAGCAGCAGAATTGCGAAAAATTTATTCTCTTCTCATCCATTTCTTAGTTTCAAACTCCCATATCTCGCGAACGGAATGACCAAACCCAAAAATTCCTATTGCATCTGAAAGTAGAAACTCGCCCGATTACAACGGTATGTGCATTTTTCCCTAGGCCACTCTGGTTTCGCGTTTGGAGCAGCAGAATTGCGAAAAATTTCTTGCCTTGTCAACCATTTCTTGGCTTCAAACTCCCATATCTCGCGAACGGATTGACCTAACCCAAAAATTCCTATTGCATCTGAAAGTAGAAACTCGCCCGATTACAACGGTATGCGTATTTCTTCCCTAGGCCATTCTGGTTAAGCGATTGGAGCAGCAGAATTGCGAAAAATTTTTTGCGTTCTCAACCATTTCTTGGCTTCAAACTCCCATATCTCGCGAACGGATTGACCTAACCCAAAAATTCCTATTGCATCTGAAAGTAGAAACTCGCCCGATTACAGCGGTATGTGCATTTTTTCCCTAGGCCATTCTGGTTAAGCGTTTGGAGCAGCAGAATTGCGAAAAATTTGTTCTCTTCTCAACCATTTCTTAGCTTCAAACTCTTATATCTCGCGAAAGGATTGACATAACCCAAAAATTGCTGTTGCGCCTGAAAGTAGAAACTCGCCCGATTACAACGGAATGTGTATTTTTTCCCTAGGCCATTCTGGTTAAGCGTTTGGAGCAGCAGAATTGCGAAATATTTTTTGCCTTCTCAACCACTTCTGGGCTTCAAACTCCCATATCTCGCGAACGGATTGACCTAGCCCAAAAATTCCTATTGCATATGAAAGTAGAAACTCGCCCGATTACGACGGTAGATGTATTTCTTCCCTATGCCATTCTGGTTATACGTTTGGAGCAGCAGAATTACGAAAAATTTGTTGTCTTCTCAACCATTTCTTAGATTCAAACTCCCATATATCGCGAACGGATTGACCTAACCCACAAATTCCTATTGCATCTGAAAGTAGAAACTCGCCCGATTAAAACGGTATGCGTATTTTTTCCCGAGGCCATTCTGGTTAAGCGATTGGAGCAGCAGAAGGGCGAAAAATTTGTTCTCTTCTCAACCATTTCTTAGCTTCAAACTCCCATATCTCGCGAAAGGATTGACATAACCCAAAAATTGCTGTTGCGTCGGAAAGTAGAAACTCGCACGATTACAACGGAATGTGTATTTTTTCCCTAGGCCATTCTGGTTAAGCGTTTGGAGCAGCAGAAGTGCGAAAAATTTTGTGCCTTCTCAACCATTTCTTGGTTTCAAATTCCCATATCTCGCGAACGGATTGATCTAACCCAAAAACTGCTGTTGCGTCGGAAAGTAGAAACTCGCACGATTACAACGGTATGTGTATTTTTTCCCTAGGCCATTCTGGTTAAGCGTTTGGAGCAGCAGAAGTGCGAAAAATTTTGTGCCTTCTCAACCATTTCTTGGCTTCAAACTCCCATATCTCGCGAACGGATTGACCTAACCCAAAAATTCCTATTGCATCTGAAAATAGAAACACGCCCGATTAAAACGGTATGCGTATTTTTTCCCTAGGCCATTCTGGTTAAGCGATTGGAGCAGCAGAAGTGCGAAAAATTTGTTGTCTTGTCGACCATTTCTTAGTTTCAAACTCCCATATCTCGCGAACGGATTGACCCAACCCAAAAATTCCTGTTGCGTCTGAAAGTAGAAACTCGCCCGATTACAACGGTATGTGCATTTTTCCCTAGGCCATTCTGGTTAAGCGTTTGGAGCAGCAGAATTGCGAAAAATTTATTCTCTTCTCATCCATTTCTTAGTTTCAAACTCCCATATCTCGCGAACGGAATGACCTAACCCAAAAATTCCTATTGCATCTGAAAGTAGAAACTCGCCCGATTACAACGGTATGTGCATTTTTCCCTAGGCCACTCTGGTTTCGCGTTTGGAGCAGCAGAATTGCGAAAAATTTCTTGCCTTGTCAACCATTTCTTGGCTTCAAACTCCCATATCTCGCGAACGGATTGACCTAACCCAAAAATTCCTATTGCATCTGAAAGTAGAAACTCGCCCGATTACAACGGTATGCGTATTTCTTCCCTAGGCCATTCTGGTTAAGCGATTGGAGCAGCAGAATTGCGAAAAATTTTTTGCGTTCTCAACCATTTCTTGGCTTCAAACTCCCATATCTCGCGAACGGATTGACCTAACCCAAAAATTCCTATTGCATCTGAAAGTAGAAACTCGCCCGATTACGACGGTAGGTGTATTTTTTCCCTATGCCATTCTGGTTATGCGTTTGGAGCAGCAGAAGTGCGAAAAATTTGTTGTCTTCTCAACCATTTCTTAGATTCAAACTCCCATATATCGCGAACGGATTGACCTAACCCACAAATTCCTATTGCATCTGAAAGTAGATACTCGCCCGATTAAAACGGTATGCGTATTTTTTCCCTAGGCCAATCTGGTTAAGCGAATGGAGCAGCAGAAGTGCGAAAAATTTGTTGTCTTGTCGACCATTTCTTAGTTTCAAACTCCCATATCTCGCGAACGGAATGACCTAACCCAAAAATTCCTATTGCATCTGAAAGTAGAAACTCGCCCGATTACAGCGGTATGTGCATTTTTTCCCTAGGCCATTCTGGTTAAGCGTTTGGAGCAGCAGAATTGCGAAAAATTTGTTCTCTTCTCAACCATTTCTTAGCTTCAAACTCCTATATCTCGCGAAAGGATTGACATAACCCAAAAATTGCTGTTGCGCCTGAAAGTAGAAACTCGCCCGATTACAACGGAATGTGTATTTTTTCCCTAGGCCATTCTGGTTAAGCGTTTGGAGCAGCAGAATTGCGAAATATTTTTTGCCTTCTCAACCATTTCTGGGCTTCAAACTCCCATATCTCGCGAACGGATTGACCTAGCCCAAAAATTCCTATTGCATATGAAAGTAGAAACTCGCCCGATTACGACGGTAGATGTATTTCTTCCCTATGCCATTCTGGTTATACGTTTGGAGCAGCAGAATTACGAAAAATTTGTTGTCTTCTCAACCATTTCTTAGATTCAAACTCCCACATATCGCGAACGGATTGACCTAACCCACAAATTCCTATTGCATCTGAAAGTAGAAACTCGCCCGATTAAAACGGTATGCGTATTTTTTCCCGAGGCCATTCTGGTTAAGCGATTGGAGCAGCAGAAGGGCGAAAAATTTGTTCTCTTCTCAACCATTTCTTAGCTTCAAACTCCCATATCTCGCGAAAGGATTGACATAACCCAAAAATTGCTGTTGCGTCGGAAAGTAGAAACTCGCACGATTACAACGGAATGTGTATTTTTTCCCTAGGCCATTCTGGTTAAGCGTTTGGAGCAGCAGAAGTGCGAAAAATTTTGTGCCTTCTCAACCATTTCTTGGTTTCAAATTCCCATATCTCGCGAACGGATTGATCTAACCCAAAAACTGCTGTTGCGTCGGAAAGTAGAAACTCGCACGATTACAACGGTATGTGTATTTTTTCCCTAGGCCATTCTGGTTAAGCGTTTGGAGCAGCAGAAGTGCGAAAAATTTTGTGCCTTCTCAACCATTTCTTGGCTTCAAACTCCCATATCTCGCGAACGGATTGACCTAACCCAAAAATTCCTATTGCATCTGAAAATAGAAACTCGCCCGATTAAAACGGTATGTGTATTTTTTCCCTAGGCCATTCTGGTTAAGCGATTGGAGCAGCAGAAGTGCGAAAAATTTGTTGTCTTGTCGACCATTTCTTAGTTTCAAACTCCCATATCTCGCGAACGGATTGACCCAACCCAAAAATTCCTGTTGCGTCTGAAAGTAGAAACTCGCCCGATTACAACGGTATGTGCATTTTTCCCTAGGCCATTCTGGTTAAGCGTTTGGAGCAGCAGAATTGCGAAAAATTTATTCTCTTCTCATCCATTTCTTAGTTTCAAACTCCCATATCTCGCGAACGGAATGACCTAACCCAAAAATTCCTATTGCATCTGAAAGTAGAAACTCGCCCGATTACAACGGTATGTGCATTTTTCCCTAGGCCACTCTGGTTTCGCGTTTGGAGCAGCAGAATTGCGAAAAATTTCTTGCCTTGTCAACCATTTCTTGGCTTCAAACTCCCATATCTCGCGAACGGATTGACCTAACCCAAAAATTCCTATTGCATCTGAAAGTAGAAACTCGCCCGATTACAACGGTATGCGTATTTCTTCCCTAGGCCATTCTGGTTAAGCGATTGGAGCAGCAGAATTGCGAAAAATTTTTTGCGTTCTCAACCATTTCTTGGCTTCAAACTCCCATATCTCGCGAACGGATTGACCTAACCCAAAAATTCCTATTGCATCTGAAAGTAGAAACTCGCCCGATTACAGCGGTATGTGCATTTTTTCCCTAGGCCATTCTGGTTAAGCGTTTGGAGCAGCAGAATTGCGAAAAATTTGTTCTCTTCTCAACCATTTCTTAGCTTCAAACTCCTATATCTCGCGAAAGGATTGACATAACCCAAAAATTGCTGTTGCGCCTGAAAGTAGAAACTCGCCCGATTACAACGGAATGTGTATTTTTTCCCTAGGCCATTCTGGTTAAGCGTTTGGAGCAGCAGAATTGCGAAATATTTTTTGCCTTCTCAACCACTTCTGGGCTTCAAACTCCCATATCTCGCGAACGGATTGACCTAGCCCAAAAATTCCTATTGCATATGAAAGTAGAAACTCGCCCGATTACCACGGTAGATGTATTTCTTCCCTATGCCATTCTGGTTATACGTTTGGAGCAGCAGAATTACGAAAAATTTGTTGTCTTCTCAACCATTTCTTAGATTCAAACTCCCATATATCGCGAACGGATTGACCTAACCCACAAATTCCTATTGCATCTGAAAGTAGAAACTCGCCCGATTAAAACGGTATGCGTATTTTTTCCCGAGGCCATTCTGGTTAAGCGATTGGAGCAGCAGAAGGGCGAAAAATTTGTTCTCTTCTCAACCATTTCTTAGCTTCAAACTCCCATATCTCGCGAAAGGATTGACATAACCCAAAAATTGCTGTTGCGTCGGAAAGTAGAAACTCGCACGATTACAACGGAATGTGTATTTTTTCCCTAGGCCATTCTGGTTAAGCGTTTGGAGCAGCAGAAGTGCGAAAAATTTTGTGCCTTCTCAACCATTTCTTGGTTTCAAATTCCCATATCTCGCGAACGGATTGATCTAACCCAAAAACTGCTGTTGCGTCGGAAAGTAGAAACTCGCACGATTACAACGGTATGTGTATTTTTTCCCTAGGCCATTCTGGTTAAGCGTTTGGAGCAGCAGAAGTGCGAAAAATTTTGTGCCTTCTCAACCATTTCTTGGCTTCAAACTCCCATATCTCGCGAACGGATTGACCTAACCCAAAAATTCCTATTGCATCTGAAAATAGAAACTCGCCCGATTAAAACGGTATGCGTATTTTTTCCCTAGGCCATTCTGGTTAAGCGATTGGAGCAGCAGAAGTGCGAAAAATTGTTGTCTTGTCGACCATTTCTTAGTTTCAAACTCCCATATCTCGCGAACGGATTGACCCAACCCAAAAATTCCTGTTGCGTCTGAAAGTAGAAACTCGCCCGATTACAACGGTATGTGCATTTTTCCCTAGGCCATTCTGGTTAAGCGTTTGGAGCAGCAGAATTGCGAAAAATTTATTCTCTTCTCATCCATTTCTTAGTTTCAAACTCCCATATCTCGCGAACGGAATGACCTAACCCAAAAATTCCTATTGCATCTGAAAGTAGAAACTCGCCCGATTACAACGGTATGTGCATTTTTCCCTAGGCCACTCTGGTTTCGCGTTTGGAGCAGCAGAATTGCGAAAAATTTCTTGCCTTGTCAACCATTTCTTGGCTTCAAACTCCCATATCTCGCGAACGGATTGACCTAACCCAAAAATTCCTATTGCATCTGAAAGTAGAAACTCGCCCGATTACAACGGTATGCGTATTTCTTCCCTAGGCCATTCTGGTTAAGCGATTGGAGCAGCAGAATTGCGAAAAATTTTTTGCGTTCTCAACCATTTCTTGGCTTCAAACTCCCATATCTCGCGAACGGATTGACCTAACCCAAAAATTCCTATTGCATCTGAAAGTAGAAACTCGCCCGATTACGACGGTAGGTGTATTTTTTCCCTATGCCATTCTGGTTATGCGTTTGGAGCAGCAGAAGTGCGAAAAATTTGTTGTCTTCTCAACCATTTCTTAGATTCAAACTCCCATATATCGCGAACGGATTGACCTAACCCACAAATTCCTATTGCATCTGAAAGTAGATACTCGCCCGATTAAAACGGTATGCGTATTTTTTCCCTAGGCCAATCTGGTTAAGCGAATGGAGCAGCAGAAGTGCGAAAAATTTGTTGTCTTCTCAACCATTTCTTAGATTCAAACTCCCATATATCGCGAACGGATTGACCTAACCCACAAATTCCTATTGCATCTGAAAGTAGAAACTCGCCCGATTAAAACGGTATGCGTATTTTTTCCCGAGGCCATTCTGGTTAAGCGATTGGAGCAGCAGAAGGGCGAAAAATTTGTTCTCCTCTCAACCATTTCTTAGCTTCAAACTCCCATATCTCGCGAAAGGATTGACATAACCCAAAAATTGCTGTTGCGTCGGAAAGTAGAAACTCGCACGATTACAACGGTATGTGTATTTTTTCCCTAGGCCATTCTGGTTAAGCGTTTGGAGCAGCAGAAGTGCGAAAAATTTTGTGCCTTCTCAACCATTTCTTGGTTTCAAATTCCCATATCTCGCGAACGGATTGATCTAACCCAAAAACTGCTGTTGCGTCGGAAAGTAGAAACTCGCACGATTACAACGGTATGTGTATTTTTTCCCTAGGCCATTCTGGTTAAGCGTTTGGAGCAGCAGAAGTGCGAAAAATTTTGTGCCTTCTCAACCATTTCTTGGCTTCAAACTCCCATATCTCGCGAACGGATTGACCTAACCCAAAAATTCCTATTGCATCTGAAAATAGAAACTCGCCCGATTAAAACGGTATGCGTATTTTTTCCCTAGGCCATTCTGGTTAATCGATTGGAGCAGCAGAAGTGCGAAAAATTTGTTGTCTTGTCGACCATTTCTTAGTTTCAAACTCCCATATCTCGCGAACGGATTGACCCAACCCAAAAATTCCTGTTGCGTCTGAAAGTAGAAACTCGCCCGATTACAACGGTATGTGCATTTTTCCCTAGGCCATTCTGGTTAAGCGTTTGGAGCAGCAGAATTGCGAAAAATTTATTCTCTTCTCATCCATTTCTTAGTTTCAAACTCCCATATCTCGCGAACGGAATGACCAAACCCAAAAATTCCTATTGCATCTGAAAGTAGAAACTCGCCCGATTACAACGGTATGTGCATTTTTCCCTAGGCCACTCTGGTTTCGCGTTTGGAGCAGCAGAATTGCGAAAAATTTCTTGCCTTGTCAACCATT
Source organism: Ptiloglossa arizonensis (assembly GCF_051014685.1). Lineage (NCBI taxonomy): Eukaryota > Metazoa > Arthropoda > Insecta > Hymenoptera > Colletidae > Ptiloglossa > Ptiloglossa arizonensis. The sequence goes on from NW_027478559.1 coordinate 383,779, forward strand.
TCTTGGCTTCAAACTCCCATATCTCGCGAACGGATTGACCTAACCCAAAAATTCCTATTGCATCTGAAAGTAGAAACTCGCCCGATTACAACGGTATGCGTATTTCTTCCCTAGGCCATTCTGGTTAAGCGATTGGAGCAGCAGAATTGCGAAAAATTTTTTGCGTTCTCAACCATTTCTTGGCTTCAAACTCCCATATCTCGCGAACGGATTGACCTAACCCAAAAATTCCTATTGCATCTGAAAGTAGAAACTCGCCCGATTACAGCGGTATGTGCATTTTTTCCCTAGGCCATTCTGGTTAAGCGTTTGGAGCAGCAGAATTGCGAAAAATTTGTTCTCTTCTCAACCATTTCTTAGCTTCAAACTCCTATATCTCGCGAAAGGATTGACATAACCCAAAAATTGCTGTTGCGCCTGAAAGTAGAAACTCGCCCGATTACAACGGAATGTGTATTTTTTCCCTAGGCCATTCTGGTTAAGCGTTTGGAGCAGCAGAATTGCGAAATATTTTTTGCCTTCTCAACCACTTCTGGGCTTCAAACTCCCATATCTCGCGAACGGATTGACCTAGCCCAAAAATTCCTATTGCATATGAAAGTAGAAACTCGCCCGATTACGACGGTAGATGTATTTCTTCCCTATGCCATTCTGGTTATACGTTTGGAGCAGCAGAATTACGAAAAATTTGTTGTCTTCTCAACCATTTCTTAGATTCAAACTCCCATATATCGCGAACGGATTGACCTAACCCACAAATTCCTATTGCATCTGAAAGTAGAAACTCGCCCGATTAAAACGGTATGCGTATTTTTTCCCGAGGCCATTCTGGTTAAGCGATTGGAGCAGCAGAAGGGCGAAAAATTTGTTCTCTTCTCAACCATTTCTTAGCTTCAAACTCCCATATCTCGCGAAAGGATTGACATAACCCAAAAATTGCTGTTGCGTCGGAAAGTAGAAACTCGCACGATTACAACGGAATGTGTATTTTTTCCCTAGGCCATTCTGGTTAAGCGTTTGGAGCAGCAGAAGTGCGAAAAATTTTGTGCCTTCTCAACCATTTCTTGGTTTCAAATTCCCATATCTCGCGAACGGATTGATCTAACCCAAAAACTGCTGTTGCGTCGGAAAGTTGAAACTCGCACGATTACAACGGTATGTGTATTTTTTCCCTAGGCCATTCTGGTTAAGCGTTTGGAGCAGCAGAAGTGCGAAAAATTTTGTGCCTTCTCAACCATTTCTTGGCTTCAAACTCCCATATCTCGCGAACGGATTGACCTAACCCAAAAATTCCTATTGCATCTGAAAATAGAAACACGCCCGATTAAAACGGTATGCGTATTTTTTCCCTAGGCCATTCTGGTTAAGCGATTGGAGCAGCAGAAGTGCGAAAAATTTGTTGTCTTGTCGACCATTTCTTAGTTTCAAACTCCCATATCTCGCGAACGGATTGACCCAACCCAAAAATTCCTGTTGCGTCTGAAAGTAGAAACTCGCCCGATTACAACGGTATGTGCATTTTTCCCTAGGCCATTCTGGTTAAGCGTTTGGAGCAGCAGAATTGCGAAAAATTTATTCTCTTCTCATCCATTTCTTAGTTTCAAACTCCCATATCTCGCGAACGGAATGACCTAACCCAAAAATTCCTATTGCATCTGAAAGTAGAAACTCGCCCGATTACAACGGTATGTGCATTTTTCCCTAGGCCACTCTGGTTTCGCGTTTGGAGCAGCAGAATTGCGAAAAATTTCTTGCCTTGTCAACCATTTCTTGGCTTCAAACTCCCATATCTCGCGAACGGATTGACCTAACCCAAAAATTCCTATTGCATCTGAAAGTAGAAACTCGCCCGATTGCAACGGTATGCGTATTTCTTCCCTAGGCCATTCTGGTTAAGCGATTGGAGCAGCAGAATTGCGAAAAATTTTTTGCGTTCTCAACCATTTCTTGGCTTCAAACTCCCATATCTCGCGAACGGATTGACCTAACCCAAAAATTCCTATTGCATCTGAAAGTAGAAACTCGCCCGATTACGACGGTAGGTGTATTTTTTCCCTATGCCATTCTGGTTATGCGTTTGGAGCAGCAGAAGTGCGAAAAATTTGTTGTCTTCTCAACCATTTCTTAGATTCAAACTCCCATATATCGCGAACGGATTGACCTAACCCACAAATTCCTATTGCATCTGAAAGTAGATACTCGCCCGATTAAAACGGTATGCGTATTTTTTCCCTAGGCCAATCTGGTTAAGCGAATGGAGCAGCAGAAGTGCGAAAAATTTGTTGTCTTGTCGACCATTTCTTAGTTTCAAACTCCCATATCTCGCGAACGGAATGACCTAACCCAAAAATTCCTATTGCATCTGAAAGTAGAAACTCGCCCGATTACAGCGGTATGTGCATTTTTTCCCTAGGCCATTCTGGTTAAGCGTTTGGAGCAGCAGAATTGCGAAAAATTTGTTCTCTTCTCAACCATTTCTTAGCTTCAAACTCCTATATCTCGCGAAAGGATTGACATAACCCAAAAATTGCTGTTGCGCCTGAAAGTAGAAACTCGCCCGATTACAACGGAATGTGTATTTTTTCCCTAGGCCATTCTGGTTAAGCGTTTGGAGCAGCAGAATTGCGAAATATTTTTTGCCTTCTCAACCATTTCTGGGCTTCAAACTCCCATATCTCGCGAACGGATTGACCTAGCCCAAAAATTCCTATTGCATATGAAAGTAGAAACTCGCCCGATTACGACGGTAGATGTATTTCTTCCCTATGCCATTCTGGTTATACGTTTGGAGCAGCAGAATTACGAAAAATTTGTTGTCTTCTCAACCATTTCTTAGATTCAAACTCCCACATATCGCGAACGGATTGACCTAACCCACAAATTCCTATTGCATCTGAAAGTAGAAACTCGCCCGATTAAAACGGTATGCGTATTTTTTCCCGAGGCCATTCTGGTTAAGCGATTGGAGCAGCAGAAGGGCGAAAAATTTGTTCTCTTCTCAACCATTTCTTAGCTTCAAACTCCCATATCTCGCGAAAGGATTGACATAACCCAAAAATTGCTGTTGCGTCGGAAAGTAGAAACTCGCACGATTACAACGGAATGTGTATTTTTTCCCTAGGCCATTCTGGTTAAGCGTTTGGAGCAGCAGAAGTGCGAAAAATTTTGTGCCTTCTCAACCATTTCTTGGTTTCAAATTCCCATATCTCGCGAACGGATTGATCTAACCCAAAAACTGCTGTTGCGTCGGAAAGTAGAAACTCGCACGATTACAACGGTATGTGTATTTTTTCCCTAGGCCATTCTGGTTAAGCGTTTGGAGCAGCAGAAGTGCGAAAAATTTTGTGCCTTCTCAACCATTTCTTGGCTTCAAACTCCCATATCTCGCGAACGGATTGACCTAACCCAAAAATTCCTATTGCATCTGAAAATAGAAACTCGCCCGATTAAAACGGTATGTGTATTTTTTCCCTAGGCCATTCTGGTTAAGCGATTGGAGCAGCAGAAGTGCGAAAAATTTGTTGTCTTGTCGACCATTTCTTAGTTTCAAACTCCCATATCTCGCGAACGGATTGACCCAACCCAAAAATTCCTGTTGCGTCTGAAAGTAGAAACTCGCCCGATTACAACGGTATGTGCATTTTTCCCTAGGCCATTCTGGTTAAGCGTTTGGAGCAGCAGAATTGCGAAAAATTTATTCTCTTCTCATCCATTTCTTAGTTTCAAACTCCCATATCTCGCGAACGGAATGACCTAACCCAAAAATTCCTATTGCATCTGAAAGTAGAAACTCGCCCGATTACAACGGTATGTGCATTTTTCCCTAGGCCACTCTGGTTTCGCGTTTGGAGCAGCAGAATTGCGAAAAATTTCTTGCCTTGTCAACCATTTCTTGGCTTCAAACTCCCATATCTCGCGAACGGATTGACCTAACCCAAAAATTCCTATTGCATCTGAAAGTAGAAACTCGCCCGATTACAACGGTATGCGTATTTCTTCCCTAGGCCATTCTGGTTAAGCGATTGGAGCAGCAGAATTGCGAAAAATTTTTTGCGTTCTCAACCATTTCTTGGCTTCAAACTCCCATATCTCGCGAACGGATTGACCTAACCCAAAAATTCCTATTGCATCTGAAAGTAGAAACTCGCCCGATTACAGCGGTATGTGCATTTTTTCCCTAGGCCATTCTGGTTAAGCGTTTGGAGCAGCAGAATTGCGAAAAATTTGTTCTCTTCTCAACCATTTCTTAGCTTCAAACTCCTATATCTCGCGAAAGGATTGACATAACCCAAAAATTGCTGTTGCGCCTGAAAGTAGAAACTCGCCCGATTACAACGCAATGTGTATTTTTTCCCTAGGCCATTCTGGTTAAGCGTTTGGAGCAGCAGAATTGCGAAATATTTTTTGCCTTCTCAACCACTTCTGGGCTTCAAACTCCCATATCTCGCGAACGGATTGACCTAGCCCAAAAATTCCTATTGCATATGAAAGTAGAAACTCGCCCGATTACCACGGTAGATGTATTTCTTCCCTATGCCATTCTGGTTATACGTTTGGAGCAGCAGAATTACGAAAAATTTGTTGTCTTCTCAACCATTTCTTAGATTCAAACTCCCATATATCGCGAACGGATTGACCTAACCCACAAATTCCTATTGCATCTGAAAGTAGAAACTCGCCCGATTAAAACGGTATGCGTATTTTTTCCCGAGGCCATTCTGGTTAAGCGATTGGAGCAGCAGAAGGGCGAAAAATTTGTTCTCTTCTCAACCATTTCTTAGCTTCAAACTCCCATATCTCGCGAAAGGATTGACATAACCCAAAAATTGCTGTTGCGTCGGAAAGTAGAAACTCGCACGATTACAACGGAATGTGTATTTTTTCCCTAGGCCATTCTGGTTAAGCGTTTGGAGCAGCAGAAGTGCGAAAAATTTTGTGCCTTCTCAACCATTTCTTGGTTTCAAATTCCCATATCTCGCGAACGGATTGATCTAACCCAAAAACTGCTGTTGCGTCGGAAAGTAGAAACTCGCACGATTACAACGGTATGTGTATTTTTTCCCTAGGCCATTCTGGTTAAGCGTTTGGAGCAGCAGAAGTGCGAAAAATTTTGTGCCTTCTCAACCATTTCTTGGCTTCAAACTCCCATATCTCGCGAACGGATTGACCTAACCCAAAAATTCCTATTGCATCTGAAAATAGAAACTCGCCCGATTAAAACGGTATGCGTATTTTTTCCCTAGGCCATTCTGGTTAAGCGATTGGAGCAGCAGAAGTGCGAAAAATTTGTTGTCTTGTCGACCATTTCTTAGTTTCAAACTCCCATATCTCGCGAACGGATTGACCCAACCCAAAAATTCCTGTTGCGTCTGAAAGTAGAAACTCGCCCGATTACAACGGTATGTGCATTTTTCCCTAGGCCACTCTGGTTTCGCGTTTGGAGCAGCAGAATTGCGAAAAATTTCTTGCCTTGTCAACCATTTCTTGGCTTCAAACTCCCATATCTCGCGAACGGATTGACCTAACCCAAAAATTCCTATTGCATCTGAAAGCAGAAACTCGCCCGATTACAACGGTATGCGTATTTCTTCCCTAGGCCATTCTGGTTAAGCGATTGGAGCAGCAGAATTGCGAAAAATTTTTTGCGTTCTCAACCATTTCTTGGCTTCAAACTCCCATATCTCGCGAACGGATTGACCTAACCCAAAAATTCCTATTGCATCTGAAAGTAGAAACTCGCCCGATTACGACGGTAGGTGTATTTTTTCCCTATGCCATTCTGGTTATGCGTTTGGAGCAGCAGAAGTGCGAAAAATTTGTTGTCTTCTCAACCATTTCTTAGATTCAAACTCCCATATATCGCGAACGGATTGACCTAACCCACAAATTCCTATTGCATCTGAAAGTAGATACTCGCCCGATTAAAACGGTATGCGTATTTTTTCCCTAGGCCAATCTGGTTAAGCGAATGGAGCAGCAGAAGTGCGAAAAATTTGTTGTCTTGTCGACCATTTCTTAGTTTCAAACTCCCATATCTCGCGAACGGAATGACCTAACCCAAAAATTCCTATTACATCTGAAAGTAGAAACTCGCCCGATTACAACGGTATGTGCATTTTTCCCTAGGCCATTCTGGTTAAGCGTTTGGAGCAGCAGAATTGCGGAAAATTTATTCTCTTCTCATCCATTTCTTAGCTTCAAACTCCCATATCTCGCGAAAGGATTGACATAACCCAAAAATTGCTGTTGCGTCGGAAAGTAGAAACACGCACGATTACAACGGAATGTGTATTTTTTCCCTAGGCCATTCTGGTTAAGCGTTTGGAGCAGCAGAATTGCGAAAAATTTATTTTCTTCTCATCCATTTCTTAGCTTCAAACTCCCATATCTCGCGAACGGATTGACCTAACCCAAAAATTCCTATTGCATCTGAAAGTAGAAACTCGCCCGATTACAGCGGTATGTGCATTTTTTCCCTAGGCCATTCTGGTTAAGCGTTTGGAGCAGCAGAATTGCGAAAAATTTGTTCTCTTCTCAACCATTTCTTAGCTTCAAACTCCTATATCTCGCGAAAGGATTGACATAACCCAAAAATTGCTGTTGCGCCTGAAAGTAGAAACTCGCCCGATTACAACGGAATGTGTATTTTTTCCCTAGGCCATTCTGGTTAAGCGTTTGGAGCAGCAGAATTGCGAAATATTTTTTGCCTTCTCAACCATTTCTGGGCTTCAAACTCCCATATCTCGCGAACGGATTGACCTAGCCCAAAAATTCCTATTGCATATGAAAGTAGAAACTCGCCCGATTACGACGGTAGGTGTATTTTTTCCCTATGCCATTCTGGTTATACGTTTGGAGCAGCAGAATTACGAAAAATTTGTTGTCTTCTCAACCATTTCTTAGATTCAAACTCCCATATATCGCGAACGGATTGACCTAACCCACAAATTCCTATTGCATCTGAAAGTAGAAACTCGCCCGTTTAAAACGGTATGCGTATTTTTTCCCGAGGCCATTCTGGTTAAGCGATTGGTGCAGCAGAAGGGCGAAAAATTTGTTCTCTTCTCAAGCATTTCTTAGCTTCAAACTCCCATATCTCGCGAAAGGATTGACATAACCCAAAAATTGCTGTTGCGTCGGAAAGTAGAAACTCGCACGATTACAACGGAATGTGTATTTTTTCCCTAGGCCATTCTGCTTAAGCGTTTGGAGCAGCAGAAGTGCGAAAAATTTTGTGCCTTCTCAACCATTTCTTGGTTTCAAACTCCCATACCTCGCGAACGGATTGATCTAACGCAAAAACTGCTGTTGCGTCGGAAAGTAGAAACTCGCACGATTACAACGGTATGTGTATTTTTTCCCTAGGCCATTCTGGTTAAGCGTTTGGAGCAGCAGAAGTGCGAAAAATTTTGTGCCTTCTCAATCATTTCTTGGCTTCAAACTCCCATATCTCGCGAACGGATTGACCTAACCCAAAAATTCCTATTGCATCTGAAAATAGAAACTCGCCCGATTAAAACGGTATGCGTATTTTTTCCCTAGGCCATTCTGGTTAAGCGATTGGAGCAGCAGAAGTGCGAAAAATTTGTTGTCTTGTCGACCATTTCTTAGTTTCAAACTCCCATATCTCGCGAACGGATTGACCTAACCCAAAAATTCCTATTGCATCTGAAAGTAGAAACTCGCCCGATTACGACGGTAGGTGTATTTTTTCCCTAGGCCATTCTGGTTAAGCGTTTGGAGCAGCAGAATTGCGAAAAATTGATTCTCTTCTCAACCATTTCTTAGCTTCAAACTCCTATATCTCGCGAAAGGATTGACATAACCCAAAAATTGTTGTTGCGTCTGAAAGTAGAAACTCGCCCGATTACAACGGAATGTGTATTTTTCCACTAGGCCATTCTGGTTAAGCGTTTGGAGCAGCAGAATTGCGAAATATTTGTTCTCTTCTCAACCATTTCTTAGCTTCACCCTCCTATATCTCGCGAAAGGATTGACATAACCCAAAAATTGTTGTTGCGTCTGAAAGTAGAAACTCGCCCGATTACAACGGAATGTGTATTTTTTCACTAGGCCATTCTGGTTAAGCGATTGGAGCAGCAGAAGTGCGAAAAATTTGTTGTCTTGTCGACCATTTCTTAGTTTCAAACTCCCATATCTCGTGAACGGAATGACCTAACCCAAAAATTCCTATTGCATCTGAATGAAGAATCTCGCCCGATTACAACGGTAGGTGTATTTTTTCCCTAGGCCATTCTGGTTAAGCGTTTGGAGCAGCAGAAGTGCGAAAAATTTTGTGCCTTCTCAACCATTTCTTGGCTTCAAACTCCCATATCTCGCGAACGGATTGACCTAACCCAAAAATTGCTGTTGCGTCGGAAAGTAGAAACTCGCACGATTACAACGGAATGTGTATTTTTTCCCTAGGCCATTCTGGTTAAGCGTTTGGAGCAGCAGAAGTGCGAAAAATTTTGTGCCTTCTCAACCATTTCTTGGCTTCAAACTCCCATACCTCTCGAACGGATTGACCTAACCCACAAATTCCTATTGCATCTGAAAGTAGAAACTCGCCCGATTACGAAGGTAGGTGTATTTTTTCCCTATGCCATTCTGGTTATGCGTTTGGAGCAGCAGAAATGCGAAAAATTTGTTGTCTTCTCAACCATTTCTTAGATTCAAACTCCCATATATCGCGAACGGATTGACCTAACCCACAAATTCCTATTGCATCTGAAAGTAGAAACTCGCCCGATTAAAACGGTATGCGTATTTTTTCCCTTGGCCATTCTGGTTAAGCGATTGGAGCAGCAGAAGTGCGAAAAATTTGTTGTCTTGTCGACCATTTCTTAGTTTCAAACTCCCATATCTCGCGAACGGATTGACCTAACCCAAAAATTCCTATTGCATCTGAAAGTAGAAACTCGCCCGATTACGACGGTAGGTGTATTTTTTCCCTATGCCATTCTGGTTAAGCGATTGGAGCAGCAGAAGTGCGAAAAATTTGTTGTCTTGTCGACCATTTCTTAGTTTCAAACTCCCATATCTCGTGAACGGAATGACCTAACCCAAAAATTCCTATTGCATCTGAAAGAAGAATCTCGCCCGATTACAACGGTAGGTGTATTTTTTCCCTAGGCCATTCTGGTTAAGCGTTTGGAGCAGCAGAAGTGCGAAAAACGTTGTGCCTTCTCAACCATTTCTTGGCTTCAAACTCCCATATCTCGCGAACGGATTGACCTAACCCAAAAATTGCTGTTGCGTCGGAAAGTAGAAACTCGCACGATTACAACGGAATGTGTATTTTTTCCCTAGGCCATTCTGGTTAAGTGTTTGGAGCAGCAGAATTGCGAAAAATTTGTTCTCTTCTCAACCATTTCTTAGCTTCAAACTCCTATATCTCGCAAAAGGATTGACATAACCCAAAAATTGCTGTTGCGTCTGAAAGTAGAAACTCGCCCGATTACAACGGAATGTGTATTTTTTCCCTAGGCCATTCTGGTTAAGCGTTTGGAGCAGCAGAATTGCGAAATATTTTTTGCCTTCTCAACCACTTCTGGGCTTCAAACTCCCATATCTCGCGAACGGATTGACCTAGCCCAAAAATTCCTATTGCATATGAAAGTAGAAACTCGCCCGATTACGACGGTAGATGTATTTCTTCCCTATGCCATTCTGGTTATACGTTTGGAGCAGCAGAATTACGAAAAATTTGTTGTCTTCTCAACCATTTCTTAGATTCAAACTCCCATATATCGCGAACGGATTGACCTAACCCACAAATTCCTATTGCATCTGAAAGTAGAAACTCGCCCGATTAAAACGGTATGCGTATTTTTTCCCGAGGCCATTCTGGTTAAGCGATTGGAGCAGCAGAAGGGCGAAAAATTTGTTCTCTTCTCAACCATTTCTTAGCTTCAAACTCCCATATCTCGCGAAAGGATTGACATAACCCAAAAATTGCTGTTGCGTCGGAAAGTAGAAACTCGCACGATTACAACGGTATGTGTATTTTTTCCCTAGGCCATTCTGGTTAAGCGTTTGGAGCAGCAGAAGTGCGAAAAATTTTGTGCCTTCTCAACCATTTCTTGGTTTCAAATTCCCATATCTCGCGAACGGATTGATCTAACCCAAAAACTGCTGTTGCGTCGGAAAGTAGAAACTCGCACGATTACAACGGTATGTGTATTTTTTCCCTAGGCCATTCTGGTTAAGCGTTTGGAGCAGCAGAAGTGCGAAAAATTTTGTGCCTTCTCAACCATTTCTTGGCTTCAAACTCCCATATCTCGCGAACGGATTGACCTAACCCAAAAATTCCTATTGCATCTGAAAATAGAAACACGCCCGATTAAAACGGTATGCGTATTTTTTCCCTAGGCCATTCTGGTTAAGCGATTGGAGCAGCAGAAGTGCGAAAAATTTGTTGTCTTGTCGACCATTTCTTAGTTTCAAACTCCCATATCTCGCGAACGGATTGACCCAACCCAAAAATTCCTGTTGCGTCTGAAAGTAGAAACTCGCCCGATTACAACGGTATGTGCATTTTTCCCTAGGCCATTCTGGTTAAGCGTTTGGAGCAGCAGAATTGCGAAAAATTTATTCTCTTCTCATCCATTTCTTAGTTTCAAACTCCCATATCTCGCGAACGGAATGACCTAACCCAAAAATTCCTATTGCATCTGAAAGTAGAAACTCGCCCGATTACAACGGTATGTGCATTTTTCCCTAGGCCACTCTGGTTTCGCGTTTGGAGCAGCAGAATTGCGAAAAATTTCTTGCCTTGTCAACCATTTCTTGGCTTCAAACTCCCATATCTCGCGAACGGATTGACCTAACCCAAAAATTCCTATTGCATCTGAAAGTAGAAACTCGCCCGATTACAACGGTATGCGTATTTCTTCCCTAGGCCATTCTGGTTAAGCGATTGGAGCAGCAGAATTGCGAAAAATTTTTTGCGTTCTCAACCATTTCTTGGCTTCAAACTCCCATATCTCGCGAATGGATTGACCTAACCCAAAAATTCCTATTGCATCTGAAAGTAGAAACTCGCCCGATTACAGCGGTATGTGCATTTTTTCCCTAGGCCATTCTGGTTAAGCGTTTGGAGCAGCAGAATTGCGAAAAATTTGTTCTCTTCTCAACCATTTCTTAGCTTCAAACTCCTATATCTCGCGAAAGGATTGACATAACCCAAAAATTGCTGTTGCGCCTGAAAGTAGAAACTCGCCCGATTACAACGGAATGTGTATTTTTTCCCTAGGCCATTCTGGTTAAGCGTTTGGAGCAGCAGAATTGCGAAATATTTTTTGCCTTCTCAACCACTTCTGGGCTTCAAACTCCCATATCTCGCGAACGGATTGACCTAGCCCAAAAATTCCTATTGCATATGAAAGTAGAAACTCGCCCGATTACCACGGTAGATGTATTTCTTCCCTATGCCATTCTGGTTATACGTTTGGAGCAGCAGAATTACGAATAATTTGTTGTCTTCTCAACCATTTCTTAGATTCAAACTCCCATATATCGCGAACGGATTGACCTAACCCACAAATTCCTATTGCATCTGAAAGTAGAAACTCGCCCGATTAAAACGGTATGCGTATTTTTTCCCGAGGCCATTCTGGTTAAGCGATTGGAGCAGCAGAAGGGCGAAAAATTTGTTCTCTTCTCAACCATTTCTTAGCTTCAAACTCCCATATCTCGCGAAAGGATTGACATAACCCAAAAATTGCTGTTGCGTCGGAAAGTAGAAACTCGCACGATTACAACGGAATGTGTATTTTTTCCCTAGGCCATTCTGGTTAAGCGTTTGGAGCAGCAGAAGTGCGAAAAATTTTGTGCCTTCTCAACCATTTCTTGGTTTCAAATTCCCATATCTCGCGAACGGATTGATCTAACCCAAAAACTGCTGTTGCGTCGGAAAGTAGAAACTCGCACGATTACAACGGTATGTGTATTTTTTCCCTAGGCCATTCTGGTTAAGCGTTTGGAGCAGCAGAAGTGCGAAAAATTTTGTGCCTTCTCAACCATTTCTTGGCTTCAAACTCCCATATCTCGCGAACGGATTGACCTAACCCAAAAATTCCTATTGCATCTGAAAATAGAAACTCGCCCGATTAAAACGGTATGCGTATTTTTTCCCTAGGCCATTCTGGTTAAGCGATTGGAGCAGCAGAAGTGCGAAAAATTTGTTGTCTTGTCGACCATTTCTTAGTTTCAAACTCCCATATCTCGCGAACGGATTGACCCAACCCAAAAATTCCTGTTGCGTCTGAAAGTAGAAACTCGCCCGATTACAACGGTATGTGCATTTTTCCCTAGGCCACTCTGGTTTCGCGTTTGGAGCAGCAGAATTGCGAAAAATTTCTTGCCTTGTCAACCATTTCTTGGCTTCAAAGTCCCATATCTCGCGAACGGATTGACCTAACCCAAAAATTCCTATTGCATCTGAAAGTAGAAACTCGCCCGATTGCAACGGTATGCGTATTTCTTCCCTAGGCCATTCTGGTTAAGCGATTGGAGCAGCAGAATTGCGAAAAATTTTTTGCGTTCTCAACCATTTCTTGGCTTCAAACTCCCATATCTCGCGAACGGATTGACCTAACCCAAAAATTCCTATTGCATCTGAAAGTAGAAACTCGCCCGATTACGACGGTAGGTGTATTTTTTCCCTATGCCATTCTGGTTATGCGTTTGGAGCAGCAGAAGTGCGAAAAATTTGTTGTCTTCTCAACCATTTCTTAGATTCAAACTCCCATATATCGCGAACGGATTGACCTAACCCACAAATTCCTATTGCATCTGAAAGTAGATACTCGCCCGATTAAAACGGTATGCGTATTTTTTCCCTAGGCCAATCTGGTTAAGCGAATGGAGCAGCAGAAGTGCGAAAAATTTGTTGTCTTGTCGACCATTTCTTAGTTTCAAACTCCCATATCTCGCGAACGGAATGACCTAACCCAAAAATTCCTATTGCATCTGAAAGTAGAAACTCGCCCGATACAGCGGTATGTGCATTTTTTCCCTAGGCCATTCTGGTTAAGCGTTTGGAGCAGCAGAATTGCGAAAAATTTGTTCTCTTCTCAACCATTTCTTAGCTTCAAACTCCTATATCTCGCGAAAGGATTGACATAACCCAAAAATTGCTGTTGCGCCTGAAAGTAGAAACTCGCCCGATTACAACGGAATGTGTATTTTTTCCCTAGGCCATTCTGGTTAAGCGTTTGGAGCAGCAGGATTGCGAAATATTTTTTGCCTTCTCAACCATTTCTGGGCTTCAAACTCCCATATCTCGCGAACGGATTGACCTAGCCCAAAAATTCCTATTGCATATGAAAGTAGAAACTCGCCCGATTACGACGGTAGATGTATTTCTTCCCTATGCCATTCTGGTTATACGTTTGGAGCAGCAGAATTACGAAAAATTTGTTGTCTTCTCAACCATTTCTTAGATTCAAACTCCCACATATCGCGAACGGATTGACCTAACCCACAAATTCCTATTGCATCTGAAAGTAGAAACTCGCCCGATTAAAACGGTATGCGTATTTTTTCCCGAGGCCATTCTGGTTAAGCGATTGGAGCAGCAGAAGGGCGAAAAATTTGTTCTCTTCTCAACCATTTCTTAGCTTCAAACTCCCATATCTCGCGAAAGGATTGACATAACCCAAAAATTGCTGTTGCGTCGGAAAGTAGAAACTCGCACGATTACAACGGAATGTGTATTTTTTCCCTAGGCCATTCTGGTTAAGCGTTTGGAGCAGCAGAAGTGCGAAAAATTTTGTGCCTTCTCAACCATTTCTTGGTTTCAAATTCCCATATCTCGCGAACGGATTGATCTAACCCAAAAACTGCTGTTGCGTCGGAAAGTAGAAACTCGCACGATTACAACGGTATGTGTATTTTTTCCCTAGGCCATTCTGGTTAAGCGTTTGGAGCAGCAGAAGTGCGAAAAATTTTGTGCCTTCTCAACCATTTCTTGGCTTCAAACTCCCATATCTCGCGAACGGATTGACCTAACCCAAAAATTCCTATTGCATCTGAAAATAGAAACTCGCCCGATTAAAACGGTATGTGTATTTTTTCCCTAGGCCATTCTGGTTAAGCGATTGGAGCAGCAGAAGTGCGAAAAATTTGTTGTCTTGTCGACCATTTCTTAGTTTCAAACTCCCATATCTCGCGAACGGATTGACCCAACCCAAAAATTCCTGTTGCGTCTGAAAGTAGAAACTCGCCCGATTACAACGGTATGTGCATTTTTCCCTAGGCCATTCTGGTTAAGCGTTTGGAGCAGCAGAATTGCGAAAAATTTATTCTCTTCTCATCCATTTCTTAGTTTCAAACTCCCATATCTCGCGAACGGAATGACCTAACCCAAAAATTCCTATTGCATCTGAAAGTAGAAACTCGCCCGATTACAACGGTATGTGCATTTTTCCCTAGGCCACTCTGGTTTCGCGTTTGGAGCAGCAGAATTGCGAAAAATTTCTTGCCTTGTCAACCATTTCTTGGCTTCAAACTCCCATATCTCGCGAACGGATTGACCTAACCCAAAAATTCCTATTGCATCTGAAAGTAGAAACTCGCCCGATTACAACGGTATGCGTATTTCTTCCCTAGGCCATTCTGGTTAAGCGATTGGAGCAGCAGAATTGCGAAAAATTTTTTGCGTTCTCAACCATTTCTTGGCTTCAAACTCCCATATCTCGCGAATGGATTGACCTAACCCAAAAATTCCTATTGCATCTGAAAGTAGAAACTCGCCCGATTACAGCGGTATGTGCATTTTTTCCCTAGGCCATTCTGGTTAAGCGTTTGGAGCAGCAGAATTGCGAAAAATTTGTTCTCTTCTCAACCATTTCTTAGCTTCAAACTCCTATATCTCGCGAAAGGATTGACATAACCCAAAAATTGCTGTTGCGCCTGAAAGTAGAAACTCGCCCGATTACAACGGAATGTGTATTTTTTCCCTAGGCCATTCTGGTTAAGCGTTTGGAGCAGCAGAATTGCGAAATATTTTTTGCCTTCTCAACCACTTCTGGGCTTCAAACTCCCATATCTCGCGAACGGATTGACCTAGCCCAAAAATTCCTATTGCATATGAAAGTAGAAACTCGCCCGATTACCACGGTAGATGTATTTCTTCCCTATGCCATTCTGGTTATACGTTTGGAGCAGCAGAATTACGAATAATTTGTTGTCTTCTCAACCATTTCTTAGATTCAAACTCCCATATATCGCGAACGGATTGACCTAACCCACAAATTCCTATTGCATCTGAAAGTAGAAACTCGCCCGATTAAAACGGTATGCGTATTTTTTCCCGAGGCCATTCTGGTTAAGCGATTGGAGCAGCAGAAGGGCGAAAAATTTGTTCTCTTCTCAACCATTTCTTAGCTTCAAACTCCCATATCTCGCGAAAGGATTGACATAACCCAAAAATTGCTGTTGCGTCGGAAAGTAGAAACTCGCACGATTACAACGGAATGTGTATTTTTTCCCTAGGCCATTCTGGTTAAGCGTTTGGAGCAGCAGAAGTGCGAAAAATTTTGTGCCTTCTCAACCATTTCTTGGTTTCAAATTCCCATATCTCGCGAACGGATTGATCTAACCCAAAAACTGCTGTTGCGTCGGAAAGTAGAAACTCGCACGATTACAACGGTATGTGTATTTTTTCCCTAGGCCATTCTGGTTAAGCGTTTGGAGCAGCAGAAGTGCGAAAAATTTTGTGCCTTCTCAACCATTTCTTGGCTTCAAACTCCCATATCTCGCGAACGGATTGACCTAACCCAAAAATTC
Source organism: Ptiloglossa arizonensis (assembly GCF_051014685.1). Lineage (NCBI taxonomy): Eukaryota > Metazoa > Arthropoda > Insecta > Hymenoptera > Colletidae > Ptiloglossa > Ptiloglossa arizonensis. The sequence continues at coordinate 399,574 of NW_027478559.1, forward strand.
CTATTGCATCTGAAAATAGAAACTCGCCCGATTAAAACGGTATGCGTATTTTTTCCCTAGGCCATTCTGGTTAAGCGATTGGAGCAGCAGAAGTGCGAAAAATTTGTTGTCTTGTCGACCATTTCTTAGTTTCAAACTCCCATATCTCGCGAACGGATTGACCCAACCCAAAAATTCCTGTTGCGTCTGAAAGTAGAAACTCGCCCGATTACAACGGTATGTGCATTTTTCCCTAGGCCACTCTGGTTTCGCGTTTGGAGCAGCAGAATTGCGAAAAATTTCTTGCCTTGTCAACCATTTCTTGGCTTCAAAGTCCCATATCTCGCGAACGGATTGACCTAACCCAAAAATTCCTATTGCATCTGAAAGTAGAAACTCGCCCGATTGCAACGGTATGCGTATTTCTTCCCTAGGCCATTCTGGTTAAGCGATTGGAGCAGCAGAATTGCGAAAAATTTTTTGCGTTCTCAACCATTTCTTGGCTTCAAACTCCCATATCTCGCGAACGGATTGACCTAACCCAAAAATTCCTATTGCATCTGAAAGTAGAAACTCGCCCGATTACGACGGTAGGTGTATTTTTTCCCTATGCCATTCTGGTTATGCGTTTGGAGCAGCAGAAGTGCGAAAAATTTGTTGTCTTCTCAACCATTTCTTAGATTCAAACTCCCATATATCGCGAACGGATTGACCTAACCCACAAATTCCTATTGCATCTGAAAGTAGATACTCGCCCGATTAAAACGGTATGCGTATTTTTTCCCTAGGCCAATCTGGTTAAGCGAATGGAGCAGCAGAAGTGCGAAAAATTTGTTGTCTTGTCGACCATTTCTTAGTTTCAAACTCCCATATCTCGCGAACGGAATGACCTAACCCAAAAATTCCTATTGCATCTGAAAGTAGAAACTCGCCCGATACAGCGGTATGTGCATTTTTTCCCTAGGCCATTCTGGTTAAGCGTTTGGAGCAGCAGAATTGCGAAAAATTTGTTCTCTTCTCAACCATTTCTTAGCTTCAAACTCCTATATCTCGCGAAAGGATTGACATAACCCAAAAATTGCTGTTGCGCCTGAAAGTAGAAACTCGCCCGATTACAACGGAATGTGTATTTTTTCCCTAGGCCATTCTGGTTAAGCGTTTGGAGCAGCAGGATTGCGAAATATTTTTTGCCTTCTCAACCATTTCTGGGCTTCAAACTCCCATATCTCGCGAACGGATTGACCTAGCCCAAAAATTCCTATTGCATATGAAAGTAGAAACTCGCCCGATTACGACGGTAGATGTATTTCTTCCCTATGCCATTCTGGTTATACGTTTGGAGCAGCAGAATTACGAAAAATTTGTTGTCTTCTCAACCATTTCTTAGATTCAAACTCCCACATATCGCGAACGGATTGACCTAACCCACAAATTCCTATTGCATCTGAAAGTAGAAACTCGCCCGATTAAAACGGTATGCGTATTTTTTCCCGAGGCCATTCTGGTTAAGCGATTGGAGCAGCAGAAGGGCGAAAAATTTGTTCTCTTCTCAACCATTTCTTAGCTTCAAACTCCCATATCTCGCGAAAGGATTGACATAACCCAAAAATTGCTGTTGCGTCGGAAAGTAGAAACTCGCACGATTACAACGGAATGTGTATTTTTTCCCTAGGCCATTCTGGTTAAGCGTTTGGAGCAGCAGAAGTGCGAAAAATTTTGTGCCTTCTCAACCATTTCTTGGTTTCAAATTCCCATATCTCGCGAACGGATTGATCTAACCCAAAAACTGCTGTTGCGTCGGAAAGTAGAAACTCGCACGATTACAACGGTATGTGTATTTTTTCCCTAGGCCATTCTGGTTAAGCGTTTGGAGCAGCAGAAGTGCGAAAAATTTTGTGCCTTCTCAACCATTTCTTGGCTTCAAACTCCCATATCTCGCGAACGGATTGACCTAACCCAAAAATTCCTATTGCATCTGAAAATAGAAACTCGCCCGATTAAAACGGTATGTGTATTTTTTCCCTAGGCCATTCTGGTTAAGCGATTGGAGCAGCAGAAGTGCGAAAAATTTGTTGTCTTGTCGACCATTTCTTAGTTTCAAACTCCCATATCTCGCGAACGGATTGACCCAACCCAAAAATTCCTGTTGCGTCTGAAAGTAGAAACTCGCCCGATTACAACGGTATGTGCATTTTTCCCTAGGCCATTCTGGTTAAGCGTTTGGAGCAGCAGAATTGCGAAAAATTTATTCTCTTCTCATCCATTTCTTAGTTTCAAACTCCCATATCTCGCGAACGGAATGACCTAACCCAAAAATTCCTATTGCATCTGAAAGTAGAAACTCGCCCGATTACAACGGTATGTGCATTTTTCCCTAGGCCACTCTGGTTTCGCGTTTGGAGCAGCAGAATTGCGAAAAATTTCTTGCCTTGTCAACCATTTCTTGGCTTCAAACTCCCATATCTCGCGAACGGATTGACCTAACCCAAAAATTCCTATTGCATCTGAAAGTAGAAACTCGCCCGATTACAACGGTATGCGTATTTCTTCCCTAGGCCATTCTGGTTAAGCGATTGGAGCAGCAGAATTGCGAAAAATTTTTTGCGTTCTCAACCATTTCTTGGCTTCAAACTCCCATATCTCGCGAATGGATTGACCTAACCCAAAAATTCCTATTGCATCTGAAAGTAGAAACTCGCCCGATTACAGCGGTATGTGCATTTTTTCCCTAGGCCATTCTGGTTAAGCGTTTGGAGCAGCAGAATTGCGAAAAATTTGTTCTCTTCTCAACCATTTCTTAGCTTCAAACTCCTATATCTCGCGAAAGGATTGACATAACCCAAAAATTGCTGTTGCGCCTGAAAGTAGAAACTCGCCCGATTACAACGGAATGTGTATTTTTTCCCTAGGCCATTCTGGTTAAGCGTTTGGAGCAGCAGAATTGCGAAATATTTTTTGCCTTCTCAACCACTTCTGGGCTTCAAACTCCCATATCTCGCGAACGGATTGACCTAGCCCAAAAATTCCTATTGCATATGAAAGTAGAAACTCGCCCGATTACCACGGTAGATGTATTTCTTCCCTATGCCATTCTGGTTATACGTTTGGAGCAGCAGAATTACGAATAATTTGTTGTCTTCTCAACCATTTCTTAGATTCAAACTCCCATATATCGCGAACGGATTGACCTAACCCACAAATTCCTATTGCATCTGAAAGTAGAAACTCGCCCGATTAAAACGGTATGCGTATTTTTTCCCGAGGCCATTCTGGTTAAGCGATTGGAGCAGCAGAAGGGCGAAAAATTTGTTCTCTTCTCAACCATTTCTTAGCTTCAAACTCCCATATCTCGCGAAAGGATTGACATAACCCAAAAATTGCTGTTGCGTCGGAAAGTAGAAACTCGCACGATTACAACGGAATGTGTATTTTTTCCCTAGGCCATTCTGGTTAAGCGTTTGGAGCAGCAGAAGTGCGAAAAATTTTGTGCCTTCTCAACCATTTCTTGGTTTCAAATTCCCATATCTCGCGAACGGATTGATCTAACCCAAAAACTGCTGTTGCGTCGGAAAGTAGAAACTCGCACGATTACAACGGTATGTGTATTTTTTCCCTAGGCCATTCTGGTTAAGCGTTTGGAGCAGCAGAAGTGCGAAAAATTTTGTGCCTTCTCAACCATTTCTTGGCTTCAAACTCCCATATCTCGCGAACGGATTGACCTAACCCAAAAATTCCTATTGCATCTGAAAATAGAAACTCGCCCGATTAAAACGGTATGCGTATTTTTTCCCTAGGCCATTCTGGTTAAGCGATTGGAGCAGCAGAAGTGCGAAAAATTTGTTGTCTTGTCGACCATTTCTTAGTTTCAAACTCCCATATCTCGCGAACGGATTGACCCAACCCAAAAATTCCTGTTGCGTCTGAAAGTAGAAACTCGCCCGATTACAACGGTATGTGCATTTTTCCCTAGGCCATTCTGGTTAAGCGTTTGGAGCAGCAGAATTGCGAAAAATTTATTCTCTTCTCATCCATTTCTTAGTTTCAAACTCCCATATCTCGCGAACGGAATGACCTAACCCAAAAATTCCTATTGCATCTGAAAGTAGAAACTCGCCCGATTACAACGGTATGTGCATTTTTCCCTAGGCCACTCTGGTTTCGCGTTTGGAGCAGCAGAATTGCGAAAAATTTCTTGCCTTGTCAACCATTTCTTGGCTTCAAACTCCCATATCTCGCGAACGGATTGACCTAACCCAAAAATTCCTATTGCATCTGAAAGCAGAAACTCGCCCGATTACAACGGTATGCGTATTTCTTCCCTAGGCCATTCTGGTTAAGCGATTGGAGCAGCAGAATTGCGAAAAATTTTTTGCGTTCTCAACCATTTCTTGGCTTCAAACTCCCATATCTCGCGAACGGATTGACCTAACCCAAAAATTCCTATTGCATCTGAAAGTAGAAACTCGCCCGATTACGACGGTAGGTGTATTTTTTCCCTATGCCATTCTGGTTATGCGTTTGGAGCAGCAGAATTGCGAAAAATTTGTTGTCTTCTCAACCATTTCTTAGATTCAAACTCCCATATATCGCGAACGGATTGACCTAACCCACAAATTCCTATTGCATCTGAAAGTAGATACTCGCCCGATTAAAACGGTATGCGTATTTTTTCCCTAGGCCAATCTGGTTAAGCGAATGGAGCAGCAGAAGTGCGAAAAATTTGTTGTCTTGTCGACCATTTCTTAGTTTCAAACTCCCATATCTCGCGAACGGAATGACCTAACCCAAAAATTCCTATTACATCTGAAAGTAGAAACTCGCCCGATTACAACGGTATGTGCATTTTTCCCTAGGCCATTCTGGTTAAGCGTTTGGAGCAGCAGAATTGCGAAAAATTTATTCTCTTCTCATCCATTTCTTAGCTTCAAACTCCCATATCTCGCGAAAGGATTGACATAACCCAAAAATTGCTGTTGCGTCGGAAAGTAGAAACACGCACGATTACAACGGAATGTGTATTTTTTCCCTAGGCCATTCTGGTTAAGCGTTTGGAGCAGCAGAATTGCGAAAAATTTATTTTCTTCTCATCCATTTCTTAGCTTCAAACTCCCATATCTCGCGAACGGATTGACCTAACCCAAAAATTCCTATTGCATCTGAAAGTAGAAACTCGCCCGATTACAGCGGTATGTGCATTTTTTCCCTAGGCCATTCTGGTTAAGCGTTTGGAGCAGCAGAATTGCGAAAAATTTGTTCTCTTCTCAACCATTTCTTAGCTTCAAACTCCTATATCTCGCGAAAGGATTGACATAACCCAAAAATTGCTGTTGCGCCTGAAAGTAGAGACTCGCCCGATTACAACGGAATGTGTATTTTTTCCCTAGGCCATTCTGGTTAAGCGTTTGGAGCAGCAGAATTGCGAAATATTTTTTGCCTTCTCAACCATTTCTGGGCTTCAAACTCCCATATCTCGCGAACGGATTGACCTAGCCCAAAAATTCCTATTGCATATGAAAGTAGAAACTCGCCCGATTACGACGGTAGGTGTATTTTTTCCCTATGCCATTCTGGTTATACGTTTGGAGCAGCAGAATTACGAAAAATTTGTTGTCTTCTCAACCATTTCTTAGATTCAAACTCCCATATATCGCGAACGGATTGACCTAACCCACAAATTCCTATTGCGGCTGAAAGTAGAAACTCGCCCGTTTAAAACGGTATGCGTATTTTTTCCCGAGGCCATTCTGGTTAAGCGATTGGTGCAGCAGAAGGGCGAAAAATTTGTTCTCTTCTCAAGCATTTCTTAGCTTCAAACTCCCATATCTCGCGAAAGGATTGACATAACCCAAAAATTGCTGTTGCGTCGGAAAGTAGAAACTCGCACGATTACAACGGAATGTGTATTTTTTCCCTAGGCCATTCTGGTTAAGCGTTTGGAGCAGCAGAAGTGCGAAAAATTTTGTGCCTTCTCAACCATTTCTTGGTTTCAAACTCCCATACCTCGCGAACGGATTGATCTAACCCAAAAACTGCTGTTGCGTCGGAAAGTAGAAACTCGCACGATTACAACGGTATGTGTATTTTTTCCCTAGGCCATTCTGGTTAAGCGTTTGGAGCAGCAGAAGTGCGAAAAATTTTGTGCCTTCTCAATCATTTCTTGGCTTCAAACTCCCATATCTCGCGAACGGATTGACCTAACCCAAAAATTCCTATTGCATCTGAAAATAGAAACTCGCCCGATTAAAACGGTATGCGTATTTTTTGCCTAGGCCATTCTGGTTAAGCGATTGGAGCAGCAGAAGTGCGAAAAATTTGTTGTCTTGTCGACCATTTCTTAGTTTCAAACTCCCATATCTCGCGAACGGATTGACCTAACCCAAAAATTCCTATTGCATCTGAAAGTAGAAACTCGCCCGATTACGACGGTAGGTGTATTTTTTCCCTAGGCCATTCTGGTTAAGCGTTTGGAGCAGCAGAATTGCGAAAAATTGATTCTCTTCTCAACCATTTCTTAGCTTCAAACTCCTATATCTCGCGAAAGGATTGACATAACCCAAAAATTGTTGTTGCGTCTGAAAGTAGAAACTCGCCCGATTACAACGGAATGTGTATTTTTCCACTAGGCCATTCTGGTTAAGCGTTTGGAGCAGCAGAATTGCGAAATATTTGTTCTCTTCTCAACCATTTCTTAGCTTCACCCTCCTATATCTCGCGAAAGGATTGACATAACCCAAAAATTGTTGTTGCGTCTGAAAGTAGAAACTCGCCCGATTACAACGGAATGTGTATTTTTTCACTAGGCCATTCTGGTTAAGCGATTGGAGCAGCAGAAGTGCGAAAAATTTGTTGTCTTGTCGACCATTTCTTAGTTTCAAACTCCCATATCTCGTCAACGGAATGACCTAACCCAAAAATTCCTATTGCATCTGAAAGAAGAATCTCGCCCGATTACAACGGTAGGTGTATTTTTTCCCTAGGCCATTCTGGTTAAGCGTTTGGAGCAGCAGAAGTGCGAAAAATTTTGTGCCTTCTCAACCATTTCTTGGCTTCAAACTCCCATATCTCGCGAACGGATTGACCTAACCCAAAAATTGCTGTTGCGTCGGAAAGTAGAAACTCGCACGATTACAACGGAATGTGTATTTTTTCCCTAGGCCATTCTGGTTAAGCGTTTGGAGCAGCAGAAGTGCGAAAAATTTTGTGCCTTCTCAACCATTTCTTGGCTTCAAACTCCCATACCTCGCGAACGGATTGACCTAACCCACAAATTCCTATTGCATCTGAAAGTAGAAACTCGCCCGATTACGAAGGTAGGTGTATTTTTTCCCTATGCCATTCTGGTTATGCGTTTGGAGCAGCAGAAATGCGAAAAATTTGTTGTCTTCTCAACCATTTCTTAGATTCAAACTCCCATATATCGCGAACGGATTGACCTAACCCACAAATTCCTATTGCATCTGAAAGTAGAAACTCGCCCGATTAAAACGGTATGCGTATTTTTTCCCTTGGCCATTCTGGTTAAGCGATTGGAGCAGCAGAAGTGCGAAAAATTTGTTGTCTTGTCGACCATTTCTTAGTTTCAAACTCCCATATCTCGCGAACGGATTGACCTAACCCAAAAATTCCTATTGCATCTGAAAGTAGAAACTCGCCCGATTACGACGGTAGGTGTATTTTTTCCCTATGCCATTCTGGTTAAGCGATTGGAGCAGCAGAAGTGCGAAAAATTTGTTGTCTTGTCGACCATTTCTTAGTTTCAAACTCCCATATCTCGTGAACGGAATGACCTAACCCAAAAATTCCTATTGCATCTGAAAGAAGAATCTCGCCCGATTACAACGGTAGGTGTATTTTTTCCCTAGGCCATTCTGGTTAAGCGTTTGGAGCAGCAGAAGTGCGAAAAATGTTGTGCCTTCTCAACCATTTCTTGGCTTCAAACTCCCATATCTCGCGAACGGATTGACCTAACCCAAAAATTGCTGTTGCGTCGGAAAGTAGAAACTCGCACGATTACAACGGAATGTGTATTTTTTCCCTAGGCCATTCTGGTTAAGCGTTTGGAGCAGCAGAATTGCGAAAAATTTGTTCTCTTCTCAACCATTTCTTAGCTTCAAACTCCTATATCTCGCAAAAGGATTGACATAACCCAAAAATTGCTGTTGCGTCTGAAAGTAGAAACTCGCCCGATTACAACGGAATGTGTATTTTTTCCCTAGGCCATTCTGGTTAAGCGTTTGGAGCAGCAGAATTGCGAAATATTTTTTGCCTTCTCAACCATTTCTTGGATTCAAACTCCCATATCTCGCGAACGGATTGACCTAGCCCAAAAATTCCTATTGCATATGAAAGTAGAAACTCTCCCGATTACGACGGTAGGTGTATTTTTTCCCTATGCCATTCTGGTTATACGTTTGGAGCAGCAGAATTACGAAAAATTTGTTGTCTTCTCAACCATTTCTTAGATTCAAACTCCTATATATCGCGAACGGATTGACATAACCCACAAATTCCTACTGCATCTGAAAGTAGAAACGCGCCCGATTAAAACGGTATGCGTATTTTTTCCCGAGGCCATTCTGGTTAAGCGATTGGAGCAGCAGAAGGGCGAAAAATTTGTTCTCTTCTCAACCATTTCTTAGCTTCAAACTCCCATATCTCGCGAAAGGATTGACATAACCCAAAAATTGCTGTTGCGTCGGAAAGTAGAAACTCGCACGATTACAACGGAATGTGTATTTTTTCCCTAGGCCATTCTGGTTAAGCGTTTGGAGCAGCAGAAGTGCGAAAAATTTTGTGCCTTCTCAACCATTTCTTGGTTTCAAACTCCCATATCTCGCGAACGGATTGATCTAACCCAAAAACTGCTGTTGCGTCGGAAAGTAGAAACTCGCACGATTACAACGGTATGTGTATTTTTTCCCTAGGCCATTCTGGTTAAGCGTTTGGAGCAGCAGAATTGCGAAAAATTTATTCTCTTCTCATCCATTTCTTAGTTTCAAACTCCCATATCTCGCGAACGGAATGACCTAACCCAAAAATTCCTATTGCATCTGAAAGTAGAAACTCGCCCGATTACAACGGTATGTGCATTTTTCCCTAGGCCACTCTGGTTTCGCGTTTGGAGCAGCAGAATTGCGAAAAATTTCTTGCCTTGTCAACCATTTCTTGGCTTCAAACTCCCATATCTCGCGAACGGATTGACCTAACCCAAAAATTCCTATTGCATCTGAAAGTAGAAACTCGCCCGATTACAACGGTATGCGTATTTCTTCCCTAGGCCATTCTGGTTAAGCGATTGGAGCAGCAGAATAGCGAAAAATTTTTTGCGTTCTCAACCATTTCTTGGCTTCAAACTCCCATATCTCGCGAACGGATTGACCTAACCCAAAAATTCCTATTGCATCTGAAAGTAGAAACTCGCCCGATTACGACGGTAGGTGTATTTTTTCCCTATGCCATTCTGGTTATGCGTTTGGAGCAGCAGAAGTGCGAAAAATTTGTTGTCTTCTCAACCATTTCTTAGATTCAAACTCCCATATATCGCGAACGGATTGACCTAACCCACAAATTCCTATTGCATCTGAAAGTAGATACTCGCCCGATTAAAACGGTATGCGTATTTTTTCCCTAGGCCAATCTGGTTAAGCGAATGGAGCAGCAGAAGTGCGAACAATTTGTTGTCTTGTCGACCATTTCTTAGTTTCAAACTCCCATATCTCGCGAACGGAATGACCTAACCCAAAAATTCCTATTGCATCTGAAAGTAGAAACTCGCCCGATTACAACGGTATGTGCATTTTTCCCTAGGCCATTCTGGTTAAGCGTTTGGAGCAGCAGAATTGCGAAAAATTTATTCTCTTCTCATCCATTTCTTAGCTTCAAACTCCCATATCTCGCGAAAGGATTGACATAACCCAAAAATTGCTGTTGCGTCGGAAAGTAGAAACTCGCACGATTACAACGGAATGTGTATTTCTTCCCTAGGCCATTCTGGTTAAGCGTTTGGAGCAGCAGAATTGCGAAAAATTGATTCTCTTCTCAACCATTTCTTAGCTTCAAACTCCTATATCTCGCGAAAGGATTGACATAACCCAAAAATTGTTGTTGCGTCTGAAAGTAGAAACTCGCCCGATTACAACGGAATGTGTATTTTTCCACTAGGCCATTCTGGTTAAGCGTTTGGAGCAGCAGAATTGCGAAATATTTGTTCTCTTCTCAACCATTTCTTAGCTTCACCCTCCTATATCTCGCGAAAGGATTGACATAACCCAAAAATTGTTGTTGCGTCTGAAAGTAGAAACTCGCCCGATTACAACGGAATGTGTATTTTTTCACTAGGCCATTCTGGTTAAGCGATTGGAGCAGCAGAAGTGCGAAAAATTTGTTGTCTTGTCGACCATTTCTTAGTTTCAAACTCCCATATCTCGTGAACGGAATGACCTAACCCAAAAATTCCTATTGCATCTGAAAGTAGAAGCACGCCCGATTACAACGGTACGTGCATTTTTTCCCTATGGCATTCTGGTTAAGCGTTTGGAGCAGCAGAATTGCGAAAAATTTGTTCTCTTCTCAACCATTTCTTAGCTTCAAACTCCCATATCTCGCGAAAGGATTGACATAACCCAAAAATTGCTGTTGCGTCGGAAAGTAGAAACTCGCACGATTACAACGGAATGTGTATTTTTTCCCTAGGCCATTCTGGTTAAGCGTTTGGAGCAGCAGAAGTGCGAAAAATTTTGTGCCTTCTCAACCATTTCTTGGTTTCAAACTCCCATACCTCGCGAACGGATTGATCTAACCCAAAAACTGCTGTTGCGTCGGAAAGTAGAAACTCGCACGATTACAACGGTATGTGTATTTTTTCCCTAGGCCATTCTGGTTAAGCGTTTGGAGCAGCAGAAGTGCGAAAAATTTTGTGCCTTCTCAATCATTTCTTGGCTTCAAACTCCCATATCTCGCGAACGGATTGACCTAACCCAAAAATTCCTATTGCATCTGAAAATAGAAACTCGCCCGATTAAAACGGTATGCGTATTTTTTCCCTAGGCCATTCTGGTTAAGCGATTGGAGCAGCAGAAGTGCGAAAAATTTGTTGTCTTGTCGACCATTTCTTAGTTTCAAACTCCCATATCTCGCGAACGGATTGACCTAACCCAAAAATTCCTATTGCATCTGAAAGTAGAAACTCGCCCGATTACGACGGTAGGTGTATTTTTTCCCTAGGCCATTCTGGTTAAGCGTTTGGAGCAGCAGAATTGCGAAAAATTGATTCTCTTCTCAACCATTTCTTAGCTTCAAACTCCTATATCTCGCGAAAGGATTGACATAACCCAAAAATTGTTGTTGCGTCTGAAAGTAGAAACTCGCCCGATTACAACGGAATGTGTATTTTTCCACTAGGCCATTCTGGTTAAGCGTTTGGAGCAGCAGAATTGCGAAATATTTGTTCTCTTCTCAACCATTTCTTAGCTTCACCCTCCTATATCTCGCGAAAGGATTGACATAACCCAAAAATTGTTGTTGCGTCTGAAAGTAGAAACTCGCCCGATTACAACGGAATGTGTATTTTTTCACTAGGCCATTCTGGTTAAGCGATTGGAGCAGCAGAAGTGCGAAAAATTTGTTGTCTTGTCGACCATTTCTTAGTTTCAAACTCCCATATCTCGTGAACGGAATGACCTAACCCAAAAATTCCTATTGCATCTGAAAGAAGAATCTCGCCCGATTACAACGGTAGCTGTATTTTTTCCCTAGGCCATTCTGGTTAAGCGTTTGGAGCAGCAGAAGTGCGAAAAATTTTGTGCCTTCTCAACCATTTCTTGGCTTCAAACTCCCATATCTCGCGAACGGATTGACCTAACCCAAAAATTGCTGTTGCGTCGGAAAGTAGAAACTCGCACGATTACAACGGAATGTGTATTTTTTCCCTAGGCCATTCTGGTTAAGCGTTTGGAGCAGCAGAAGTGCGAAAAATTTTGTGCCTTCTCAACCATTTCTTGGCTTCAAACTCCCATACCTCGCGAACGGATTGACCTAACCCACAAATTCCTATTGCATCTGAAAGTAGAAACTCGCCCGATTACGACGGTAGGTGTATTTTTTCCCTATGCCATTCTGGTTATGCGTTTGGAGCAGCAGAAATGCGAAAAATTTGTTGTCTTCTCAACCATTTCTTAGATTCAAACTCCCATATATCGCGAACGGATTGACCTAACCCACAAATTCCTATTGCATCTGAAAGTAGAAACTCGCCCGATTAAAACGGTATGCGTATTTTTTCCCTTGGCCATTCTGGTTAAGCGATTGGAGCAGCAGAAGTGCGAAAAATTTGTTGTCTTGTCGACCATTTCTTAGTTTCAAACTCCCATATCTCGCGAACGGATTGACCTAACCCAAAAATTCCTATTGCATCTGAAAGTAGAAACTCGCCCGATTACGACGGTAGGTGTATTTTTTCCCTATGCCATTCTGGTTAAGCGATTGGAGCAGCAGAAGTGCGAAAAATTTGTTGTCTTGTCGACCATTTCTTAGTTTCAAACTCCCATATCTCGTGAACGGAATGACCTAACCCAAAAATTCCTATCGCACCTGAAAGAAGAATCTAGCCCGATTACAACGGTAGGTGTATTTTTTCCCTAGGCCATTCTGGTTAAGCGTTTGGAGCAGCAGAAGTGCGAAAAATGTTGTGCCTTCTCAACCATTTCTTGGCTTCAAACTCCCATATCTCGCGAACGGATTGACCTAACCCAAAAATTGCTGTTGCGTCGGAAAGTAGAAACTCGCACGATTACAACGGAATGTGTATTTTTTCCCTAGGCCATTCTGGTTAAGCGTTTGGAGCAGCAGAATTGCGAAAAATTTGTTCTCTTCTCAACCATTTCTTAGCTTCAAACTCCTATATCTCGCAAAAGGATTGACATAACCCAAAAATTGCTGTTGCGTCTGAAAGTAGAAACTCGCCCGATTACAACGGAATGTGTATTTTTTCCCTAGGCCATTCTGGTTAAGCGTTTGGAGCAGCAGAATTGCGAAATATTTTTTGCCTTCTCAACCATTTCTTGGATTCAAACTCCCATATCTCGCGAACGGATTGACCTAGCCCAAAAATTCCTATTGCATATGAAAGTAGAAACTCTCCCGATTACGACGGTAGGTGTATTTTTTCCCTATGCCATTCTGGTTATACGTTTGGAGCAGCAGAATTACGAAAAATTTGTTGTCTTCTCAACCATTTCTTAGATTCAAACTCCCATATATCGCGAACGGATTGACATAACCCACAAATTCCTACTGCATCTGAAAGTAGAAACTCGCCCGATTAAAACGGTATGCGTATTTTTTCCCGAGGCCATTCTGGTTAAGCGATTGGAGCAGCAGAAGGGCGAAAAATTTGTTCTCTTCTCAACCATTTCTTAGCTTCAAACTCCCATATCTCGCGAAAGGATTGACATAACCCAAAAATTGCTGTTGCGTCGGAAAGTAGAAACTCGCACGATTACAACGGAATGTGTATTTTTTCCCTAGGCCATTCTGGTTAAGCGTTTGGAGCAGCAGAAGTGCGAAAAATTTTGTGCCTTCTCAACCATTTCTTGGTTTCAAACTCCCATATCTCGCGAACGGATTGATCTAACCCAAAAACTGCTGTTGCGTCGGAAAGTAGAAACTCGCACGATTACAACGGTATGTGTATTTTTTCCCTAGGCCATTCTGGTTAAGCGTTTGGAGCAGCAGAATTGCGAAAAATTTATTCTCTTCTCATCCATTTCTTAGTTTCAAACTCCCATATCTCGCGAACGGAATGACCTAACCCAAAAATTCCTATTGCATCTGAAAGTAGAAACTCGCCCGATTACAACGGTATGTGCATTTTTCCCTAGGCCACTCTGGTTTCGCGTTTGGAGCAGCAGAATTGCGAAAAATTTCTTGCCTTGTCAACCATTTCTTGGCTTCAAACTCCCATATCTCGCGAACGGATTGACCTAACCCAAAAATTCCTATTGCATCTGAAAGTAGAAACTCGCCCGATTACAACGGTATGCGTATTTCTTCCCTAGGCCATTCTGGTTAAGCGATTGGAGCAGCAGAATAGCGAAAAATTTTTTGCGTTCTCAACCATTTCTTGGCTTCAAACTCCCATATCTCGCGAACGGATTGACCTAACCCAAAAATTCCTATTGCATCTGAAAGTAGAAACTCGCCCGATTACGACGGTAGGTGTATTTTTTCCCTATGCCATTCTGGTTATGCGTTTGGAGCAGCAGAAGTGCGAAAAATTTGTTGTCTTCTCAACCATTTCTTAGATTCAAACTCCCATATATCGCGAACGGATTGACCTAACCCACAAATTCCTATTGCATCTGAAAGTAGATACTCGCCCGATTAAAACGGTATGCGTATTTTTTCCCTAGGCCAATCTGGTTAAGCGAATGGAGCAGCAGAAGTGCGAAAAATTTGTTGTCTTGTCGACCATTTCTTAGTTTCAAACTCCCATATCTCGCGAACGGAATGACCTAACCCAAAAATTCCTATTGCATCTGAAAGTAGAAACTCGCCCGATTACAACGGTATGTGCATTTTTCCCTAGGCCATTCTGGTTAAGCGTTTGGAGCAGCAGAATTGCGAAAAATTTATTCTCTTCTCATCCATTTCTTAGCTTCAAACTCCCATATCTCGCGAAAGGATTGACATAACCCAAAAATTGCTGTTGCGTCGGAAAGTAGAAACTCGCACGATTACAACGGAATGTGTATTTTTTCCCTAGGCCATTCTGGTTAAGCGTTTGGAGCAGCAGAATTGCGAAAAATTGATTCTCTTCTCAACCATTTCTTAGCTTCAAACTCCTATATCTCGCGAAAGCATTGACATAACCCAAAAATTGTTGTTGCGTCTGAAAGTAGAAACTCGCCCGATTACAACGGAATGTGTATTTTTCCACTAGGCCATTCTGGTTAAGCGTTTGGAGCAGCAGAATTGCGAAATATTTGTTCTCTTCTCAACCATTTCTTAGCTTCACCCTCCTATATCTCGCGAAAGGATTGACATAACCCAAAAATTGTTGTTGCGTCTGAAAGTAGAAACTCGCCCGATTACAACGGAATGTGTATTTTTTCACTAGGCCATTCTGGTTAAGCGATTGGAGCAGCAGAAGTGCGAAAAATTTGTTGTCTTGTCGACCATTTCTTAGTTTCAAACTCCCATATCTCGTGAACGGAATGACCTAACCCAAAAATTCCTATTGCATCTGAAAGAAGAATCTCGCCCGATTACAACGGTAGGTGTATTTTTTCCCTAGGCCATTCTGGTTAAGCGTTTGGAGCAGCAGAAGTGCGAAAAATTTTGTGCCTTCTCAACCATTTCTTGGCTTCAAACTCCCATATCTCGCGAACGGATTGACCTAACCCAAAAATTGCTGTTGCGTCGGAAAGTAGAAACTCGCACGATTACAACGGAATGTGTATTTTTTCCCTAGGCCATTCTGGTTAAGCGTTTGGAGCAGCAGAAGTGCGAAAAATTTTGTGCCTTCTCAACCATTTCTTGGCTTCAAACTCCCATACCTCGCGAACGGATTGACCTAACCCACAAATTCCTATTGCATCTGAAAGTAGAAACTCGCCCGATTACGACGGTAGGTGTATTTTTTCCCTATGCCATTCTGGTTATGCGTTTGGAGCAGCAGAAATGCGAAAAATTTGTTGTCTTCTCAACCATTTCTTAGATTCAAACTCCCATATATCGCGAACGGATTGACCTAACCCACAAATTCCTATTGCATCTGAAAGTAGAAACTCGCCCGATTAAAACGGTATGCGTATTTTTTCCCTTGGCCATTCTGGTTAAGCGATTGGAGCAGCAGAAGTGCGAAAAATTTGTTGTCTTGTCGACCATTTCTTAGTTTCAAACTCCCATATCTCGCGAACGGATTGACCTAACCCAAAAATTCCTATTGCATCTGAAAGTAGAAACTCGCCCGATTACGACGGTAGGTGTATTTTTTCCCTATGCCATTCTGGTTAAGCGATTGGAGCAGCAGAAGTGCGAAAAATTTGTTGTCTTGTCGACCATTTCTTAGTTTCAAACTCCCATATCTCGTGAACGGAATGACCTAACCCAAAAATTCCTATTGCATCTGAAAGAAGAATCTCGCCCGATTACAACGGTTGGTGTATTTTTTGCCTAGGCCATTCTGGTTAAGCGTTTGGAGCAGCAGAAGTGCGAAAAATGTTGTGCCTTCTCAACCATTTCTTGGATTCAAACTCCCATATCTCGCGAACGGATTGACCTAACCCAAAAATTGCTGTTGCGTCGGAAAGTAGAAACTCGCACGATTACAACGGAATGTGTATTTTTTCCCTAGGCCATTCTGGTTAAGCGTTTGGAGCAGCAGAATTGCGAAAAATTTGTTCTCTTCTCAACCATTTCTTAGCTTCAAACTCCTATATCTCGCAAAAGGATTGACATAACCCAAAAATTGCTGTTGCGTCTGAAAGTAGAAACTCGCCCGATTACAACGGAATGTGTATTTTTTCCCTAGGCCATTCTGGTTAAGCGTTTGGAGCAGCAGAATTGCGAAATATTTTTTGCCTTCTCAACCATTTCTTGGCTTCAAACTCCCATATCTCGCGAACGGATTGACCTAGCCCAAAAATTCCTATTGCATATGAAAGTAGAAACTCGCCCGATTACGACGGTAGGTGTATTTTTTCCCTATGCCATTCTGGTTATACGTTTGGAGCAGCAGAATTACGAAAAATTTGTTGTCTTCTCAACCATTTCTTAGATTCAAACTCCCATATATCGCGAACGGATTGACATAACCCACAAATTCCTATTGCATCTGAAAGTAGAAACTCGCCCGATTAAAACGGTATGCGTATTTTTTCCCGAGGCCATTCTGGTTAAGCGATTGGAGCAGCAGAAGGGCGAAAAATTTGTTCTCGTCTCAACCATTTCTTAGCTTCAAACTCCCATATCTCGCGAAAGGATTGACATAACCCAAAAATTGCTGTTGCGTCGGAAAGTAGAAACTCGCACGATTACAACGGAATGTGTATTTTTTCCCTAGGCCATTCTGGTTAAGCGTTTGGAGCAGCAGAAGTGCGAAAAATTTTGTGCCTTCTCAACCATTTCTTGGTTTCAAACTCCCATATCTCGCGAACGGATTGATCTAACCCAAAAACTGCTGTTGCGTCGGAAAGTAGAAACTCGCACGATTACAACGGTATGTGTATTTTTTCCCTAGGCCATTCTGGTTAAGCGTTTGGAGCAGCAGAAGTGCGAAAAATTTTGTGCCTTCTCAACCATTTCTTGGCTTCAAACTCCCATATCTCGCGAACGGATTGACCTAACCCACAAATTCCTATTGCATCTGAAAGTAGAAACTCGCCCGATTACGACGGTAGGTGTATTTTTTCCCTATGCCATTCTGGTTAAGCGATTGGAGCAGCAGAAGTGCGAAAAATTTGTTGTCTTGTCGACCATTTCTTAGTTTCAAACTCCCATATCTCGCGAACGGATTGACCTAACCCAAAAATTCCTATTGCATCTGAAAGTAGAAACTCGCCCGATTACGACGGTAGGCGTATTTTTTCCCTATGCCATTCTGGTTAAGCGATTGGAGCAGCAGAAGTGCGAAAAATTTGTTGTCTTGTCGACCATTTCTTAGTTTCAAACTCCCATATCTCGTGAACGGAATGACCTAACCCAAAAATTCCTATTGCATCTGAAAGAAGAATCTCGCCCGATTACAACGGTAGGTGTATTTTTTCCCTAGGCCATTCTGGTTAAGCGTTTGGAGCAGCAGAAGTGCGAAAAATTTTGTGCCTTCTCAACCATTTCTTGGCTTCAAACTCCCATATCTCGCGAACGGATTGACCTAACCCACAAATTCCTATTGCATCTGAAAGTAGAAACTCGCCCGATTACGACGGTAGGTGTATTTTTTCCCTATGCCATTCTGGTTATGCGTTTGGAGCAGCAGAATTGCGAAAAATTTGTTCTCTTCTCAACCATTTCTTAGCTTCAAACTCCTATATCTCGCGAAAGGATTGACATAACCCAAAAATTGCTGTTGCGTCTGAAAGTAGAAACTCGCCCGATTACAACGGAATGTGTATTTTTTCCCTAGGCCATTCTGGTTAAGCGTTTGGAGCAGCAGAATTGCGAAATATTTTTTGCCTTCTCAACCATTTCTTGGCTTCAAACTCCCATATCTCGCGAACGGATTGACCTAGCCCAAAAATTCCTATTGCATATGAAAGTAGAAACTCGCCCGATTACGACGGTAGGTGTATTTTTTCCCTATGCCATTCTGGTTATACGTTTGGAGCAGCAGAATTACGAAAAATTTGTTGTCTTTTCAACCATTTCTTAGATTCAAACTCCCATATATCGCGAACGGATTGACATAACCCACAAATTCCTATTGCATCTGAAAGTAGAAACTCGCCCGATTAAAACGGTATGCGTATTTTTTCCCGAGGCCATTCTGGTTAAGCGATTGGAGCAGCAGAAGGGCGAAAAGTTTGTTCTCTTCTCAACCATTTCTTAGCTTCAAACTCCCATATCTCGCGAATGGATTGACATAACCCAAAAATTGCTGTTGCGTCGGAAAGTAGAAACTCGCACGATTACAACGGAATGTGTATTTTTTCCCTAGGCCATTCTGGTTAAGCGTTTGGAGCAGCAGAAGTGCGAAAAATTTTGTGCCTTCTCAACCATTTCTTGGTTTCAAACTCCCATATCTCGCGAACGGATTGATCTAACCCAAAAACTGCTGTTGCGTCGGAAAGTAGAAACTCGCACGATTACAACGGTATGTGTATTTTTTCCCTAGGCCATTCTGGTTAAGCGTTTGGAGCAGCAGAAGTGCGAAAAATTTTGTGCCTTCTCAACCATTTCTTGGCTTCAAACTCCCATATCTCGCGAACGGATTGACCTAACCCAAAAATTCCTATTGCATCTGAAAATAGAAACTCGCCCGATTAAAACGGTATGCGTATTTTTTCCCTAGGCCATTCTGGTTAAGCGATTGGAGCAGCAGAAGTGCGAAAAATTTGTTGTCTTGTCGACCATTTCTTAGTTTCAAACTCCCATATCTCGTGAACGGAATGACCTAACCCAAAAATTCCTATTGCATCTGAAAGAAGAATCTCGCCCGATTACAACGGTAGGTGTATTTTTTCCCTAGGCCATTCTGGTTAAGCGTTTGGAGCAGCAGAAGTGCGAAAAATTTTGTGCCTTCTCAACCATTTCTTGGCTTCAAACTCCCATATCTCGCGAACGGATTGACCTAACCCACAAATTCCTATTGCATCTGAAAGTAGAAACTCGCCCGATTACGACGGTAGGTGTATTTTTTGCCTATGCCATTCTGGTTATGCGTTTGGAGCAGCAGAAATGCGAAAAATTTGTTGTCTTCTCAACCATTTCTTAGATTCAAACTCCCATATATCGCGAACGGATTGACCTAACCCACAAATTCCTATTGCATCTGAAAGTAGAAACTCGCCCGATTAAAACGGTATGCGTATTTTTTCCCTAGGCCATTCTGGTTAAGCGATTGGAGCAGCAGAAGTGCGAAAAATTTGTTGTCTTGTCGACCATTTCTTAGTTTCAAACTCCCATATCTCGCGAACGGATTGACCTAACCCAAAAATTCCTATTGCATCTGAAAGTAGAAACACGCCCGATTACGACGGTGGGTGTATTTTTTCCCTATGCCATTCTGGTTAAGCGATTGGAGCAGCAGAAGTGCGAAAAATTTGTTGTCTTGTCGACCATTTCTTAGTTTCAAACTCCCATATCTCGTGAACGGAATGACGTAACCCAAAAATTCCTATTGCATCTGAAAGAAGAATCTCGCCCGATTACAACGGTATGTGTATTTTTTCCCTAGGCCATTCTGGTTAAGCGTTTGGAGCAGCAGAAGTGCGAAAAATTTTGTGCCTTCTCAACCATTTCTTGGCTTCAAACTCCCATATCTCGCGAACGGATTGACCTAACCCACAAATTCCTATTGCATCTGAAAGTAGAAACTCGCCCGATTACGACGGTAGGTGTATTTTTTCCCTATGCCATTCTGGTTAAGCGATTGGAGCAGCAGAAGTGCGAAAAATTTGTTGTCTTGTCGACCATTTCTTAGTTTCAAACTCCCATATCTCGCGAACGGATTGACCTAACCCAAAAATTCCTATTGCATCTGAAAGTAGAAACTCGCCCGATTACGACGGTAGGCGTATTTTTTCCCTATGCCATTCTGGTTAAGCGATTGGAGCAGCAGAAGTGCGAAAAATTTGTTGTCTTGTCGACCATTTCTTAGTTTCAAACTCCCATATCTCGTGAACGGAATGACCTAACCCAAAAATTCCTATTGCATCTGAAAGAAGAATCTCGCCCGATTACAACGGTAGGTGTATTTTTTCCCTAGGCCATTCTGGTTAAGCGTTTGGAGCAGCAGAAGTGCGAAAAATGTTGTGCCTTCTCAACCATTTCTTGGCTTCAAACTCCCATATCTCGCGAACGGATTGACCTACCCCAAAAATTGCTGTTGCGTCGGAAAGTAGAAACTCGCACGATTACAACGGAATGTGTATTTTTTCCCTAGGCCATTCTGGTTAAGCGTTTGGAGCAGCAGAATTGCGAAAAATTTGTTCTCTTCTCAACCATTTCTTAGCTTCAAACTCCTATATCTCGCGAAAGGATTGACATAACCCAAAAATTGCTGTTGCGTCTGAAAGTAGAAACTCGCCCGATTACAACGGAATGTGTATTTTTTCCCTAGGCCATTCTGGTTAAGCGTTTGGAGCAGCAGAATTGCGAAATATTTTTTGCCTTCTCAACCATTTCTTGGCTTCAAACTCCCATATCTCGCGAACGGATTGACCTAGCCCAAAAATTCCTATTGCATATGAAAGTAGAAACTCGCCCGATTACGACGGTAGGTGTATTTTTTCCCTATGCCATTCTGGTTATACGTTTGGAGCAGCAGAATTACGAAAAATTTGTTGTCTTCTCAACCATTTCTTAGATTCAAACTCCCATATATCGCGAACGGATTGACCTAACCCACAAATTCCTATTGCATCTGAAAGTAGATACTCGCCCGATTAAAACGGTATGCGTATTTTTTCCCTAGGCCAATCTGGTTAAGCGAATGGAGCAGCAGAAGTGCGAAAAATTTGTTGTCTTGTCGACCATTTCTTAGTTTCAAACTCCCATATCTCGCGAACGGAATGACCTAACCCAAAAATTCCTATTGCATCTGAAAGTAGAAACTCGCCCGATTACAACGGTATGTGCATTTTTCCCTAGGCCATTCTGGTTAAGCGTTTGGAGCAGCAGAATTGCGAAAAATTTATTCTCTTCTCATCCATTTCTTAGCTTCAAACTCCCATATCTCGCGAAAGGATTGACATAACCCAAAAATTGCTGTTGCGTCGGAAAGTAGAAACTCGCACGATTACAACGGAATGTGTATTTTTTCCCTAGGCCATTCTGGTTAAGCGTTTGGAGCAGCAGAATTGCGAAAAATTGATTCTCTTCTCAACCATTTCTTAGCTTCAAACTCCTATATCTCGCGAAAGGATTGACATAACCCAAAAATTGTTGTTGCGTCTGAAAGTAGAAACTCGCCCGATTACAACGGAATGTGTATTTTTCCACTAGGCCATTCTGGTTAAGCGTTTGGAGCAGCAGAATTGCGAAATATTTGTTCTCTTCTCAACCATTTCTTAGCTTCACCCTCCTATATCTCGCGAAAGGATTGACATAACCCAAAAATTGTTGTTGCGTCTGAAAGTAGAAACTCGCCCGATTACAACGGAATGTGTATTTTTTCACTAGGCCATTCTGGTTAAGCGATTGGAGCAGCAGAAGTGCGAAAAATTTGTTGTCTTGTCGACCATTTCTTAGTTTCAAACTCCCATATCTCGTGAACGGAATGACCTAACCCAAAAATTCCTATTGCATCTGAAAGAAGAATCTCGCCCGATTACAACGGTAGGTGTATTTTTTCCCTAGGCCATTCTGGTTAAGCGTTTGGAGCAGCAGAAGTGCGAAAAATTTTGTGCCTTCTCAACCATTTCTTGGCTTCAAACTCCCATATCTCGCGAACGGATTGACCTAACCCAAAAATTGCTGTTGCGTCGGAAAGTAGAAACTCGCACGATTACAACGGAATGTGTATTTTTTCCCTAGGCCATTCTGGTTAAGCGTTTGGAGCAGCAGAAGTGCGAAAAATTTTGTGCCTTCTCAACCATTTCTTGGCTTCAAACTCCCATACCTCGCGAACGGATTGACCTAACCCACAAATTCCTATTGCATCTGAAAATAGAAACTCGCCCGATTACGACGGTAGGTGTATTTTTTCCCTATGCCATTCTGGTTATGCGTTTGGAGCAGCAGAAATGCGAAAAATTTGTTGTCTTCTCAACCATTTCTTAGATTCAAACTCCCATATATCGCGAACGGATTGACCTAACCCACAAATTCCTATTGCATCTGAAAGTAGAAACTCGCCCGATTAAAACGGTATGCGTATTTTTTCCCTTGGCCATTCTGGTTAAGCGATTGGAGCAGCAGAAGTGCGAAAAATTTGTTGTCTTGTCGACCATTTCTTAGTTTCAAACTCCCATATCTCGCGAACGGATTGACCTAACCCAAAAATTCCTATTGCATCTGAAAGTAGAAACTCGCCCGATTACGACGGTAGGTGTATTTTTTCCCTATGCCATTCTGGTTAAGCGATTGGAGCAGCAGAAGTGCGAAAAATTTGTTGTCTTGTCGACCATTTCTTAGTTTCAAACTCCCATATCTCGTGAACGGAATGACCTAACCCAAAAATTCCTATTGCATCTGAAAGAAGAATCTCGCCCGATTACAACGGTTGGTGTATTTTTTGCCTAGGCCATTCTGGTTAAGCGTTTGGAGCAGCAGAAGTGCGAAAAATGTTGTGCCTTCTCAACCATTTCTTGGATTCAAACTCCCATATCTCGCGAACGGATTGACCTAACCCAAAAATTGCTGTTGCGTCGGAAAGTAGAAACTCGCACGATTACAACGGAATGTGTATTTTTTCCCTAGGCCATTCTGGTTAAGCGTTTGGAGCAGCAGAATTGCGAAAAATTTGTTCTCTTCTCAACCATTTCTTAGCTTCAAACTCCTATATCTCGCAAAAGGATTGACATAACCCAAAAATTGCTGTTGCGTCTGAAAGTAGAAACTCGCCCGATTACAACGGAATGTGTATTTTTTCCCTAGGCCATTCTGGTTAAGCGTTTGGAGCAGCAGAATTGCGAAATATTTTTTGCCTTCTCAACCATTTCTTGGCTTCAAACTCCCATATCTCGCGAACGGATTGACCTAGCCCAAAAATTCCTATTGCATATGAAAGTAGAAACTCGCCCGA
The DNA here is from genome assembly GCF_051014685.1 of Ptiloglossa arizonensis. Lineage (NCBI taxonomy): Eukaryota > Metazoa > Arthropoda > Insecta > Hymenoptera > Colletidae > Ptiloglossa > Ptiloglossa arizonensis. The sequence continues at coordinate 422,957 of NW_027478559.1, forward strand.
TTACGACGGTAGGTGTATTTTTTCCCTATGCCATTCTGGTTATACGTTTGGAGCAGCAGAATTACGAAAAATTTGTTGTCTTCTCAACCATTTCTTAGATTCAAACTCCCATATATCACGAACGGATTGACATAACCCACAAATTCCTATTGCATCTGAAAGTAGAAACTCGCCCGATTAAAACGGTATGCGTATTTTTTCCCGAGGCCATTCTGGTTAAGCGATTGGAGCAGCAGAAGGGCGAAAAATTTGTTCTCGTCTCAACCATTTCTTAGCTTCAAACTCCCATATCTCGCGAAAGGATTGACATAACCCAAAAATTGCTGTTGCGTCGGAAAGTAGAAACTCGCACGATTACAACGGAATGTGTATTTTTTCCCTAGGCCATTCTGGTTAAGCGTTTGGAGCAGCAGAAGTGCGAAAAATTTTGTGCCTTCTCAACCATTTCTTGGTTTCAAACTCCCATATCTCGCGAACGGATTGATCTAACCCAAAAACTGCTGTTGCGTCGGAAAGTAGAAACTCGCACGATTACAACGGTATGTGTATTTTTTCCCTAGGCCATTCTGGTTAAGCGTTTGGAGCAGCAGAAGTGCGAAAAATTTTGTGCCTTCTCAACCATTTCTTGGCTTCAAACTCCCATATCTCGCGAACGGATTGACCTAACCCACAAATTCCTATTGCATCTGAAAGTAGAAACTCGCCCGATTACGACGGTAGGTGTATTTTTTCCCTATGCCATTCTGGTTAAGCGATTGGAGCAGCAGAAGTGCGAAAAATTTGTTGTCTTGTCGACCATTTCTTAGTTTCAAACTCCCATATCTCGCGAACGGATTGACCTAACCCAAAAATTCCTATTGCATCTGAAAGTAGAAACTCGCCCGATTACGACGGTAGGCGTATTTTTTCCCTATGCCATTCTGGTTAAGCGATTGGAGCAGCAGAAGTGCGAAAAATTTGTTGTCTTGTCGACCATTTCTTAGTTTCAAACTCCCATATCTCGTGAACGGAATGACCTAACCCAAAAATTCCTATTGCATCTGAAAGAAGAATCTCGCCCGATTACAACGGTAGGTGTATTTTTTCCCTAGGCCATTCTGGTTAAGCGTTTGGAGCAGCAGAAGTGCGAAAAATTTTGTGCCTTCTCAACCATTTCTTGGCTTCAAACTCCCATATCTCGCGAACGGATTGACCTAACCCACAAATTCCTATTGCATCTGAAAGTAGAAACTCGCCCGATTACGACGGTAGGTGTATTTTTTCCCTATGCCATTCTGGTTATGCGTTTGGAGCAGCAGAATTGCGAAAAATTTGTTCTCTTCTCAACCATTTCTTAGCTTCAAACTCCTATATCTCGCGAAAGGATTGACATAACCCAAAAATTGCTGTTGCGTCTGAAAGTAGAAACTCGCCCGATTACAACGGAATGTGTATTTTTTCCCTAGGCCATTCTGGTTAAGCGTTTGGAGCAGCAGAATTGCGAAATATTTTTTGCCTTCTCAACCATTTCTTGGCTTCAAACTCCCATATCTCGCGAACGGATTGACCTAGCCCAAAAATTGCTGTTGCGTCGGAAAGTAGAAACTCGCACGATTACAACGGAATGTGTATTTTTTCCCTAGGCCATTCTGGTTAAGCGTTTGGAGCAGCAGAATTGCGAAAAATTGATTCTCTTCTCAACCATTTCTTAGCTTCAAACTCCTATATCTCGCGAATGGATTGACATAACCCAAAAATTGTTGTTGCGTCTGAAAGTAGAAACTCGCCCGATTACAACGGAATGTGTATTTTTCCACTAGGCCATTCTGGTTAAGCGTTTGGAGCAGCAGAATTGCGAAATATTTGTTCTCTTCTCAACCATTTCTTAGCTTCACCCTCCTATATCTCGCGAAAGGATTGACATAACCCAAAAATTGTTGTTGCGTCTGAAAGTAGAAACTCGCCCGATTACAACGGAATGTGTATTTTTTCACTAGGCCATTCTGGTTAAGCGATTGGAGCAGCAGAAGTGCGAAAAATTTGTTGTCTTGTCGACCATTTCTTAGTTTCAAACTCCCATATCTCGTGAACGGAATGACCTAACCCAAAAATTCCTATTGCATCTGAAAGAAGAATCTCGCCCGATTACAACGGTAGGTGTATTTTTTCCCTAGGCCATTCTGGTTAAGCGTTTGGAGCAGCAGAAGTGCGAAAAATTTTGTGCCTTCTCAACCATTTCTTGGCTTCAAACTCCCATATCTCGCGAACGGATTGACCTAACCCAAAAATTGCTGTTGCGTCGGAAAGTAGAAACTCGCACGATTACAACGGAATGTGTATTTTTTCCCTAGGCCATTCTGGTTAAGCGTTTGGAGCAGCAGAAGTGCGAAAAATTTTGTGCCTTCTCAACCATTTCTTGGCTTCAAACTCCCATACCTCGCGAACGGATTGACCTAACCCACAAATTCCTATTGCATCTGAAAATAGAAACTCGCCCGATTACGACGGTAGGTGTATTTTTTCCCTATGCCATTCTGGTTATGCGTTTGGAGCAGCAGAAATGCGAAAAATTTGTTGTCTTCTCAACCATTTCTTAGATTCAAACTCCCATATATCGCGAACGGATTGACCTAACCCACAAATTCCTATTGCATCTGAAAGTAGAAACTCGCCCGATTAAAACGGTATGCGTATTTTTTCCCTTGGCCATTCTGGTTAAGCGATTGGAGCAGCAGAAGTGCGAAAAATTTGTTGTCTTGTCGACCATTTCTTAGTTTCAAACTCCCATATCTCGCGAACGGATTGACCTAACCCAAAAATTCCTATTGCATCTGAAAGTAGAAACTCGCCCGATTACGACGGTAGGTGTATTTTTTCCCTATGCCATTCTGGTTAAGCGATTGGAGCAGCAGAAGTGCGAAAAATTTGTTGTCTTGTCGACCATTTCTTAGTTTCAAACTCCCATATCTCCTGAACGGAATGACCTAACCCAAAAATTCCTATTGCATCTGAAAGAAGAATCTCGCCCGATTACAACGGTTGGTGTATTTTTTGCCTAGGCCATTCTGGTTAAGCGTTTGGAGCAGCAGAAGTGCGAAAAATGTTGTGCCTTCTCAACCATTTCTTGGATTCAAACTCCCATATCTCGCGAACGGATTGACCTAACCCAAAAATTGCTGTTGCGTCGGAAAGTAGAAACTCGCACGATTACAACGGAATGTGTATTTTTTCCCTAGGCCATTCTGGTTAAGCGTTTGGAGCAGCAGAATTGCGAAAAATTTGTTCTCTTCTCAACCATTTCTTAGCTTCAAACTCCTATATCTCGCAAAAGGATTGACATAACCCAAAAATTGCTGTTGCGTCTGAAAGTAGAAACTCGCCCGATTACAACGGAATGTGTATTTTTTCCCTAGGCCATTCTGGTTAAGCGTTTGGAGCAGCAGAATTGCGAAATATTTTTTGCCTTCTCAACCATTTCTTGGCTTCAAACTCCCATATCTCGCGAACGGATTGACCTAGCCCAAAAATTCCTATTGCATATGAAAGTAGAAACTCGCCCGATTACGACGGTAGGTGTATTTTTTCCCTATGCCATTCTGGTTATACGTTTGGAGCAGCAGAATTACGAAAAATTTGTTGTCTTCTCAACCATTTCTTAGATTCAAACTCCCATATATCGCGAACGGATTGACATAACCCACAAATTCCTATTGCATCTGAAAGTAGAAACTCGCCCGATTAAAACGGTATGCGTATTTTTTCCCGAGGCCATTCTGGTTAAGCGATTGGAGCAGCAGAAGGGCGAAAAATTTGTTCTCGTCTCAACCATTTCTTAGCTTCAAACTCCCATATCTCGCGAAAGGATTGACATAACCCAAAAATTGCTGTTGCGTCGGAAAGTAGAAACTCGCACGATTACAACGGAATGTGTATTTTTTCCCTAGGCCATTCTGGTTAAGCGTTTGGAGCAGCAGAAGTGCGAAAAATTTTGTGCCTTCTCAACCATTTCTTGGTTTCAAACTCCCATATCTCGCGAACGGATTGATCTAACCCAAAAACTGCTGTTGCGTCGGAAAGTAGAAACTCGCACGATTACAACGGTATGTGTATTTTTTCCCTAGGCCATTCTGGTTAAGCGTTTGGAGCAGCAGAAGTGCGAAAAATTTTGTGCCTTCTCAACCATTTCTTGGCTTCAAACTCCCATATCTCGCGAACGGATTGACCTAACCCACAAATTCCTATTGCATCTGAAAGTAGAAACTCGCCCGATTACGACGGTAGGTGTATTTTTTCCCTATGCCATTCTGGTTAAGCGATTGGAGCAGCAGAAGTGCGAAAAATTTGTTGTCTTGTCGACCATTTCTTAGTTTCAAACTCCCATATCTCGCGAACGGATTGACCTAACCCAAAAATTCCTATTGCATCTGAAAGTAGAAACTCGCCCGATTACGACGGTAGGCGTATTTTTTCCCTATGCCATTCTGGTTAAGCGATTGGAGCAGCAGAAGTGCGAAAAATTTGTTGTCTTGTCGACCATTTCTTAGTTTCAAACTCCCATATCTCGTGAACGGAATGACCTAACCCAAAAATTCCTATTGCATCTGAAAGAAGAATCTCGCCCGATTACAACGGTAGGTGTATTTTTTCCCTAGGCCATTCTGGTTAAGCGTTTGGAGCAGCAGAAGTGCGAAAAATTTTGTGCCTTCTCAACCATTTCTTGGCTTCAAACTCCCATATCTCGCGAACGGATTGACCTAACCCACAAATTCCTATTGCATCTGAAAGTAGAAACTCGCCCGATTACGACGGTAGGTGTATTTTTTCCCTATGCCATTCTGGTTATGCGTTTGGAGCAGCAGAATTGCGAAAAATTTGTTCTCTTCTCAACCATTTCTTAGCTTCAAACTCCTATATCTCGCGAAAGGATTGACATAACCCAAAAATTGCTGTTGCGTCTGAAAGTAGAAACTCGCCCGATTACAACGGAATGTGTATTTTTTCCCTAGGCCATTCTGGTTAAGCGTTTGGAGCAGCAGAATTGCGAAATATTTTTTGCCTTCTCAACCATTTCTTGGCTTCAAACTCCCATATCTCGCGAACGGATTGACCTAGCCCAAAAATTCCTATTGCATATGAAAGTAGAAACTCGCCCGATTACGACGGTAGGTGTATTTTTTCCCTATGCCATTCTGGTTATACGTTTGGTGCAGCAGAATTACGAAAAATTTGTTGTCTTTTCAACCATTTCTTAGATTCAAACTCCCATATATCGCGAACGGATTGACATAACCCACAAATTCCTATTGCATCTGAAAGTAGAAACTCGCCCGATTAAAACGGTATGCGTATTTTTTCCCGAGGCCATTCTGGTTAAGCGATTGGAGCAGCAGAAGGGCGAAAAGTTTGTTCTCTTCTCAACCATTTCTTAGCTTCAAACTCCCATATCTCGCGAATGGATTGACATAACCCAAAAATTGCTGTTGCGTCGGAAAGTAGAAACTCGCACGATTACAACGGAATGTGTATTTTTTCCCTAGGCCATTCTGGTTAAGCGTTTGGAGCAGCAGAAGTGCGAAAAATTTTGTGCCTTCTCAACCATTTCTTGGTTTCAAACTCCCATATCTCGCGAACGGATTGATCTAACCCAAAAACTGCTGTTGCGTCGGAAAGTAGAAACTCGCACGATTACAACGGTATGTGTATTTTTTCCCTAGGCCATTCTGGTTAAGCGTTTGGAGCAGCAGAAGTGCGAAAAATTTTGTGCCTTCTCAACCATTTCTTGGCTTCAAACTCCCATATCTCGCGAACGGATTGACCTAACCCAAAAATTCCTATTGCATCTGAAAATAGAAACTCGCCCGATTAAAACGGTATGCGTATTTTTTCCCTAGGCCATTCTGGTTAAGCGATTGGAGCAGCAGAAGTGCGAAAAATTTGTTGTCTTGTCGACCATTTCTTAGTTTCAAACTCCCATATCTCGTGAACGGAATGACCTAACCCAAAAATTCCTATTGCATCTGAAAGAAGAATCTCGCCCGATTACAACGGTAGGTGTATTTTTTCCCTAGGCCATTCTGGTTAAGCGTTTGGAGCAGCAGAAGTGCGAAAAATTTTGTGCCTTCTCAACCATTTCTTGGCTTCAAACTCCCATATCTCGCGAACGGATTGACCTAACCCACAAATTCCTATTGCATCTGAAAGTAGAAACTCGCCCGATTACGACGGTAGGTGTATTTTTTCCCTATGCCATTCTGGTTATGCGTTTGGAGCAGCAGAAATGCGAAAAATTTGTTGTCTTCTCAACCATTTCTTAGATTCAAACTCCCATATATCGCGAACGGATTGACCTAACCCACAAATTCCTATTGCATCTGAAAGTAGAAACTCGCCCGATTAAAACGGTATGCGTATTTTTTCCCTAGGCCATTCTGGTTAAGCGATTGGAGCAGCAGAAGTGCGAAAAATTTGTTGTCTTGTCGACCATTTCTTAGTTTCAAACTCCCATATCTCGCGAACGGATTGACCTAACCCAAAAATTCCTATTGCATCTGAAAGTAGAAACACGCCCGATTACGACGGTGGGTGTATTTTTTCCCTATGCCATTCTGGTTAAGCGATTGGAGCAGCAGAAGTGCGAAAAATTTGTTGTCTTGTCGACCATTTCTTAGTTTCAAACTCCCATATCTCGTGAACGGAATGACGTAACCCAAAAATTCCTATTGCATCTGAAAGAAGAATCTCGCCCGATTACAACGGTATGTGTATTTTTTCCCTAGGCCATTCTGGTTAAGCGTTTGGAGCAGCAGAAGTGCGAAAAATTTTGTGCCTTCTCAACCATTTCTTGGCTTCAAACTCCCATATCTCGCGAACGGATTGACCTAACCCAAAAATTGCTGTTGCGTCGGAAAGTAGAAACTCGCACGATTACAACGGAATGTGTATTTTTTCTCTAGGCCATTCTGGTTAAGCGTTTGGAGCAGCAGAAGTGCGAAAAATTTTGTGCCTTCTCAACCATTTCTTGGCTTCAAACTCCCATATCTCGCGAACGGATTGTCCTAACCCACAAATTCCTATTGCATCTGAAAGTAGAAACTCGCCCGATTACGACGGTAGGTGTATTTTTTCCCTATGCCATTCTGGTTATGCGTTTGGAGCAGCAGAATTGCGAAAAATTTCTTGTCTTCTCAACCATTTCTTAGATTCAAACTCCCACATATCGCGAACGGATTGACCTAAGCCACAAATTCCTATTGCATCTGAAAGTAGAAACTCGCCCCGTTAAAACGGTATGCGTATTTTTTCCCTAGGCCATTCTGGTTAAGCGATTGGAGCAGCAGAAGCGCGACAAATTTTTTGCGTTCCAACCATTTCTTGGCTTCAAACTCTCATATCTCGCGAACGGATTGACCCAACCCAAAAATTCCTGTTGCGTCTGAAAGTAGAAACTCGCCCGATTACAACGGTATGTGTACTTTTTCCCTAGGCCATTCTGGTTTCGCGTTTGGAGCAGCAGAATTGCGAAAAATTTCTTGCCTTGTCAACCATTACTTGGCTTCAAACTCCCATATCTCGCGAACGGATTGACCTAACCCAAAAATTCCTGTTGCGTCTGAAAGTAGAAACTCGCACGATTACAACGGTATATGTATTTTTTCCCTAGGCCATTCTGGTTAAGTGTTTGGAGCAGCAGAATTGCGAAAAATTTTTTGCGTTCTCAACCATTTCTTGGCTTCAAACTCCCATATCTCGCGAACGGATTGACCCAACCCAAAAATTCTTGTTACGTCTGAAAGTAGAAACTCGCCCGATTACAACGGTATGTGTACTTTTTCCCTAGACCATTCTGGTTTCGCGTTTGGAGCAGCACAATTGCGAAAAATTTTTTGCCTTGTCAACCATTTCTTGGCTTCAAACTACCATATCTCGCGAACGGATTGACATAACCCAAAAATTCCTGTTGCGTCTGAAAGTAGAAACTCGCACGATTACAACCGAATGTGTATTTTTTCCCTAGGCCATTCTGGTTAAGCGTTTGGAGCAGCAGAAGTGCGAAAAATTTTGTGCCTTCTCAACCATTTCTTGGCTTCAAACTCCCATATCTCGCGAACGGATTGACCTAACCCAAAAATTCCTATTGCATCTGAAAGTAGAAACTCGCCAGATTACAACGGTATGCGTATTTCTTCCCTAGGCCATTCTGGTTAAGCGATTGGAGCAGCAGAATTGCGAAAAATTTTTTGCGTTCTCAACCATTTCTTGGCGTCAAACTCCCATATCTCGCGAACGGATTGACCTAACCCAAAAATTCCTGTTGCATCTGAAAGTAGAATCTCGCCCGATTACAACGGTATGTGCATTTATCCCTAGGCCATTCTGGGTAAGCGTTTGGAGCAGCAGAATTGCGAAAAATTTATTCTCTTCTCATCCATTTCTTAGCTTCAAACTCCCATATCTCGCGAACGAATTGACCTAACCCAAAAATTCTTGTTGCGTCTGAAAGTAGAAACTCGCCCGGTTACAACGGTATGTGTACTTTTACCCTAGGCCATTCTGGTTTCGCGTTTGGAGCAGCTGAATTGCGAAAAATTTTTCGCCTTGTCAACCATTTCTTGGCTTCAAACTCCCATATCTCGCGAACGGATTGACATAACCCAAAAATTCCTATTGCATCTGAAAGTAGAAACTCGCCCGATTACAACGGTATGTGCATTTTTTCCCTATGCCATTCTGGTTATGCGTTTGGAGCAGCAGAATCGCGAAAAATTTGTTGTCTTCTCAACCATTTCTTAGCTTCAAACTCCCATATATCGCGAACGGATTGACCTAACCCACAAATTCCTATTGCATCTGAAAGTAGAAACTCGCCCGATTAAAACGGTATGCGTATTTTTTCCCTAGGCCATTCTGGTTAAGCGTTTGGAGCAGCAGAATTGCGAAAAATTTGTTCTCTTCTCAACCATTTCTTAGCTTCAAACTCCTATATCTCGCGAAAGGATTGACATAACCCAAAAATTGCTGTTGCGTCTGAAAGTAGAAACTCGCCCGATTACAACGGAATGTGTATTTTTTCACTAGGCCATTCTGGTTAAGCGTTTGGAGCAGCAGAATTGCGAAATATTTTTTGCCTTCTCAACCATTTCTTGGCTTCAAACTCCCATATCTCGCGAGCGGATTGACCCAACCCAAAAATTCCTATTGCATCTGAAAGTAGAAACTCGCCCGATTACGACGGTAGGTGTATTTTTTCCCTATGCCATTCTGGTTATACGTTTGGAGCAGCAGAATTGCGAAAAATTTGTTGCCTTCTCAACCATTTCTTAGATTCAAACTCCCATATATCGCGAACGGATTGACCTAACCCAAAAATTCCTATTGCATCTGAAAGTAGAAACTCGCCCGATTAAAACGGTATGCGTATTTTTTCCCTAGGCCATTCTGGTTAAGCGATTGGAGCAGCAGAAGTGCGAAAAATTTGTTGTCTTGTCGACCATTTCTTAGTTTCAAACTCCCATATCTCGCGAACGGATTGACCTAACCCAAAAATTCCTATTGCATCTGAAAGTAGAAACTCGCCCGATTACAACGGTATGTGCATTTTTCCCTAGGCCATTCTCGTTAAGCGTTTGGAGCAGCAGAATTGCGAAAAATTTATTCTCTTCTCATCCATTTCTTAGCTTCAAACTCCCATATCTCGCGAAAGGATTGACCTAACCCAAATATTCCTATTGCATCTGAAAGTAGAAACTCGCCCGATTACGACGGTAGGTGTATTTTTTCCCTAAGCCATTCTGGTTTCGCGTTTGGAACAGCTGAATTGCGAAAAATTTTTTGCCTTGTCAACCATTTCTTGGCGTCAAACGCCCATATCTCGCGAACGGATTGACCTAACCCACAAATTCCTATTGCATCTGAAAGTAGAAACTCGCCCGATTAAAACGGTATGCGTATTTTTTCCCTGGGCCATTCTGGTTAAGCGATTGGAGCAGCAGAAATGCGAAAAATTTTGTGCCTTCTCAACCATTACTTGGCTTCAAACTCCCATATCTCGCGAATGGATTGACCTAACCCAAAAATTCCTGTTGCGTCTGAAAGTAGAAACTCGCCCGATTACAACGGTATGTGTACTCTTTCCCTAGGCCATTCTGGTTTCGCGTTTGGAGCAGCTGAAATGCGAAAAATTTTTCGCCTTGTCAACCATTTCTTGGCTTCAAACTCCCATATCTCGCGAACGGATTGACCTAACTCAAAAATTCCTATTGCATCTGAAAGTAGAAGCTCGCCGGGTTACAACGGTATGTGCATTTTTTCCCTAGGCCATTCTGGTTAAGCGATTGGAGCAGCAGAATTGCGAAAAATTTATTCTCTTCTCATCCATTTCTTAGCTTCAAACTCCCATATCTCGCGAACGGATTGACCTAACCAAAAAATTCCTATTGCGTCTGAAAGTAGAAGCTCGCCGGGTTACAACGGTATGCGTATTTTTTCCCTAGGCCATTCTGGTTAAGCGATTGGAGCAGCAGAATTGCGAAAAATTTGTTGTCTTGTCGAACATTTCTTAGCTTCAAACTCCCATATCTCGCGAACGGATTGACTTAACCGAAAAATTCCTATTGCATCTGAAAGTAGAAACTCGCCCGATTACAACGGTATGTGCATTTTTTCCCTAGGCAATTCTGGTTATGCGTTTGGAGCTGCAGAATTGCGAAAAATTTTTTGTCTTCTCAACCATTTCTTAGCTTCAAACTCCCATATCTCGCGAACGGATTGACCCAACCCAAAAAATTTTGTTGCGTCTGAAAGTAGAAACTCGCCCGGTTACAACGGTATGTGTACTTTTTCCCTAGGCCATTCTGGTTTCGCGTTTGGAGCAGCACAATTGCGAAAAATTTATTCTCTTCTCATCCATTTCTTAGCTTCATACTCCCATATCTCGCGAACGGACTGACCTAACCCAAAAATTCCTATTGCATCTGAAAGTAGAAACTCGCCCGATTACAACGGTATGTGTACTTTTTCCCTAGGCCATTCTGGTTTCGCGTTTGGAGCAGCTGAATTGCGAAAAATTTTTTGCCTTGTCAACCATTTCTTGGCTTCAAACTCCCATATCTCGCGAACGGATTGACATAACCCAAAAATTCCTGTTGCGTCTGAAAGTAGAAACTCGCACGATTAAAACGGTATGTGTACTTTTTCCCTAGGCCATTCTGGTTAAGCGTATGGAGCAGCAGAAGTGCGAAAAATTTTGTGCCTTCTCAACCATTACTTGGCTTCAAACTCCCATATATCGCGAACGGATTGACCCAACCCAAAAATTCTTGTTGCGTCTGAAAGTAGAAACTCGCCCGGTTACAACTGTATGTGTACTTTTTCCCTAGGCCATTCAGGTTTCGCGTTTGGAGCAGCAGAATTGCGAAAAATTTGTTGTATTCTCAACCATTTCTTAGCTTCAAACTCCCATATATCGCGAACGGATTGACCTAACCCACAAATTCCTATTGCGTCTGAAAGTAGAAGCTCGCCCGATTAAAACGGTATGCGTATTTTTTCCCTAGGCCATTCTGGTTTCGCGTTTGGAACAGCTGAATTGCGAAAAATTTTTTGCCTTGTCAACCATTTCTTGGCGTCAAACTCCCATATCTCGCGAACGGATTGACATAAACCAAAAATTTCTGTTGCGTCTGAAAGTAGAAAAACGCACGATTAAAACGGTATGCGTATTTTTTCCCTAGGCCATTCTGGTTAAGCGATTGGAGCAGCAGAATTGCGAAAAATTTTTTGCCTTGTCAACCATTTCTTGGCTTCAAACTCCCATATCTCGCGAACGAATTGACCTAACCCAAAAATTCCTGTTGCGTCTGAAAGTAGAAACTCGCACGATTAAAACGGTATGTGTACTTTTTCCCTAGGCCATTCTGGTTAAGCGTATGGAGCAGCAGAAGTGCGAAAAATTTTGTGCCTTCTCAACCATTACTTGGCTTCAAACTCCCATATATCGCGAACGGATTGACCCAACCCAAAAATTCTTGTTGCGTCTGAAAGTAGAAACTCGCCCGGTTACAACTGTATGTGTACTTTTTCCCTAGGCCATTCTGGTTTCGCGTTTGGAGCAGCAGAATTGCGAAAAATTTGTTGTATTCTCAACCATTTCTTAGCTTCAAACTCCCATATATCGCGAACGGATTGACCTAACCCACAAATTCCTATTGCGTCTGAAAGTAGAAGCTCGCCCGATTAAAACGGTATGCGTATTTTTTCCCTAGGCCATTCTGGTTTCGCGTTTGGAACAGCTGAATTGCGAAAAATTTTTTGCCTTGTCAACCATTTCTTGGCGTCAAACTCCCATATCTCGCGAACGGATTGACATAAACCAAAAATTCCTGTTGCGTCTGAAAGTAGAAAAACGCACGATTAAAACGGTATGCGTATTTTTTCCCTAGGCCATTCTGGTTAAGCGATTGGAGCAGCAGAATTGCGAAAAATTTTTTGCCTTGTCAACCATTTCTTGGCTTCAAACTCCCATATCTCGCGAACGAATTGACCTAACCCAAAAATTCTTGTTGCGTCTGAAAGTAGAAACTCGCCCGGTTACAACGGTATGTGTACTTTTACCCTAGGCTATTCTGGTTTCGCGTTTGGAGCAGCAGAATTGCGAAAAATTTTTTGCCTTGTCAACCATTTCTTGGCTTCAAACTCCCATAACTCGCGAACGGATTGACATAACCCAAAAGTTCCTGTTGCGTCTGAAAGTAGAAACTCGCACGATTACAACGGAATGTGTATTTTTTCCCTAGGCCATTCTGGTTAAGCTTTTGGAGCGCAGAAGTGCGAAAAATTTTGTGCCTTCTCAACCATTTGTTGGCTTCAAACTCCCATATCTCGCGAACGGATTGACCTAACCCAAAAATTCCTATTGCACCTGAAAGTAGAAACTCGCCCGATTACAACGGTATGTGTACTTTTTCCCTAGGCCATTCTGGTTTCGCGTTTGGAGCAGCTGAATTGCGAAAAATTTTTCGCCTTGTCAACCATTTCTTGGCTTCAAACTCCCATATCTCGCGAACGGATTGACATAACCCAAAAATTCCTATTGCATCTGAAAGTAGAAACTCGCCCGATTACAACGGTATGTGCATTTTTTCCCTATGCCATTCTGGTTATGCGTTTGGAGCAGCAGAATCGCGAAAAATTTGTTGTCTTCTCAACCATTTCTTAGCTTCAAACTCCCATATATCGCGAACGGATTGACCTAACCCACAAATTCCTATTGCATCTGAAAGTAGACACTCGCCCGATTAAAACGGTATGCGTATTTTTTCCCTAGGCCATTCTGGTTAAGCGATTGGAGCAGCAGAAATGCGAAAAATTTGTTGTCTTGTCGACCATTACTTAGTTTCAAACTCCCATATCTCGCGAACGGATTGACCTAACCCAAAAATTCCTATTGCATCTGAAAGTAGAAACTCGCCCGATTACAACGGTATGTTCATTTTTCCCTAGGCCATTCTCGTTAAGCGTTTGGAGCAGCAGAATTGCGAAAAATTTATTCTCTTCTCATCCATTTCTTAGCTTCAAACTCCCATATCTCGCGAAAGGATTGACATAACCCAAAAATTGCTGTTGCGTCTGAAAGTAGAAACTCGCCCGATTACGACGGTAGGCGTATTTTTTCCCTATGCCATTCTGGTTATACGTTTGGAGCAGCAGAATTGCGAAAAATTTGTTGTCTTCTCAACCATTTCTTAGATTCAAACTCCCATATATCGCGAACGGATTGACCTAACCCACAAATTCCTATTGCATCTGAAAGTAGACACTCGCCCGATTAAAACGGTATGCGTATTTTTTCCCTAGGCCATTCTGGTTAAGCGATTGGAGCAGCAGAATTGCGAAAAATTTATTCTCTTCTCATCCATTTCTTAGCTTCAAACTCCCATATCTCGCGAACGGATTGACCTAACCAAAAAATTCCTATTGCGTCTGAAAGTAGAAGCTCGCCGGGTTACAACGGTATGCGTATTTTTTCCCTAGGCCATTCTGGTTAAGCGATTGGAGCAGCAGAATTGCGAAAAATTTGTTGTCTTGTCGAACATTTCTTAGCTTCAAACTCCCATATCTCGCGAACGGATTGACTTAACCGAAAAATTCCTATTGCATCTGAAAGTAGAAACTCGCCCGATTACAACGGTATGTGCATTTTTTCCCTAGGCAATTCTGGTTATGCGTTTGGAGCTGCAGAATTGCGAAAAATTTTTTGTCTTCTCAACCATTTCTTAGCTTCAAACTCCCATATCTCGCGAACGGATTGACCCAACCCAAAAAATTTTGTTGCGTCTGAAAGTAGAAACTCGCCCGGTTACAACGGTATGTGTACTTTTTCCCTAGGCCATTCTGGTTTCGCGTTTGGAGCAGCACAATTGCGAAAAATTTATTCTCTTCTCATCCATTTCTTAGCTTCATACTCCCATATCTCGCGAACGGACTGACCTAACCCAAAAATTCCTATTGCATCTGAAAGTAGAAACTCGCCCGATTACAACGGTATGTGTACTTTTTCCCTAGGCCATTCTGGTTTCGCGTTTGGAGCAGCTGAATTGCGAAAAATTTTTTGCCTTGTCAACCATTTCTTGGCTTCAAACTCCCATATCTCGCGAACGGATTGACATAACCCAAAAATTCCTGTTGCGTCTGAAAGTAGAAACTCGCACGATTAAAACGGTATGTGTACTTTTTCCCTAGGCCATTCTGGTTAAGCGTATGGAGCAGCAGAAGTGCGAAAAATTTTGTGCCTTCTCAACCATTACTTGGCTTCAAACTCCCATATATCGCGAACGGATTGACACAACCCAAAAATTCTTGTTGCGTCTGAAAGTAGAAACTCGCCCGGTTACAACTGTATGTGTACTTTTTCCCTAGGCCATTCAGGTTTCGCGTTTGGAGCAGCAGAATTGCGAAAAATTTGTTGTATTCTCAACCATTTCTTAGCTTCAAACTCCCATATATCGCGAACGGATTGACCTAACCCACAAATTCCTATTGCGTCTGAAAGTAGAAGCTCGCCCGATTAAAACGGTATGCGTATTTTTTCCCTAGGCCATTCTGGTTTCGCGTTTGGAACAGCTGAATTGCGAAAAATTTTTTGCCTTGTCAACCATTTCTTGGCGTCAAACTCCCATATCTCGCGAACGGATTGACATAAACCAAAAATTCCTGTTGCGTCTGAAAGTAGAAAAACGCACGATTAAAACGGTATGCGTATTTTTTCCCTAGGCCATTCTGGTTAAGCGATTGGAGCAGCAGAATTGCGAAAAATTTTTTGCCTTGTCAACCATTTCTTGGCTTCAAACTCCCATATCTCGCGAACGAATTGACCTAACCCAAAAATTCCTGTTGCGTCTGAAAGTAGAAACTCGCACGATTAAAACGGTATGTGTACTTTTTCCCTAGGCCATTCTGGTTAAGCGTATGGAGCAGCAGAAGTGCGAAAAATTTTGTGCCTTCTCAACCATTACTTGGCTTCAAACTCCCATATATCGCGAACGGATTGACCCAACCCAAAAATTCTTGTTGCGTCTGAAAGTAGAAACTCGCCCGGTTACAACTGTATGTGTACTTTTTCCCTAGGCCATTCTGGTTTCGCGTTTGGAGCAGCAGAATTGCGAAAAATTTGTTGTATTCTCAACCATTTCTTAGCTTCAAACTCCCATATATCACGAACGGATTGACCTAACCCACAAATTCCTATTGCGTCTGAAAGTAGAAGCTCGCCCGATTAAAACGGTATGCGTATTTTTTCCCTAGGCCATTCTGGTTTCGCGTTTGGAACAGCTGAATTGCGAAAAATTTTTTGCCTTGTCAACCATTTCTTGGCGTCAAACTCCCATATCTCGCGAACGGATTGACATAAACCAAAAATTCCTGTTGCGTCTGAAAGTAGAAAAACGCACGATTAAAACGGTATGCGTATTTTTTCCCTAGGCCATTCTGGTTAAGCGATTGGAGCAGCAGAATTGCGAAAAATTTTTTGCCTTGTCAACCATTTCTTGGCTTCAAACTCCCATATCTCGCGAACGAATTGACCTAACCCAAAAATTCTTGTTGCGTCTGAAA
The DNA here is from genome assembly GCF_051014685.1 of Ptiloglossa arizonensis. Taxonomy (NCBI): domain Eukaryota; kingdom Metazoa; phylum Arthropoda; class Insecta; order Hymenoptera; family Colletidae; genus Ptiloglossa; species Ptiloglossa arizonensis. The sequence goes on from NW_027478559.1 coordinate 439,043, forward strand.
GTAGAAACTCGCCCGGTTACAACGGTATGTGTACTTTTACCCTAGGCTATTCTGGTTTCGCGTTTGGAGCAGCAGAATTGCGAAAAATTTTTTGCCTTGTCAACCATTTCTTGGCTTCAAACTCCCATAACTCGCGAACGGATTGACATAACCCAAAAGTTCCTGTTGCGTCTGAAAGTAGAAACTCGCACGATTACAACGGAATGTGTATTTTTTCCCTAGGCCATTCTGGTTAAGCTTTTGGAGCGCAGAAGTGCGAAAAATTTTGTGCCTTCTCAACCATTTGTTGGCTTCAAACTCCCATATCTCGCGAACGGATTGACCTAACCCAAAAATTCCTATTGCACCTGAAAGTAGAAACTCGCCCGATTACAACGGTATGTGTACTTTTTCCCTAGGCCATTCTGGTTTCGCGTTTGGAGCAGCTGAATTGCGAAAAATTTTTCGCCTTGTCAACCATTTCTTGGCTTCAAACTCCCATATCTCGCGAACGGATTGACATAACCCAAAAATTCCTATTGCATCTGAAAGTAGAAACTCGCCCGATTACAACGGTATGTGCATTTTTTCCCTATGCCATTCTGGTTATGCGTTTGGAGCAGCAGAATCGCGAAAAATTTGTTGTCTTCTCAACCATTTCTTAGCTTCAAACTCCCATATATCGCGAACGGATTGACCTAACCCACAAATTCCTATTGCATCTGAAAGTAGACACTCGCCCGATTAAAACGGTATGCGTATTTTTTCCCTAGGCCATTCTGGTTAAGCGATTGGAGCAGCAGAAATGCGAAAAATTTGTTGTCTTGTCGACCATTTCTTAGTTTCAAACTCCCATATCTCGCGAACGGATTGACCTAACCCAAAAATTCCTATTGCATCTGAAAGTAGAAACTCGCCCGATTACAACGGTATGTTCATTTTTCCCTAGGCCATTCTCGTTAAGCGTTTGGAGCAGCAGAATTGCGAAAAATTTATTCTCTTCTCATCCATTTCTTAGCTTCAAACTCCCATATCTCGCGAAAGGATTGACATAACCCAAAAATTGCTGTTGCGTCTGAAAGTAGAAACTCGCCCGATTACGACGGTAGGCGTATTTTTTCCCTATGCCATTCTGGTTATACGTTTGGAGCAGCAGAATTGCGAAAAATTTGTTGTCTTCTCAACCATTTCTTAGATTCAAACTCCCATATATCGCGAACGGATTGACCTAACCCACAAATTCCTATTGCATCTGAAAGTAGACACTCGCCCGATTAAAACGGTATGCGTATTTTTTCCCTAGGCCATTCTAGTTAAGCGATTGGAGCAGCAGAAGTGCGAAAAATTTGTTGTCTTGCCGACCATTTCTTAGTTTCAAACTCCCATATCTCGCGAACGGATTGACCTAACCCAAAAATTCCTATTGCATCTGAAAGTAGAAACTCGCCCGATTACAACGGTATGTTCATTTTTCCCTAGGCCATTCTCGTTAAGCGTTTGGAGCAGCAGAATTGCGAAAAATTTATTCTCTTCTCATCCATTTCTTAGCTTCAAACTCCCATATCTCGCGAACGGATTGACCTAACCCAAAAATTCCTATTGCATCTGAAAGTAGAAACTCGCCCGATTACGACGGTAGGTGTATTTTTTCCCCATGCCATTCTGGTTATGCGTTTGGAGCAGCAGAATTGCGAAAAATTTGTTCTCTTCTCAACCATTTCTTAGCTTCAAACTCGTATATATCGCGAAAGGATTGACATAACCCAAAAATTGCTGTTGCGTCTGAAAGTAGAAACTCGCCCGATTACGACGGTAGGCGTATTTTTTCCCTATGCCATTCTGGTTATACGTTTGGAGCAGCAGAATTGCGAAAAATTTGTTGTCTTCTCAACCATTTCTTAGATTCAAACTCCCATATATCGCGAACGGATTGACCTAACCCACAAATTCCTATTGCATCTGAAAGTAGAAACTCGCCCGATTAAAACGGTATGCGTATTTTTTCCCTATGCCATTCTGGTTATGCGTTTGGAGCAGCAGAAGTGCGAAAAATTTGTTGTCTTATCAACCATTTCTTAGATTCAAACTCCCATATATCGCGAACGGATTGACCTAACCCACAAATTCCTATTGCATCTGAAAGTAGAAACTCGCCCGATTAAAACGGTATGCGTATTTTTTCCCTGGGACATTCTGGTTAAGCGATTGGAGCAGCAGAAATGCGAAAAATTTGGTGCCTTCTCAACCATTACTTGGCTTCAAACTCCCATATCTCGCGAACGGATTGACCTAACCCAAAAACTCCTGTTGCGTCTGAAAGTAGAAACTCGCCCGAATACAACGGTATGTGTACTTTTTCCCTAAGCCATTCTGGTTTCGCGTTTGGAACAGCTGAATTGCGAAAAATTTTTTGCCTTGTCAACCATTTCTTGGCGTCAAACGCCCATATCTCGCGAACGGATTGACCTAACCCAAAAATTTCTATTGCATCTGAAAGTAGAAACTCGCCCGATTACAACGGTATGTGTATTTTTTCCCTAGGCCATTCTGTTTAAGCGTTTGGAGCAGCAGAAATGCGAAAAATTTTGTGCCGTCTAAACCATTACTTGGCTTCAAACTCCCATATCTCGCGAACGGATTGACCTAACCCACAAATTCTTGTTGCGTCTGAAAGTAGAAACTCGCCCGATTACAACGGTATGTGTACTTTTTCCCTAGGCCATTCTGGTTTCGCGTTTGGAGCAGCTGAAATGCGAAAAATTTTTCGCCTTGTCAACCATTTCTTGGCTTCAAACTCCCATATCTCGCGAACGGATTGACCTAACTCAAAAATTCCTATTGCATCTGAAAGTAGAAGCTCGCCGGGTTACAACGGTATGTGCATTTTTTCCCTAGGCCATTCTGGTTAAGCGATTGGAGCAGCAGAATTGCGAAAAATTTATTCTCTTCTCATCCATTTCTTAGCTTCAAACTCCCATATCTCGCGAACGGATTGACCTAACCAAAAAATTCCTATTGCGTCTGAAAGTAGAAGCTCGCCGGGTTACAACGGTATGCGTATTTTTTCCCTAGGCCCTTCTGGTTAAGCGATTGGAGCAGCAGAATTGCGAAAAATTTGTTGTCTTGTCGAACATTTCTTAGCTTCAAACTCCCATATCTCGCGAACGGATTGACCTAACCGAAAAATTCCTATTGCATCTGAAAGTAGAAACTCGCCCGATTACAACGGTATGTGCATTTTTTCCCTAGGCAATTCTGGTTATGCGTTTGGATCTGCAGAATTGCGAAAAATTTTTTGTCTTCTCAACCATTTCTTAGCTTCAAACTCCCATATATCGCGAACGGATTGACCTAACCCACAAATTCCTATTGCATCTGAAAGTAGAAACTCGCCCGATTACAACGGTATGTGCATTTTTTCTCTAGGCCATTCTGATTAAGCGTTTGGAGCAGCAGAATTGCGAAAAATTTATTCTCTTCTCAACCATTTCTTAGATCCAAACTCCCATATCTCGCGAACGGATTGACCCAACCCAAAAATTCTTGTTGCGTCTGAAAGTAGAAACTCGCCCGGTTACAACTGTATGTGTACTTTTTCCCTAGGCCATTCTGGTTTCGCGTTTGGAGCAGCAGAATTGCGAAAAATTTGTTGTATTCTCAACCATTTCTTAGCTTCAAACTCCCATATATCGCGAACGGATTGACCTATCCCACAAATTCCTATTGCGTCTGAAAGTAGAAGCTCGCCCGATTAAAACGGTATGCGTATTTTTTCCCTAGGCCATTCTGGTTTCGCGTTTGGAACAGCTGAATTGCGAAAAATTTTTTGCCTTGTCAACCATTTCTTGGCGTCAAACTCCCATATCTCGCGAACGGATTGACATAAACCAAAAATTCCTGTTGCGTCTGAAAGTAGAAAAACGCACGATTAAAACGGTATGCGTATTTTTTCCCTAGGCCATTCTGGTTAAGCGATTGGAGCAGCAGAATTGCGAAAAATTTTTTGCCTTGTCAACCATTTCTTGGCTTCAAACTCCCATATCTCGCGAACGAATTGACCTAACCCAAAAATTCTTGTTGCGTCTGAAAGTAGAAACTCGCCCGGTTACAACGGTATGTGTACTTTTACCCTAGGCCATTCTGGTTTCGCGTTTGGAGCAGCAGAATTGCGAAAAGTTTTTTGCCTTGTCAACCATTTCTTGGCTTCAAACTCCCATAACTCGCGAACGGATTGACATAACCCAAAAGTTCCTGTTGCGTCTGAAAGTAGAAACTCGCACGATTACAACGGAATGTGTATTTTTTCCCTAGGCCATTCTGGTTAAGCTTTTGGAGCGCAGAAGTGCGAAAAATTTTGTCACTTCTCAACCATTTGTTGGCTTCAAACTCCCATATCTCGCGAACGGATTGACCTAACCCAAAAATTCCTATTGCACCTGAAAGTAGAAACTCGCCCGATTACAACGGTATGTGTACTTTTTCCCTAGGCCATTCTGGTTTCGCGTTTGGAGCAGCTGAATTGCGAAAAAATTTTCGCCTTGTCAACCATTTCTTGGCTTCAAACTCCCATATCTCGCGAACGGATTGACATAACCCAAAAATTCCTATTGCATCTGAAAGTAGAAACTCGCCCGATTACAACGGTATGTGCATTTTTTCCCTATGCCATTCTGGTTATGCGTTTGGAGCAGCAGAATCGCGAAAAATTTGTTGTCTTCTCAACCATTTCTTAGCTTCAAACTCCCATATATCGCGAACGGATTGACCTAACCCACAAATTCCTATTGCATCTGAAAGTAGACACTCGCCCGATTAAAACGGTATGCGTATTTTTTCCCTAGGCCATTCTGGTTAAGCGATTGGAGCAGCAGAAGTGCGAAAAATTTGTTGTCTTGTCGACCATTTCTTAGTTTCAAACTCCCATATCTCGCGAACGGATTGACCTAACCCAAAAATTCTGGTTGCGTCTGAAAGTAGAAACTCGCCCGGTTACAACGGTATGTGTACTTTTTCCCTAGGCCATTCTGGTTTCACGTTTGGAGCTGCTGAATTGCAAAAAATTTTTCGCCTTGTCAACCATTTCTTGGCTTCAAACTCCCATATCTCGCGAACGGATTGACCTAACCCAAAAATTCCTATTGCATCTGAAAGTAGAAACTCGCCCGATTACAACGGTATGTGCATTTTTCCCAAGGCCATTCTCGTTAAGCGTTTGGAGCAGCAGAATTGCGAAAAATTTATTCTCTTCTCAACCATTTCTTAGATTCAAACTCCCATATATCGCGAACGGATTGACCTAACCCACAAATTCCTATTGCATCTGAAAGTAGAAACTCGCCCGATTAAAACGGTATGCGTATTTTTTCCCTATGCCATTCTGGTTATGCGTTTGGAGCAGCAGAAGTGCGAAAAATTTGTTGTCTTCTCAACCATTTCTTAGATTCAAACTCCCATATATCGCGAACGGATTGACCTAACCCACAAATTCCTATTGCATCTGAAAGAAGAAACTCGCCCGATTAAAACGGTATGCGTATTTTTTCCCTATGCCATTCTGGTTATGCGTTTGGAGCAGCAGAAGTGCGAAAAATTTGTTGTCTCCTCAACCATTTCTTAGATTCAAACTCCCATATATCGCGAACGGATTGACCTAACCCACAAATTCCTATTGCATCTGAAAGTAGAAACTCGCCCGATTACAACGGTATGTGCATTTTTTCTCTAGGCCATTCTGATTAAGCGTTTGGAGCAGCAGAATTGCGAAAAATTTATTCTCTTCTCAACCATTTCTTAGCTTCAAACTCCCATATCTCGCGAACGGATTGACCCAACCCAAAAATTCTTGTTGCGTCTGAAAGTAGAAACTCGCCCGGTTACAACTGTATGTGTACTTTTTCCCTAGGCCATTCTGGTTTCGCGTTTGGAGCAGCAGAATTGCGAAAAATTTGTTGTATTCTCAACCATTTCTTAGCTTCAAACTCCCATATATCGCGAACGGATTGACCTAACCCACAAATTCCTATTGCGTCTGAAAGTAGAAGCTCGCCCGATTAAAACGGTATGCGTATTTTTTCCCTAAGCCATTCTGGTTTCGCGTTTGGAACAGCTGAATTGCGAAAAATTTTTTGCCTTGTCAACCATTTCTTGGCGTCAAACTCCCATATCTCGCGAACGGATTGACATAAACCAAAAATTCCTGTTGCGTCTGAAAGTAGAAAAACGCACGATTAAAACGGTATGCGTATTTTTCCCCTAGGCCATTCTGGTTAAGCGATTGGAGCAGCAGAATTGCGAAAAATTTTTTGCCTTGTCAACCATTTCTTGGCTTCAAACTCCCATATCTCGCGAACGAATTGACCTAACCCAAAAATTCTTGTTGCGTCTGAAAGTAGAAACTCGCCCGGTTACAACGGTATGTGTACTTTTACCCTAGGCCATTCTGGTTTCGCGTTTGGAGCAGCAGAATTGCGAAAAATTTTTTGCCTTGTCAACCATTTCTTGGCTTCAAACTCCCATAACTCGCGAACGGATTGACATAACCCAAAAGTTCCTGTTGCGTCTGAAAGTAGAAACTCGCACGATTACAACGGAATGTGTATTTTTTCCCTAGGCCATTCTGGTTAAGCTTTTGGAGCGCAGAAGTGCGAAAAATTTTGTGCCTTCTCAACCATTTGTTGGCTTCAAACTCCCATATCTCGCGAACGGATTGACCTAACCCAAAAATTCCTATTGCACCTGAAAGTAGAAACTCGCCCGATTACAACGGTATGTGTACTTTTTCCCTAGGCCATTCTGGTTTCGCGTTTGGAGCAGCTGAATTGCGAAAAATTTTTCGCCTTGTCAACCATTTCTTGGCTTCAAACTCCCATATCTCGCGAACGGATTGACATAACCCAAAAATTCCTATTGCATCTGAAAGTAGAAACTCGCCCGATTACAACGGTATGTGCATTTTTTCCCTATGCCATTCTGGTTATGCGTTTGGAGCAGCAGAATCGCGAAAAATTTGTTGTCTTCTCAACCATTTCTTAGCTTCAAACTCCCATATATCGCGAACGGATTGACCTAACCCACAAATTCCTATTGCATCTGAAAGTAGACACTCGCCCGATTAAAACGGTATGCGTATTTTTTCCCTAGGCCATTCTGGTTAAGCGATTGGAGCAGCAGAAGTGCGAAAAATTTGTTGTCTTGTCGACCATTTCTTAGTTTCAAACTCCCCTATCTCGCGAACGGATTGACCTAACCCAACAATTCTGGTTGCGTCTGAAAGTAGAAACTCGCCCGGTTACAACGGTATGTGTACTTTTTCCCTAGGCCATTCTGGTTTCGCGTTTGGAGCTGCTGAATTGCAAAAAATTTTTCGCCTTGTCAACCATTTCTTGGCTTCAAACTCCCATATCTCGCGAACGGATTGACCTAACCCAAAAATTCCTATTGCATCTGAAAGTAGAAACTCGCCCGATTACAACGGTATGTGCATTTTTCCCTAGGCCATTCTCGTTAAGCGTTTGGAGCAGCAGAATTGCGAAAAATTTATTCTCTTTTCAACCATTTCTTAGATTCAAACTCCCATATATCGCGAACGGATTGACCTAACCCACAAATTCCTATTGCATCTGAAAGTAGAAACTCGCCCGATTAAAACGGTATGCGTATTTTTTCCCTATGCCATTCTGGTTATGCGTTTGGAGCAGCAGAAGTGCGAAAAATTTGTTGTCTTCTCAACCATTTCTTAGATTCAAACTCCCATATATCGCGAACGGATTGACCTAACCCACAAATTCCTATTGCATCTGAAAGAAGAAACTCGCCCGATTAAAACGGTATGCGTATTTTTTCCCTATGCCATTCTGGTTATGCGTTTGGAGCAGCAGAAGTGCGAAAAATTTGTTGTCTTCTCAACCATTTCTTAGATTCAAACTCCCATATATCGCGAACGGATTGACCTAACCCACAAATTCCTATTGCATCTGAAAGTAGAGACTCGCCCGATTACAACGGTATGTGCATTTTTTCTCTAGGCCATTCTGATTAAGCGTTTGGAGCAGCAGAATTGCGAAAAATTTATTCTCTTCTCAACCATTTCTTAGCTTCAAACTCCCATATTTCGCGAACGGATTGACCCAACCCAAAAATTCTTGTTGCGTCTGAAAGTAGAAACTCGCCCGGTTACAACTGTATGTGTACTTTTTCCCTAGGCCATTCTGGTTTCGCGTTTGGAGCAGCAGAATTGCGAAAAATTTGTTGTATTCTCAACCATTTCTTAGCTTCAAACTCCCATATATCGCGAACGGATTGACCTAACCCACAAATTCCTATTGCGTCTGAAAGTAGAAGCTCGCCCGATTAAAACGGTATGCGTATTTTTTCCCTAGGCCATTCTGGTTTCGCGTTTGGAACAGCTGAATTGCGAAAAATTTTTTGCCTTGTCAACCATTTCTTGGCGTCAAACTCCCATATCTCGCGAACGGATTGACATAAACCAAAAATTCCTGTTGCGTCTGAAAGTAGAAAAACGCACGATTAAAACGGTATGCGTATTTTTTCCCTAGGCCATTCTGGTTAAGCGATTGGAGCAGCAGAATTGCGAAAAATTTTTTGCCTTGTCAACCATTTCTTGGCTTCAAACTCCCATATCTCGCGAACGGATTGACATAACCCAAAAATTCCTGTAGCGTCTGAAAGTAGAAACTCGCACGATTACAACGGAATGTGTATTTTTTCCCTAGGCCATTCTGGTTTCGCGTTTGGAGCGGCAGAAGTGCGAAAAATTTTGTGCCTTGTCAACCATTTCTTGGCTTCAAACTCCCATAACTCGCGAACGGATTGACATAACCCAAAAGTTCCTGTTGCGTCTGAAAGTAGAAACTCGCACGATTACAACGGAATGTGTATTTTTTCCCTAGGCCATTCTGGTTAAGCGTTTGGAGCGCAGAAGTGCGAAAAATTTTGTGCCTTCTCAACCATTTCTTGGCTTCAAACTCCCATATCTCGCGAACGGATTGACCTAACCCAAAAATTCCTATTGCATCTGAAAGTAGAATCTCGCCCGATAACAACGGTATGTGCATTTTTTCCCTAGGCCATTCTGGTTAAGCGATTGGAGCAGCAGAATTGCGAAAAATTTATTCTCTTCTCATCCATTTCTTAGCTTCAAACTCCCATATCTCGCGAACGGATTGACCTAACCCAAAAATTCCTATTGCACCTGAAAGTAGAAACTCGCCCGATTACAACGGTATGTGTACTTTTTCCCTAGGCCATTCTGGTTTCGCGTTTGGAGCAGCTGAATTGCGAAAAATTGTTCGCCTTGTCAACCATTTCTTGGCTTCAAACTCCCATATCTCGCGAACGGATTGACATAACCCAAAAATTCCTATTGCATCTGAAAGTAGAAACTCGCCCGATTACAACGGTATGTGCATTTTTTCCCTATGCCATTCTGGTTATGCGTTTGGAGCAGCAGAATCGCGAAAAATTTGTTGTCTTCTCAACCATTTCTTAGCTTCAAACTCCCATATATCGCGAACGGATTGACCTAACCCACAAATTCCTATTGCATCTGAAAGTAGACACTCGCCCGGTTACAACGGTATGTGTACTTTTACCCTAGGCCATTCTGGTTAAGCGATTGGAGCAGCAGAAGTGCGAAAAATTTGTTGTCTTGTCGACCATTTCTTAGTTTCAAACTCCCATATCTCGCGAACGGATTGACCTAACCCAAAAATTCTGGTTGCGTCTGAAAGTAGAAACTCGCCCGGTTACAACGTTATGTGTACTTTTTCCCTAGGCCATTCTGGTTTCGCGTTTGGAGCTGCTGAATTGCAAAAAATTTTTCGCCTTGTCAACCATTTCTTGGCTTCAAACTCCCATATCTCGCGAACGGATTGACCTAACCCAAAAATTACTATTGCATCTGAAAGTAGAGACTCGCCCGATTACAACGGTATGTGCATTTTTTCCCTAGGCCATTCTGATTAAGCGTTTGGAACAGCAGAATTGCGAAAAATTTGTGCCTTCTAAACCATTACTTGGCTTCAAACTCCCATATCTCGCGAATGGATTGACCTAACCCACAAATTCCTGTTGCGTCTGAAAGTAGAAACTCGCACGATTAAAACGGTATGCGTATTTTTTCCCTATGCCATTCTGGTTAAGCGATTGGAGCAGCGGAATTGCGAAAAATTTATTCTCTTCTCATCCATTTCTTAGCTTCAAACTCCCATATCTCGCAAACGGATTGACCTAACCCAAAAATTTCTATTGCATCTGAAGTAGAAACTCGCCCGAATACAACGGTATGTGTATTTTTTCCCTAGGCCATTCTGTTTAAGCGTTTGGAGCAGCAGAAATGCGAAAAATTTTGTGCCTTCTAAACCATTACTTGGCTTCAAACTCCCATATCTCGCGAACGGATTGACCTAACCCACAAATTCTTGTTGCGTCTGAAAGTAGAAACTCGCCCGATTACAACGGTAGGTGTATTTTTTCCCTATGCCATTCTGGTTATGCGTTTGGAGCAGCAGAATTGCGAAAAATTTGTTGTCTTCTCAACCATTTCTTAGCTTCAAACTCCCATATATCGCGAACGGATTGACCTAACGCACAAATTCCTATTGCATCTGAAAGTAGAAACTCGCCCGATTAAAACGGTATGCGTATTTTTTCCCTAGGCCATTCTGGTTAAGCGACTGGAGCAGCAGAAGTGCGAAAAATTTGTTGTCTTGTCGACAATTTCTTAGTTTCAAACTCCCATATCTCGCGAACGGATTGACCTATCCCAAAAATTCCTATTGCATCTGAAAGTAGAAACTCGCCCGATTAAAACGGTATGTGTATTTTTTCCCTAGGCCTTTCTGGTTAAGCGTTTGGAGCAGCAGAAGTGCGAAAAATTTTGTGCCTTCTCAACCATTACTTGGCTTCAAACTCCCATATCTCGCGAACGGATTGACCTAACGCACAAATTCCTATTGCATCTGAAAGTAGAATCTCGCCCGATTACAACGGTATGTGTACTTTTTCCCTAGGCCATTCTGGTTTCGCGTTTGGAACAGCTGAATTGCGAAAAATTTTTTGCCTTGTCAACCATTTCTTGGCGTCAAACTCCCATATCTCGCGAACGGATTGACATAAACCAAAAATTCCTGTTGCGTCTGAAAGTAGAAAAACGCACGATTAAAACGGTATGCGTATTTTTTCCCTAGGCCATTCTGGTTAAGCGATTGGAGCAGCAGAATTGCGAAAAATTTTTTGCCTTGTCAACCATTTCTTGGCTTCAAACTCCCATATCTCGCGAACGGATTGACATAAACCAAAAATTCCTGTAGCGTCTGAAAGTAGAAACTCGCACGATTACAACGGAATGTGTATTTTTTCCCTAGGCCATTCTGGTTAAGCGTTTGGAGCAGCAGAAGTGCGAAAAATTTTGTGCCATCTCAACCATTTCTTGGCTTCAAACTCCCATATCTCGCGAACAGATTGAGCTAACCCAAAAATTCCTATTGCATCTGAAAGTAGAAGCTCGCCCGATTACAACGGTATGTGCATTTTTTCCCTAGGCCATTCTGATTAAGCGTTTGGAACAGCAGAATTGCGCAAAATTTTTTGCATCCTCAACCATTTCTTGGCTTCAAACTCCCATATCTCGCGAACGGATTGACCCAACCCAAAAATTCCTGTTGCATCTGTAAGTAGAAGCTCGCCCGATTACAACGGTATGTGCATTTTGTGCCTAGGCCATTCTGCTTAAGCGATTGGAGCGGCAGAATTGCGAAAAATTTATTCTCTTCTCATCCATTTCTTAGCTTCAAACTCCCATATCTCGCGAACGGATTGACCTAATCCAAAAATTTCTATTGCATCTGAAAGTAGAAACTCGCCCCATTACAACGGTATGTGTATTTTTTCCATAGGCCATTCTATTTAAGCGTTTGGAGCAGCAGAAGTGCGAAAAATTTGTGCCTTCTAAACCATTACTTGGCTTCAAACTCCCATATCTCGCGAATGGATTGACCTAACCCACAAATTCCTGTTGCGTCTGAAAGTAGAAACTCGCACGATTAAAACGGTATGCGTATTTTTTCCCTATGCCATTCTGGTTAAGCGATTGGAGCAGCGGAATTGCGAAAAATTTATTCTCTTCTCATCCATTTCTTAGCTTCAAACTCCCATATCTCGCAAACGGATTGACCTAACCCAAAAATTTCTATTGCATCTGAAGTAGAAACTCGCCCGATTACAACGGTATGTGTATTTTTTCCCTAGGCCATTCTGTTTAAGCGTTTGGAGCAGCAGAAATGCGAAAAATTTTGTGCCTTCTAAACCATTACTTGGCTTCAAACTCCCATATCTCGCGAACGGATTGACCTAACCCACAAATTCTTGTTGCGTCTGAAAGTAGAAACTCGCCCGATTACAACGGTAGGTGTATTTTTTCCCTATGCCATTCTGGTTATGCGTTTGGAGCAGCAGAATTGCGAAAAATTTGTTGTATTCTCAACCATTTCTTAGCTTGAAACTCCCATATATCGCGAACGGATTGACCTAACCCAAAAATTTCTATTGCATCTGAAGTAGAAACTCGCCCGATTACAACGGTATGTGTATTTTTTCCCTAGGCCATTCTGTTTAAGCGTTTGGAGCAGCAGAAATGCGAAAAATTTTGTGCCTTCTAAACCATTACTTGGCTTCAAACTCCCATATCTCGCGAACGGATTGATCTAACCCAAAAATTTCTATTGCATCTGAAAGTAGAAACTCGCCCGATTACAACGGTATGTGTATTTTTTCCCTAGGCCATTCTATTTAAGCGTTTGGAGCAGCAGAAGTGCGAACAATTTTGTGCCTTCTAAACCATTACTTGGCTTCAAACTCCCATATCTCGCGAACGGATTGACCTAACCCACAAATTCCTGTTGTGTCTGAAAGTAGAAACTCGCACGATTAAAACGGTATGCGTATTTTTTCCCTAGGCCATTCTGGTTAAGCGATTGGAGCAGCAGAATTGCGAAAAATTTATTCTCTTCTCATCCATTTCTTAGCTTCAAACTCCCATATCTCGCGAACGGATTGACCCAACCCAAAAATTCCTGTTGCGTCTGAAAGTAGAAACTCGTCCGATTACAACGGTATGTGCATTTTTTCCCTGGGCCATTCTGTTTAAGCGTTTGGAGCAGCAGAATTGCGAAAAATTTATTCTCTTCTCAACCATTTCTTAGCTTCAAACTCCCATATCTCGCGAACGGATTGACCTAACCCAAAAATTCCTATTGCATCTGAAAGTAGAAACTCGCCCGATTACAACGGTATGTGCATTTTTTCCCTATGCCATTCTGGTTATGCGTTTGGAGCAGCAGAATTGCGAAAATTTTTGTGCCTTCTAAACCATTACTTGGCTTCAAACTCCCATATCTCGCGAACGGATTGACCTAACCCACAAATTCTTGTTGCGTCTGAAAGTAGAAACTCGCCCGATTACAACAGTAGGTGTATTTTTTCCCTATGCCATTCTGGTTATGCGTTTGGAGCAGCAGAATTGCGAAAATATTGTTGTCTTCTCAACCATTTCTTAGCTTCAAACTCCTATATATCGCGAACGGATTGACCTAACCCACAAATTCCTATTGCATCTGAAAGTAGACACTCGCCCGATTAAAACGGTATGCGTATTTTTTCCCTAGGCCATTCTGGTTAAGCGATTGGAGCAGCAGAAGTGCGAAAAATTTGTTGTCTTGTCGACCATTTCTTAGTTTCAAACTCCCATATCTCGCGATCGGATTGACCTAACCCAAAAATTCCTATTGCATCTGAAAGTAGAAACTCGCCCGATTACAACGGTATGTGCGTTTTTTCTCTAGGCCATTCTGATTAAGCGTTTGGAGCAGCAGAATTGCGAAAAATTTATTCTCTTCTCAACCATTTCTTAGCTTCAATCTCCCATTTCTCGCGAACGGATTGACCTAACCCAAAAATTCCTATTGCACCTGAAAGTAGAAACTCGCCCGATTACAACGGTATGTGTACTTTTTCCCTAGGCCATTCTGGTATCGCGTTTGGAGCAGCTGAATTGCGAAAAATGTTTCGCCTTGTCAACCATTTCTTGGCTTCAAACTCCCGTATCTCGCGAACGGATTGACCTAACCCAAAAATTCCTATTGCATCTGAAAGTAGAAGCTCGCCCGATTACAACGGTATGTGCATTTTTTCCCTAGGCCATTCTGGTTAAGCGATTGGAACAGCAGAATTGCGCCAAATTTTTTGCGTTCTCAACCATTTCTTGGCTTCAAACTACCATATCTCGCGAACGGATTGACCCAACCCAAAAATTCCTGTTGCGTCTGAAAGTAGAAACTCGCCCGATTAAAACGGTATGCGTATTTTTTCCCTAGGCCATTCTGGTTAAGCGATTGAAGCAGCAGAAGTGCGAAAAATTTTGTGCCTTCTCAACCATTTCTTGGCTTCAAATTCCCATATCTCGCGAACGGATTGATCTAACCCCAAAATTCATATTGCATCTGAAAGTAGAAGCTCGCCCGATTACAACGGTATGTGCATTTTTTCCCTAGGCCATTCTGGTTAAGCGATTGGAGCGGCAGAATTGCGAAAAATTTATTCTCTTCTCATCCATTTCTTAGCTTCAAACTCCCATATCTCGGGAACGGATTGACCTAACCCAAAAATTTCTATTGCATCTGAAAGTAGAAACTCGCCCGATTACAAAGGTATGTGTATTTTTTCCCTAGGCCATTCTATTTAAGCGTTTGGAGCAGCAGAAGTGCGAAAAATTTTGTGCCTTCTAAACCATTACTTGGCTTCAAACTCCCATATCTCGCGAACGGATTGACCTAACCCACAAATTCTTGTTGCGTCCGAAATTAGAAACTCGCCCGATTACAACGGTAGGTGTATTTTTTCCCTATGCCAGTCTGGTTATGCGTTTGGAGCAGCAGAATTGCGAAAAATTTGTTGTCATCTCAACCATTTCTTAGCTTCAAACTCCCATATATCGCGAACGGATTGACCTAACCCACAAATTCCTATTGCATCTGAAATTAGAAACTCGCCCGATTACAACGGTATGTGCATTTTTTCTCTAGGCCATTCTGATTAAGCGATTGGAGCGGCAGAATTGCGAAAAAATTTATTCTCTTCTCAACCATTTCTTAGCTTCAATCTCCCATATCTCGCGAACGGATTGACCTAACCCAAAAATTCCTATTGCATCTGAAAGTAGAAACTCGCCCGATTACAACGGTATGTGCATTTTTTCTCTAGGCCATTCTGATTAAGCGATTGGAGCGGCAGAATTGCGAAAAATTTATTCTCTTCTCAACCATTTCTTAGCTTCAATCTCCCATATCTCGCGAACGGATTGACCTAACCCAAAAATTCCTATTGCACCTGAAAGTAGAAACTCGCCCGATTACAACGGTATGTGTACTTTTTCCCTAGGCCATTCTGGTTTCGCGTTTGGAGCAGCTGAATTGCGAAAAATTTTTCGCCGTGTCAACCATTTCTTGGCTTCAAACTCCCATATCTCGCGAACGGATTGACCTAACCCAAAAATTCCTATTGCATCTGATAGTAGAAGCTCGCCCGATTACAACGGTATGTGCATTTTTTTCCTAGGCCATTCTGGTTAAGCGATTGGAGCAGCAGAATTGCGAAAAATTTATTCTCTTCTCATCCATTTCTTAGCTTCAAACTCCCATATCTCGCGAACGGATTGACCTAACCAAAAAATTCCTATGGCATCTGAAAGTAGAAACTCGCCCGATTACAACGGTATGTGTATTTTTTCCCTAGGCCATTCTGGTTAAGCGTTTGGAGCAGCAGAAGTGCGAAAAATTTTGTGCCTTCTCAACCATTACTTGGCTTCAAACTCCTATATCTCGCGAACGTATTGACATAACCCAAAAATTCCTGTTGCGTCTGATAGTAGAAACTCGCCCGATTACAACGGTATGTGTACTTTTTCCCTAGGCCATTCTGGTTTCGCGTTTGGAGCAGCTGAATTGCGAAAAATTTTTTTCCTTGTCAACCATTTCTTTGCTTCAAACTCCCATATCTCGCGAACGGATTGACATAAACCAAAAATTTCTATTGCATCTGAAAGTAGAAATTCGCCCGGTTACAACGGTATGTGCATCTTTTCTCTAGGCCATTCTGATTAAGCGTTTGGAGAAGCAGAATTGCGAAAAATTTATTCTCTTCTCAACCATTTCTTAGCTTCAAACTCCCATATATCGCGAACGGATTGACCTAACCCACAAATACCTATTGCATCTGAAAGTAGAAACTCGCCCGATTAAAACGGTATGCGTATTTTTTCCCTAGGCCATTCTGGTTAAGTGATTGGAGCAGCAGAAGTGCGAAGAATTTGTTGTCTTGTCGACCATTTCTCAGTTTCAAACTCCCATATCTCGCGAACGGATTGACCTAACCCAAAAATTCCTATTGCATCTGAAAGTAGAAACTCGCCCGATTACAACGGTATGTGCATCTTTTCTCTAGGCCATTCTGATTAAGCGTTTGGAGAAGCAGAATTGCGAAAAATTTATTCTCTTCTCAACCATTTCTTAGCTTCAAACTCCCATATCTCGCGAACGGATTGACCCAACCCAAAAATTCTTGTTGCGTCTGAAAGTAGAAACTCGCCCGGTTACAACTGTATGTGTACTTTTTCCCTAGGCCATTCTGGTTATGCGTTTGGAGCAGCAGAATTGCGAAAAATTTGTTGTCTTCGCAACCATTTCTTAGCTTCAAACTCCCATATATCGCGAACGGATTGACATAACCCAAAAATTCCTATTGCATCTGAAAGTAGAAACTCGCCCGATTACAACGGTATGTGTACTTTTTCCCTAGGCCATTCTGGTTTCGC
This sequence comes from Ptiloglossa arizonensis, assembly GCF_051014685.1. Classification (NCBI taxonomy): domain Eukaryota; kingdom Metazoa; phylum Arthropoda; class Insecta; order Hymenoptera; family Colletidae; genus Ptiloglossa; species Ptiloglossa arizonensis. The sequence goes on from NW_027478559.1 coordinate 455,907, forward strand.
GTTTGGAGCAGCTGAATTGCGAAAAATTTTTTGCCTTGTCAACCATTTCTTGGCTTCAATCTCCCATATCTCGCGAACGGAATGACATAACCCAAAAATTCCTGTTGCGTCTGAAAGTAGAAACTCGCACGATTACAACGGAATGTGTATTTTTTCCCTAGGCCATTCTGGTTAAGCGTTTGGAGCAGCAGAAGTGCGAAATATTTTGTGCCTTCTCAAACATTTCTTGGCTTCAAACTCCCATATCTCGCGAACGGATTGACCTAACCCACAAAGTCTTGTTGCGTCTGAAAGTAGAAACTCGCCCGATTACAACGGTAGGTTTTTTTTCCCCTATGCCATTCTGGTTATGCGTTTGGAGCAGCAGAATTGCGAAAAATTTGTTGTCTTCTCAACCATTTCTTAGCTTCAAACTCCCATATATCGCGAACGGATTGACCTAACCCACAAATTCCTATTGCATCTGAAAGTAGAAACTCGCCCGATTAAAACGCTATGCGTATTTTTTCCCTAGGCCATTCTAGTTAAGTGATTGGAGCAGCAGAAGTGCGAAAAATTTGTTGTCTTGTCGACCATCTCTTAGTTTCAAACTCCCATATCTCGGGAACGGATTGACCTAACCCAAAAATTCCTATTGCATCTGAAAGTAGAAACTCGCCCGATTACAACGGTATGTGCATTTTTTCTCTAGGCCATTCTGATTAAGCGTTTGGAGCAGCAGAATTGCGAAAAATTTATTCTCTTCTCAACCATTTCTTAGCTTCAAACTCCCATACCTCGCGAACGGATTGACCCAACCCAAAAATTCGTATTGCATCTGAAAGTAGAAACTGGCCCGGTTACAACGGTATGTGTACTTTTTCCCTAGGCCATTCTGGTTATGCGTTTGGAGCAGCAGAATTGCGAAAAATTTGTTGACTTCTCAACCATTTCTTAGCTTCAAACTCCCATATATCGCGAACGGATTGACATAACCCAAAAATTCCTGTTGCGTCTGAAAGTAGCAACTCGCACGACTACAACGGTAGGTGTACTTTTTCCCTATGCCATTCTGGTTATGCGTTTGGAGCAGCAGAATTGCGAAAAATTTGTTTTCTTCTCAACCATTTCTTAGCTTCAAACTCCCATATATCGCGAACGGATTGACCTAACCCACAAATTCCTATTGCATCTGAAAGTAGAAACTCGCCCGATTAAAACGGTATGCGTATTTTTTCCCTAGGCCATTCTGGTTAAGTAATTGGAGCAGCAGAAGTGCGAAAAATTTGTTGTCTTGTCGACCATTTCTTAGTTTCAAACTCCCATATCTCGCGAACGGATTGACCTAACCCAAAAATTCCTATTGCATCTGAAAGTAGAAACTCGCCCGATTACAAAGGTATGTGCATTTTTTCTCTAGGCCATTCTGATTAAGCGTTTGGAGCAGCAGAATTGCGAAAAATTTATTCTCTTCTCAACCATTTCTTAGCTTCAAACTCCCATATCTCGCGAACGGATTGACCCAACCCAAAAAATTTTGTTGCGTCTGAAAGTAGAAACTCGCCCGTTTACAACGGTATGTGTACTTTTTCCCTAGGCCATTCTGGTTTCGCGTTTGGAGCAGCAGAATTGCGAAAAATTTTTTGCCTTGTCAACAATTTCTTGGCTTCAAACTCCCACATCTCACGAACGAATTGACATAACCCAAAAATTCCTGTTGCGTCTGAAAGTAGAAACTCGCACGATTACAACGGAATGTGTATTTTTTCCCTAGGCCATTCTGGTTAAGCGTTTGCAGCAGCAGAAGTGCGAAAAATTTTGTGCCTTCTCAACCATTTCTTGGCTTCAAACTCCCATATCTCGCGAACGGATAGACCTAACCCAAAAATTCCTATTGCATCTGAAAGTAGAAGCTCGCCCGATTACAACGGTATGCGCATTTTTTCCCTAGGCCATTCTGGTTAAGCGATTGGAGCAGCAGAATTGCGAAAAATTTATTCTCTTCTCATCCATTTCTTAGCTTCATACTCCCATATCTCGCGAACGGACTGACCTAACCCGAAAATTCCTATTGCATCTGAAAGTAGAAATTCGCCCGATTACAACGGTATGTGTACTTTTTCCCTAGGCCATTCTGGTTTCGCGTTTGGAGCAGCTGAATTGCGAAAAATTTTTTGCCTTGTCAACCATTTCTTGGCTTCAAACTCCCATATCTCGCGAACGGATTGACATAACCCAAAAATTCCTGTTGCGTCTGAAAGTAGAAACTCGCACGGTTACAACGGAATGTGTATTTTTTCCCTAGGCCATTCTGGTTAAGCGTTTGGAGCAGCAGATGTGCGAAAAATTTTGTGCCTTCTCAACCATTTCTTGGCTTCAAACTCCCATATCTCGCGAACGGATTGACCTAACCCACAAATTCTTGTTGCGTCTGAAAGTAGAAACTCGCCCGATTACAACGGTAGGTTTTTTTTCCCCTATGCCATTCTGGTTATGCGTTTGGAGCAGCAGAATTGCGAAAAATTTGTTGTCTTCTCAACCATTTCTTAGCTTCAAACTCCCATATCCCGCGAACGGATTGACCTAATCCACAAATTCCTATTGCGTCTGAAAGTAGAAACTCGCCCGATTACAATGGTATGTGTATTTTTTCCCTAGGCAATTCTGGTTAAGCGTTTGGAGCAGCAGAATAGCGAAAAATTTTTTGCGTTCTCAACCATTTCTTGGCTCCAAACTCCCATATCTCGCGAACGGATTGACCCACCCCAAAAATTCCTGTTGCGTCTGAAAGTAGAAACTCGCCCGATTACAACAGTACGTGTATTCTTTCCCTAGGCCATTCTGGTTAAGCGTTTGGAGCAGCAGAAGTACGAAAAATTTCTGGCCTTCTCAACCATTTCTTGGCTTCAAACTCCCTTATTTTGCGAACGGATTGACCTAACCCAAAAATTCCTACTGCGTCTGAAAGTAGAAACTCGCCCGATTACAATGGCATGTGTATTTTTTCTCTAGGCCATTCTGGTTAAGCGATTGGAGCAGCAGAATTGCGAAAAATTTATTCTCTTCTCATCCATTTCTTAGCTTAAAACTCCCATATCTCGCGAACGGATTGACCCAACCCAAAAATTCTTGTTGCGTCTGAAAGTAGAAACTCGCCCGGTGACAACGGTATGTGCACTTTTTCCCTAGGCCATTCTGGTTATGCGTTTGGAGCAGCAGAATTGCGAAAAATTTGTTGTCTTCTCAACCATTTCTTAGGTTCAAACTCCCATATATCGCGAACGGATTGACAGAACCCAAAAATTCCTGTTGCGTCTGAAAGTAGCAACTCGCGCGATTACAACGGTGGGTGTATTTTTTCCCTATGCCATTCTGGTTATGCGTTTGTAGCAGCAGAATTGCGAAAAATTTGTTGTCTTCTCAACCATTTCTTAGCTTCAAACTCCCATATATCGCGAACGGATTGACCTAACCCACAAATTCCTATTGCATCTGAAAGTAGAAACTCGCCCGATTGCAACGGTATGTGCATTTTTTCTCTAGGCCATCCTGATTAAGCGTTTGGAGCAGCAGAATTGCGAAAAATTTATTCTCTTCTCAACCATTTCTTAGCTTCAAACTCCCATATCTCGCGAACGGATTGACCCAACCCAAAAAATTTTGTTGCGTCTGTAAGGAGAATCTCGCCCGGTTACAACGGTATGTGTACTTTTTCCCTAGGCAATTCTGGTTTCGCGTTTGGAGCAGCACAATTGCGAAAAATTTATTCTCTTCTCATCCATTTCTTAGCTTCATACTCCCATATCTCGCGAACGGACTGACCTAACCCAAAAATTCCTATTGCATCTGAAAGTAGAAACTCGCCCGATTACAACGGTAGGTGTATTTTTTCCCTATGCCATTCTGGTTATGCGTTTGGAGCAGCAGAATTGCGAAAAATTTGTTTTCTTCTCAACCATTTCTTAGCTTCAAACTCCCATATCTCGCGAGCGGATTGACCTAACCCAAAAATTCCTATTGCACCTGAAAGTAGAAACTCGCCCGATTACAACGGTATGTGCATTTTTTCCCTAGGCCATCCTGATTAAGCGTTTGGAGCAGCAGAATTGCGAAAAATTTATTCTCTTCTCAACCATTTCTTAGCTTCAAACTCCCATATCTTGCGAACGGCTTGACATAACCCAAAAATTCCTATTGCATCTGGAAGTAGAAACTCGCCCGATTACAATGGTATGTGTATTTTTTCCCTAGGCAATTCTGGTTAAGCGTTTGGCGCAGCAGAATTGCAAAAAATTTTTTGCGTTCTCAACCATTTCTTGGCTTCAAACTCCCATATCTCGCGAACGGATTGACCTAACCCAAAAATTCCTATTGCGTCTGAAAGTAGAAACTCGCCCGATTACAACGGTATGTGAATTTTTTCCCTAGGCCATCCTGATTAAGCGTTTGGAGCAGCAGAACTGCGAAAAATTTATTCTCTTCTCAACCATTTCTTAGCTTCAAACTACCATATCTTGCGAACGGCTTGACATAACCCAAAAATTCCTATTGCATCTGGAAGTAGAAACTCGCCCGATTACAATGGTATGTGTATTTTTTCCCTAGGCCATTCTGGTTAAGCGTTTGGAGCGGCAGAATTGCGAAAAATTTGTTGTCTTGTCGACCATTTCTTAGCTTCAAACTCCCATATCCCGCGAACGGATTGACCTAACCCAAAAATTCCTATTGCATCTGAAAGCAGAAACTCGCGCGATTACAACGGTATGTGTATTTTTACTCTAGGCCGTTCTGGTTAAGCGTTTGGAGCAGCAGAATTGCGAAAAATTTTTTGCCTTCTCAACCATTTCTTAGCTTCAAAGTCCCATATCCCGCGATCGGATTGACCTAACCCAAAAATTCCTATTGAGTCTGAAAGTAGAAACTCGCCCGATTACAATGGTATGTGTATTTTTTCCCTAGGCAATTCTGGTTAAGCGCTTGGAGCAGCAGAATAGCGAAAAACTTTTTGCGTTCTCAACCATTTCTTGGCTCCAAACTCCCATATCTCGCGAACGGATTGACCCACCCCAAAAATTCCTGTTGCGTCTGAAAGTAGAAACTCGCCCGATTACAACCGTACGTGTATTTTTTCCCTAGGCCATTCTGGTTAAGCGTTTGGAGCAGCAGAAGTACGAAAAATTTCTGGCCTTCTCAACCATTTCTTGGCTTCAAACTCCCTTATATTGCGAACGGATTAACCTAACCCAAAAATTCCTATTGCGTCTGAAAGTAGAAACTCGCCCGATTACAATGGCATGTGTATTTTTTCCCTAGGCCATTCTGGTTAAGCGATTGGAGCAGCAGAATTGCGAAAAACTTTTTGCGTTCTCAACCATTTCTTGGCTCCAAACTCCCATATCTCGCGAACGGATTGACCCACCCCAAAAATTCCTGTTGCGTCTGAAAGTAGAAACTCGCCCGATTACAACCGTACGTGTATTTTTTCCCTAGGCCATTCTGGTTAAGCGTTTGGAGCAGCAGAAGTACGAAAAATTTCTGGCCTTCTCAACCATTTCTTGGCTTCAAACTCCCTTATATTGCGAACGGATTAACCTAACCCAAAAATTCCTATTGCGTCTGAAAGTAGAAACTCGCCCGATTACAATGGCATGTGTATTTTTTCCCTAGGCCATTCTGGTTAAGCGATTGGAGCAGCAGAATTGCGAAAAATTTATTCTCTTCTCATCCATTTCTTAGCTTAAAACTCCCATATCTCGCGAACGGATTGACCCAACCCAAAAATTCTTGTTGCGTCTGAAAGTAGAAACTCGCCCGGTTACAACGGTATGTGTACTTTTTCCCTAGGCCATTCTGATTAAGCGTTTGGAGCAGCAGAATTGCGAAAAATTTATTCTCTTCTCAACCATTTCTTAGCTTCAAACTCCCATATCTCGCGAACGGATTGACCCAACCCAAAAATTCTTGTTGCGTCTGAAAGTAGAAACTCGCCCGATTAAAACGCTATGCGTATTTTTTCCCTAGGCCATTCTGGTTAAGTGATTGGAGCAGCAGAAGTGCGAAAAATTTGTTGTCTTGTCGACCATCTCTTAGTTTCAAACTCCCATATCTCGCGAACGGATTGACCCAACCCAAAAATTCTTATTGCGTCTGAAAGTAGAAACTCGCCCGGTTACAACGGTATGTGTACTTTTTCCCTAGGCCATTCTGGTTATGCGTTTGGAGCAGCAGAATTGCGAAAAATTTGTTGACTTCTCAACCATTTCTTAGCTTCAAACTCCCATATATCGCGAACGGATTGACATAACCCAAAAATTCCTGTTGCGTCTGAAAGTAGCAACTCGCACGATTACAACGGTAGGTGTATTTTTTCCCTATGCCATTCTGGTTATGCGTTTGGAGCAGCAGAATTGCGAAAAATGTGTTGTCTTCTCAACCATTTCTTAGCTTCAAACTCCCATATATCGCGAACGGATTGACCTAACCCACAAATTCCTATTGCATCTGAAAGTAGAAACTCGCCCGATTAAAACGGTATGCGTATTTTTTCCCTAGGCCATTCTGGTTAAGTGATTGGAGCAGCAGAAGTGCGAAAAATTTGTTGTCTTGTCGACCATTTCTTAGTTTCAAACTCCCATATCTCACGAACGGATTGACCTAACCCAAAAATTCCTATTGCATCTGAAAGTAGAAACTCGCCCGATTACAACGGTATGTGCATTTTTTCTCTAGGCCATTCTGATTAAGCGTTTGGAGCAGCAGAATTGCGAAAAATTTATTCTCTTCTCAACCGTTTCTTAGCTTCAAACTCCCATATCTCGCGAGCGGATTGACCTAACCCAAAAATTCTTATTGCATCTGAAAGTAGAAACTCGCCCGATTACAACGGTATGCGTATTTTTTCCCTAGGCCATTCTGGTTAAGCGATTGGAGCAGCAGAATTGCGAAAAATTTATTCTCTTCTCATCCATTTCTTAGCTTCAAACTCCCATATCCCGCGAACGGATTGACCTAACCCAAAAATTCCTATTGCATCTGAAAGTAGAAACTCGCCCGATTACAACGGTATGTGTACTTTTTCCCTAGGCCATTCTGGTTTCGCGTTTGGAGCAGCTGAATTGCGAAAAATTTTTTGCCTTGTCAACCATTTCTTGGCTTCAAACTCCCATATCTCGCGAACGGATTGACATAACCCAAAAATTCCTGTTGCGTCTGAAAGTAGAAACTCGCACGATTACATCGGAATGTGTATTTTTTCCCTAGGCCATTCTGGTTAAGCGTTTGGAGCAGCAGAAGTGCGAAAAATTTTGTGCCTTCTCAACCATTTCTTGGCTTCAAACTCCCATATCTCGCGAACGGATTGACCTAACCCACAAATTCTTGTTGCGTCTGAAAGTAGAAACTCGCCCGATTACAACGGTAGGTTTTTTTTCCCCTATGCCATTCTGGTTATGCGTTTGGAGCAGCAGAAGTGCGAAAAATTTTGTGCCTTCTCAACCATTTCTTGGCTTCAAACTCCCATATCTCGCGAACGGATTGACCTAACCCACAAATTCTTGTTGCGTCTGAAAGTAGAAACTCGCCCGATTACAACGGTAGGTTTTTTTTCCCCTATGCCATTCTGGTTATGCGTTTGGAGCAGCAGAATTGCGAAAAATTTATTCTCTTCTCAACCATTTCTTAGCTTCAAACTCCCATATCTCGCGAACGGATTGACCCAACCCAAAAAATTTTGTTGCGTCTGAAAGTAGAAACTCGCCCGGTTACAACGGTATGTGTACTTTTTCCCTAGGCCATTCTGGTTTCGCGTTTGGAGCAGCAGAATTGCGAAAAATTTTTTGCCTTGTCAACAATTTCTTGGCTTCAAACTCCCATACCTCACGAACGGATTGACATAACCCAAAAATTCCTGTTGCGTCTGAAAGTAGAAACTCGCACGATTACAACGGAATGTGTATTTTTTCTCTAGGCCATTCTGGTTAAGCGTTTGCAGCAGCAGAAGTGCGAAAAATTTTGTGCCTTCTCAACCATTTCTTGGCTTCAAACTCCCATATCTCGCGAACGGATTGACCTAACCCACAACTTCTTGTTGCGTCTGAAAGTAGAAGCTCGCCCGATTACAACGGTATGTGCATTTTTTCCCTAGGCCATTCTGGTTAAGCGATTGGAGCAGCAGAATTGCGAAAAATTTATTCTCTTCTCATCCATTTCTTAGCTTCATACTCCCATATCTCGCGAACGGACTGAACTAACCCAAAAATTCCTATTGCATCTGGAAGTAGAAACTCGCCCGATTACAATGGTATGTGTATTTTTTCCCTAGGCAATTCTGGTTAAGCGTTTGGCGCAGCAGAATTGCAAAAAATTTTTTGCGTTCTCAACCATTTCTTGGCTTCAAACTCCCATATCTCGCGAACGGATTGACCTAACCCAAAAATTCCTATTGCGTCTGAAAGTAGAAACTCGCCCGATTACAACGGTATGTGAATTTTTTCCCTAGGCCATCCTGATTAAGCGTTTGGAGCAGCAGAACTGCGAAAAATTTATTCTCTTCTCAACCATTTCTTAGCTTCAAACTACCATATCTTGCGAACGGCTTGACATAACCCAAAAATTCCTATTGCATCTGGAAGTAGAAACTCGCCCGATTACAATGGTATGTGTATTTTTTCCCTAGGCCATTCTGGTTAAGCTTTTGGAGCGGCAGAATTGCGAAAAATTTGTTGTCTTGTCGACCATTTCTTAGCTTCAAACTCCCATATCCCGCGAACGGATTGACCTAACCCAAAAATTCCTATTGCATCTGAAAGCAGAAACTCGCGCGATTACAACGGTATGTGTATTTTTACTCTAGGCCGTTCTGGTTAAGCGTTTGGAGCAGCAGAATTGCGAAAAATTTTTTGCCTTCTCAACCATTTCTTAGCTTCAAAGTCCCATATCCCGCGATCGGATTGACCTAACCCAAAAATTCCTATTGAGTCTGAAAGTAGAAACTCGCCCGATTACAATGGTATGTGTATTTTTTCCCTAGGCAATTCTGGTTAAGCGTTTGGAGCAGCAGAATAGCGAAAAACTTTTTGCGTTCTCAACCATTTCTTGGCTCCAAACTCCCATATCCCGCGAACGGATTGACCCAACCCAAAAATTCTTGTTGCGTCTGAAAGTAGAAACTCGCCCGGTGACAACGGTATGTGCACTTTTTCCCTAGGCCATTCTGGTTAAGCGTTTGGAGCGGCAGAATTGCGAAAAATTTGTTGTCTTGTCGACCATTTCTTAGCTTCAAACTCCCATATCCGCGAACGGATTGACCTAACCCAAAAATTCCTATTGCATCTGAAAGCAGAAACTCGCGCGATTACAACGGTATGTGTATTTTTACTCTAGGCCGTTCTGGTTAAGCGTTTGGAGCAGCAGAATTGCGAAAAATTTTTTGCCTTCTCAACCATTTCTTAGCTTCAAAGTCCCATATCCCGCGATCGGATTGACCTAACCCAAAAATTCCTATTGCGTCTGAAAGTAGTAACTCGCCCGATTACAATGGTATGTGTATTTTTTCCCTAGGGCAATTCTGGTTAAGCGCTTGGAGCAGCAGAATAGCGAAAAACTTTTTGCGTTCTCAACCATTTCTTGGCTCCAAACTCCCATATCTCGCGAACGGATTGACCCACCCCAAAAATTCCTGTTGCGTCTGAAAGTAGAAACTCGCCCGATTACAACCGTACGTGTATTTTTTCCCTAGGCCATTCTGGTTAAGCGTTTGGAGCAGCAGAAGTACGAAAAATTTCTGGCCTTCTCAACCATTTCTTGGCTTCAAACTCCCTTATCTTGCGAACGGATTAACCTAACCCAAAAATTCCTATTGCGTCTGAAAGTAGAAACTCGCCCGATTACAATGGCATGTGTATTTTTTCCCTAGGCCATTCTGGTTAAGCGATTGGAGCAGCAGAATTGCGAAAAATTTATTCTCTTCTCATCCATTTCTTAGCTTAAAACTCCCATATCTCGCGAACGGATTGACCCAACCCAAAAATTCTTGTTGCGTCTGAAAGTAGAAACTCGCCCGGTTACAACGGTATGTGTACTTTTTCCCTAGGCCATTCTGATTAAGCGTTTGGAGCAGCAGAATTGCGAAAAATTTATTCTCTTCTCAACCATTTCTTAGCTACAAACTCCCATATCTCGCGAACGGATTGACCCAACCCAAAAATTCTTGTTGCGTCTGAAAGTAGAAACTCGCCCGGTGACAACGGTATGTGCACTTTTTCCCTAGGCCATTCTGGTTATGCGTTTGGAGCAGCAGAATTGCGAAAAATTTGTTGTCTTCTCAACCATTTCTTAGCTTCAAACTCCCATATATCGCGAACGGATTGACAGAACCCAAAAATTCCTGTTGCGTCTGAAAGTAGCAACTCGCACGATTACAACGGTGGGTGTATTTTTTCCCTATGCCATTCTGGTTATGCGTTTGGAGCAGCAGAATTGCGAAAAATTTGTTGTCTTCTCAACCATTTCTTAGCTTCAAACTCCCATATATCGCGAACGGATTGACCTAACCCACAAATTCCTATTGCATCTGAAAGTAGAAACTCGGCCGATTAAAACGGTATGCGTATTTTTTCCCTAGGCCATTCTGGTTAAGTGATTGGAGCAGCAGAAGTGCGAAAAATTTGTTGTCTTGTCGACCATTTCTTAGTTTCAAACTCCCATATCTCGCGAACGGATTGACCTAACCCAAAAATTCCTATTGCATCTGAAAGTAGAAACTCGCCCGATTACAACGGTATGCGCATTTTTTCTCTAGGCCATTCTGATTAAGCGTTTGGAGCAGCAGAATTGCGAAAAATTTATTCTCTTCTCAACCATTTCTTAGCTTCAAAATCCCATATCTCGCGAACGGATTGACCCAACCCAAAAAATTTTGCTGCGTCTGAAAGTAGAAACTCGCCCGGTTACAACGGTATGTGTACTTTTTCCCTAGGCCATTCTGGTTATGCGTTTGGAGCAGCAGAATTGCGAAAAATTTGTTGACTTCTCAACCATTTCTTAGCTTCAAACTCCCATATATCGCGAACGGATTGACATAACCCAAAAATTCCTGTTGCGTCTGAAAGTAGCAACTCGCACGATTACAACGGTAGGTGTATTTTTTCCCTATGCCATTCTGGTTATGCGTTTGGAGCAGCAGAATTGCGAAAAATTTGTTGTCTTCTCAACCATTTCTTAGCTTCAAACTCCCATATATCGCGAACGGATTGACCTAACCCACAAATTCCTATTGCATCTGAAAGTAGAAACTCGCCCGATTAAAACGGTATGCGTATTTTTTCCCTAGGCCATTTTGGTTAAGTGATTGGAGCAGCAGAAGTGCGAAAAATTTGTTGTCTTGTCGACCATTTCTTAGTTTCAAACTCCCATATCTCGCGAACGGATTGACCTAACCCAAAAATTCCTATTGCATCTGAAAGTAGAAACTCGCCCGATTACAACGGTATGTGCATTTTTTCTCTAGGCCATTCTGATTAAGCGTTTGGAGCAGCAGAATTGTGAAAAATTTATTCTCTTCTCAACCATTTCTTAGCTTCAAACTCCCATATCTCGCGAACGGATTGACCCAACCCAAAAAATTTTGTTGCGTCTGAAAGTAGAAACTCGCCCGGTTACAACGGTATGTGATCTTTTTCCCTAGGCCATTCTGGTTTCGCGTTTGGAGCAGCAGAATTGCGAAAAATTTTTTGCCTTGTCAACAATTTCTTGGCTTCAAACTCCCATATCTCACGAACGGATTGACATAACCCAAAAATTCCTGTTGCGTCTGAAAGTAGAAACTCGCACGATTACAACGGAATGTGTATTTTTTCCCTAGGCCATTCTGGTTAAGCGTTTGCAGCAGCAGAAGTGCGAAAAATTTTGTGCCTTCTCAATCATTTCTTGGCTTCAAACTCCCATATCTCGCGAACGGATAGACCTAACCAAAAAATTCCTATTGCATCTGAAAGTAGAAGCTCGCCCGATTACAACGGTATGTGCATTTTTTCCCTAGGCCATTCTGGTTAAGCGATTGGAGCAGCAGAATTGCGAAAAATTTATTCTCTTCTCATCCATTTCTTAGCTTCAAACTCCCATATATCGCGAACGGATTGACCTAACCCACAAATTCCTATTGCATCTGAAAGTAGAAACTCGCCCGATTAAAACGGTATGCGTATTTTTTCCCTAGGCCATTCTGGTTAAGTGATTGGAGCAGCAGAAGTGCGAAAAATTTGTTGTCTTGTCGACCATCTCTTAGTTTCAAACTCCCATATCTCGCGAACGGATTGACCCAACCCAAAAATTCTTATTGCGTCTGAAAGTAGAAACTCGCCCGGTTACAACGGTATGTGTACTTTTTCCCTAGGCCATTCTGGTTATGCGTTTGGAGCAGCAGAATTGCGAAAAATTTGTTGACTTCTCAACCATTTCTTAGCTTCAAACTCCCATATATCGCGAACGGATTGACATAACCCAAAAATTCCTGTTGCGTCTGAAAGTTGCAACTCGCACGATTACAACGGTAGGTGTATTTTTTCCCTATGCCATTCTGGTTATGCGTTTGGAGCAGCAGAATTGCGAAAAATGTGTTGTCTTCTCAACCATTTCTTAGCTTCAAACTCCCATATATCGCGAACGGATTGACCTAACCCACAAATTCCTATTGCATCTGAAAGTAGAAACTCGCCCGATTAAAACGGTATGCGTATTTTTTCCCTAGGCCATTCTGGTTAAGTGATTGGAGCAGCAGAAGTGCGAAAAATTTGTTGTCTTGTCGACCATTTCTTAGTTTCAAACTCCCATATCTCACGAACGGATTGACCTAACCCAAAAATTCCTATTGCATCTGAAAGTAGAAACTCGCCCGATTACAACGGTATGTGCATTTTTTCTCTAGGCCATTCTGATTAAGCGTTTGGAGCAGCAGAATTGCGAAAAATTTATTCTCTTCTCAACCATTTCTTAGCTTCAAACTCCCATATCTCGCGAACGGATTGACCCAACCCAAAAAATTTTGTTGCGTCTGAAAGTAGAAACTCGCCCGGTTACAACGGTATGTGTATTTTTTCCCTAGGCCATTCTTGTTAAGCGTTTGCAGCAGCAGAAGTGCGAAAAATTTTGTGCCTTCTCAACCATTTCTTGGCTTCAAACTCCCATATCTCGCGAACGGATAGACCTAACCCAAAAATTCCTATTGCATCTGAAAGTAGAAGCTCGCCCGATTACAACGGTATGTGCATTTTTTCCCTAGGCCATTCTGGTTAAGCGATTGGAGCAGCAGAATTGCGAAAAATTTATTCTCTTCTCATCCATTTCTTAGCTTCATACTCCCATATCTCGCGAACGGACTGACCTAACCCAAAAATTCCTATTGCATCTGAAAGTAGAAATTCGCCCGATTACAACGGTATGTGTACTTTTTCCCTAGGCCATTCTGGTTTCGCGTTTGAAGCAGCTGAATTGCGAAAAATTTTTTGCCTTGTCAACCATTTCTTGGCTTCAAACTCCCATATCTCGCGAACGGATTGACATAACCCAAAAATTCCTGTTGCGTCTGAAAGTAGAAACTCGCACGATTAAAACGGTATGCGTATTTTTTCCCTAGGCCATTCTGGTTAAGCGATTGGAGCAGCAGAAGTGCGAAAAATTTGTTGTCTTGTCGACCATTTCTTAGCTTCAAACTCCCATATCTCGCGAGCGGATTGACCTAACCCAAAAATTCTTATTGCATCTGAAAGTAGAAACTCGCCCGATTACAACGGTATGCGTATTTTTTCCCTAGGCCATTCTGGTTAAGCGATTGGAGCAGAAGAATTGCGAAAAATTTATTCTCTTCTCATCCATTTCTTAGCTTCAAACTCCCATATCCCGCGAACGGATTGACCTAACCCAAAAATTCCTATTGCATCTGAAAGTAGAAACTCGCCCGATTACAACGGTATGTGTACTTTTTCCCTAGGCCATTCTGGTTTCGCGTTTGGAGCAGCTGAATTGCGAAAAATTTTTTGCCTTGTCAACCATTTCTTGGCTTCAAACTCCCATATCTCGCGAACGGATTGACATAACCCAAAAATTCCTGTTGCGTCTGAAAGTAGAAACTCGCACGATTACAACGGAATGTGTATTTTTTCCCTAGGCCATTCTGGTTAAGCGTTTGGAGCAGCAGAAGTGCGAAAAATTTTGTGCCTTCTCAACCATTTCTTGGCTTCAAACTCCCATATCTCGCGAACGGATTGACCTAACCCACAAATTCTTGTTGCGTCTGAAAGTAGAAACTCGCCCGATTACAACGGTAGGTTTTTTTTCCCCTATGCCATTCTGGTTATGCGTTTGGAGCAGCAGAAGTGCGAAAAATTTTGTGCCTTCTCAACCATTTCTTGGCTTCAAACTCCCATATCTCGCGAACGGATTGACCTAACCCACAAATTCTTGTTGCGTCTGAAAGTAGAAACTCGCCCGATTTCAACGGTAGGTTTTTTTTCCCCTATGCCATTCTGGTTATGCGTTTGGAGCAGCAGAATTGCGAAAAATTTATTCTCTTCTCAACCATTTCTTAGCTTCAAACTCCCATATCTCGCGAACGGATTGACCCAACCCAAAAAATTTTGTTGCGTCTGAAAGTAGAAACTCGCCCGGTTACAACGGTATGTGTACTTTTTCCCTAGGCCATTCTGGTTTCGCGTTTGGAGCAGCAGAATTGCGAAAAATTTTTTGCCTTGTCAACAATTTCTTGGCTTCAAACTCCCATACCTCACGAACGGATTGACATAACCCAAAAATTCCTGTTGCGTCTGAAAGTAGAAACTCGCACGATTACAACGGAATGTGTATTTTTTCTCTAGGCCATTCTGGTTAAGCGTTTGCAGCAGCAGAAGTGCGAAAAATTTTGTGCCTTCTCAACCATTTCTTGGCTTCAAACTCCCATATCTCGCGAACGGATTGACCTAACCCACAACTTCTTGTTGCGTCTGAAAGTAGAAGCTCGCCCGATTACAACGGTATGTGCATTTTTTCCCTAGGCCATTCTGGTTAAGCGATTGGAGCAGCAGAATTGCGAAAAATTTATTCTCTTCTCATCCATTTCTTAGCTTCATACTCCCATATCTCGCGAACGGACTGAACTAACCCAAAAATTCCTATTGCATCTGAAAGTAGAAATTCGCCCGATTACAACGGTATGTGTACTTTTTCCCTAGGCCATTCTGGTTTCGCGTTTGGAGCAGCTGAATTGCGAAAAATTTTTTGCCTTGTCAACCATTTCTTGGCTTCAAACTCCCATATCTCGCGAACGGATTGACATAACCCAAAAATTCCTGTTGCGTCTGAAAGTAGCAACTCGCACGATTACAACGGTAGGTGTATTTTTTCCCTATGCCATTCTGGTGATGCGTTTGGAGCAGCAGAATTGCGAAAAATTTGTTGTCTTCTCAACCATTTCTTAGCTTCAAACTCCCATATAGCGCGAACGGATTGACCTAACCCACAAATTCCTATTGCATCTGAAAGTAGAAACTCGCCCGATTAAAACGGTATGCGTATTTTTTCCCTAGGCCATTCTGGTTAAGCGATTGGAGCAGCAGAAGTGCGAAAAATTTGTTGTCTTGTCGACCATTTCTTAGCTTCAAACTCCCATATCTCGCGAGCGGATTGACCTAACCCAAAAATTCTTATTGCATCTGAAAGTAGAAACTCGCCCGATTACAACGGTATGCGTATTTTTTCCCTAGGCCATTCTGGTTAAGCGATTGGAGCAGCAGAAGTGCGAAAAATTTGTTGTCTTGTCGACCATTTCTTAGTTTCAAACTCCCATATCTCGCGAACGGATTGACCTAACCCAAAAATTCCTATTGCATCTGAAAGTAGAAACTCGCCCGATTACAACGGTATGTGCATTTTTCCCTAGGCCATTCTCGTTCAGCGTTTGGAGCAGCAGAATTGCGAAAAATTTATTCTCTTCTCATCCATTTCTTAGCTTCAAACTCCCATATCTCGCGAACGGATTGACCTAACCCAAAAATTCCTATTGCATCTGAAAGTAGAAACTCGCCCGATTACGACGGTAGGTGTATTTTTTCCCTAAGCCATTCTGGTTTCGCGTTTGGAACAGCTGAATTGCGAAAAATTTTTTGCCTTGTCAACCATTTCTTGGCGTCAAACGCCCATATCTCGCGAACGGATTGACCTAACCCACAAATTCCTATTGCATCTGAAAGTAGAAACTCGCCCGATTAAAACGGTATGCGTACTTTTTCCCTGGGCCATTCTGGTTAAGCGATTGGAGCAGCAGAAATGCGAAAAATTTTGTGCCTTCTCAACCATTACTTGGCTTCAAACTCCCATATCTCGCGAAAGGATTGACCTAACCCAAAAATTCCTGTTGCGTCTGAAAGTAGAAACTCGCCCGATTACAACGGTATGTGTACTTTTTCCCTAAGCCATTCTGGTTTCGCGTTTGGAACAGCTGAATTGCGAAAAATTTTTTGCCTTGTCAACCATTTCTTGGCGTCAAACGCCCATATCTCGCGAACGGATTGACCTAACCCAAAAATTTCTATTGCATCTGAAAGTAGAAACTCGCCCGATTACAACGGTATGTGTATTTTTTCCCTGGGCCATTCTGTTTAAGCGTTTGGAGCAGCAGAAATGCGAAAAATTTTGTGCCTTCTAAACCATTACTTGGCTTCAAACTCCCATATCTCGCGAACGGATTGACCTAACCCACAAATTCTTGTTGCGTCTGAAAGTAGAAACTCGCCCGATTACAACGGTATGTGTACTTTTTCCCTAGGCCATTCTGGTTTCGCGTTTGGAGCAGCTGAAATGCGAAAAATTTTTCGCCTTGTCAACCATTTCTTGGCTTCAAACTCCCATATCTCGCGAACGGATTGACCTAACTCAAAAATTCCTATTGCATCTGAAAGTAGAAGCTCGCCGGGTTACAACGGTATGTGCATTTTTTCCCTAGGCCATTCTGGTTAAGCGATTGGAGCAGCAGAATTGCGAAAAATTTATTCTCTTCTCATCCATTTCTTAGCTTCAAACTCCCATATCTCGCGAACGGATTGACCTAACCAAAAAATTCCTATTGCGTCTGAAAGTAGAAGCTCGCCGGGTTACAACGGTATGCGTATTTTTTCCCTAGGCCATTCTGGTTAAGCGATTGGAGCAGCAGAATTGCGAAAAATTTGTTGTCTTGACGAACATTTCTTAGCTTCAAACTCCCATATCTCGCGAACGGATTGACCTAACCGAAAAATTCCTATTGCATCTGAAAGTAGAAACTCGCCCGATTACAACGGTATGTGCATTTTTTCTCTAGGCCATTCTGATTAAGCGTTTGGAGCAGCAGAATTGCGAAAAATTTATTCCCTTCTCAACCATTTCTTAGCTTCAAACTCCCATATCTCGCGAACGGATTGACCCAACCCAAAAATTCTTGTTGCGTCTGAAAGTAGAAACTCGCCCGATTACAACGGTATGTGTACTTTTTCCCTAAGCCATTCTGGTTTCGCGTTTGGAATAGCTGAATTGCGAAAAATTTTTTGCCTTGTCAACCATTTCTTGGCGTCAAACGCCCATATCTCGCGAACGGATTGACCTAACCCAAAAATTCCTATTGCATCTGAAAGTGGAAACTCCCCGATTACGACGGTAGGTGTATTTTTCCCTATGCCATTCTGGTTATGCGTTTGGAGCAGCAGAAATGCGAAAAATTTGTTGTCTTCTCAACCATTTCTTAGATTCAAACTCCCATATATCGCGAACGGATTGACCTAACCCACAAATTCCTATTGCATCTGAAAGTAGAAACTCGCCCGATTAAAACGGTATGCGTATTTTTTCCCTAGGCCATTCTGGTTAAGCGTTTGGAGCAGCAGAATTGCGAAAAATTTGTTCTCTTCTCAACCATTTCTTAGCTTCAAACTCCTATATCTCGCGAAAGGATTGACATAACCCAAAAATTGCTGTTGCGTCTGAAAGTAGAAACTCGCCCGATTACAACGGAATGTGTATTTTTTCACTAGGCCATTCTGGTTAAGCGTTTGGAGCAGCAGAATTTAGAAATATTTTTTGCCTTCTCAACCATTTCTTGGCTTCAAACTCCCATATCTCGCGAGCGGATTGACCCAACCCAAAAATTCCTATTGCATCTGAAAGTAGAAACTCGCCCGATTACGACGGTAGGTGTATTTTTTCCCTATGCCATTCTGGTTATACGTTTGGAGCAGCAGAATTGCGAAAAATTTGTTGTCTTCTCAACCATTTCTTAGATTCAAACTCCCATATATCGCGAACGGATTGACCTAACCCACAAATTCCTATTGCATCTGAAAGTAGAAACTCGCCCGATTAAAACGGTATGCGTATTTTTTCCCTAGGCCATTCTGGTTAAGCGATTGGAGCAGCAGAAGTGCGAAAAATTTGTTGTCTTGTCGACCATTTCTTAGTTTCAAACTCCCATATCTCGCGAACGGATTGACCTAACCCAAAAATTCCTATTGCATCTGAAAGTAGAAACTCGCCCGATTACAACGGTATGTTCATTTTTCCCTAGGCCATTCCCGTTAAGCGTTTGGAGCAGCAGAATTGCGAAAAATTTATTCTCTTCTCATCCATTTCTTAGCTTCAAACTCCCATATCTCGCGAACGGATTGACCTAACCCAAAAATTCCTATTGCATCTGAAAGTAGAAACTCGCCCGATTACGACGGTAGGTGTATTTTTTCCCCATGCCATTCTGGTTATGCGTTTGGAGCAGCAGAATTGCGAAAAATTTGTTCTCTTCTCAACCATTTCTTAGCTTCAAACTCCTATATATCGCGAAAGGATTGACATAACCCAAAAATTGCTGTTGCGTCTGAAAGTAGAAACTCGCCCGATTTCGACGGTAGGCGTATTTTTTCCCTATGCCATTCTGGTTATACGTTTGGAGCAGCAGAATTGCGAAAAATTTGTTGTCTTCTCAACCATTTCTTAGATTCAAACTCCCATATATCGCGAACGGATTGACCTAACCCACAAATTCCTATTGCATCTGAAAGTAGAAACTCGCCCGATTAAAACGGTATGCGTATTTTTTCCCTATGCCATTCTGGTTATGCGTTTGGAGCAGCAGAAGTGCGAAAAATTTGTTGTCTTCTCAACCATTTCTTAGATTCAAACTCCCATATATCGCGAACGGATTGACCTAACCCACAAATTCCTATTGCATCTGAAAGTAGAAACTCGCCCGATTAAAACGGTATGCGTATTTTTTCCCTGGGCCATTCTGGTTAAGCGATTGGAGCAGCTGAATTGCGAAAAATTTTTTGCCTTGTCAACCATTTCTTGGCGTCAAACTCCCATATCTCGCGAACGGATTGACATAAACCAAAAATTCCTGTTGCGTCTGAAAGTAGAAAAACGCACGATTAAAACGGTATGCGTATTTTTTCCCTAGGCCATTCTGGTTAAGCGATTGGAGCAGCAGAATTGCTAAAAATTTTTTGCCTTGTCAACCATTTCTTAGCTTCAAACTCCTATATATCGCGAAAGGATTGACATAACCCAAAAATTGCTGTTGCGTCTGAAAGTAGAAACTCGCCCGATTTCGACGGTAGGCGTATTTTTTCCCTATGCCATTCTGGTTATACGTTTGGAGCACCAGAATTGCGAAAAATTTGTTGTCTTCTCAACCATTTCTTAGCTTCAAACTCCCATATATCGCGAACGGATTGACCTAACCCACAAATTCCTATTGCACCTGAAAGTAGAAACTCGCCCGATTACAACGGTATGTGCATTTTTTCTCTAGGCCATTCTGATTAAGCGTTTGGAGCAGCAGAATTGCGAAAAATTTATTCTCTTCTCAACCATTTCTTAGCTTCAAACTCCCATATCTCGCGAACGGATTGACCCAACCCAAAAATTCTTGTTGCGTCTGAAAGTAGAAACTCGCCCGGTTACAACTGTATGTGTACTTTTTCCCTAGGCCATTCTGGTTTCGCGTTTGGAGCAGCAGAATTGCGAAAAATTTGTTGTATTCTCAACCATTTCTTAGCTTCAAACTCCCATATATCGCGAACGGATTGACCTAACCCACAAATTCCTATTGCGTCTGAAAGTAGAAGCTCGCCCGATTAAAACGGTATGCGTATTTTTTCCCTAGGCCATTCTGGTTTCGCGTTTGGAACAGCTGAATTGCGAAAAATTTTTTTCCTTGTCAACCATTTCTTGGCGTCAAACTCCCATATCTCGCGAACGGATTGACATAAACCAAAAATTCCTGTTGCGTCTGAAAGTAGAAAAACGCACGATTAAAACGGTATGCGTATTTTTTCCCTAGGCCATTCTGGTTAAGCGATTGGAGCAGCAGAATTGCGAAAAATTTTTTGCCTTGTCAACCATTTCTTAGCTTCAAACTCCTATATATCGCGAAAGGATTGACATAACCCAAAAATTGCTGTTGCGTCTGAAAGTAGAAACTCGCCCGATTTCGACGGTAGGCGTATTTTTTCCCTATGCCATTCTGGTTATACGTTTGGAGCAGCAGAATTGCGAAAAATTTGTTGTCTTCTCAACCATTTCTTAGATTCAAACTCCCATATATCGCGAACGGATTGACCTAACCCACAAATTCCTATTGCATCTGAAAGTAGAAACTCGCCCGATTAAAACGGTATGCGTATTTTTTCCCTATGCCATTCTGGTTATGCGTTTGGAGCAGCAGAAGTGCGAAAAATTTGTTGTCTTCTCAACCATTTCTTAGATTCAAACTCCCATATATCGCGAACGGATTGACCTAACCCACAAATTCCTATTGCATCTGAAAGTAGAAACTCGCCCGATTAAAACGGTATGCGTATTTTTTCCCTGGGCCATTCTGGTTAAGCGATTGGAGCAGCAGAAATGCGAAAAATTTGGTGCCATCTCAACCATTACTTGGCTTCAAACTCCCATATCTCGCGAACGGATTGACCTAACCCAAAAATTCCTGTTGCGTCTGAAAGTAGAAACTCGCCCGATTACAACGGTATGTGTACTTTTTCCCTATGCCATTCTGGTTATACGTTTGGAGCAGCAGAATTGCGAAAAATTTGTTGCCTTCTCAACCATTTCTTAGATTCAAACTCCCATATATCGCGAACGGATTGACCTAACCCACAAATTCCTATTGCATCTGAAAGTAGAAACTCGCCCGATTAAAACGGTATGCGTATTTTCTCCCTATGCCATTCTGGTTATGCGTTTGGAGCAGCAGAAGTGCGAAAAATTTGTTGTCTTCTCAACCATTTCTTAGATTCAAGCTCCCATATATCGCGAACGGATTGACCTAACCCACAAATTCCTATTGCATCTGAAAGTAGAAACTCGCCCGATTAAAACGGTATGCGTATTTTTTCCCTGGGCCATTCTGGTTAAGCGATTGGAGCAGCAGAAATGCGAAAAATTTGGTGCCTTCTCAACCATTACTTGGCTTCAAACTCCCATATCTCGCGAACGGATTGACCTAACCCAAAAATTCCTGTTGCGTCTGAAAGTAGAAACTCGCCCGATTACAACGGTATGTGTACTTTTTCCCTAAGCCATTCTGGTTTCGCGTTTGGAACAGCTGAATTGCGAAAAATTTTTTGCCTTGTCAACCATTTCTTGGCGTCAAACGCCCATATCTCGCGAACGGATTGACCTAACCCAAAAATTTCTATTGCATCTGAAAGTAGTAACTCGCCCGATTACAACGGTATGTGTATTTTTTCCCTAGGCCATTCTGTTTAAGCGTTTGGAGCAGCAGAAATGCGAAAAATTTTGTGCCTTTTAAACCATTACTTGGCTTCAAACTCCCATATCTCGCGAACGGATTGACCTAACCCAAAAATTCCTGTTGCGTCTGAAAGTAGAAACTCGCCCGATTACAACGGTATGTGTACTTTTTCCTTAAGCCATTCTGGTTTCGCGTTTGGAACAGCTGAATTGCGAAAAATTTTTCGCCTTGTCAACCATTTCTTGGCTTCAAACTCCCATATCTCGCGAACGGATTGACCTAACCCAAAAATTCCTATTGCATCTGAAAGTAGAAACTCTCCCGATTACGACGGTAGGTGTATTTTTTCCCTATGCCATTCTGGTTATACGTTTGGAGCAGCAGAATTGCGAAAAATTTGTTGCCTTCTCAACCATTTCTTAGATTCAAACTCCCATATATCGCGAACGGATTGACCTAACCCACAAATTCCTATTGCATCTGAAAGTAGAAACTCGCCCGATTAAAACGGTATGCGTATTTTTTCCCTAGGCCATTCTGGTTAAGCGATTGGAGCAGCAGAAGTGCGAAAAATTTGTTGTCTTGTCGACCATTTCTTAGTTTCAAACTCCCATATCTCGCGAACGGATTGACCTAACCCAAAAATTCCTATTGCATCTGAAAGTAGAAACTCGCCCGATTACAACGGTATGTTCATTACTCCCTAGGCCATTCTCGTTAAGCGTTTGGAGCAGCAGAATTGCGAAAAATTTATTCTCTTCTCATCCATTTCTTAGCTTCAAACTCCCATATCTCGCGAACGGATTGACCTAACCCAAAAATTCCTATTGCATCTGAAAGTAGAAACTCGCCCGATTACGACGGTAGGTGTATTTTTTCCCCATGCCATTCTGGTTATGCGTTTGGAGCAGCAGAATTGCGAAAAATTTGTTCTCTTCTCAACCATTTCTTAGCTTCAAACTCCTATATATCGCGAAAGGATTGACATAACCCAAAAATTGCTGTTGCGTCTGAAAGTAGAAACTCGCCCGATTTCGACGGTAGGCGTATTTTTTCCCTATGCCATTCTGGTTATACGTTTGGAGCAGCAGAATTGCGAAAAATTTGTTGTCTTCTCAACCATTTCTTAGATTCAAACTCCCATATATCGCGAACGGATTGACCTAACCCACAAATTCCTATTGCATCTGAAAGTAGAAACTCGCCCGATTAAAACGGTATGCGTATTTTTTCCCTATGCCATTCTGGTTATGCGTTTGGAGCAGCAGAAGTGCGAAAAATTTGTTGTCTTCTCAACCATTTCTTAGATTCAAACTCCCATATATCGCGAACGGATTGACCTAACCCACAAATTCCTATTGCATCTGAAAGTAGAAACTCGCCCGATTAAAACGGTATGCGTATTTTTTCCCTGGGCCATTCTGGTTAAGCGATTGGAGCAGCAGAAATGCGAAAAATTTGGTGCCTTCTCAACCATTACTTGGCTTCAAACTCCCATATCTCGCGAATGGATTGACCTAACCCAAAAATTCCTGTTGCGTCTGAAAGTAGAAACTCGCCCGATTACAACGGTATGTGTACTCTTTCCCTAGGCCATTCTGGTTTCGCGTTTGGAGCAGCTGAAGTGCGAAAAATTTTTCGCCTTGTCAACCATTTCTTGGCTTCAAACTCCCATATCTCGCGAACGGATTGACCTAACTCAAAAATTCCTATTGCATCTGAAAGTAGAAGCTCGCCGGGTTACAACGGTATGTGCATTTTTTCTCTAGGCCATTCTGATTAAGCGTTTGGAGCAGCAGAATTGCGAAAAATTTATTCTCTTCTCAACCATTTCTTAGCTTCAAACTCCCATATCTCGCGAACGGATTGACCCAACCCAAAAATTCTTGTTGCGTCTGAAAGTAGAAACTCGCCCGGTTACAACTGTATGTGTACTTTTTCCCTAGGCCATTCTGGTTTCGCGTTTGGAGCAGCAGAATTGCGAAAAATTTGTTGTATTCTCAACCATTTCTTAGCTTCAAACTCCCATATATCGCGAACGGATTGACCTAACCCACAAATTCCTATTGCGTCTGAAAGTAGAAGCTCGTCCGATTAAAACGGTATGCGTATTTTTTCCCTAGGCCATTCTGGTTTCGCGTTTGGAACAGCTGAATTGCGAAAAATTTTTTGCCTTGTCAACCATTTCTTGGCGTCAAACTCCCATATCTCGCGAACGGATTGACATAAACCAAAAATTCCTGTTGCGTCTGAAAGTAGAAAAACGCACGATTAAAACGGTATGCGTATTTTTTCCCTAGGCCATTCTGGTTAAGCGATTGGAGCAGCAGAATTGCGAAAAATTTTTTGCCTTGTCAACCATTTCTTGGCTTCAAACTCCCATATCTCGCGAACGAATTGACCTAACCCAAAAATTCTTGTTGCGTCTGAAAGTAGAAACTCGCCCGGTTACAACGGTATGTGTACTTTTACCCTAGGCCATTCTGGTTTCGCGTTTGGAGCAGCTGAATTGCGAAAAATTTTTCGCCTTGTCAACCATTTCTTGGCTTCAAACTCCCATATCTCGCGAACGGATTGACATAACCCAAAAATTCCTATTGCATCTGAAAGTAGAAACTCGCCCGATTACAACGGTATGTGCATTTTTTCCCTATGCCATTCTGGTTATGCGTTTGGAGCAGCAGAATCGCGAAAAATTTGTTGTCTTCTCAACCATTTCTTAGCTTCAAACTCCCATATATCGCGAACGGATTGACCTAACCCACAAATTCCTATTGCATCTGAAAGTAGAAACTCGCCCGATTAAAACGGTATGCGTATTTTTTCCCTAGGCCATTCTGGTTAAGCGTTTGGAGCAGCAGAATTGCGAAAAATTTGTTCTCTTCTCAACCATTTCTTAGCTTCAAACTCCTATATCTCGCGAAAGGATTGACATAACCCAAAAATTGCTGTTGCGTCTGAAAGTAGAAACTCGCCCGATTACAACGGAATGTGTATTTTTTCACTAGGCCATTCTGGTTAAGCGTTTGGAGCAGCAGAATTGCGAAATATTTTTTGCCTTCTCAACCATTTCTTGGCTTCAAACTCCCATATCTCGCGAGCGGATTGACCCAACCCAAAAATTCCTATTGCATCTGAAAGTAGAAACTCGCCCGATTACGACGGTAGGTGTATTTTTTCCCTATGCCATTCTGGTTATACGTTTGGAGCAGCAGAATTGCGAAAAATTTGTTGCCTTCTCAACCATTTCTTAGATTCAAACTCCCATATATCGCGAACGGATTGACCTAACCCAAAAATTCCTATTGCATCTGAAAGTAGAAACTCGCCCGATTAAAACGGTATGCGTATTTTTTCCCTAGGCCATTCTGGTTAAGCGATTGGAGCAGCAGAAGTGCGAAAAATTTGTTGTCTTGTCGACCATTTCTTAGTTTCAAACTCCCATATCTCGCGAACGGATTGACCTAACCCAAAAATTCCTATTGCATCTGAAAGTAGAAACTCGCCCGATTACAACGGTATGTGCATTTTTCCCTAGGCCATTCTCGTTAAGCGTTTGGAGCAGCAGAATTGCGAAAAATTTATTCTCTTCTCATCCATTTCTTAGCTTCAAACTCCCATATCTCGCGAAAGGATTGACCTAACCCAAATATTCCTATTGCATCTGAAAGTAGAAACTCGCCCGATTAAAACGGTATGCGTATTTTTTCCCTAGGCCATTCTGGTTAAGCGATTGGAGCAGCAGAATTGCGAAAAATTTTTTGCCTTGTCAACCATTTCTTGGCGTCAAACGCCCATATCTCGCGAACGGATTGACCTAACCCACAAATTCCTATTGCATCTGAAAGTAGAAACTCGCCCGATTAAAACGGTATGCGTATTTTTTCCCTGGGCCATTCTGGTTAAGCGATTGGAGCAGCAGAATTGCGAAAAATTTGTTGTCTTGTCGAACATTTCTTAGCTTCAAACTCCCATATCTCGCGAACGGATTGACTTAACCGAAAAATTCCTATTGCATCTGAAAGTAGAAACTCGCCCGATTACAACGGTATGTGCATTTTTTCCCTAGGCAATTCTGGTTATGCGTTTGGAGCTGCAGAATTGCGAAAAATTTTTTGTCTTCTCAACCATTTCTTAGCTTCAAACTCCCATATCTCGCGAACGGATTGACCCAACCCAAAAAATTTTGTTGCGTCTGAAAGTAGAAACTCGCCCGGTTACAACGGTATGTGTACTTTTTCCCTAGGCCATTCAGGTTTCGCGTTTGGAGCAGCAGAATTGCGAAAAATTTGTTGTATTCTCAACCATTTCTTAGCTTCAAACTCCCATATATCGCGAACGGATTGACCTAACCCACAAATTCCTATTGCGTCTGAAAGTAGAAGCTCGCCCGATTAAAACGGTATGCGTATTTTTTCCCTAGGCCATTCTGGTTTCGCGTTTGGAACAGCTGAATTGCGAAAAATTTTTTGCCTTGTCAACCATTTCTTGGCGTCAAACTCCCATATCTCGCGAACGGATTGACATAAACCAAAAATTCCTGTTGCGTCTGAAAGTAGAAAAACGCACGATTAAAACGGTATGCGTATTTTTTCCCTAGGCCATTCTGGTTAAGCGATTGGAGCAGCAGAATTGCGAAAAATTTTTTGCCTTGTCAACCATTTCTTGGCTTCAAACTCCCATATCTCGCGAACGAATTGACCTAACCCAAAAATTCCTGTTGCGTCTGAAAGTAGAAACTCGCACGATTAAAACGGTATGTGTACTTTTTCCCTAGGCCATTCTGGTTAAGCGTATGGAGCAGCAGAAGTGCGAAAAATTTTGTGCCTTCTCAACCATTACTTGGCTTCAAACTCCCATATATCGCGAACGGATTGACCCAACCCAAAAATTCTTGTTGCGTCTGAAAGTAGAAACTCGCCCGGTTACAACTGTATGTGTACTTTTTCCCTAGGCCATTCTGGTTTCGCGTTTGGAGCAGCAGAATTGCGAAAAATTTGTTGTATTCTCAACCATTTCTTAGCTTCAAACTCCCATATATCGCGAACGGATTGACCTAACCCACAAATTCCTATTGCGTCTGAAAGTAGAAGCTCGCCCGATTAAAACGGTATGCGTATTTTTTCCCTAGGCCATTCTGGTTTCGCGTTTGGAACAGCTGAATTGCGAAAAATTTTTTGCCTTGTCAACCATTTCTTGGCGTCAAACTCCCATATCTCGCGAACGGATTGACATAAACCAAAAATTCCTGTTGCGTCTGAAAGTAGAAAAACGCACGATTAAAACGGTATGCGTATTTTTTCCCTAGGCCATTCTGGTTAAGCGATTGGAGCAGCAGAATTGCGAAAAATTTTTTGCCTTGTCAACCATTTCTTGGCTTCAAACTCCCATATCTCGCGAACGAATTGACCTAACCCAAAAATTCTTGTTGCGTCTGAAAGTAGAAACTCGCCCGGTTACAACGGTATGTGTACTTTTACCCTAGGCTATTCTGGTTTCGCGTTTGGAGCAGCAGAATTGCGAAAAATTTTTTGCCTTGTCAACCATTTCTTGGCTTCAAACTCCCATAACTCGCGAACGGATTGACATAACCCAAAAGTTCCTGTTGCGTCTGAAAGTAGAAACTCGCACGATTACAACGGAATGTGTATTTTTTCCCTAGGCCATTCTGGTTAAGCTTTTGGAGCGCAGAAGTGCGAAAAATTTTGTGCCTTCTCAACCATTTGTTGGCTTCA
Source organism: Ptiloglossa arizonensis (assembly GCF_051014685.1). Classification (NCBI taxonomy): domain Eukaryota; kingdom Metazoa; phylum Arthropoda; class Insecta; order Hymenoptera; family Colletidae; genus Ptiloglossa; species Ptiloglossa arizonensis. The sequence goes on from NW_027478559.1 coordinate 483,387, forward strand.
AACTCCCATATCTCGCGAACGGATTGACCTAACCCAAAAATTCCTATTGCACCTGAAAGTAGAAACTCGCCCGATTACAACGGTATGTGTACTTTTTCCCTAGGCCATTCTGGTTTCGCGTTTGGAGCAGCTGAATTGCGAAAAATTTTTCGCCTTGTCAACCATTTCTTGGCTTCAAACTCCCCTATCTCGCGAACGGATTGACATAACCCAAAAATTCCTATTGCATCTGAAAGTAGAAACTCGCCCGATTACAACGGTATGTGCATTTTTTCCCTATGCCATTCTGGTTATGCGTTTGGAGCAGCAGAATCGCGAAAAATTTGTTGTCTTCTCAACCATTTCTTAGCTTCAAACTCCCATATATCGCGAACGGATTGACCTAACCCACAAATTCCTATTGCATCTGAAAGTAGACACTCGCCCGATTAAAACGGTTTGCGTATTTTTTCCCTAGGCCATTCTGGTTAAGCGATTGGAGCAGCAGAAATGCGAAAAATTTGTTGTCTTGTCGACCATTTCTTAGTTTCAAACTCCCATATCTCGCGAACGGATTGACCTAACCCAAAAATTCCTATTGCATCTGAAAGTAGAAACTCGCCCGATTACAACGGTATGTTCATTTTTCCCTAGGCCATTCTCGTTAAGCGTTTGGAGCAGCAGAATTGCGAAAAATTTATTCTCTTCTCATCCATTTCTTAGCTTCAAACTCCCATATCTCGCGAAAGGATTGACATAACCCAAAAATTGCTGTTGCGTCTGAAAGTAGAAACTCGCCCGATTACGACGGTAGGCGTATTTTTTCCCTATGCCATTCTGGTTATACGTTTGGAGCAGCAGAATTGCGAAAAATTTGTTGTCTTCTCAACCATTTCTTAGATTCAAACTCCCATATATCGCGAACGGATTGACCTAACCCACAAATTCCTATTGCATCTGAAAGTAGACACTCGCCCGATTAAAACGGTATGCGTATTTTTTCCCTAGGCCATTCTGGTTAAGCGATTGGAGCAGCAGAATTGCGAAAAATTTATTCTCTTCTCATCCATTTCTTAGCTTCAAACTCCCATATCTCGCGAACGGATTGACCTAACCAAAAAATTCCTATTGCGTCTGAAAGTAGAAGCTCGCCGGGTTACAACGGTATGCGTATTTTTTCCCTAGGCCATTCTGGTTAAGCGATTGGAGCAGCAGAATTGCGAAAAATTTGTTGTCTTGTCGAACATTTCTTAGCTTCAAACTCCCATATCTCGCGAACGGATTGACTTAACCGAAAAATTCCTATTGCATCTGAAAGTAGAAACTCGCCCGATTACAACGGTATGTGCATTTTTTCCCTAGGCAATTCTGGTTATGCGTTTGGAGCTGCAGAATTGCGAAAAATTTTTTGTCTTCTCAACCATTTCTTAGCTTCAAACTCCCATATCTCGCGAACGGATTGACCCAACCCAAAAAATTTTGTTGCGTCTGAAAGTAGAAACTCGCCCGGTTACAACGGTATGTGTACTTTTTCCCTAGGCCATTCTGGTTTCGCGTTTGGAGCAGCACAATTGCGAAAAATTTATTCTCTTCTCATCCATTTCTTAGCTTCATACTCCCATATCTCGCGAACGGACTGACCTAACCCAAAAATTCCTATTGCATCTGAAAGTAGAAACTCGCCCGATTACAACGGTATGTGTACTTTTTCCCTAGGCCATTCTGGTTTCGCGTTTGGAGCAGCTGAATTGCGAAAAATTTTTTGCCTTGTCAACCATTTCTTGGCTTCAAACTCCCATATCTCGCGAACGGATTGACATAACCCAAAAATTCCTGTTGCGTCTGAAAGTAGAAACTCGCACGATTAAAACGGTATGTGTACTTTTTCCCTAGGCCATTCTGGTTAAGCGTATGGAGCAGCAGAAGTGCGAAAAATTTTGTGCCTTCTCAACCATTACTTGGCTTCAAACTCCCATATATCGCGAACGGATTGACCCAACCCAAAAATTCTTGTTGCGTCTGAAAGTAGAAACTCGCCCGGTTACAACTGTATGTGTACTTTTTCCCTAGGCCATTCAGGTTTCGCGTTTGGAGCAGCAGAATTGCGAAAAATTTGTTGTATTCTCAACCATTTCTTAGCTTCAAACTCCCATATATCGCGAACGGATTGACCTAACCCACAAATTCCTATTGCGTCTGAAAGTAGAAGCTCGCCCGATTAAAACGGTATGCGTATTTTTTCCCTAGGCCATTCTGGTTTCGCGTTTGGAACAGCTGAATTGCGAAAAATTTTTTGCCTTGTCAACCATTTCTTGGCGTCAAACTCCCATATCTCGCGAACGGATTGACATAAACCAAAAATTCCTGTTGCGTCTGAAAGTAGAAAAACGCACGATTAAAACGGTATGCGTATTTTTTCCCTAGGCCATTCTGGTTAAGCGATTGGAGCAGCAGAATTGCGAAAAATTTTTTGCCTTGTCAACCATTTCTTGGCTTCAAACTCCCATATCTCGCGAACGAATTGACCTAACCCAAAAATTCCTGTTGCGTCTGAAAGTAGAAACTCGCACGATTAAAACGGTATGTGTACTTTTTCCCTAGGCCATTCTGGTTAAGCGTATGGAGCAGCAGAAGTGCGAAAAATTTTGTGCCTTCTCAACCATTACTTGGCTTCAAACTCCCATATATCGCGAACGGATTGACCCAACCCAAAAATTCTTGTTGCGTCTGAAAGTAGAAACTCGCCCGGTTACAACTGTATGTGTACTTTTTCCCTAGGCCATTCTGGTTTCGCGTTTGGAGCAGCAGAATTGCGAAAAATTTGTTGTATTCTCAACCATTTCTTAGCTTCAAACTCCCATATATCGCGAACGGATTGACCTAACCCACAAATTCCTATTGCGTCTGAAAGTAGAAGCTCGCCCGATTAAAACGGTATGCGTATTTTTTCCCTAGGCCATTCTGGTTTCGCGTTTGGAACAGCTGAATTGCGAAAAATTTTTTGCCTTGTCAACCATTTCTTGGCGTCAAACTCCCATATCTCGCGAACGGATTGACATAAACCAAAAATTCCTGTTGCGTCTGAAAGTAGAAAAACGCACGATTAAAACGGTATGCGTATTTTTTCCCTAGGCCATTCTGGTTAAGCGATTGGAGCAGCAGAATTGCGAAAAATTTTTTGCCTTGTCAACCATTTCTTGGCTTCAAACTCCCATATCTCGCGAACGAATTGACCTAACCCAAAAATTCTTGTTGCGTCTGAAAGTAGAAACTCGCCCGGTTACAACGGTATGTGTACTTTTACCCTAGGCTATTCTGGTTTCGCGTTTGGAGCAGCAGAATTGCGAAAAATTTTTTGCCTTGTCAACCATTTCTTGGCTTCAAACTCCCATAACTCGCGAACGGATTGACATAACCCAAAAGTTCCTGTTGCGTCTGAAAGTAGAAACTCGCACGATTACAACGGAATGTGTATTTTTTCCCTAGGCCATTCTGGTTAAGCTTTTGGAGCGCAGAAGTGCGAAAAATTTTGTGCCTTCTCAACCATTTGTTGGCTTCAAACTCCCATATCTCGCGAACGGATTGACCTAACCCAAAAATTCCTATTGCACCTGAAAGTAGAAACTCGCCCGATTACAACGGTATGTGTACTTTTTCCCTAGGCCATTCTGGTTTCGCGTTTGGAGCAGCTGAATTGCGAAAAATTTTTCGCCTTGTCAACCATTTCTTGGCTTCAAACTCCCATATCTCGCGAACGGATTGACATAACCCAAAAATTCCTATTGCATCTGAAAGTAGAAACTCGCCCGATTACAACGGTATGTGCATTTTTTCCCTATGCCATTCTGGTTATGCGTTTGGAGCAGCAGAATCGCGAAAAATTTGTTGTCTTCTCAACCATTTCTTAGCTTCAAACTCCCATATATCGCGAACGGATTGACCTAACCCACAAATTCCTATTGCATCTGAAAGTAGACACTCGCCCGATTAAAACGGTATGCGTATTTTTTCCCTAGGCCATTCTGGTTAAGCGATTGGAGCAGCAGAAATGCGAAAAATTTGTTGTCTTGTCGACCATTTCTTAGTTTCAAACTCCCATATCTCGCGAACGGATTGACCTAACCCAAAAATTCCTATTGCATCTGAAAGTAGAAACTCGCCCGATTACAACGGTATGTTCATTTTTCCCTAGGCCATTCTCGTTAAGCGTTTGGAGCAGCAGAATTGCGAAAAATTTATTCTCTTCTCATCCATTTCTTAGCTTCAAACTCCCATATCTCGCGAAAGGATTGACATAACCCAAAAATTGCTGTTGCGTCTGAAAGTAGAAACTCGCCCGATTACGACGGTAGGCGTATTTTTTCCCTATGCCATTCTGGTTATACGTTTGGAGCAGCAGAATTGCGAAAAATTTGTTGTCTTCTCAACCATTTCTTAGATTCAAACTCCCATATATCGCGAACGGATTGACCTAACCCACAAATTCCTATTGCATCTGAAAGTAGACACTCGCCCGATTAAAACGGTATGCGTATTTTTTCCCTAGGCCATTCTAGTTAAGCGATTGGAGCAGCAGAAGTGCGAAAAATTTGTTGTCTTGTCGACCATTTCTTAGTTTCAAACTCCCATATCTCGCGAACGGATTGACCTAACCCAAAAATTCCTATTGCATCTGAAAGTAGAAACTCGCCCGATTACAACGGTATGTTCATTTTTCCCTAGGCCATTCTCGTTAAGCGTTTGGAGCAGCAGAATTGCGAAAAATTTATTCTCTTCTCATCCATTTCTTAGCTTCAAACTCCCATATCTCGCGAACGGATTGACCTAACCCAAAAATTCCTATTGCATCTGAAAGTAGAAACTCGCCCGATTACGACGGTAGGTGTATTTTTTCCCCATGCCATTCTGGTTATGCGTTTGGAGCAGCAGAATTGCGAAAAATTTGTTCTCTTCTCAACCATTTCTTAGCTTCAAACTCGTATATATGGCGATAGGATTGACATAACCCAAAAATTGCTGTTGCGTCTGAAAGTAGAAACTCGCCCGATTACGACGGTAGGCGTATTTTTTCCCTATGCCATTCTGGTTATACGTTTGGAGCAGCAGAATTGCGAAAAATTTGTTGTCTTCTCAACCATTTCTTAGATTCAAACTCCCATATATCGCGAACGGATTGACCTAACCCACAAATTCCTATTGCATCTGAAAGTAGAAACTCGCCCGATTAAAACGGTATGCGTATTTTTTCCCTATGCCATTCTGGTTATGCGTTTGGAGCAGCAGAAGTGCGAAAAATTTGTTGTCTTCTCAACCATTTCTTAGATTCAAACTCCCATATATCGCGAACGGATTGACCTAACCCACAAATTCCTATTGCATCTGAAAGTAGAAACTCGCCCGATTAAAACGGTATGCGTATTTTTTCCCTGGGACATTCTGGTTAAGCGATTGGAGCAGCAGAAATGCGAAAAATTTGGTGCCTTCTCAACCATTACTTGGCTTCAAACTCCCATATCTCGCGAACGGATTGACCTAACCCAAAAACTCCTGTTGCGTCTGAAAGTAGAAACTCGCCCGAATACAACGGTATGTGTACTTTTTCCCTAAGCCATTCTGGTTTCGCGTTTGGAACAGCTGAATTGCGAAAAATTTTTTGCCTTGTCAACCATTTCTTGGCGTCAAACGCCCATATCTCGCGAACGGATTGACCTAACCCAAAAATTTCTATTGCATCTGAAAGTAGAAACTCGCCCGATTACAACGGTATGTGTATTTTTTCCCTAGGCCATTCTGTTTAAGCGTTTGGAGCAGCAGAAATGCGAAAAATTTTGTGCCGTCTAAACCATTACTTGGCTTCAAACTCCCATATCTCGCGAACGGATTGACCTAACCGAAAAATTCCTATTGCATCTGAAAGTAGAAACTCGCCCGATTACAACGGTATGTGCATTTTTTCCCTAGGCAATTCTGGTTATGCGTTTGGATCTGCAGAATTGCGAAAAATTTTTTGTCTTCTCAACCATTTCTTAGCTTCAAACTCCCATATATCGCGAACGGATTGACCTAACCCACAAATTCCTATTGCATCTGAAAGTAGAAACTCGCCCGATTACAACGGTATGTGCATTTTTTCTCTAGGCCATTCTGATTAAGCGTTTGGAGCAGCAGAATTGCGAAAAATTTATTCTCTTCTCAACCATTTCTTAGATCCAAACTCCCATATCTCGCGAACGGATTGACCCAACCCAAAAATTCTTGTTGCGTCTGAAAGTAGAAACTCGCCCGGTTACAACTGTATGTGTACTTTTTCCCTAGGCCATTCTGGTTTCGCGTTTGGAGCAGCAGAATTGCGAAAAATTTGTTGTATTCTCAACCATTTCTTAGCTTCAAACTCCCATATATCGCGAACGGATTGACCTATCCCACAAATTCCTATTGCGTCTGAAAGTAGAAGCTCGCCCGATTAAAACGGTATGCGTATTTTTTCCCTAGGCCATTCTGGTTTCGCGTTTGGAACAGCTGAATTGCGAAAAATTTTTTGCCTTGTCAACCATTTCTTGGCGTCAAACTCCCATATCTCGCGAACGGATTGACATAAACCAAAAATTCCTGTTGCGTCTGAAAGTAGAAAAACGCACGATTAAAACGGTATGCGTATTTTTTCCCTAGGCCATTCTGGTTAAGCGATTGGAGCAGCAGAATTGCGAAAAATTTTTTGCCTTGTCAACCATTTCTTGGCTTCAAACTCCCATATCTCGCGAACGAATTGACCTAACCCAAAAATTCTTGTTGCGTCTGAAAGTAGAAACTCGCCCGGTTACAACGGTATGTGTACTTTTACCCTAGGCCATTCTGGTTTCGCGTTTGGAGCAGCAGAATTGCGAAAAGTTTTTTGCCTTGTCAACCATTTCTTGGCTTCAAACTCCCATAACTCGCGAACGGATTGACATAACCCAAAAGTTCCTGTTGCGTCTGAAAGTAGAAACTCGCACGATTACAACGGAATGTGTATTTTTTCCCTAGGCCATTCTGGTTAAGCTTTTGGAGCGCAGAAGTGCGAAAAATTTTGTCACTTCTCAACCATTTGTTGGCTTCAAACTCCCATATCTCGCGAACGGATTGACCTAACCCAAAAATTCCTATTGCACCTGAAAGTAGAAACTCGCCCGATTACAACGGTATGTGTACTTTTTCCCTAGGCCATTCTGGTTTCGCGTTTGGAGCAGCTGAATTGCGAAAAATTTTTCGCCTTGTCAACCATTTCTTGGCTTCAAACTCCCATATCTCGCGAACGGATTGACATAACCCAAAAATTCCTATTGCATCTGAAAGTAGAAACTCGCCCGATTACAACGGTATGTGCATTTTTTCCCTATGCCATTCTGGTTATGCGTTTGGAGCAGCAGAATCGCGAAAAATTTGTTGTCTTCTCAACCATTTCTTAGCTTCAAACTCCCATATATCGCGAACGGATTGACCTAACCCACAAATTCCTATTGCATCTGAAAGTAGACACTCGCCCGATTAAAACGGTATGCGTATTTTTTCCCTAGGCCATTCTGGTTAAGCGATTGGAGCAGCAGAAGTGCGAAAAATTTGTTGTCTTGTCGACCATTTCTTAGTTTCAAACTCCCATATCTCGCGAACGGATTGACCTAACCCAAAAATTCTGGTTGCGTCTGAAAGTAGAAACTCGCCCGGTTACAACGGTATGTGTACTTTTTCCCTAGGCCATTCTGGTTTCACGTTTGGAGCTGCTGAATTGCAAAAAATTTTTCGCCTTGTCAACCATTTCTTGGCTTCAAACTCCCATATCTCGCGAACGGATTGACCTAACCCAAAAATTCCTATTGCATCTGAAAGTAGAAACTCGCCCGATTACAACGGTATGTGCATTTTTCCCTAGGCCATTCTCGTTAAGCGTTTGGAGCAGCAGAATTGCGAAAAATTTATTCTCTTCTCAACCATTTCTTAGATTCAAACTCCCATATATCGCGAACGGATTGACCTAACCCACAAATTCCTATTGAATCTGAAAGTAGAAACTCGCCCGATTAAAACGGTATGCGTATTTTTTCCCTATGCCATTCTGGTTATGCGTTTGGAGCAGCAGAAGTGCGAAAAATTTGTTGTCTTCTCAACCATTTCTTAGATTCAAACTCCCATATATCGCGAACGGATTGACCTAACCCACAAATTCCTATTGCATCTGAAAGAAGAAACTCGCCCGATTAAAACGGTATGCGTATTTTTTCCCTATGCCATTCTGGTTATGCGTTTGGAGCAGCAGAAGTGCGAAAAATTTGTTGTCTCCTCAACCATTTCTTAGATTCAAACTCCCATATATCGCGAACGGATTGACCTAACCCACAAATTCCTATTGCATCTGAAAGTAGAAACTCGCCCGATTACAACGGTATGTGCATTTTTTCTCTAGGCCATTCTGATTAAGCGTTTGGAGCAGCAGAATTGCGAAAAATTTATTCTCTTCTCAACCATTTCTTAGCTTCAAACTCCCATATCTCGCGAACGGATTGACCCAACCCAAAAATTCTTGTTGCGTCTGAAAGTAGAAACTCGCCCGGTTACAACTGTATGTGTACTTTTTCCCTAGGCCATTCTGGTTTCGCGTTTGGAGCAGCAGAATTGCGAAAAATTTGTTGTATTCTCAACCATTTCTTAGCTTCAAACTCCCATATATCGCGAACGGATTGACCTAACCCACAAATTCCTATTGCGTCTGAAAGTAGAAGCTCGCCCGATTAAAACGGTATGCGTATTTTTTCCCTAAGCCATTCTGGTTTCGCGTTTGGAACAGCTGAATTGCGAAAAATTTTTTGCCTTGTCAACCATTTCTTGGCGTCAAACTCCCATATCTCGCGAACGGATTGACATAAACCAAAAATTCCTGTTGCGTCTGAAAGTAGAAAAACGCACGATTAAAACGGTATGCGTATTTTTCCCCTAGGCCATTCTGGTTAAGCGATTGGAGCAGCAGAATTGCGAAAAATTTTTTGCCTTGTCAACCATTTCTTGGCTTCAAACTCCCATATCTCGCGAACGAATTGACCTAACCCAAAAATTCTTGTTGCGTCTGAAAGTAGAAACTCGCCCGGTTACAACGGTATGTGTACTTTTACCCTAGGCCATTCTGGTTTCGCGTTTGGAGCAGCAGAATTGCGAAAAATTTTTTGCCTTGTCAACCATTTCTTGGCTTCAAACTCCCATAACTCGCGAACGGATTGACATAACCCAAAAGTTCCTGTTGCGTCTGAAAGTAGAAACTCGCACGATTACAACGGAATGTGTATTTTTTCCCTAGGCCATTCTGGTTAAGCTTTTGGAGCGCAGAAGTGCGAAAAATTTTGTGCCTTCTCAACCATTTGTTGGCTTCAAACTCCCATATCTCGCGAACGGATTGACCTAACCCAAAAATTCCTATTGCACCTGAAAGTAGAAACTCGCCCGATTACAACGGTATGTGTACTTTTTCCCTAGGCCATTCTGGTTTCGCGTTTGGAGCAGCTGAATTGCGAAAAATTTTTCGCCTTGTCAACCATTTCTTGGCTTCAAACTCCCATATCTCGCGAACGGATTGACATAACCCAAAAATTCCTATTGCATCTGAAAGTAGAAACTCGCCCGATTACAACGGTATGTGCATTTTTTCCCTATGCCATTCTGGTTATGCGTTTGGAGCAGCAGAATCGCGAAAAATTTGTTGTCTTCTCAACCATTTCTTAGCTTCAAACTCCCATATATCGCGAACGGATTGACCTAACCCACAAATTCCTATTGCATCTGAAAGTAGACACTCGCCCGATTAAAACGGTATGCGTATTTTTTCCCTAGGCCATTCTGGTTAAGCGATTGGAGCAGCAGAAGTGCGAAAAATTTGTTGTCTTGTCGACCATTTCTTAGTTTCAAACTCCCCTATCTCGCGAACGGATTGACCTAACCCAACAATTCTGGTTGCGTCTGAAAGTAGAAACTCGCCCGGTTACAACGGTATGTGTACTTTTTCCCTAGGCCATTCTGGTTTCGCGTTTGGAGCTGCTGAATTGCAAAAAATTTTTCGCCTTGTCAACCATTTCTTGGCTTCAAACTCCCATATCTCGCGAACGGATTGACCTAACCCAAAAATTCCTATTGCATCTGAAAGTAGAAACTCGCCCGATTACAACGGTATGTGCAATTTTTTCCCTATGCCATTCTGGTTATACGTTTGGAGCAGCAGAATTGCGAAAAATTTGTTGCCTTCTCAACCATTTCTTAGATTCAAACTCCCATATATCGCGAACGGATTGACCTTACCCACAAATTCCTATTGCATCTGAAAGTAGAAACTCGCCCGATTAAAACGGTATGCGTATTTTTTCCCTAGGCCATTCTGGTTAAGCGATTGGAGCAGCAGAAGTGCGAAAAATTTGTTGTCTTGTCGACCATTTCTTAGTTTCAAACTCCCATATCTCGCGAACGGATTGACCTAACCCAAAAATTCCTATTGCATCTGAAAGTAGAAACTCGCCCGATTACAACGGTATGTGCATTTTTCCCTAGGCCATTCTCGTTAAGCGTTTGGAGCAGCAGAATTGCGAAAAATTTATTCTCTTCTCATCCATTTCTTAGCTTCAAACTCCCATATCTCGCGAAAGGATTGACCTAACCCACAAATTCCTATTGCATCTGAAAGTAGAAACTCGCCCGATTACGACGGTAGGTGTATTTTTTCCCCATGCCATTCTGGTTATGCGTTTGGAGCAGCAGAATTGCGAAAAATTTGTTCTCTTCTCAACCATTTCTTAGCTTCAAACTCCTATATATCGCGAAAGGATTGACATAACCCAAAAATTGCTGTTGCGTCTGAAAGTAGAAACTCGCCCGATTTCGACGGTAGGCGTATTTTTTCCCTATGCCATTCTGGTTATACGTTTGGAGCAGCAGAATTGCGAAAAATTTGTTGTCTTCTCAACCATTTCTTAGATTCAAACTCCCATATATCGCGAACGGATTGACCTAACCGACAAATTCCTATTGCATCTGAAAGTAGAAACTCGCCCGATTAAAACGGTATGCGTATTTTTTCCCTATGCCATTCTGGTTATGCGTTTGGAGCAGCAGAAGTGCGAAAAATTTGTTGTCTTCTCAACCATTTCTTAGATTCAAACTCCCATATATCGCGAACGGATTGACCTAACCCACAAATTCCTATTGCATCTGAAAGTAGAAACTCGCCCGATTAAAACGGTATGCGTATTTTTTCCCTGGGCCATTCTGGTTAAGCGATTGGAGCAGCAGAAATGCGAAAAATTTGGTGCCTTCTCAACCATTACTTGGCTTCAAACTCCCATATCTCGCGAACGGATTGACCTAACCCAAAAATTCCTGCTGCGTCTGAAAGTAGAAACTCGCCCGATTACAACGGTATGTGTACTTTTTCCCTAAGCCATTCTGGTTTCGCGTTTGGAACAGCTGAATTGCGAAAAATTTTTTGCCTTGTCAACCATTTCTTGGCGTCAAACGCCCATATCTCGCGAACGGATTGACCTAACCCAAAAATTTCTATTGCATCTGAAAGTAGAAACTCGCCCGATTACAACGGTATGTGTATTTTTTCCCTAGGCCATTCTGTTTAAGCGTTTGGAGCAGCAGAAATGCGAAAAATTTTGTGCCTTCTAAACCATTACTTGGCTTCAAACTCCCATATCTCGCGAACGGATTGACCTAACCCAAAAATTCCTGTTGCGTCTGAAAGTAGAAACTCGCCCGATTACAACGGTATGTGTACTTTTTCCCTAAGCCATTCTGGTTTCGCGTTTGGAACAGCTGAATTGCGAAAAATTTTTCGCCTTGTCAACCATTTCTTGGCTTCAAACTCCCATATCTCGCGAACGGATTGACCTAACTCAAAAATTCCTATTGCATCTGAAAGTAGAAGCTCGCCGGGTTACAACGGTTTGTGCATTTTTTCCCTAGGCCATTCTGGTTAAGCGATTGGAGCAGCAGAATTGCGAAAAATTTATTCTCTTCTCATCCATTTCTTAGCTTCAAACTCCCATATCTCGCGAACGGATTGACCTAACCAAAAAATTCCTATTGCGTCTGAAAGTAGAAGCTCGCCGGGTTACAACGGTATGCGTATTTTTTCCCTAGGCCCTTCTGGTTAAGCGATTGGAGCAGCAGAATTGCGAAAAATTTGTTGTCTTGTCGAACATTTCTTAGCTTCAAACTCCCATATCTCGCGAACGGATTGACCTAACCGAAAAATTCCTATTGCATCTGAAAGTAGAAACTCGCCCGATTACAACGGTATGTGCATTTTTTCCCTAGTCAATTCTGGTTATGCGTTTGGAGCTGCAGAATTGCGAAAAATTTTTTGTCTTCTCAACCATTTCTTAGCTTCAAACTCCCATATATCGCGAACGGATTGACCTAACCCACAAATTCGTATTGCATCTGAAAGTAGAAACTCGCCCGCTTACAACGGTATGTGCATTTTTTCTCTAGGCCATTCTGAGTAAGCGTTTGGAGCAGCAGAATTGCGAAAAATTTATTCTCTTCTCAACCATTTCTTAGCTTCAAACTCCCATATCTCGCGAACGGATTGACCCAACCCAAAAATTCTTGTTGCGTCTGAAAGTAGAAACTCGCCCGATTAAAACGGTATGCGTATTTTTTCCCTAGGCCATTCTGGTTAAGCGTTTGGAGCAGCAGAATTGCGAAAAATTTGTTCTCTTCTCAACCATTTATTAGCTTCAAACTCCTATATCTCGCGAAAGGATTGACGTTAACCCAAAAATTGCTGTTGCGTCTGAAAGTAGAAACTCGCCCGATTACAACGGGATGTGTATTTTTTCACTAGGCCATTCTGGTTAAGCGTTTGGAGCAGCAGAATTGCGAAATATTTTTTGCCTTCTCAACCATTTCTTGGCTTCAAACTCCCATATCTCGCGAGCGGATTGACCCAACCCAAAAATTCCTATTGCATCTGAAAGTAGAAACTCGCCCGATTACGACGGTAGGTGTATTTTTTCCCTATGCCATTCTGGTTATACGTTTGGAGCAGCAGAATTGCGAAAAATTTGTTGTCTTGTCGACCATTTCTTAGTTTCAAACTCCCATATCTCGCGAACGGATTGACCTAACCCAAAAATTCCTATTGCATCTGAAAGTAGAAACTCGCCCGATTACAACGGTATGTGCATTTTTCCCTAGGCCATTCTCGTTAAGCGTTTGGAGCAGCAGAATTGCGAAAAATTTATTCTCTTCTCATCCATTTCTTAGCTTCAAACTCCCATATCTCGCGAAAGGATTGACCTAACCCAAAAATTCCTATTGCATCTGAAAGTAGAAACTCGCCCGATTACGACGGTAGGTGTATTTTTTCCCTAAGCCATTCTGGTTTCGCGTTTGGAACAGCTGAATTGCGAAAAATTTTTTGCCTTGTCAACCATTTCTTGGCGTCAAACGCCCATATCTCGCGAACGGATTGACCTAACCCACAAATTCCTATTGCATCTGAAAGTAGAAACTCGCCCGATTAAAACGGTATGCGTATTTTTTCCCTGGGCCATTCTGGTTAAGCGATTGGAGCAGCAGAAATGCGAAAAATTTTGTGCCTTCTCAACCATTACTTGGCTTCAAACTCCCATATCTCGCGAAAGGATTGACCTAACCCAAAAATTCCTGTTGCGTCTGAAAGTAGAAACTCGCCCGATTACAACGGTATGTGTACTTTTTCCCTAAGCCATTCTGGTTTCGCGTTTGGAACAGCTGAATTGCGAAAAATTTTTTGCCTTGTCAACCATTTCTTGGCGTCAAACGCCCATATCTCGCGAACGGATTGACCTAACCCAAAAATTTCTATTGCATCTGAAAGTAGAAACTCGCCCGATTACAACGGTATGTGTATTTTTTCCCTAGGCCATTCTGTTTAAGCGTTTGGAGCAGCAGAAATGCGAAAAATTTTGTGCCTTCTAAACCATTACTTGGCTTCAAACTCCCATATCTCGCGAACGGATTGACCTAACCCACAAATTGCTGTTGCGTCTGAAAGTAGAAACTCGCCCGATTACAACGGAATGTGTATTTTTTCACTAGGCCATTCTGGTTAAGCGTTTGGAGCAGCAGAATTGCGAAATATTTTTTGCCTTCTCAACCATTTCTTGGCTTCAAACTCCCATATCTCGCGAGCGGATTGACCCAACCCAAAAATTCCTATTGCATCTGAAAGTAGAAACTCGCCCGATTACGACGGTAGGTGTATTTTTTCCCTATGCCATTCTGGTTATACGTTTGGAGCAGCAGAATTGCGAAAAATTTGTTGTCTTGTCGACCATTTCTTAGTTTCAAACTCCCATATCTCGCGAACGGATTGACCTAACCCAAAAATTCCTATTGCATCTGAAAGTAGAAACTCGCCCGATTACAACGGTATGTGCATTTTTCCCTAGGCCATTCTCGTTAAGCGTTTGGAGCAGCAGAATTGCGAAAAATTTATTCTCTTCTCATCCATTTCTTAGCTTCAAACTCCCATATCTCGCGAAAGGATTGACCTAACCCAAAAATTCCTATTGCATCTGAAAGTAGAAACTCGCCCGATTACGACGGTAGGTGTATTTTTTCCCTAAGCCATTCTGGTTTCGCGTTTGGAACAGCTGAATTGCGAAAAATTTTTTGCCTTGTCAACCATTTCTTGGCGTCAAACGCCCATATCTCGCGAACGGATTGACCTAACCCACAAATTCCTATTGCATCTGAAAGTAGAAACTCGCCCGATTAAAACGGTATGCGTATTTTTTCCCTGGGCCATTCTGGTTAAGCGATTGGAGCAGCAGAAATGCGAAAAATTTTGTGCCTTCTCAACCATTACTTGGCTTCAAACTCCCATATCTCGCGAAAGGATTGACCTAACCCAAAAATTCCTGTTGCGTCTGAAAGTAGAAACTCGCCCGATTACAACGGTATGTGTACTTTTTCCCTAAGCCATTCTGGTTTCGCGTTTGGAACAGCTGAATTGCGAAAAATTTTTTGCCTTGTCAACCATTTCTTGGCGTCAAACGCCCATATCTCGCGAACGGATTGACCTAACCCAAAAATTTCTATTGCATCTGAAAGTAGAAACTCGCCCGATTACAACGGTATGTGTATTTTTTCCCTAGGCCATTCTGTTTAAGCGTTTGGAGCAGCAGAAATGCGAAAAATTTTGTGCCTTCTAAACCATTACTTGGCTTCAAACTCCCATATCTCGCGAACGGATTGACCTAACCCACAAGTTCTTGTTGCGTCTGAAAGTAGAAACTCGCCCGATTACAACGGTATGTGTACTTTTTCCCTAGGCCATTCTGGTTTCGCGTTTGGAGCAGCTGAAATGCGAAAAATTTTTCGCCTTGTCAACCATTTCTTGGCTTCAAACTCCCATATATCGCGAACGGATTGACCTAACCCACAAATTCCTATTGCATCTGAAAGTAGAAACTCGCCCGATTAAAACGGTATGCGTATTTTTTCCCTAGGCCATTCTGGTTAAGCTATTGGAGCAGCAGAAGTGCGAAAAATTTGTTGTCTTGTCGACCATTTCTTAGTTTCAAACTCCCATATCTCGCGAACGGATTGACCTAACCCAAAAATTCCTATTGCATCTGAAAGTAGAAACTCGCCCGATTACAACGGTATGTGCATTTTTCCCTAGGCCATTCTCGTTAAGCGTTTGGAGCAGCAGAATTGCGAAAAATTTATTCTCTTCTCATCCATTTCTTAGCTTCAAACTCCCATATCTCGCGAAAGGATTGACCTAACCCAAAAATTCCTATTGCATCTGAAAGTAGAAACTCGCCCGATTACGACGGTAGGTGTATTTTTTCCCTAAGCCATTCTGGTTTCGCGTTTGGAACAGCTGAATTGCGAAAAATTTTTTGCCTTGTCAACCATTTCTTGGCGTCAAACGCCCATATCTCGCGAACGGATTGACCTAACCCACAAATTCCTATTGCATCTGAAAGTAGAAACTCGCCCGATTAAAACGGTATGCGTATTTTTTCCCTGGGCCATTCTGGTTAAGCGATTGGAGCAGCAGAAATGCGAAAAATTTTGTGCCTTCTCAACCATTACTTGGCTTCAAACTCCCATATCTCGCGAAAGGATTGACCTAACCCAAAAATTCCTGTTGCGTCTGAAAGTAGAAACTCGCCCGATTACAACGGTATGTGTACTTTTTCCCTAAGCCATTCTGGTTTCGCGTTTGGAACAGCTGAATTGCGAAAAATTTTTTGCCTTGTCAACCATTTCTTGGCGTCAAACGCCCATATCTCGCGAACGGATTGACCTAACCCAAAAATTTCTATTGCATCTGAAAGTAGAAACTCGCCCGATTACAACGGTATGTGTATTTTTTCCCTAGGCCATTCTGTTTAAGCGTTTGGAGCAGCAGAAATGCGAAAAATTTTGTGCCTTCTAAACCATTACTTGGCTTCAAACTCCCATATCTCGCGAACGGATTGACCTAACCCACAAGTTCTTGTTGCGTCTGAAAGTAGAAACTCGCCCGATTACAACGGTATGTGTACTTTTTCCCTAGGCCATTCTGGTTTCGCGTTTGGAGCAGCTGAAATGCGAAAAATTTTTCGCCTTGTCAACCATTTCTTGGCTTCAAACTCCCATATATCGCGAACGGATTGACCTAACCCACAAATTCCTATTGCATCTGAAAGTAGAAACTCGCCCGATTAAAACGGTATGCGTATTTTTTCCCTAGGCCATTCTGGTTAAGCTATTGGAGCAGCAGAAGTGCGAAAAATTTGTTGTCTTGTCGACCATTTCTTAGTTTCAAACTCCCATATCTCGCGAACGGATTGACCTAACCCAAAAATTCCTATTGCATCTGAAAGTAGAAACTCGCCCGATTACAACGGTATGTGCATTTTTCCCTAGGCCATTCTCGTTAAGCGTTTGGAGCAGCAGAATTGCGAAAAATTTATTCTCTTCTCATCCATTTCTTAGCTTCAAACTCCCATATCTCGCGAAAGGATTGACCTAACCCAAAAATTCCTATTGCATCTGAAAGTAGAAACTCGCCCGATTACGACGGTAGGTGTATTTTTTCCCTAAGCCATTCTGGTTTCGCGTTTGGAACAGCTGAATTGCGAAAAATTTTTTGCCTTGTCAACCATGTCTTGGCGTCAAACGCCCATATCTCACGAACGGATTGACCTAACCCACAAATTCCTATTGCATCTGAAAGTAGAAACTCGCCCGATTAAAACGGTATGCGTATTTTTTCCCTGGGCCATTCTGGTTAAGCGATTGGAGCAGCAGAAATGCGAAAAATTTTGTGCCTTCTCAACCATTACTTGGCTTCAAACTCCCATATCTCGCGAAAGGATTGACCTAACCCAAAAATTCCTGTTGCGTCTGAAAGTAGAAACTCGCCCGATTACAACGGTATGTGTACTTTTTTCCTAAGCCATTCTGGTTTCGCGTTTGGAACAGCTGAATTGCGAAAAATTTTTTGCCTTGTCAACCATTTCTTGGCGTCAAACGCCCATATCTCGCGAACGGATTGACCTAACCCAAAAATTTCTATTGCATCTGAAAGTAGAAACTCGCCCGATTACAACGGTATGTGTATTTTTTCCCTAGGCCATTCTGTTTAAGCGTTTGGAGCAGCAGAAATGCGAAAAATTTTGTGCCTTCTAAACCATTACTTGGCTTCAAACTCCCATATCTCGCGAACGGATTGACCTAACCCACAAATTCTTGTTGCGTCTGAAAGTAGAAACTCGCCCGATTACAACGGTATGTGTACTTTTTCCCTAGGCCATTCTGGTTTCGCGTTTGGAGCAGCTGAAATGTGAAAAATTTTTCGCCTTGTCAACCATTTCTTGGCTTCAAACTCCCATATCTCGCGAACGGATTGACCTAACCCACAAATTCCTATTGCATCTGAAAGTAGAAACTCGCCCGATTACGACGGTAGGTGTATTTTTTCCCTAAGCCATTCTGGTTTCGCGTTTGGAACAGCTGAATTGCGAAAAATTTTTTGCCTTGTCAACCATTTCTTGGCGTCAAACGCCCATATCTCGCGAACGGATTGACCTAACCCACAAATTCCTATTGCATCTGAAAGTAGAAACTCGCCCGATTAAAACGGTATGCGTATTTTTTCCCTGGGCCATTCTGGTTAAGCGATTGGAGCAGCAGAAATGCGAAAAATTTTGTGCCTTCTCAACCATTACTTGGCTTCAAACTCCCATATCTCGCGAAAGGATTGACCTAACCCAAAAATTCCTGTTGCGTCTGAAAGTAGAAACTCGCCCGATTACAACGGTATGTGTACTTTTTCCCTAAGCCATTCTGGTTTCGCGTTTGGAACAGCTGAATTGCGAAAAATTTTTTGCCTTGTCAACCATTTCTTGGCGTCAAACGCCCATATCTCGCGAACGGATTGACCTAACCCAAAAATTTCTATTGCATCTGAAAGTAGAAACTCGCCCGATTAAAACGGTATGCGTATTTTTTCCCTAGGCCATTCTGGTTAAGCGTTTGGAGCAGCAGAATTGCGAAAAATTTGTTCTCTTCTCAACCATTTCTTAGCTTCAAACTCCTATATCTCGCGAAAGGATTGACGTTAACCCAAAAATTGCTGTTGCGTCTGAAAGTAGAAACTCGCCCGATTACAACGGGATGTGTATTTTTTCACTAGGCCATTCTGGTTAAGCGTTTGGAGCAGCAGAATTGCGAAATATTTTTTGCCTTCTCAACCATTTCTTGGCTTCAAACTCCCATATCTCGCGAGCGGATTGACCCAACCCAAAAATTCCTATTGCATCTGAAAGTAGAAACTCGCCCGATTACGACGGTAGGTGTATTTTTTCCCTATGCCATTCTGGTTATACGTTTGGAGCAGCAGAATTGCGAAAAATTTGTTGTCTTGTCGACCATTTCTTAGTTTCAAACTCCCATATCTCGCGAACGGATTGACCTAACCCAAAAATTCCTATTGCATCTGAAAGTAGAAACTCGCCCGATTACAACGGTATGTGCATTTTTCCCTAGGCCATTCTCGTTAAGCGTTTGGAGCAGCAGAATTGCGAAAAATTTATTCTCTTCTCATCCATTTCTTAGCTTCAAACTCCCATATCTCGCGAAAGGATTGACCTAACCCAAAAATTCCTATTGCATCTGAAAGTAGAAACTCGCCCGATTACGACGGTAGGTGTATTTTTTCCCTAAGCCATTCTGGTTTCGCGTTTGGAACAGCTGAATTGCGAAAAATTTTTTGCCTTGTCAACCATTTCTTGGCGTCAAACGCCCATATCTCGCGAACGGATTGACCTAACCCACAAATTCCTATTGCATCTGAAAGTAGAAACTCGCCCGATTAAAACGGTATGCGTATTTTTTCCCTGGGCCATTCTGGTTAAGCGATTGGAGCAGCAGAAATGCGAAAAATTTTGTGCCTTCTCAACCATTACTTGGCTTCAAACTCCCATATCTCGCGAAAGGATTGACCTAACCCAAAAATTCCTGTTGCGTCTGAAAGTAGAAACTCGCCCGATTACAACGGTATGTGTACTTTTTCCCTGAGCCATTCTGGTTTCGCGTTTGGAACAGCTGAATTGCGAAAAATTTTTTGCCTTGTCAACCATTTCTTGGCGTCAAACGCCCATATCTCGCGAACGGATTGACCTAACCCAAAAATTTCTATTGCATCTGAAAGTAGAAACTCGCCCGATTACAACGGTATGTGTATTTTTTCCCTAGGCCATTCTGTTTAAGCGTTTGGAGCAGCAGAAATGCGAAAAATTTTGTGCCTTCTAAACCATTACTTGGCTTCAAACTCCCATATCTCGCGAACGGATTGACCTAACCCACAAATTGCTGTTGCGTCTGAAAGTAGAAACTCGCCCGATTACAACGGAATGTGTATTTTTTCACTAGGCCATTCTGGTTAAGCGTTTGGAGCAGCAGAATTGCGAAATATTTTTTGCCTTCTCAACCATTTCTTGGCTTCAAACTCCCATATCTCGCGAGCGGATTGACCCAACCCAAAAATTCCTATTGCATCTGAAAGTAGAAACTCGCCCGATTACGACGGTAGGTGTATTTTTTCCCTATGCCATTCTGGTTATACGTTTGGAGCAGCAGAATTGCGAAAAATTTGTTGTCTTGTCGACCATTTCTTAGTTTCAAACTCCCATATCTCGCGAACGGATTGACCTAACCCAAAAATTCCTATTGCATCTGAAAGTAGAAACTCGCCCGATTACAACGGTATGTGCATTTTTCCCTAGGCCATTCTCGTTAAGCGTTTGGAGCAGCAGAATTGCGAAAAATTTATTCTCTTCTCATCCATTTCTTAGCTTCAAACTCCCATATCTCGCGAAAGGATTGACCTAACCCAAAAATTCCTATTGCATCTGAAAGTAGAAACTCGCCCGATTACGACGGTAGGTGTATTTTTTCCCTAAGCCATTCTGGTTTCGCGTTTGGAACAGCTGAATTGCGAAAAATTTTTTGCCTTGTCAACCATTTCTTGGCGTCAAACGCCCATATCTCGCGAACGGATTGACCTAACCCACAAATTCCTATTGCATCTGAAAGTAGAAACTCGCCCGATTAAAACGGTATGCGTATTTTTTCCCTGGGCCATTCTGGTTAAGCGATTGGAGCAGCAGAAATGCGAAAAATTTTGTGCCTTCTCAACCATTACTTGGCTTCAAACTCCCATATCTCGCGAAAGGATTGACCTAACCCAAAAATTCCTGTTGCGTCTGAAAGTAGAAACTCGCCCGATTACAACGGTATGTGTACTTTTTCCCTAAGCCATTCTGGTTTCGCGTTTGGAACAGCTGAATTGCGAAAAATTTTTTGCCTTGTCAACCATTTCTTGGCGTCAAACGCCCATATCTCGCGAACGGATTGACCTAACCCAAAAATTTCTATTGCATCTGAAAGTAGAAACT
This sequence comes from Ptiloglossa arizonensis, assembly GCF_051014685.1. Lineage (NCBI taxonomy): Eukaryota > Metazoa > Arthropoda > Insecta > Hymenoptera > Colletidae > Ptiloglossa > Ptiloglossa arizonensis. Next base: position 504,329 of record NW_027478559.1, read on the forward strand.
CGCCCGATTACAACGGTATGTGTATTTTTTCCCTAGGCCATTCTGTTTAAGCGTTTGGAGCAGCAGAAATGCGAAAAATTTTGTGCCTTCTAAACCATTACTTGGCTTCAAACTCCCATATCTCGCGAACGGATTGACCTAACCCACAAGTTCTTGTTGCGTCTGAAAGTAGAAACTCGCCCGATTACAACGGTATGTGTACTTTTTCCCTAGGCCATTCTGGTTTCGCGTTTGGAGCAGCTGAAATGCGAAAAATTTTTCGCCTTGTCAACCATTTCTTGGCTTCAAACTCCCATATATCGCGAACGGATTGACCTAACCCACAAATTCCTATTGCATCTGAAAGTAGAAACTCGCCCGATTAAAACGGTATGCGTATTTTTTCCCTAGGCCATTCTGGTTAAGCTATTGGAGCAGCAGAAGTGCGAAAAATTTGTTGTCTTGTCGACCATTTCTTAGTTTCAAACTCCCATATCTCGCGAACGGATTGACCTAACCCAAAAATTCCTATTGCATCTGAAAGTAGAAACTCGCCCGATTACAACGGTATGTGCATTTTTCCCTAGGCCATTCTCGTTAAGCGTTTGGAGCAGCAGAATTGCGAAAAATTTATTCTCTTCTCATCCATTTCTTAGCTTCAAACTCCCATATCTCGCGAAAGGATTGACCTAACCCAAAAATTCCTATTGCATCTGAAAGTAGAAACTCGCCCGATTACGACGGTAGGTGTATTTTTTCCCTAAGCCATTCTGGTTTCGCGTTTGGAACAGCTGAATTGCGAAAAATTTTTTGCCTTGTCAACCATGTCTTGGCGTCAAACGCCCATATCTCGCGAACGGATTGACCTAACCCACAAATTCCTATTGCATCTGAAAGTAGAAACTCGCCCGATTAAAACGGTATGCGTATTTTTTCCCTGGGCCATTCTGGTTAAGCGATTGGAGCAGCAGAAATGCGAAAAATTTTGTGCCTTCTCAACCATTACTTGGCTTCAAACTCCCATATCGCGCGAAAGGATTGACCTAACCCAAAAATTCCTGTTGCGTCTGAAAGTAGAAACTCGCCCGATTACAACGGTATGTGTACTTTTTTCCTAAGCCATTCTGGTTTCGCGTTTGGAACAGCTGAATTGCGAAAAATTTTTTGCCTTGTCAACCATTTCTTGGCGTCAAACGCCCATATCTCGCGAACGGATTGACCTAACCCAAAAATTTCTATTGCATCTGAAAGTAGAAACTCGCCCGATTACAACGGTATGTGTATTTTTTCCCTAGGCCATTCTGTTTAAGCGTTTGGAGCAGCAGAAATGCGAAAAATTTTGTGCCTTCTAAACCATTACTTGGCTTCAAACTCCCATATCTCGCGAACGGATTGACCTAACCCACAAATTCTTGTTGCGTCTGAAAGTAGAAACTCGCCCGATTACAACGGTATGTGTACTTTTTCCCTAGGCCATTCTGGTTTCGCGTTTGGAGCAGCTGAAATGTGAAAAATTTTTCGCCTTGTCAACCATTTCTTGGCTTCAAACTCCCATATCTCGCGAACGGATTGACCTAACCCACAAATTCCTATTGCATCTGAAAGTAGAAACTCGCCCGATTACGACGGTAGGTGTATTTTTTCCCTAAGCCATTCTGGTTTCGCGTTTGGAACAGCTGAATTGCGAAAAATTTTTTGCCTTGTCAACCATTTCTTGGCGTCAAACGCCCATATCTCGCGAACGGATTGACCTAACCCACAAATTCCTATTGCATCTGAAAGTAGAAACTCGCCCGATTAAAACGGTATGCGTATTTTTTCCCTGGGCCATTCTGGTTAAGCGATTGGAGCAGCAGAAATGCGAAAAATTTTGTGCCTTCTCAACCATTACTTGGCTTCAAACTCCCATATCTCGCGAAAGGATTGACCTAACCCAAAAATTCCTGTTGCGTCTGAAAGTAGAAACTCGCCCGATTACAACGGTATGTGTACTTTTTCCCTAAGCCATTCTGGTTTCGCGTTTGGAACAGCTGAATTGCGAAAAATTTTTTGCCTTGTCAACCATTTCTTGGCGTCAAACGCCCATATCTCGCGAACGGATTGACCTAACCCAAAAATTTCTATTGCATCTGAAAGTAGAAACTCGCCCGATTACAACGGTATGTGTATTTTTTCCCTAGGCCATTCTGTTTAAGCGTTTGGAGCAGCAGAAATGCGAAAAATTTTGTGCCTTCTAAACCATTACTTGGCTTCAAACTCCCATATCTCGCGAACGGATTGACCTAACCCACAAATTCTTGTTGCGTCTGAAAGTAGAAACTCGCCCGATTACAACGGTATGTGTACTTTTTCCCTAGGCCATTCTGGTTTCGCGTTTGGAGCAGCTGAAATGCGAAAAATTTTTCGCCTTGTCAACCATTTCTTGGCTTCAAACTCCCATATATCGCGAACGGATTGACCTAACCCACAAATTCCTATTGCATCTGAAAGTAGAAACTCGCCCGATTAAAACGGTATGCGTATTTTTTCCCTAGGCCATTCTGGTTAAGCTATTGGAGCAGCAGAAGTGCGAAAAATTTGTTGTCTTGTCGACCATTTCTTAGTTTCAAACTCCCATATCTCGCGAACGGATTGACCTAACCCAAAAATTCCTATTGCATCTGAAAGTAGAAACTCGCCCGATTACAACGGTATGTGCATTTTTCCCTAGGCCATTCTCGTTAAGCGTTTGGAGCAGCAGAATTGCGAAAAATTTATTCTCTTCTCATCCATTTCTTAGCTTCAAACTCCCATATCTCGCGAAAGGATTGACCTAACCCAAAAATTCCTATTGCATCTGAAAGTAGAAACTCGCCCGATTACGACGGTAGGTGTATTTTTTCCCTAAGCCATTCTGGTTTCGCGTTTGGAACAGCTGAATTGCGAAAAATTTTTTGCCTTGTCAACCATGTCTTGGCGTCAAACGCCCATATCTCGCGAACGGATTGACCTAACCCACAAATTCCTATTGCATCTGAAAGTAGAAACTCGCCCGATTAAAACGGTATGCGTATTTTTTCCCTGGGCCATTCTGGTTAAGCGATTGGAGCAGCAGAAATGCGAAAAATTTTGTGCCTTCTCAACCATTACTTGGCTTCAAACTCCCATATCTCGCGAAAGGATTGACCTAACCCAAAAATTCCTGTTGCGCCTGAAAGTAGAAACTCGCCCGATTACAACGGTATGTGTACTTTTTCCCTAAGCCATTCTGGTTTCGCGTTTGGAACAGCTGAATTGCGAAAAATTTTTTGCCTTGTCAACCATTTCTTGGCGTCAAACGTCCATATCTCGCGAACGGATTGACCTAACCCAAAAATTTCTATTGCATCTGAAAGTAGAAACTCGCCCGATTACAACGGTATGTGTATTTTTTCCCTAGGCCATTCTGTTTAAGCGTTTGGAGCAGCAGAAATGCGAAAAATTTTGTGCCTTCTAAACCATTACTTGGCTTCAAACTCCCATATCTCGCGAACGGATTGACCTAACCCACAAATTCTTGTTGCGTCTGAAAGTAGAAACTCGCCCGATTACAACGGTATGTGTACTTTTTCCCTAGGCCATTCTGGTTTCGCGTTTGGAGCAGCTGAAATGTGAAAAATTTTTCGCCTTGTCAACCATTTCTTGGCTTCAAACTCCCATATCTCGCGAACGGATTGACCTAACCCACAAATTCCTATTGCATCTGAAAGTAGAAACTCGCCCGATTACAACGGTATGTGCATTTTTTCTCTAGGCCATTCTGATTAAGCGTTTGGAGCAGCAGAATTGCGAAAAATTTATTCTCTTCTCAACCATTTCTTAGCTTCAAACTCCCATATCTCGCGAACGGATTGACCTAACCAAAAAATTCCTATTGCGTCTGAAAGTAGAAGCTCGCCGGGTTACAACGGTATGCGTATTTTTTCCCTAGGCCATTCTGGTTAAGCGATTGGAGCAGCAGAATTGCGAAAAATTTGTTGTCTTGTCGAACATTTCTTAGCTTCAAACTCCCATATCTCGCGAACGGATTGACCTAACCCACAAATTCCTATTGCATCTGAAAGTAGAAACTCGCCCGATTACAACGGTATGTGCATTTTTTCTCTAGGCCATTCTGATTAAGCGTTTGGAGCAGCAGAATTGCGAAAAATTTATTCTCTTCTCAACCATTTCTTAGCTTCAAACTCCCATATCTCGCGAACGGATTGACCCAACCCAAAAATTCTTGTTGCGTCTGAAAGTAGAAACTCGCCCGGTTACAACGGTATGTGTACTTTTTCCCTAAGCCATTCTGGTTTCGCGTTTGGAACAGCTGAATTGCGAAAAATTTTTTACCTTGTCAACCATTTCTTGGCGTCAAACGCCCATATCTCGCGAACGGATTGACCCAACCCAAAAATTCTTGTTGCGTCTGAAAGTAGAAACTCGCCCGATTACAACGGTATGTGTACTTTTTCCATAAGCCATTCTGGTTTCGCGTTTGGAACAGCTGAATTGCGAAAAATTTTTTGCCTTGTCAACCATTTCTTGGCGTCAAACGCCCATATCTCGCGAACGGATTGACCTAACCCAAAAATTCCTATTGCATCTGAAAGTGGAAACTCCACGATTACGACGGTAGGTGTATTTTTCCCTATGCCATTCTGGCTATGCGTTTGGAGCAGCAGAAATGCGAAAAATTTGTTGTCTTCTCAACCATTTCTTAGATTCAAACTCCCATATATCGCGAACGGATTGACCTAACCCACAAATTCCTATTGCATCTGAAAGTAGAAACTCGCCCGATTAAAACGGTATGCGTATTTTTTCCCTAGGCCATTCTGGTTAAGCGTTTGGAGCAGCAGAATTGCGAAAAATTTGTTCTCTTCTCAACCATTTCTTAGCTTCAAACTCCTATATCTCGCGAAAGGATTGACATAACCCAAAAATTGCTGTTGCGTCTGAAAGTAGAAACTCGCCCGATTACAACGGAATGTGTATTTTTTCACTAGGCCATTCTGGTTAAGCGTTTGGAGCAGCAGAATTGCGAAATATTTTTTGCCTTCTCAACCATTTCTTGGCTTCAAACTCCCATATCTCGCGAGCGGATTGACCCAACCCAAAAATTCCTATTGCATCTGAAAGTAGAAACTCGCCCGATTAAAACGGTATGCGTATTTTTTCCCTAGGCCATTCTGGTTAAGCGATTGGAGCAACAGAAGTGCGAAAAATTTGTTGCCTTGTCGACCATTTCTTAGTTTCAAACTCCCATATCTCGCGAACGGATTGACCTAACCCAAAAATTCCTATTGCATCTGAAAGTAGAAACTCGCCCGATTACAACGGTATGTTCATTTTTCCCTAGGCCATTCTCGTTAAGCGTTTGGAGCAGCAGAATTGCGAAAAATTTATTCTCTTCTCATCCACTTCTTAGCTTCAAACTCCCATATCTCGCGAACGGATTGACCTAACCCAAAAATTCCTATTGCATCTGAAAGTAGAAACTCGCCCGATTACGACGGTAGGTGTATTTTTTCCCCATGCCATTCTGGTTATGCGTTTGGAGCAGCAGAATTGCGAAAAATTTGTTCTCTTCTCAACCATTTCTTAGCTTCAAACTCCTATATATCGCGAAAGGATTGACATAACCCAAAAATTGCTGTTGCGTCTGAAAGTAGAAACTCGCCCGATTACGACGGTAGGCGTATTTTTTCCCTATGCCATTCTGGTTATACGTTTGGAGCAGCAGAATTGCGAAAAATTTGTTGTCTTCTCAACCATTTCTTAGATTCAAACTCCCATATATCGCGAACGGATTGACCTAACCCACAAATTCCTATTGCATCTGAAAGTAGAAACTCGCCCGATTAAAACGGTATGCGTATTTTTTCCCTATGCCATTCTGGTTATGCGTTTGGAGCAGCAGAAGTGCGAAAAATTTGTTGTCTTCTCAACCATTTCTTAGATTCAAACTCCCATATATCGCGAACGGATTGACCTAACCCACAAATTCCTATTGCATCTGAAAGTAGAAACTCGCCCGATTAAAACGGTATGCGTATTTTTTCCCTGGGCCATTCTGGTTAAGCGATTGGAGCAGCAGAAATGCGAAAAATTTGGTGCCTTCTCAACCATTACTTGGCTTCAAACTCCCATATCTCGCGAACGGATTGACCTAACCCAAAAATTCCTGTTGCGTCTGAAAGTAGAAACTCGCCCGATTACAACGGTATGTGTACTTTTTCCCTAAGCCATTCTGGTTTCGCGTTTGGAACAGCTGAATTGCGAAAAATTTTTTGCCTTGTCAACCATTTCTTGGCGTCAAACGCCCATATCTCGCGAACGGATTGACCTAACTCAAAAATTTCTATTGCATCTGAAAGTAGAAACTCGCCCGATTACAACGGTATGTGTATTTTTTCCCTAGGCCATTCTGTTTAAGCGTTTGGAGCAGCAGAAATGCGAAAAATTTTGTGCCTTCTAAACCATTACTTGGCTTCAAACTCCCATATCTCGCGAACGGATTGACCTAACCCACAAATTCTTGTTGCGTCTGAAAGTAGAAACTCGCCCGATTACAACGGTATGTGTACTTTTTCCCTAGGCCATTCTGGTTTCGCGTTTGGAGCAGCTGAAATGCGAAAAATTTTTCGCCTTGTCAACCATTTCTTGGCTTCAAACTCCCATATCTCGCGAACGGATTGACCTAACTCAAAAATTCCTATTGCATCTGAAAGTAGAAGCTCGCCGGGTTACAACGGTATGTGCATTTTTTCCCTAGGCCATTCTGGTTAAGCGATTGGAGCAGCAGAATTGCGAAAAATTTATTCTCTTCTCATCCATTTCTTAGCTTCAAACTCCCATATCTCGCGAACGGATTGACCTAACCAAAAAATTCCTATTGCGTCTGAAAGTAGAAGCTCGCCGGGTTACAACGGTATGCGTATTTTTTCCCTAGGCCCTTCTGGTTAAGCGATTGGAGCAGCAGAATTGCGAAAAATTTGTTGTCTTGTCGAACATTTCTTAGCTTCAAACTCCCATATCTCGCGAACGGATTGACCTAACCGAAAAATTCCTATTGCATCTGAAAGTAGAAACTCGCCCGATTACAACGGTATGTGCATTTTTTCCCTAGTCAATTCTGGTTATGCGTTTGGAGCTGCAGAATTGCGAAAAATTTTTTGTCTTCTCAACCATTTCTTAGCTTCAAACTCCCATATATCGCGAACGGATTGACCTAACCCACAAATTCCTATTGCATCTGAAAGTAGAAACTCGCCCGATTACAACGGTATGTGTACTTTTTCCCTAGGCCATTCTGGTTTCGCGTTTGGAGCAGCACAATTGCGAAAAATTTATTCTCTTCTCATCCATTTCTTAGCTTCATACTCCCATATCTCGCGAACGGACTGACCTAACCCAAAAATTCCTATTGCATCTGAAAGTAGAAACTCGCCCGATTACAACGGTATGTGTACTTTTTCCCTAGGCCATTCTGGTTTCGCGTTTGGAGCAGCTGAATTGCGAAAAATTTTTTGCCTTGTCAACCATTTCTTGGCTTCAAACTCCCATATCTCGCGAACGGATTGACATAACCCAAAAATTCCTGTTGCGTCTGAAAGTAGAAACTCGCACGATTAAAACGGTATGTGTACTTTTTCCCTAGGCCATTCTGGTTAAGCGTATGGAGCAGCAGAAGTGCGAAAAATTTTGTGCCTTCTCAACCATTACTTGGCTTCAAACTCCCATATATCGCGAACGGATTGACCCAACCCAAAAATTCTTGTTGCGTCTGAAAGTAGAAACTCGCCCGGTTACAACTGTATGTGTACTTTTTCCCTAGGCCATTCTGGTTTCGCGTTTGGAGCAGCAGAATTGCGAAAAATTTGTTGTATTCTCAACCATTTCTTAGCTTCAAACTCCCATATATCGCGAACGGATTTACCTAACCTACAAATTCCTATTGCGTCTGAAAGTAGAAGCTCGCCCGATTAAAACGGTATGCGTATTTTTTCCCTAGGCCATTCTGGTTTCGCGTTTGGAACAGCTGAATTGCGAAAAATTTTTTGCCTTGTCAACCATTTCTTGGCTTCAAACTCCCATATCTCGCGAACGAATTGACCTAACCCAAAAATTCTTGTTGCGTCTGAAAGTAGAAACTCGCCCAGTTACAACGGTATGTGTACTTTTACCCTAGGCCATTCTGGTTTCGCGTTTGGAGCAGCAGAATTGCGAAAAATTTTTTGCCTTGTCAACCATTTCTTGGGCTTCAAACTCCCATAACTCGCGAACGGATTGACATATCCCAAAAGTTCCTGTTGCGTCTGAAAGTAGAAACTCGCACGATTACAACGGAATGTGTATTTTTTCCCTAGCCATTCGGTTAAGCTTTTGGAGCGCAGAAGTGCGAAAAATTTTGTGCCTTCTCAACCATTTGTTGGCTTCAAACTCCCAATATATCGCGAACGGATTGACCTAACCACAAATTCCTATTGCATCTGAAAGTAGACACTCGCCCGATTAAAACGGTATGCGTATTTTTTCCCTAGGCCATTCTGGTTAAGCGATTGGAGCAGCAGAAGTGCGAAAAATTTGTTGTCTTGTCGACCATTTCTTAGTTTCAAACTCCCATATCTCGCGAACGGATTGACCTAACCCAAAAATTCTGGTTGCGTCTGAAAGTAGAAACTCGCCCGGTTACAACGGTATGTGTACTTTTTCCCTAGGCCATTGTGGTTTCGCGTTTGGATCAGCTGAATTGCGAAAATTTTTCGCCTTGTCAACCATTTCTTGGCTTCAAACTCCCATATCTCGCGAACGGATTGACATAACCCAAAAATTCCTATTGCATCTGAAAGTAGAAACTCGCCCGATTACAACGGTATGTGCATTTTTCCCTAGGGCCATTCTCGTTAAGCGTTTGGAGCAGCAGAATTGCGAAAAATTTATTCTCTTCTCAACCATTTCTTAGATTCAAACTCCCATATATCGCGAACGGATTGACCTAACCCACAAATTCCTATTGCATCTGAAAGTAGAAACTCGCCCGATTAAAACGGTATGCGTATTTTTTCCCTATGCCATTCTGGTTATGCGTTTGGAGCAGCAGAAGTGCGAAAAATTTGTTGTCTTCTCAACCATTTCTTAGATTCAAACTCCCATATATCGCGAACGGATTGACCTAACCCACAAATTCCTATTGCATCTGAAAGAAGAAACTCGCCCGATTACAACGGTATGTGCATTTTTTCTCTAGGCCATTCTGATTAAGCGTTTGGAGCAGCAGAATTGCGAAAAATTTATTCTCTTCTCAACCATTTCTTAGCTTCAAACTCCCATATCTCGCGAACGGATTGACCCAACCCAAAAATTCTTGTTGCGTCTGAAAGTAGAAACTCGCCCGGTTACAACTGTATGTGTACTTTTTCCCTAGGCCATTCTGGTTTCGCGTTTGGAGCAGCAGAATTGCGAAAAATTTGTTGTATTCTCAACCATTTCTTAGCTTCAAACTCCCATATATCGCGAACGGATTGACCTAACCCACAAATTCCTATTGCATCTGAAAGTAGAAACTCGCCCGATTAAAACGGTATGCGTATTTTTTCCCTATGCCATTCTGGTTATGCGTTTGGAGCAGCAGAAGTGCGAAAAATTTGTTGTCTTCTCAACCATTTCTTAGATTCAAACTCCCATATATCGCGAACGGATTGACCTAACCCACAAATTCCTATTGCATCTGAAAGAAGAAACTCGCCCGATTACAACGGTATGTGCATTTTTTCTCTAGGCCATTCTGATTAAGCGTTTGGAGCAGCAGAATTGCGAAAAATTTATTCTCTTCTCAACCATTTCTTAGCTTCAAACTCCCATATCTCGCGAACGGATTGACCCAACCCAAAAATTCTTGTTGCGTCTGAAAGTAGAAACTCGCCCGGTTACAACAGTATGTGTACTTTTTCCCTAGGCCATTCTGGTTTCGCGTTTGGAGCAGCAGAATTGCGAAAAATTTGTTGTATTCTCAACCATTTCTTAGCTTCAAACTCCCATATATCGCGAACGGATTGACCTAACCCACAAATTCCTATTGCGTCTGAAAGTAGAAGCTCGCCCGATTAAAACGGTATGCGTATTTTTTCCCTAGGCCATTCTGGTTTCGCGTTTGGAACAGCTGAATTGCGAAAAATTTTTTGCCTTGTCAACCATTTCTTGGCGTCAAACTCCCATATCTCGCGAACGGATTGACATAAACCAAAAATTCCTGTTGCGTCTGAAAGTAGAAAAACGCACGATTAAAACGGTATGCGTATTTTTTCCCGAGGCCATTCTGGTTAAGCGATTGGAGCAGCAGAATTGCGAAAAATTTTTTGCCTTGTCAACCATTTCTTGGCTTCAAACTCCCATATCTCGCGAACGGATTGACATAACCCAAAAATTCCTGTAGCGTCTGAAAGTAGAAACTCGCACGATTACAACGGAATGTGTATTTTTTCCCTAGGCCATTCTGGTTAAGCGTTTGGAGCGGCAGAAGTGCGAAAAATTTTGTGCCTTCTCAACCATTTCTTGGCTTCAAACTCCCATATCTCGCGAACAGATTGAGCTAACCCAAAAATTCCTGTTGCATCTGAAAGTAGAAGCTCGCCCGATTACAACGTTATGTGCATTTTTTCTCTAGGCCATTCTGGTTAAGCGATTGGAGCAGCAGAATTGCGAAAAATTTATTCTCTTCTCATCCATTTCTTAGCTTCAAACTCCCATATCTCGCGAACGTATTGACCTAACCCAAAAATTTCTATTGCAACTGAAAGTAGAAACTCGCCCGATTACAACGGTATGTGTATTTTTTTCCTAGGCCGTTCTGTTTAAGCGTTTGCAGCAGCAGAAATGCGAAAAATTTTGTGCCTTCTAAACCATTACTTGGCTTCAAACTCCCATATCTCGCGAACGGATTGACCTAACCCACAAATTCTTGTTGCGTCTGAAAGTAGAAACTCGCCCGATTACAACGGTAGGTGTATTTTTTCCCTATGCCATTCTGGTTATGCGTTTGGAGCAGCAGAATTGCGAAAAATTTGTTGTCTTCTCAACCATTTCTTAGCTTCAAACTCCCATATATCGCGAACGAATTGACCTAACCCAAAAATTCTTGTTGCGTCTGAAAGTAGAAACTCGCCCGGTTACAACGGTATGTGTACTTTTACCCTAGGCCATTCTGGTTTCGCGTTTGGAGCAGCAGAATTGCGAAAAATTTTTTGCCTTGTCAACCATTTCTTGGCTTCAAACTCCCATAAGTCGCGAACGGATTGACATAACCCCAAAGTTCCTGTTGCGTCTGAAAGTAGAAACTCGCACGATTACAACGGAATGTGTATTTTTTCCCTAGGCTATTCTGGTTAAGCGTTTGGAGCGCAGAAGTGCGAAAAATTTTGTGCCTTCTCAACCATTTCTTGGCTTCAAACTCCCATATCTCGCGAACGGATTGACCTAACCCAAAAATTCCTATTGCATCTGAAAGTAGAAACTCGCCCGATAACAACGGTATGTGCATTTTTTCCCTAGGCCATTCTGGTTAAGCGATTGGAGCAGCAGAATTGCGAAAAATTTATTCTCTTCTCATCCATTTCTTAGCTTCAAACTCCCATATCTCGCGAACGGATTGACCTAACCCAAAAATTCCTATTGCACCTGAAAGTAGAAACTCGCCCTATTACAACGGTATGTGTACTTTTTCCCTAGGCCATTCTGGTTTCGCGTTTGGAGCAGCTGAATTGCGAAAAATCTTTCGCCTTGTCAACCATTTCTTGGCTTCAAACTCCCATATCTCGCGAACGGATTGACATAACCCAAAAATTCCTATTGCATCTGAAAGTAGAAACTCGCCCGATTACAACGGTATGTGCATTTTTTCCCTATGCCATTCTGGTTATGCGTTTGGAGCAGCAGAATCGCGAAAAATTTGTTGTCTTCTCAACCATTTCTTAGCTTCAAACTCCCATATATCGCGAACGGATTGACCTAACCCACAAATTCCTATTGCATCTGAAAGTAGACACTCGCCCGGTTACAACGGTATGTGTACTTTTACCCTAGGCCATTCTGGTTAAGCGATTGGAGCAGCAGAAGTGCGAAAAATTTGTTGTCTTGTCGACCATTTCTTAGTTTCAAACTCCCATATCTCGCGAACGGATTGACCTAACCCAAAAATTCTGGTTGCGTCTGAAAGTAGAAACTCGCCCGGTTACAACGTTATGTGTACTTTTTCCCTAGGCCATTCTGGTTTCGCGTTTGGAGCTGCTGAATTGCAAAAAATTTTTCGCCTTGTCAACCATTTCTTGGCTTCAAACTCCCAATATCTCGCGAACGGATTGACCTAACCCAAAAATTACTATTGCATCTGAAAGTAGAGACTCGCCCGATTACAACGGTATGTGCATTTTTTCCCTAGGCCATTCTGATTAAGCGTTTGGAACAGCAGAATTGCGCAAAATTTTTTGCATTCTCAACCATTTCTTGGCTTCAAACTCCCATATCTCGCGAACGGATTGACCCAACCCAAAAATTCCTGTTGCATCTGAAAGTAGAAGCTCGCCCGATTACAACGGTATGTGCATTTTGTGCCTAGGCCATTCTGCTTAAGAGATTGGAGCGGCAGAATTGCGAAAAATTTATTCTCTTCTCATCCATTTCTTAGCTTCAAACTCTCATATCTCGCGAACGGATTGACCTAACCCAAAAATTTCTATTGCATCTGAAGTAGAAACTCGCCCGATTACAAGGGTATGTGTATTTTTTCCCTAGGCCATTCTGTTTAAGCGTTTGGAGCAGCAGAAATGCGAAAAATTTTGTGCCTTCTAAACCATTACTTGGCTTCAAACTCCCATATCTCGCGAACGGATTGACCTAACCCACAAATTCTTGTTGCGTCTGAAAGTAGAAACTCGCCCGATTACAACGGTAGGTTTATTTTTTCCCTATGCCATTCTGGTTATGCGTTTGGAACAGCAGAATTGCGAAAAATTTGTTGTCTTCTCAACCATTTCTTAGCTTCAAACTCCCATATATCGCGAACGGATTGACCTAACGCACAAATTCCTATTGCATCTGAAAGTAGAAACTCGCCCGATAACAACGGTATGTGCATTTTTTCCCTAGGCCATTCTGGTTAAGCGATTGGAGCAGCAGAATTGCGAAAAATTTATTCTCTTCTCATCCATTTCTTAGCTTCAAACTCCCATATCTCGCGAACGGATTGACCTAACCCAAAAATTCCTATTGCACCTGAAAGTAGAAACTCGCCCTATTACAACGGTATGTGTACTTTTTCCTTAGGCCATTCTGGTTTCGCGTTTGGAGCAGCTGAATTGCGAAAAAATCTTTCGCCTTGTCAACCATTTCTTGGCTTCAAACTCCCATATCTCGCGAACGGATTGACATAACCCAAAAATTCCTGTTGCGTCTGAAAGTAGAATCTCGCCCGATTACAACGGTATGTGTACTTTTTCCCTAGGCCATTCTGGTTTCGCGTTTGGAACAGCTGAATTGCGAAAAATTTTTTGCCTTGTCAACCATTTCTTGGCGTCAAACTCCCATATCTCGCGAACGGATTGACATAAACCAAAAATTCCTGTTGCGTCTGAAAGTAGAAAAACGCACGATTAAAACGGTTTGCGTATTTTTTCCCTAGGCCATTCTGGTTAAGCGATTGGAGCAGCAGAATTGCGAAAAATTTTTTGCCTTGTCAACCATTTCTTGGCTTCAAACTCCCATATCTCGCGAACAGATTGAGCTAACCCAAAAATTCCTATTGCATCTGAAAGTAGAAGCTCGCCCGATTACAACGGTATGTGCATTTTTTCCCTAGGCCATTCTGATTAAGCGTTTGGAACAGCAGAATTGCGCAAAATTTTTTGCATTCTCAACCATTTCTTGGCTTCAAACTCCCATATCTCGCGAACGGATTGACCCATCCCAAAAATTCCTGTTGCATCTGAAAGTAGAAGCTCGCCCGATTACAACGGTATGTGCATTTTGTGCCTAGGCCATTCTGCTTAAGCGATTGGAGCGGCAGAATTGCGAAAAATTTATTCTCTTCTCATCCATTTCTTAGCTTCAAACTCCCATATCTCGCGAACGGATTGACCTAATCCAAAAATTTCTATTGCATCTGAAAGTAGAAACTCGCCCCATTACAACGGTATGTGTATTTTTTCCCTAGGCCATTCTATTTAAGCGTTTGGAGCAGCAGAAGTGCGAAAAATTTGTGCCTTCTAAACCATTACTTGGCTTCAAACTCCCATATCTCGCGAATGGATTGACCTAACCCACAAATTCCTGTTGCGTCTGAAAGTAGAAACTCGCACGATTAAAACGGTATGCGTATTTTTTCCCTATGCCATTCTGGTTAAGCGATTGGAGCAGCGGAATTGCGAAAAATTTATTCTCTTCTCATCCATTTCTTAGCTTCAAACTCCCATATCTCGCAAACGGATTGACCTAACCCAAAAATTTCTATTGCATCTGAAGTAGAAACTCGCCCGATTACAACGGTATGTGTATTTTTTCCCTAGGCCATTCTGTTTAAGCGTTTGGAGCAGCAGAAATGCGAAAAATTTTGTGCCTTCTAAACCATTACTTGGCTTCAAACTCCCATATATCGCGAACGGATTGACCTAACGCACAAATTCCTATTGCATCTGAAAGTAGAAACTCGCCCGATTAAAACGGTATGCGTATTTTTTCCCTAGGCCATTCTGGTTAAGCGACTGGAGCAGCAGAAGTGCGAAAAATTTGTTGTCTTGTCGACAATTTCTTAGTTTCAAACTCCCATATCTCGCGAACGGATTGACCTATCCCAAAAATTCCTATTGCATCTGAAAGTAGAATCTCGCCCGATTACAACGGTATGTGTACTTTTTCCCTAGGCCATTCTGGTTTCGCGTTTGGAACAGCTGAATTGCGAAAAATTTTTTGCCTTGTCAACCATTTCTTGGCGTCAAACTCCCATATCTCGCGAACGGATTGACATAAACCAAAAATTCCTGTTGCGTCTGAAAGTAGAAAAACGCACGATTAAAACGGTATGCGTATTTTTTCCCTAGGCCATTCTGGTTAAGCGATTGGAGCAGCAGAATTGCGAAAAATTTTTTTGCCTTGTCAACCATTTCTTGGCTTCAAACTCCCATATCTCGCGAACGGATTGACATAACCCAAAAATTCCTGTAGCGTCTGAAAGTAGAAACTCGCACGATTACAACGGAATGTGTATTTTTTCCCTAGGCCATTCTGGTTAAGCGTTTGGAGCAGCAGAAGTGCGAAAAATTTTGTGCCTTCTCAACCATTTCTTGGCTTCAAACTCCCATATCTCGCGAACAGATTGAGCTAACCCAAAAATTCCTATTGCATCTGAAAGTAGAATCTCGCCCGATTACAACGATATGTGTACTTTTTCCCTAGGCCATTCTGGTTTCGCGTTTGGAACAGCTGAAATGCGAAAAATTTTTTGCCTTGTCAACCATTTCTTGGCGTCAAACTCCCATATCTCGCGAACGGATTGACATAAAACAAAAATTCCTGTTGCGTCTGAAAGTAGAAAAACGCACGATTAAAACGGTATGCGTATTTTTTCCCTAGGCCATTCTGGTTAAGCGATTGGAGCAGCAGAATTGCGAAAAATTTTTTGCCTTGTCAACCATTTCTTGGATTCAAACTCCCATATCTCGCGAACGGATTGACATAACCCAAAAATTCCTGTAGCGTCTGAAAGTAGAAACTCGCACGATTACAACGGAATGTGTATTTTTTCCCTAGGCCATTCTGGTTAAGCGTTTGGAGCAGCAGAAGTGCGAAAAATTTTGTGCCTTCTCAACCATTTCTTGGCTTCAAACTCCCATATCCCGCGAACAGATTGAGCTAACCCAAAAATTCCTATTGCATCTGAAAGTAGAAGCTCGCCCGATTACAACGGTATGTGCATTTTTTCTCTAGGCCATTCTGGTTAAGCGATTGGAGCAGCAGAATTGCGAAAAATTTATTCTCTTCTCATCCATTTCTTAGCTTCAAACTCCCATATCTCGCGAACGTATTGACCTAACCCAAAAATTTCTATTGCATCTGAAAGTAGAAACTCGCCCGATTACAACGGTATGTGTATTTTTTTCCTAGGCCGTTCTGTTTAAGCGTTTGGAGCAGCAGAAATGCGAAAAATGTTGTGCCTTCTAAACCATTACTTGGCTTCAAATTCCCATATCTCGCGAACGGATTGACCTAACCCACAAATTCTTGTAGCGTCTGAAAGTAGAAACTCGCCCGATTACAACGGTAGGTGTATTTTTTCCCTATGCCATTCTGGTTATGCGTTGGGAGCAGCAGAATTGCGAAAAATTTGTTGTCTTCTCAACCATTTCTTAGCTTCAAACTCCCATATATCGCGAACGAATTGACATAACCCAAAAATTCCTATTGCACCTGAAAGTAGAAACTCGCCCGATTACAACGGTATGTGCATTTTTTCCCTAGGCCATTCTGGTTTCGTGTTTGGAGCAGCTGAATTGCGAAAAATTTTTCGCCTTGTCAACCATTTCTTGGCTTCAAACTCCCATATCTCGCGAACGGATTGACCCAACCCAAAAATTCCTGTTGCGTCTGAAAGTAGAAACTCGCACGATTAAAACGGTATGTGTATTTTTTCCCTAGGCCATTCTGGTTAAGCGTTTGGAGCAGCAGAATTGCGAAAAATTTGGTGCCTTCTCAACCATTTGTTGGCTTCAAACTCCCATATCTCGCGAACGGATTGACCTAACCCAAAAATTCCTATTGAATCTGAAAGTAGAAGCTCGCCCGATTACAACGGTATGTGCATTTTTTCCCTAGGCCATTCTGGTTAAGCGATTGGAGCGGCAGAATTGCGAAAAATTTATTCTCTTCTCATCCATTTCTTAGCTTCAAACTCCCATATCTCGCGAACGGATTGACCTAACCCAAAAATTTCTATTGCATCTGAAAGTAGAAACTCGCCCGATTACAACGGTATGTGTATTTTTTCCCTAGGCCATTCTATTTAAGCGTTTGGAGCAGCAGAAGTGCGAACAATTTTGTGCCTTCTAAACCATTACATGGCTTCAAACTCCCATATCTCGCGAACGGATTGACCTAACCCACAAATTCCTGTTGCGTCTGAAAGTAGAAACTCGCACGATTAAAACGGTATGCGTATTTTTTCCCTAGGCCATTCTGGTTAAGCGATTGGAGCAGCAGAATTGCGAAAAATTTATTCTCTTCTCATCCATTTCTTAGCTTCAAACTCCCATATCTCGCGAACGGATTGACCTAACCCAAAAATTTCTATTGCATCTGAAGTAGAAACTCGCCCGATTACAACGGTATGTGTATTTTTTCCCTAGGCCATTCTATTTAAGCGTTTGGAGCAGCAGAAGTGCGAACAATTTTGTGCCTTCTAAACCATTACTTGGCTTCAAACTCCCATATCTCGCGAACGGATTGACCTAACCCACAAATTCCTGTTGTGTCTGAAAGTAGAAACTCGCACGATTAAAACGGTATGCGTATTTTTTCCCTAGGCCATTCTGGTTAAGCGATTGGAGCAGCAGAATTGCGAAAAATTTATTCTCTTCTCATCCATTTCTTAGCTTCAAACTCCCATATCTCGCGAACGGATTGACCCAACCCAAAAATTCCTGTTGCGTCTGAAAGTAGGAACTCGCACGATTAAAACGGTATGTGTATTTTTTCCCTGGGCCATTCTGTTTAAGCGTTTGGAGCAGCAGAATTGCGAAAAATTTATTCTCTTCTCAACCATTTCTTAGCTTCAAACTCCCATATCTCGCGAACGGATTGACCCAACCCAAAAATTCTTGTAGCGTCTGAAAGTAGAAGCTCGCCCGGTTACAACGGTATGTGTACTTTTTCCCTAGACCATTCTGGTTTCGCGTTTGGAGCAGCAGAATTGCGAAAAATTTGTTGTCTTGTCGACCATTTCTTAGTTTCAAACTCCCATATCTCGCGAACGGATTGACCTAACCCAAAAATTTCTATTGCATCTGAAGTAGAAACTCGCCCGATTACAACGGTATGTGTATTTTTTCCCTAGGCCATTCTATTTAAGCGTTTGGAGCAGCAGAAGTGCGAACAATTTTGTGCCTTCTAAACCATTACTTGGCTTCAAACTCCCATATCTCGCGAACGGATTGACCTAACCCACAAATTCTTGTTGCGTCTGAAAGTAGAAACTCGCCCGATTACAACGGTAGGTGTATTTTTTCCCTATGCCATTCTGGTTATGCGTTTGGAGCAGCAGAATTGCGAAAATATTGTTGTCTTCTCAACCATTTCTTAGCTTCAAACTCCTATATATCGCGAACGGATTGACCTAACCCACAAATTCCTATTGCATCTGAAAGTAGACACTCGCCCGATTAAAACGGTATGCGTATTTTTTCCCTAGGCCATTCTGGTTAAGCGATTGGAGCAGCAGAAGTGCGAAAAATTTGTTGTCTTGTCGACCATTTCTTAGTTTCAAACTCCCATATCTCGCGATCGGATTGACCTAACCCAAAAATTCCTATTGCATCTGAAAGTAGAAACTCGCCCGATTACAACGGTATGTGCATTTTTTCCCCATGCCATTCTGGTTATGCGTTTGGAGCAGCAGAATCGCGAAAAATTTGTTGTCTTCTCAACCATTTCTTAGCTTCAAATTCCCATATCTCGCGAACGGATTGACCTAACCCAAAAATTCCTATTGCATCTGAAAGTAGAAACTCGCCCGATTACAACGGTATGTGCATTTTTTCCCTAGGCCATTCTGATTAAGCGTTTGGAACAGCAGAATTGCGCAAAATTTTTTGCGTTCTCAACCATTTCTTGGCTTCAAACTCCCATATCTCGCGAACGGATTGACCCAACCCAAAAATTCCTGTTGCGTCTGAAAGTAGAAACTCGCACGATTAAAACGGTATGTGTATTTTTTCCCTAGGCGATTCTGGTTAAGCGTTAGGAGCAGCAGAAGTGCGAAAAATTTTGTGCCTTCTCAACCATTTCTTGGCTTCAAACTCCCATATCTCGCGAACGGATTGACCTAACCCAAAAATTCCTATTGCATCTGAAAGTAGAAGCTCGCCCGATTACAACGGTATGTGCATTTTTTGCCTAGGCCATTCTGCTTAAGCGATTGGAGCGGCAGAATTGCGAAAAATTTATTCTCTTCTCATCCATTTCTTAGCTTCAAACTCCCATATCTCGCGAACGGATTGACCTAACCCAAAAATTTCTATTGCATCTGAAAGTAGAAACTCGCCCGATTACAACGGTATGTGTATTTTTTCCCTAGGCCATTCTATTTAAGCGTTTGGAGCAGCAGAAGTGCGAAAAATTTTGTGCCTTCTAAACCATTACTTGGCTTCAAACTCCCATATCTCGCGAACGGATTGACCTAACTCACAAATTCCTGTTGCGTCTGAAAGTAGAAACTCGCACGATTAAAACGGTATGCGTATTTATTCCCTAGGCCATTCTGGTTAAGCGATTGGAGCAGCGGAATTGCGAAAAATTTATTCTCTTCTCATCCATTTCTTAGCTTCAAACTCCCATATCTCGCAAACGGATTGACCTAACCCAAAAATTTCTATTGCATCTGAAGTAGAAACTCGCCCGATTACAACGGTATGTGTATTTTTTCCCTAGGCCATTCTGTTTAAGCGTTTGGAGCAGCAGAAGTGCGAAAAATTTTGTGCCTCCTAAACCATTACTTGGCTTCAAACTCCCATATCTCGCGAACGGATTGACCTAACCCAAAAATGCCTATTGCATCTGAAAGTAGAATCTCGCCCGATTACAACGGTATGTGCATTTTTTCCCTAGGCCATTCTGGTTAAGCGATTGGAGCAGCAGAATTGCGAAAAATTTATTCTCTTCTAATCCATTTCTTAGCTTCAAACTCCCATATCTCGCGAAAGGATTGACCTAACCAAAAAATTCCTATTGCATCTGAAAGTAGAAACTCGCCCGATTACAACGGTATGTGCATTTTTTCCCTAGGCCATTCTGGTTAAGCGATTGAAGCAGCAGAAGTGCGAAAAATTTGTTGTCTTGTCGACCATTTCTTAGTTTCAAACTCCCATATCTCGCGAACGGATTGACCTAATCCAAAAATTCCTATTGCATCTGAAAGTAGAAACTCGCCCGATTACAACGGTATGTGCGTTTTTTCTCTAGGCCATTCTGATTAAGCGTTTGGAGCAGCAGAATTGCGAAAAATTTATTCTCTTCTCAACCATTTCTTAGCTTCAATCTCCCATTTCTCGCGAACGGATTGACCTAACCCAAAAATTCCTATTGCACCTGAAAGTAGAAACTCGCCCGATTACAACGGTATGTGTACTTTTTCCCTAGGCCATTCTGGTATCGCGTTTGGAGCAGCTGTATTGCGAAAAATGTTTCGCCTTGTCAACCATTTCTTGGCTTCAAACTACCGTATCTCGCGAACGGATTGACCTAACCCAAAAATTCCTATTGCATCTGAAAGTAGAAGCTCGCCCGATTACAACGGTATGTGCATTTTTTCCCTAGGCCATTCTGGTTAAGCGTTTGGAACAGCAGAATTGCGAAAAATATTTTGCGTTCTCAACCATTTCTTGGCTTCAAACTCCCATATCTCGCGAACGGATTGACCAAACCCAAAAATTCCTGTTGCGTCTGAAAGTAGAAACTCGCCCGATTAAAACGGTATGCGTATTTTTTCCCTAGGCCGTTCTGGTTAAGCGATTGAAGCAGCAGAAGTGCGAAAAATTTGTTGTCTTGTCGACCATTTCTTAGTTTCAAACTCCCATATCTCGCGAACGGATTGACCTAACCCAAAAATTCCTATTGCATCTGAAAGTAGAAACTCGCCCGATTACAACGGTAGGTGCATTTTTTCCCTATGCCATTCTGGTTATGCGTTTGGAGCAGCAGAATTGCAAAAAATTTGTTGTCTTGTCAACCATTTCTTAGCTTCAAACTCCCATTTCTCGCGAACGGATTGACCTAACCCAAAAATTCCTATTGCACCTGAAAGTAGAAACTCGCCCGATTACAACGGTATGTGTACTTTTTCCCTAGGCCATTCTGGTATCGCGTTTGGAGCAGCTGAATTGCGAAAAATTTTTCGCCTTGTCAACCATTTCTTGGCTTCAAACTCCCATATCTCGCGAACGGATTGACCTAACCCAAAAATTCCTATTGCATCTGAAAGTAGAAGCTCGCCCGATTACAACGGTATGTGCATTTTTTCCCTAGGCCATTCTGGTTAACCGTTTGGAGCAGCAGAAGTGCGAAAAATTTTGTGCCTTCTCAACCATTACTTGGCTTCATACTCCCATATCTCGCGAACGGATTGACATAAACCAAAAATTCCTGTTGCGTCTGAAAGTAGAAAAACGCACGATTAAAACGGTGTGCGTATGTTTTCCCTAGGCCATTCTGGTTAAGCGATTGGAGCAGCAGAATTGCGAAAAATTTGTTGTCTTGTCGAGCATTTCTTAGCTTCAAACTCCCATATCTCGCGAACGGATTGACCTCACCCAAAAATTCCTATTGCATCTGAAAGTAGAAAGTCGCCCGATTACAACGGTATGTACATTTTTTCCCTAGGCCATTCTGATTAAGCGTTTGGAACAGCAGAATTGCGCCAAATTTTTTGCGTTCTCAACCATTTCTTGGCTTCAAACTACCATATCTCGCGAACGGATTGACCCAACCCAAAAATTCCTGTTGCGTCTGAAAGTAGAAACTCGCCCGATTAAAACGGTATGCGTATTTTTTCTCTAGGCCATTCTGGTTAAGCGATTGAAGCAGCAGAAGTGCGAAAAATTTGTTGTCTTGTCGACCATTTCTTAGTTTCAATCTCCCATATCTCGCGAACGGATTGACCTAACCCAAAAATTCCTATTGCATCTGAAAGTAGAAACTGGCCCGATTACAACGGTAGGTGCATTTTTTCCCTATGCCATTCTGGTTATGCGTTTGGAGCAGCAGAATTGCGAAAAATTTGTTGTCTTCTCAACCATTTCTTAGCTTCAAACTCCCATATATCGCGAACGTATTGACCTAACCCACAAATTCCTATTGCATCTGAAAGTAGAAACTCGCCCGATTAAAACGGTATGCGTATTTTTTCCATAGGCCATTCTGGTTATGCGATTGGAGCAGCAGAAGTGCGAAAAATTTGTTGTCTTGTCGACCATTTCTTAGTTTCAAACTCCCATATCTCGCGAACGGATTGACCTAACCCAAAAATTCCTATTGCATCTGAAAGTAGAAACTCGCCCGATTACAACGGTATGTGTACTTTTTCCCTAGGCCATTCTGGTATCGCGTTTGGAGCAGCTGAATTGCGAAAAATGTTTCGCCTTGTCAACCATTTCTTGGCTTCAAACTCCCGTATCTCGCGAACGGATTGACCTAACCCAAAAATTCCTATTGCATCTGAAAGTAGAAGCTCGCCCGATTACAACGGTATGTGCATTTTTTCCCTAGGCCATTCTGGTTAAGCGTTTGGAACAGCAGAATTGCGAAAAATATTTTGCGTTCTCAACCATTTCTTGGCTTCAAACTCCCATATCTCGCGAACGGATTGACCAAACCCAAAAATTCCTGTTGCGTCTGAAAGTAGAAACTCGCCCGATTAAAACGGTATGCGTATTTTTTCCCTAGGCCGTTCTGGTTAAGCGATTGAAGCAGCAGAAGTGCGAAAAATTTGTTGTCTTGTCGACCATTTCTTAGCTTCAAACTCCCATATCTCGCGAACGGATTGACCTAACCCAAAAATTCCTATTGCATCTGAAAGTAGAAACTCGCCCGATTACAACGGTAGGTGCATTTTTTCCCTATGCCATTCTGGTTATGCGTTTGGAGCAGCAGAATTGCGAAAAATTTGTTGTCTTGTCAACCATTTCTTAGCTTCAAACTCCCATTTCTCGCGAACGGATTGACCTAACCCAAAAATTCCTATTGCACCTGAAAGTAGAAACTCGCCCGATTAAAACGGTATGTGTATTTTTTCCCTAGGCCATTCTGGTTAAGCGATTGGAGCAGCAGAATTGCGAAAAATTTTTTTGCCTTGTCAACCATTTCTTGGCTTCAAACTCCCATATCTCGCGAACGGATTGACATAACCCAAAAATTCCTGTAGCGTCTGAAAGTAGAAACTCGCACGATTACAACGGAATGTGTATTTTTTCCCTAGGCCATTCTGGTTAAGCGTTTGGAGCAGCAGAAGTGCGAAAAATTTTGTGCCTTCTCAACCATTTCTTGGCTTCAAACTCCCATATCTCGCGAACAGATTGAGCTAACCCAAAAATTCCTATTGCATCTGAAAGTAGAATCTCGCCCGATTACAACGGTATGTGTACTTTTTCCCTAGGCCATTCTGGTTTCGCGTTTGGAACAGCTGAATTGCGAAAAATTTTTTGCCTTGTCAACCATTTCTTGGCGTCAAACTCCCATATCTCGCGAACGGATTGACATAAACCAAAAATTCCTGTTGCGTCTGAAAGTAGAAAAACGCACGATTAAAACGGTATGCGTATTTTTTCCCTAGGCCATTCTGGTTAAGCGATTGGAGCAGCAGAATTGCGAAAAATTTTTTGCCTTGTCAACCATTTCTTGGCTTCAAACTCCCATATCTCGCGAACGGATTGACATAACCCAAAAATTCCTGTAGCGTCTGAAAGTAGAAACTCGCACGATTACAACGGAATGTGTATTTTTTCCCTAGGCCATTCTGGTTAAGCGTTTGGAGCAGCAGAAGTGCGAAAAATTTTGTGCCTTCTCAACCATTTCTTGGCTTCAAACTCCCATATCTCGCGAACAGATTGAGCTAACCCAAAAATTCCTATTGCATCTGAAAGTAGAAGCTCGCCCGATTACAACGGTATGTGCATTTTTTCTCTAGGCCATTCTGGTTAAGCGATTGGAGCAGCAGAATTGCGAAAAATTTATTCTCTTCTCATCCATTTCTTAGCTTCAAACTCCCATATATCGCGAACGAATTGACATAACCCAAAAATTCCTATTGCACCTGAAAGTAGAAACTCGCCCGATTACAACGGTATGTGCATTTTTTCCCTAGGCCATTCTGGTTTCGTGTTTGGAGCAGCTGAATTGCGAAAAATTTTTCGCCTTGTCAACCATTTCTTGGCTTCAAACTCCCATATCTCGCGAACGGATTGACCCAACCCAAAAATTCCTGTTGCGTCTGAAAGTAGAAACTCGCACGATTAAAACGGTATGTGTATTTTTTCCCTAGGCCATTCTGGTTAAGCGTTTGGAGCAGCAGAAGTGCGAAAAATTTTGTGCCTTCTCAACCATTTCTTGGCTTCAAACTCCCATATCTCGCGAACAGATTGAGCTAACCCAAAAATTCCTATTGCATCTGAAAGTAGAATCTCGCCCGATTACAACGGTATGTGTACTTTTTCCCTAGGCCATTCTGGTTTCGCGTTTGGAACAGCTGAATTGCGAAAAATTTTTTGCCTTGTCAACCATTTCTTGGCGTCAAACTCCCATATCTCGCGAACGGATTGACATAAACCAAAAATTCCTGTTGCGTCTGAAAGTAGAAAAACGCACGATTAAAACGGTATGCGTATTTTTTCCCTAGGCCATTCTGGTTAAGCGATTGGAGCAGCAGAATTGCGAAAAATTTTTTGCCTTGTCAACCATTTCTTGGCTTCAAACTCCCATATCTCGCGAACGGATTGACATAACCCAAAAATTCCTGTAGCGTCTGAAAGTAGAAACTCGCACGATTACAACGGAATGTGTATTTTTTCCCTAGGCCATTCTGGTTAAGCGTTTGGAGCAGCAGAAGTGCGAAAAATTTTGTGCCTTCTCAACCATTTCTTGGCTTCGAACTCCCATATCTCGCGAACAGATTGAGCTAACCCAAAAATTCCTATTGCATCTGAAAGTAGAAGCTCGCCCGATTACAACGGTATGTGCATTTTTTCTCTAGGCCATTCTGGTTAAGCGATTGGAGCAGCAGAATTGCGAAAAATTTATTCTCTTCTCATCCATTTCTTAGCTTCAAACTCCCATATATCGCGAACGAATTGACATAACCCAAAAATTCCTATTGCACCTGAAAGTAGAAACTCGCCCGATTGCAACGGTATGTGCATTTTTTCCCTAGGCAATTCTGGATTCGTGTTTGGAGCAGCTGAATTGCGAAAAATTTTTCGCCTTGTCAACCATTTCTTGGCTTCAAACTCCCATATCACGCGAACGGATTGACCCAACCCAAAAATTCCTGTTGCGTCTGAAAGTAGAAACTCGCACGATTAAAACGGTATGTGTATTTTTTCCCTAGGCCATTCTGGTTAAGCGTTTGGAGCAGCAGAAGTGCGAAAAATTTTGTGCCTTCTCAACCATTTCTTGGCTTCAAACTCCCATATCTCGCGAACAGATTGAGCTAACCCAAAAATTCCTATTGCATCTGAAAGTAGAATCTCGCCCGATTACAACGGTATGTGTACTTTTTCCCTAGGCCATTCTGGTTTCGCGTTTGGAACAGCTGAATTGCGAAAAATTTTTTGCCTTGTCAACCATTTCTTGGCGTCAAACTCCCATATCTCGCGAACGGATTGACATAAACCAAAAATTCCTGTTGCGTCTGAAAGTAGAAAAACGCACGATTAAAACGGTATGCGTATTTTTTCCCTAGGCCATTCTGGTTAAGCGATTGGAGCAGCAGAATTGCGAAAAATTTTTTGCCTTGTCAACCATTTCTTGGCTTCAAACTCCCATATCTCGCGAACGGATTGACATAACCCAAAAATTCCTGTAGCGTCTGAAAGTAGAAACTCGCACGATTACAACGGAATGTGTATTTTTTCCCTAGGCCATTCTGGTTAAGCGTTTGGAGCAGCAGAAGTGCGAAAAATTTTGTGCCTTCTCAACCATTTCTTGGCTTCGAACTCCCATATCTCGCGAACAGATTGAGCTAACCCAAAAATTCCTATTGCATCTGAAAGTAGAAGCTCGCCCGATTACAACGGTATGTGCATTTTTTCTCTAGGCCATTCTGGTTAAGCGATTGGAGCAGCAGAATTGCGAAAAATTTATTCTCTTCTCATCCATTTCTTAGCTTCAAACTCCCATATATCGCGAACGAATTGACATAACCCAAAAATTCCTATTGCACCTGAAAGTAGAAACTCGCCCGATTGCAACGGTATGTGCATTTTTTCCCTAGGCAATTCTGGATTCGTGTTTGGAGCAGCTGAATTGCGAAAAATTTTTCGCCTTGTCAACCATTTCTTGGCTTCAAACTCCCATATCACGCGAACGGATTGACCCAACCCAAAAATTCCTGTTGCGTCTGAAAGTAGAAACTCGCACGATTAAAACGGTATGTGTATTTTTTCCCTAGGCCATTCTGGTTAAGCGTTTGGAGCAGCAGAAGTGCGAAAAATGTTGTGCCTTCTCAACCATTTGTTGGCTTCAAACTCCCATATCTCGCGAACGGATTGACCTAACCCAAAAATTCCTATTGCATCTGAAAGTAGAAGCTCGCCCGATTACAACGGTATGTGTATTTTTTCCCTAGGCCATTCTATTTAAGCGTTTGGAGCAGCAGAAGTGCGAACAATTTTGTGCCTTCTAAACCATTACTTGGCTTCAAACTCCCATATCTCGCGAACGGATTGACCTACCCCACAAATTCCTGTTGTGTCTGAAAGTAGAAACTCGCACGATTAAAACGGTATGCGTATTTTTTCCCTAGGCCATTCTGGTTAAGCCATTGGAGCAGCAGAATTGCGAAAAATTTATTCTCTTCTCATCCATTTCTTAGCTTCAAACTCCCATATCTCGCGAACGGATTGACCCAACCCAAAAATACCTGTTGCGTCTGAAAGTAGAAACTCGCACGATTAAAACGGTATGTGTATTTTTTCCCTGGGCCATTCTGTTTAAGCGTTTGGAGCAGCAGAATTGCGAAAAATTTATTCTCTTCTCAACCATTTCTTAGGTTCAAACTCCCATATCTCGCGAACGGATTGACCCAACCCAAAAATTCTTGTTGCGTCTGAAAGTAGAAGCTCGCCCGGTTACAACGGTATGTGTACTTTTTCCCTAGGCCATTCTGGTTTCGCATTTGGAGCAGCAGAATTGCGAAAAATTTGTTGTCTTGTCGACCATTTCTTAGTTTCAAACTCCCATATCTCGCGAACGGATTGACCTAACCCAAAAATTCCTATTGCATCTGAAAGTAGAAACTCGCCCGATTACAACGGTATGTGCATTTTTTCCCTATGCCATTCTGGTTATGCGTTTGGAGCAGCAGAATTGCGAAAATTTTTGTGCCTTCTAAACCATTACTTGGCTTCAAACTCCCATATCTCGCGAACGGATTGACCTAACCCACAAATTCTTGTTGCGTCTGAAAGTAGAAACTCGCCCGATTACAACGGTAGGTGTATTTTTTCCCTATGCCATTCTGGTTATGCGTTTGGAGCAGCAGAATTGCGAAAATATTGTTGTCTTCTCAACCATTTCTTAGCTTCAAACTCCTATATATCGCGAACGGATTGACCTAACCCACAAATTCCTATTGCATCTGAAAGTAGACACTCGCCCGATTAAAACGGTATGCGTATTTTTTCCCTAGGCCATTCTGGTTAAGCGATTGGAGCAGCAGAAGTGCGAAAAATTTGTTGTCTTGTCGACCATTTCTTAGTTTCAAACTCCCATATCTCGCGATCGGATTGACCTAACCCAAAAATTCCTATTGCATCTGAAAGTAGAAACTCGCCCGATTACAACGGTATGTGCATTTTTTCCCCATGCCATTCTGGTTATGCGTTTGGAGCAGCAGAATCGCGAAAAATTTGTTGTCTTCTCAACCATTTCTTAGCTTCAAATTCCCATATCTCGCGAACGGATTGACCTAACCCAAAAATTCCTATTGCATCTGAAAGTAGAAACTCGCCCGATTACAACGGTATGTGCATTTTTTCCCTAGGCCATTCTGATTAAGCGTTTGGAACAGCAGAATTGCGCAAAATTTTTTGCGTTCTCAACCATATCTTGGCTTCAAACTCCCATATCTCGCGAACGGATTGACCCAACCCAAAAATTCCTGTTGCGTCTGAAAGTAGAAACTCGCACGATTAAAACGGTATGTGTATTTTTTCCCTAGGCGATTCTGGTTAAGCGTTAGGAGCAGCAGAATTGCGAAAAATTTTGTGCCTTCTCAACCATTTCTTGGCTTCAAACTCCCATATCTCGCGAACGGATTGACCTAACCCAAAAATTCCTATTGCATCTGAAAGTAGAAGCTCGCCCGATTACAACGGTATGTGCATTTTTTGCCTAGGCCATTCTGCTTAAGCGATTGGAGCGGCAGAATTGCGAAAAATTTATTCTCTTCTCATCCATTTCTTAGCTTCAAACTCCCATATCTCGCGAACGGATTGACCTAACCCAAAAATTTCTATTGCATCTGAAAGTAGAAACTCGCCCGATTACAACTGTATGTGTATTTTTTCCCTAGGCCATTCTGGTTAAGCGTTTGGAGCAGCAGAAGTGCGAAAAATTTTGTGCCTTCTCAACCAATACTTGGCTTCAAACTCCCATATCTCGCGAACGTATTGACCTAACCCAAAAATTCCTGTTGCGTCTGATAGTAGAAACTCGCCCGATTACAACGGTATGTGTACTTTTTCCCTAGGCCATTCTGGTTTCGCGTTTGGAGCAGCTGAATTGCGAAAAATTTTTTTCCTTGTCAACCATTTCTTTGCTTCAAACTCCCATATCTCGCGAACGGATTGACATAAACCAAAAATTCCTGTTGCGTCTGAAAGTAGAAACTCGCCCGATTACAACGGTATGTGTACTTTTTCCCTAGGCCATTCTGGTTTCGCGTTTGGAGCAGCTGAATTGCGAAAAATTTTTTGCCTTGTCAACCATTTCTTGGCTTCAAACTCCCATATCTCGCGAACGGATTGACATAACCCAAACATTCCTGTTGCGTCTGAAAGTAGAAAAACGCACGATTAAAACGGTATGCGTATTTTTTCCCTAGGCCATTCTGGTTAAGCGATTGGAGCAGCAGAATTGCGAAAAATTTGTTGTCTTGTCGACCATTTCTTAGCTTCAAACTCCCATATCTCGCGAACGGATTGACCTAACGCAAAAATTCCTATTGCATCTGAAAGTAGAAACTCGCCCGATTACAACGGTATGTGCATTTTTTCCCTAGGCCATTCTGATTAAGCGTTTGGAACAGCAGAATTGCGAAAAATTTTTTCGTTCTCAACCATTTCTTGGCTTCAAACTCCCATATCTCGCGAACGGATTGACATAACCCAAAAATTCCTGTAGCGTCTGAAAGTAGAAACTCGCACGATTACAACGGAATGTGTATTTTTTCCCTAGGCCATTCTGGTTAAGCGTTTGGAGTAGCAGAAGTGCGAAAAATTTTGTGCCTTCTCAACCATTTCTTGGCTTCAAACTCCCATATCACGCGAACGGATTGACCTAACCCAAAAATTTCTATTGCATCTGAAAGTAGAAATTCGCCCGATTACAACGGTATGTGTATTTTTCCCCTAGGCCATTCTGTTTAAGCGTTTGGAGCAGCAGAAGTGCGAAAAATTTTGTGCCTTCTAAACCATTACTTGGCTTCAAACTCCCATATCTCGCGAACGGGTTGACCTAACCCACAAATTCTTGTTGCGTCTGAAAGTAGAAACTCGCCCGATTACAACGGTAGGTGTATTTTTTCCCTATGCCATTCTGGTTATGAGTTTGGAGCAGCAGAATTGCGAAAAATTTGTTGTCTTCTCAACCATTTCTTAGCTTCAAACTCCCATATATCGCGAACGGATTGACCTAACCCACAAATACCTATTGCATCTGAAAGTAGAAACTCGCCCGATTAAAACGGTATGCGTATTTTTTCCCTAGGCCATTCTGGTTAAGTGATTGGAGCAGCAGAAGTGCGAAGAATTTGTTGTCTTGTCGACCATTTCTTAGTTTCAAACTCCCATATCTCGCGAACGGATTGACCTAACCCAAAAATTCCTATTGCATCTGAAAGTAGAAACTCGCCCGATTACAACGGTATGTGCATCTTTTCTCTAGGCCATTCTGATTAAGCGTTTGGAGAAGCAGAATTGCGAAAAATTTATTCTCTTCTCAACCATTTCTTAGCTTCAAACTCCCATATCTCGCGAACGGATTGACCCAACCCAAAAATTCTTGTTGCGTCTGAGAGTAGAACCTCGCCCGGTTACAACTGTATGTGTACTTTTTCCCTAGGCCATTCTGGTTATGCGTTTGGAGCAGCAGAATGGCGAAAAATTTGTTGTCTTCGCAACCATTTCTTAGCTTCAAACTCCCATATATCGCGAACGGATTGACATAACCCAAAAATTCCTATTGCATCTGAAAGTAGAAACACGCCCGATTACAACGGTATGTGTACTTTTTCCCTAGGCCATTCTGGTTTCGCGTTTGGAGTAGCTGAATTGCGAAAAATTTTTTGCCTTGTCAACCATTTCTTGGCTTCAATCTCCCATATCTCGCGAACGGATTGACATAACCCAAAAATTCCTGTTGCGTCTGAAAGTAGAAACTCGCACGATTACAACGGAATGTGTATTTTTTCCCTAGGCTATTCTGGTTAAGCGTTTGGAGCAGCAGAAGTGCGAAATATTTTGTGCCTTCTCAAACATTTCTTGGCTTCAAACTCCCATATCTCGCGAACGGATTGACCTAACCCACAAAGTCTTGTTGCGTCTGAAAGTAGAAACTCGCCCGATTACAACGGTAGGTTTTTTTTCCCCTATGCCATTCTGGTTATGCGTTTGGAGCAGCAGAATTGCGAAAAATTTGTTGTCTTCTCAACCATTTCTTAGCTTCAAACTCCCATATATCGCGAACGGATTGACCTAACCCACAAATTCCTATTGCATCTGAAAGTAGAAACTCGCCCGATTAAAACGCTATGCGTATTTTTTCCCTAGGCCATTCTAGTTAAGTGATTGGAGCAGCAGAAGTGCGAAAAATTTGTTGTCTTGCCGACCATCTCTTAGTTTCAAACTCCCATATCTCGGGCACGGATTGACCTAACCCAAAAATTTCTATTGCATCTGAAAGTAGAAACAAGCCCGATTACAACGGTATGTGCATTTTTTCTCTAGGCCATTCTGATTAAGCGTTTGGAGCAGCAGAATTGCGAAAAATTTATTCTCTTCTCAACCATTTCTTAGCTTCAAACTCCCATACCTCGCGAACGGATTGACCCAACCCAAAAATTCGTATTGCATCTGAAAGTAGAAACTCGCCCGGTTACAACGGTATGTGTTCTTTTTCCCTAGGCCATTCTGGTTATGCGTTTGGAGCAGCAGAATTGCGAAAAATTTGTTGACTTCTCAACCATTTCTTAGCTTCAAACTCCCATATATCGCGAACGGATTGACATAACCCAAAAATTCCTGTTGCGTCTGAAAGTAGCAACTCGCACGATTACAACGGTAGGTGTACTTTTTCCCTATGCCATTCTGGTTATGCGTTTGGAGCAGCAGAATTGCGAAAAATTTGTTGTCTTCTCAACCATTTCTTAGCTTCAAACTCCCATATATCGCGAACGGATTGACCTAACCCACAAATTCCTAT
Organism: Ptiloglossa arizonensis; assembly: GCF_051014685.1. Taxonomy (NCBI): domain Eukaryota; kingdom Metazoa; phylum Arthropoda; class Insecta; order Hymenoptera; family Colletidae; genus Ptiloglossa; species Ptiloglossa arizonensis. The sequence continues at coordinate 535,979 of NW_027478559.1, forward strand.
TGCATCTGAAAGTAGACACTCGCCCGATTAAAACGGTATGCGTATTTTTTCCCTAGGCCATTCTGGTTAAGCGATTGGAGCAGCAGAAGTGCGAAAAATTTGTTGTCTTGTCGACCATTTCTTAGTTTCAAACTCCCATATCTCGCGATCGGATTGACCTAACCCAAAAATTCCTATTGCATCTGAAAGTAGAAACTCGCCCGATTACAACGGTATGTGCATTTTTTCCCCATGCCATTCTGGTTATGCGTTTGGAGCAGCAGAATCGCGAAAAATTTGTTGTCTTCTCAACCATTTCTTAGCTTCAAATTCCCATATCTCGCGAACGGATTGACCTAACCCAAAAATTCCTATTGCATCTGAAAGTAGAAACTCGCCCGATTACAACGGTATGTGCATTTTTTCCCTAGGCCATTCTGATTAAGCGTTTGGAACAGCAGAATTGCGCAAAATTTTTTGCGTTCTCAACCATTTCTTGGCTTCAAACTCCCATATCTCGCGAACGGATTGACCCAACCCAAAAATTCCTGTTGCGTCTGAAAGTAGAAACTCGCACGATTAAAACGGTATGTGTATTTTTTCCCTAGGCGATTCTGGTTAAGCGTTAGGAGCAGCAGAAGTGCGAAAAATTTTGTGCCTTCTCAACCATTTCGTGGCTTCAAACTCCCATATCTCGCGAACGGATTGACCTAACCCAAAAATTCCTATTGCATCTGAAAGTAGAAGCTCGCCCGATTACAATGGTATGTGCATTTTTTGCCTAGGCCATTCTGCTTAAGCGATTGGAGCGGCAGAATTGCGAAAAATTTATTCTCTTCTCATCCATTTCTTAGCTTCAAACTCCCATATCTCGCGAACGGATTGACCTAACCCAAAAATTTCTATTGCATCTGAAAGTAGAAACTCGCCCGATTACAACTGTATGTGTATTTTTTCCCTAGGCCATTCTGGATAAGCGTTTGGAGCAGCAGAAGTGCGAAAAATTTTGTGCCTTCTCAACCAATACTTGGCTTCAAACTCCCATATCTCGCGAACGTATTGACCTAACCCAAAAATTCCTGTTGCGTCTGATAGTAGAAACTCGCCTGATTACAACGGTATGTGTACTTTTTCCCTAGGCCATTCTGGTTTCGCGTTTGGAGCAGCTGAATTGCGAAAAATTTTTTTCCTTGTCAACCATTTCTTTGCTTCAAACTCCCATATCTCGCGAACGGATTGACATAAACCAAAAATTCCTGTTGCGTCTGAAAGTAGAAACTCGCCCGATTACAACGGTATGTGTACTTTTTCCCTAGGCCATTCTGGTTTCGCGTTTGGAGCAGCTGAATTGCGAAAAATTTTTTGCCTTGTCAACCATTTCTTGGCTTCAAACTCCCATATCTCGCGAACGGATTGACATAACCCAAACATTCCTGTTGCGTCTGAAAGTAGAAAAACGCACGATTAAAACGGTATGCGTATTTTTTCCCTAGGCCATTCTGGTTAAGCGATTGGAGCAGCAGAATTGCGAAAAATTTGTTGTCTTGTCGACCATTTCTTAGCTTCAAACTCCCATATCTCGCGAACGGATTGACCTAACGCAAAAATTCCTATTGCATCTGAAAGTAGAAACTCGCCCGATTACAACGGTATGTGCATTTTTTCCCTAGGCCATTCTGATTAAGCGTTTGGAACAGCAGAATTGCGAAAAATTTTTTCGTTCTCAACCATTTCTTGGCTTCAAACTCCCATATCTCGCGAACGGATTGACATAACCCAAAAATTCCTGTAGCGTCTGAAAGTAGAAACTCGCACGATTACAACGGAATGTGTATTTTTTCCCTAGGCCATTCTGGTTAAGCGTTTGGAGTAGCAGAAGTGCGAAAAATTTTGTGCCTTCTCAACCATTTCTTGGCTTCAAACTCCCATATCACGCGAACGGATTGACCTAACCCAAAAATTTCTATTGCATCTGAAAGTAGAAATTCGCCCGATTACAACGGTATGTGTATTTTTTCCCTAGGCCATTCTGTTTAAGCGTTTGGAGCAGCAGAAGTGCGAAAAATTTTGTGCCTTCTAAACCATTACTTGGCTTCAAACTCCCATATCTCGCGAACGGGTTGACCTAACCCACAAATTCTTGTTGCGTCTGAAAGTAGAAACTCGCCCGATTACAACGGTTGGTGTATTTTTTCCCTATGCCATTCTGGTTATGAGTTTGGAGCAGCAGAATTGCGAAAAATTTGTTGTCTTCTCAACCATTTCTTAGCTTCAAACTCCCATATATCGCGAACGGATTGACCTAACCCACAAATACCTATTGCATCTGAAAGTAGAAACTCGACCGATTAAAACGGTATGCGTATTTTTTCCCTAGGCCATTCTGGTTAAGTGATTGGAGCAGCAGAAGTGCGAAGAATTTGTTGTCTTGTCGACCATTTCTTAGTTTCAAACTCCCATATCTCGCGAACGGATTGACCTAACCCAAAAATTCCTATTGCATCTGAAAGTAGAAACTCGCCCGATTACAACGGTATGTGCATCTTTTCTCTAGGCCATTCTGATTAAGCGTTTGGAGAAGCAGAATTGCGAAAAATTTATTCTCTTCTCAACCATTTCTTAGCTTCAAACTCCCATATCTCGCGAACGGATTGACCCAACCCAAAAATTCTTGTTGCGTCTGAGAGTAGAACCTCGCCCGGTTACAACTGTATGTGTACTTTTTCCCTAGGCCATTCTGGTTATGCGTTTGGAGCAGCAGAATGGCGAAAAATTTGTTGTCTTCGCAACCATTTCTTAGCTTCAAACTCCCATATATCGCGAACGGATTGACATAACCCAAAAATTCCTATTGCATCTGAAAGTAGAAACTCGCCCGATTACAACGGTATGTGTACTTTTTCCCTAGGCCATTCTGGTTTCGCGTTTGGAGTAGCTGAATTGCGAAAAATTTTTTGCCTTGTCAACCATTTCTTGGCTTCAATCTCCCATATCTCGCGAACGGATTGACATAACCCAAAAATTCCTGTTGCGTCTGAAAGTAGAAACTCGCACGATTACAACGGAATGTGTATTTTTTCCCTAGGCTATTCTGGTTAAGCGTTTGGAGCAGCAGAAGTGCGAAATATTTTGTGCCTTCTCAACCATTTCTTGGCTTCAAACTCCCATATCTCGCGAACGGATTGACCAAACCCAAAAATTCCTGTTGCGTCTGAAAGTAGAAACTCGCACGATTAAAACGGTATGCGTATTTTTTCCCTAGGCCGTTCTGGTTAAGCGTTAGGAGCAGCAGAAGTGCGAAAATTTTGTGCCTTCTCAACCATTTCGTGGCTTCAAACTCCCATATCTCGCGAACGGATTGACCTAACCCAAAAATTCCTATTGCATCTGAAAGTAGAAGCTCGCCCGATTACAATGGTATGTGCATTTTTTGCCTAGGCCATTCTGCTTAAGCGATTGGAGCGGCAGAATTGCGAAAAATTTATTCTCTTCTCATCCATTTCTTAGCTTCGAACTCCCATATCTCGCGAACGGATTGACCTAACCCAAAAATTTCTATTGCATCTGAAAGTAGAAACTCGCCCGATTACAACTGTATGTGTATTTTTTCCCTAGGCCATTCTGGATAAGCGTTTGGAGCAGCAGAAGTGCGAAAAATTTTGTGCCTTCTCAACCAATACTTGGCTTCAAACTCCCATATCTCGCGAACGTATTGACCTAACCCAAAAATTCCTGTTGCGTCTGATAGTAGAAACTCGCCTGATTACAACGGTATGTGTACTTTTTCCCTAGGCCATTCTGGTTTCGCGTTTGGAGCAGCTGAATTGCGAAAAATTTTTTTCCTTGTCAACCATTTCTTTGCTTCAAACTCCCATATCTCGCGAACGGATTGACATAAACCAAAAATTCCTGTTGCGTCTGAAAGTAGAAACTCGCCCGATTACAACGGTATGTGTACTTTTTCCCTAGGCCATTCTGGTTTCGCGTTTGGAGCAGCTGAATTGCGAAAAATTTTTTGCCTTGTCAACCATTTCTTGGCTTCAAACTCCCATATCTCGCGAACGGATTGACATAACCCAAACATTCCTGTTGCGTCTGAAAGTAGAAAAACGCACGATTAAAACGGTATGCGTATTTTTTCCCTAGGCCATTCTGGTTAAGCGATTGGAGCAGCAGAATTGCGAAAAATTTGTTGTCTTGTCGACCATTTCTTAGCTTCAAACTCCCATATCTCGCGAACGGATTGACCTAACGCAAAAATTCCTATTGCATCTGAAAGTAGAATCTCGCCCGATTACAACGGTATGTGCATTTTTTCCCTAGGCCATTCTGATTAAGCGTTTGGAACAGCAGAATTGCGAAAAATTTTTTCGTTCTCAACCATTTCTTGGCTTCAAACTCCCATATCTCGCGAACGGATTGACATAACCCAAAAATTCCTGTAGCGTCTGAAAGTAGAAACTCGCACGATTACAACGGAATGTGTATTTTTTCCCTAGGCCATTCTGGTTAAGCCTTTGGAGTAGCAGAAGTGCGAAAAATTTTGTGCCTTCTCAACCATTTCTTGGCTTCAAACTCCCATATCACGCGAACGGATTGACCTAACCCAAAAATTTCTATTGCATCTGAAAGTAGAAATTCGCCCGATTACAACGGTATGTGTATTTTTTCCCTAGGCCATTCTGTTTAAGCGTTTGGAGCAGCAGAAGTGCGAAAAATTTTGTGCCTTCTAAACCATTACTTGGCTTCAAACTCCCATATCTCGCGAACGGGTTGACCTAACCCACAAATTCTTGTTGCGTCTGAAAGTAGAAACTCGCCCGATTACAACGGTTGGTGTATTTTTTCCCTATGCCATTCTGGTTATGAGTTTGGAGCAGCAGAATTGCGAAAAATTTGTTGTCTTCTCAACCATTTCTTAGCTTCAAACTCCCATATATCGCGAACGGATTGACCTAACCCACAAATACCTATTGCATCTGAAAGTAGAAACTCGACCGATTAAAACGGTATGCGTATTTTTTCCCTAGGCCATTCTGGTTAAGTGATTGGAGCAGCAGAAGTGCGAAGAATTTGTTGTCTTGTCGACCATTTCTTAGTTTCAAACTCCCATATCTCGCGAACGGATTGACCTAACCCAAAAATTCCTATTGCATCTGAAAGTAGAAACTCGCCCGATTACAACGGTATGTGCATCTTTTCTCTAGGCCATTCTGATTAAGCGTTTGGAGAAGCAGAATTGCGAAAAATTTATTCTCTTCTCAACCATTTCTTAGCTTCAAACTCCCATATCTCGCGAACGGATTGACCCAACCCAAAAATTCTTGTTGCGTCTGAGAGTAGAACCTCGCCCGGTTACAACTGTATGTGTACTTTTTCCCTAGGCCATTCTGGTTATGCGTTTGGAGCAGCAGAATGGCGAAAAATTTGTTGTCTTCGCAACCATTTCTTAGCTTCAAACTCCCATATATCGCGAACGGATTGACATAACCCAAAAATTCCTATTGCATCTGAAAGTAGAAACTCGCCCGATTACAACGGTATGTGTACTTTTTCCCTAGGCCATTCTGGTTTCGCGTTTGGAGTAGCTGAATTGCGAAAAATTTTTTGCCTTGTCAACCATTTCTTGGCTTCAATCTCCCATATCTCGCGAACGGATTGACATAACCCAAAAATTCCTGTTGCGTCTGAAAGTAGAAACTCGCACGATTACAACGGAATGTGTATTTTTTCCCTAGGCTATTCTGGTTAAGCGTTTGGAGCAGCAGAAGTGCGAAATATTTTGTGCCTTCTCAACCATTTCTTGGCTTCAAACTCCCATATCTCGCGAACGGATTGACCAAACCCAAAAATTCCTGTTGCGTCTGAAAGTAGAAACTCGCCCGATTAAAACGGTATGCGTATTTTTTCCCTAGGCCGTTCTGGTTAAGCGATTGGAGCAGCAGAAGTGCGAAAAATTTGTTGTCTTGTCGACCATTTCTTAGTTTCAATCTCCCATATCTCGCGAACGGATTGACCTAACCCAAAAATTCCTATTGCATCTGAAAGTAGAAACTCGCCCGATTACAACGGTATGTGCATTTTTTCTCTAGGCCATTCTGATTAAGCGTTTGGAGCAGCAGAATTGCGAAAAATTTATTCTCTTCTCAACCATTTCTTAGCTTCGAACTCCCATATCTCACGAACGGATTGACATAACCCAAAAATTCCTGTTGCGTCTGAAAGTAGAAACTCGCACGATTACAACGGAATGTGTATTTTTTCCCTAGGCCATTCTGGTTAAGCGTTTGCAGCAGCAGAAGTGCGAAAAATTTTGTGCCTTCTCAACCATTTCTTGGCTTCAAACTCCCATATCTCGCGAACGGATAAACCTAACCAAAAAATTCCTATTGCATCTGAAAGTAGAAGCTCGCCCGATTACAACGGTATGTGCATTTTTTCCCTAGGCCATTCTGGTTAAGCGATTGGAGCAGCAGAATTGCGAAAAATTTATTCTCTTCTCATCCATTTCTTAGCTTCATACTCCCATATCTCGCGAACGGACTGACCTAACCCAAAAATTCCTATTGCATCTGAAAGTAGAAATTCGCCCGATTACAACGGTATGTGCATTTTTTCCCTAGGCCATTCTGGTTAAGCGTTTGGAACAGCAGAAGTGCGAAAAATTTGTTGTCTTGTCGACCATTTCTTAGTTTCAAACTCCCATATCTCGCGAACGGATTGACCTAACCCAAAAATTCCTATTGCATCTGAAAGTAGAAACTCGCCCGATTACAACGGTATGTGCGTTTTTTCTCTAGGCCATTCTGATTAAGCGTTTGGAGCAGCAGAATTGCGAAAAATTTATTCTCTTCTCAACCATTTCTTAGCTTCAATCTCCCATTTCTCGCGAACGGATTGACCTAACCCAAAAATTCCTATTGCACCTGAAAGTAGAAACTCGCCCGATTACAACGGTATGTGTACTTTTTCCCTAGGCCATTCTGGTATCGCGTTTGGAGCAGCTGAATTGCGAAAAATGTTTCGCCTTGTCAACCATTTCTTGGCTTCAAACTCCCGTATCTCGCGAACGGATTGACCTAACCCAAAAATTCCTATTGCATCTGAAAGTAGAAGCTCGCCCGATTACAACGGTATGTGCATTTTTTCCCTAGGCCATTCTGGTTAAGCGTTTGGAACAGCAGAATTGCGAAAAATATTTTGCGTTCTCAACCATTTCTTGGCTTCAAACTCCCATTTCTCGCGAACGGATTGACCAAACCCAAAAATTCCTGTTGCGTCTGAAAGTAGAAACTCGCCCGATTAAAACGGTATGCGTATTTTTTCCCTAGGCCGTTCTGGTTAAGCGATTGAAGCAGCAGAAGTGCGAAAAATTTGTTGTCTTGTCGACCATTTCTTAGTTTCAAACTCCCATATATCGCGAACGGATTGACCTAACCCAAAAATTCCTATTGCATCTGAAAGTAGAAACTCGCCCGATTACAACGGTAGGTGCATTTTTTCCCTATGCCATTCTGGTTATGCGTTTGGAGCAGCAGAATTGCGAAAAATTTGTTGTCTTGTCAACCATTTCTTAGCTTCAAACTCCCATTTCTCGCGAACGGATTGACCTAACCCAAAAATTCCTATTGCACCTGAAAGTAGAAACTCGCCCGATTACAACGGTATGTGTACTTTTTCCCTAGGCCATTCTGGTATCGCGTTTGGAGCAGCTGAATTGCGAAAAATTTTCGCCTTGTCAACCATTTCTTGGCTTCAAACTCCCATATCTCGCGAACGGATTGACCTAACCCAAAAATTCCTATTGCATCTGAAAGTAGAAGCACGCCCGATTACAACGGTATGTGCATTTTTTCCCTAGGCCATTCTGGTTAAGCGTTTGGAGCAGCAGAAGTGCGAAAAATTTTGTGCCTTCTCAACCATTACTTGGCTTCAAACTCCCATATCTCGCGAACGGATTGACATAAACCAAAAATTCCTGTTGCGTCTGATAGTAGAAAAACGCACGATTAAAACGGTATGCGTATGTTTTCCCTAGGCCATTCTGGTTAAGCGATTGGAGCAGCAGAATTGCGAAAAATTTGTTGTCTTGTCGAGCATTTCTTAGCTTCAAACTCCCATATCTCGCGAACGGATTGACCTCACCCAAAAATTCCTATTGCATCTGAAAGTAGAAACTCGCCCGATTACAACGGTATGTACATTTTTTCCCTAGGCCATTCTGATTAAGCGTTTGGAACAGCAGAATTGCGCCAAATTTTTTGCGTTCTCAACCATTTCTTGGCTTCAAACTACCATATCTCGCGAACGGATTGACCCAACCCAAAAATTCCTGTTGCGTCTGAAAGTAGAAACTCGCACGATTAAAACGGTATGTGTATTTTTTCCCTAGGCCATTCTGGTTAAGCGTTTGGAGCAGCAGAAGTGCGAAAAATTTTGTGCCTTCTCAACCATTTCTTGGCTTCAAATTCCCATATCTCGCGAACGGATTGATCTAACCCAAAAATTCATATTGCATCTGAAAGTAGAAGCTCGCCCGATTACAACGGTATGTGCATTTTTTCCCTAGGCCATTCTGGTTAAGCGATTGGAGCGGCAGAATTGCGAAAAATTTATTCTCTTCTCATCCATTTCTTAGCTTCAAACTCCCATATCTCGGGAACGGATTGACCTAACCCAAAAATTTCTATTGCATCTGAAAGTAGAAACTCGCCCGATTACAAAGGTATGTGTATTTTTTCCCTAGGCCATTCTATTTAAGCGTTTGGAGCAGCAGAAGTGCTAAAAATTTTGTGCCTTCTAAACCATTACTTGGCTTCAAACTCCCATATCTCGCGAACGGATTGACCTAACCCACAAATTCTTGTTGCGTCTGAAAGTAGAAACTCGCCCGATTACAACGGTGTGCGTATTTTTTCCCTAGGCCATTCTGGTTCAGCGATTGGAGCAGCAGAAGTGCGAAAAATTTGTTGTCTTGTCGACCATTTCTTAGTTTCCAACTCCCATATCTCGCGAACGGATTGACCTAACCCAAAAATTCCTATTGCATTGAAAGTAGAAACTCGCCCGATAACAACGGAATGTTCATTTTTTCCCTAGGCCATTCTGGTTAAGCGATTGGAGCAGCAGAATTGCGAAAAATTTATTCTCTTCTCATCCATTTCTTAGCTTCATACTCCCATATCTCGCGAACGGACTGACCTAACCCAAAAATTCCTATTGCATCTGAAAGTTGAAATTCGCCCGATTACAACGGTATGTGCATTTTTTCCCTAGGCCATTCTGGTTAAGCGTTTGGAACAGCAGAAGTGCGAAAAATTTGTTGTCTTGTCGACCATTTCTTAGTTTCAAACTCCCATATCTCGCGAACGGATTGACCTAACCCAAAAATTCCTATTGCATCTGAAAGTAGAAACTCGCCCGATTACAACGGTATGTGCGTTTTTTCTCTAGGCCATTCTGATTAAGCGTTTGGAGCAGCAGAATTGCGAAAAATTTATTCTCTTCTCAACCATTTCTTAGCTTCAATCTCCCATTTCTCGCGAACGGATTGACCTAACCCAAAAATTCCTATTGCACCTGAAAGTAGAAACTCGCCCGATTACAACGGTATGTGTACTTTTTCCCTAGGCCATTCTGGTATCGCGTTTGGAGCAGCTGAATTGCGAAAAATGTTTCGCCTTGTCAACCATTTCTTGGCTTCAAACTCCCGTATCTCGCGAACGGATTGACCTAACCCAAAAATTCCTATTGCATCTGAAAGTAGAAGCTCGCCCGATTACAACGGTATGTGCATTTTTTCCCTAGGCCATTCTGGTTAAGCGTTTGGAACAGCAGAATTGCGAAAAATATTTTGCGTTCTCAACCATTTCTTGGCTTCAAACTCCCATATCTCGCGAACGGATTGACCAAACCCAAAAATTCCTGTTGCGTCTGAAAGTAGAAGCTCGCCCGATTAAAACGGTATGCGTATTTTTTCCCTAGGCCGTTCTGGTTAAGCGATTGAAGCAGCAGAAGTGCGAAAAATTTGTTGTCTTGTCGACCATTTCTTAGTTTCAAACTCCCATATCTCGCGAACGGATTGACCTAACCCAAAAATTCCTATTGCATCTGAAAGTAGAAACTCGCCCGATTACAACGGTAGGTGCATTTTTTCCCTATGCCATTCTGGTTATGCGTTTGGAGCAGCAGAATTGCGAAAAATTTGTTGTCTTGTCAACCATTTCTTAGCTTCAAACTCCCATTTCTCGCGAACGGATTGACCTAACCCAAAAATTCCTATTGCACCTGAAAGTAGAAACTCGCCCGATTACAACGGTATGTGTACTTTTTCCCTAGGCCATTCTGGTATCGCGTTTGGAGCAGCTGAATTGCGAAAAATTTTTCGCCTTGTCAACCATTTCTTGGCTTCAAACTCCCATATCTCGCGAACGGATTGACCTAACCCAAAAATTCCTATTGCATCTGAAAGTAGAAGCTCGCCCGATTACAACGGTATGTGCATTTTTTCCCTAGGCCATTCTGGTTAAGCGATTGGAGCAGCAGAATTGCGAAAAATTTGTTGTCTTGTCGAGCATTTCTTAGCTTCAAACTCCCATATCTCGCGAACGGATTGACCTCACCCAAAAATTCCTATTGCATCTGAAAGTAGAAACTCGCCCGATTACAACGGTATGTACATTTTTTCCCTAGGCCATTCTGATTAAGCGTTTGGAACAGCAGAATTGCGCCAAATTTTTTGCGTTCTCAACCATTTCTTGGCTTCAAACTACCATATCTCGCGAACGGATTGACCCAACCCAAAAATTCCTGTTGCGTCTGAAAGTAGAAACTCGCACGATTAAAACGGTATGTGTATTTTTTCCCTAGGCCATTCTGGTTAAGCGTTTGGAGCAGCAGAATTGCGAAAAATTTTGTGCCTTCTCAACCATTTCTTGGCTTCAAATTCCCATATATCGCGAACGGATTGATCTAACCCAAAAATTCATATTGCATCTGAAAGTAGAAGCTCGCCCGATTACAACGGTATGTGCATTTTTTCCCTAGGCCATTCTGGTTAAGCGATTGGAGCGGCAGAATTGCGAAAAATTTATTCTCTTCTCATCCATTTCTTAGCTTCAAACTCCCATATCTCGGGAACGGATTGACCTAACCCAAAAATTTCTATTGCATCTGAAAGTAGAAACTCGCCCGATTACAAAGGTATGTGTATTTTTTCCCTAGGCCATTCTATTTAAGCGTTTGGAGCAGCAGAAGTGCGAAAAATTTTGTGCCTTCTAAACCATTACTTGGCTTCAAACTCCCATATCTCGCGAACGGATTGACCTAACCCACAAATTCTTGTTGCGTCTGAAAGTAGAAACTCGCCCGATTACAACGGTATGCGTATTTTTTCCCTAGGCCATTCTGGTTCAGCGATTGGAGCAGCAGAAGTGCGAAAAATTTGTTGTCTTGTCGACCATTTCTTAGTTTCCAACTCCCATATCTCGCGAACGGATTGACCTAACCCAAAAATTCCTATTGCATTGAAAGTAGAAACTCGCCCGATTACAACGGAATGTTCATTTTTTCCCTAGGCCATTCTGGTTAAGCGATTGGAGCAGCAGAATTGCGAAAAATTTATTCTCTTCTCATCCTTTTCTTAGCTTCAAACTCCCATATCTCGTGAACGGATTGACCTAACCCAAAAATTCCTATTGCATCTGAAAGTAGAAACTCGCCCGATTACAACGGAATGTGTACTTTTTCCCTAGGCCATTCTGGTTTCGCGTTTGGAGCAGCTGAATTGCGAAAAATTTTTTGCCTTGTCAACCATTTCTTGGCTTCAAATTCCCATATCTCGCGAACGGATTGACATAACCCAAAAATTCCTGTTGCGTCTGAAAGTAGAAACTCGCACGATTACAACGGAATGTGTATTTTTTCCCTAAGCCATTCTGGTTAAGCGTTTGGAGCAGCAGAAGTGCGAAAAATGTTGTGCCTTCTCAACCATTTCTTGGCTTCAAACTCCCATATCTCGCGAACGGATTGACCTAACCCAAAAATTCCTATTGCATCTGAAAGTAGAAACTCGCCCGATTACAACGGTATGTGCATTTTTTCCGTAGGCCATTCTGATTAAGCGTTTGGAACAGCAGAATTGCGCAAAATTTTTTGCGTTCTCAACCATTTCTTGGCTTCAAACTCCCATATCTCGCGAACGGATTGACCCAACCCAAAAATTCCTGTTGCGTCTGAAAGTAGAAACTCGCACGATTAAAACGGTATGTGTATTTTTTCCCTAGGCCATTCTGGTTAAGCGTTTGGAGCAGCAGAAGTGCGAAAAATGTTGTGCCTTCTCAACCATTTCTTAGCTTCAAACTCCCATATCTCGCGAACGGATTGACCAAACCCAAAAATTCCTATTGCATCTGAAAGTAGAAGCTCGCCCGATTACAACGGTATGTGCATTTTTTCCCTAGGCCATTCTGGTTAAGCGATTGGAGCGGCAGAATTGCGAAAAATTTATTCTCTTCTCATCCATTTCTTAGCTTCAAACTCCCATATCTCGGGAACTGATTGACCTAACCCAAAAATTTCTATTGCATCTGAAAGTAGAAACTCGCCCGATTACAACGGTATGTGTATTTTTTCCCTAGGCCATTCTGTTTAAGCGTTTGGAGCAGCAGAAGTGCGAAAAATTTTGTGCCTTCTAAACCATTACTTGGCTTCAAACTCCCATATCTCGCGAACGGATTGACCTAACCCACAAATTCTTGTTGCGTCCGAAAGTAGAAACTCGCCCGATTACAACGGTAGGTGTATTTTTTCCCTATGCCAGTCTGGTTATGCGTTTGGAGAAGCAGAATTGCGAAAAATTTGTTGTCATCTCAACCATTTCTTAGCTTCAAACTCCCATATATCGCGAACGGATTGACCTAACCCACAAATTCCTATTGCATCTGAAAGTAGAAACTCGCCCGATTACAACGGTATGTGCATTTTTTCTCTAGGCCATTCTTATTAAGCGATTGGAGCGGCAGAATTGCGAAAAATTTATTGTCTTCTCAACCATTTCTTAGCTTCAATCTCCCATATCTCGCGAACGGATTGACCTAACCCAAAAATTCCTATTGCACCTGAAAGTAGAAACTCGCCCGGTTACAACGGTATGTGTACTTTTTCCCTAGGCCATTCTGGTTTCGCGTTTGGAGCAGCAGAATTGCGAAAAATTTTTTGCCTTATCAACCATTTCTTGGCGTCAAACTCCCATATCTCGCGAACGGATTGACATAACCCAAAAATTCCTGTTGCGTCTGAAAGTAGAAACTCGCACGATTACAACGGAATGTGTATTTTTTCCCTAGGCCTTTCTGGTTAAGCGTTTGGAGCAGCAGAAGTGCGAAAAATTTTGTGCCTTCTCAACCATTTCTTGGCTTCAAACCACCATATCTCGCGAACGGATTGACCTAACCCAAAAATTCCTATTGCATCTGAAAGTAGAAACTCGCCCGATTACAACGGTATGTGTATTTTTTCCCTAGGCCATTCTGGTTAAGCGTTTGGAGCAGCAGAAGTGCGAAAAATTTTGTGCCTTCTCAACCACTACTTGGCTTCAAACTCCCATATCTTGCGAACGGATTGACCTAACACAAAAATTCCTATTGCATCTGAAAGTAGAAACTCGCCCGATTACAACGGTATGTGTACTTTTTCCCTAGGCCATTCTGGTTTCGCGTTTGGAGCAGCTGAATTGCGAAAAATTTTTCGCCGTGTCAACCATTTCTTGGCTTCAAACTCCCATATCTCGCGAACGGATTGACCTAACCCAAAAATTCCTGTTGCATCTGATAGTAGAAGCTCGCCCGATTATAACGGTATGTGCATTTTTTTCCTAGGCCATTCTGGTTAAGCGATTGGAGCAGCAGAATTGCGAAAAATTTATTCTCTTCTCATCCATTTCTTAGCTTCAAACTCCCATATCTCGCGAACGGATTGACCTAACCAAAAAATTCCTATGGCATCTGAAAGTAGAAACTCGCCCGATTACAACGGTATGTGTATTTTTTCCCTAGGCCATTCTGGTTAAGCGTTTGGAGCAGCAGAAGTGCGAAAAATTTTGTGCCTTCTCAACCATTACTTGGCTTCAAACTCCCATATCTCGCGAACGTATTGACCTAACCCAAAAATTCCTGTTGCGTCTGATAGTAGAAACTCGCCCGATTACAACGGTATGTGTACTTTTTCCCTAGGCCATTCTGGTTTCGCGTTTGGAGCAGCTGAATTGCGAAAAATTTTTTTCCTTGTCAACCATTTCTTTGCTTCAAACTCCCATATCTCGCGAACGGATTGACATAAACCAAAAATTCCTGTTGCGTCTGAAAGTAGAAACTCGCCCGATTACAACGGTATGTGTACTTTTTCCCTAGGCCATTCTGGTTTCGCGTTTGGAGCAGCTGAATTGCGAAAAATTTTTTGCCTTGTCAACCATTTCTTGGCTTCAAACTCCCATATCTCGCGAACGGATTGACATAACCCAAACATTCCTGTTGCGTCTGAAAGTAGAAAAACGCACGATTAAAACGGTATGCGTATTTTTTCCCTAGGCCATTCTGGTTTAGCGATTGGAGCAGCAGAATTGCGAAAAATTTGTTGTCTTGTCGACCATTTCTTAGCTTCAAACTCCCATATCTCGCGAACGGATTGACCTAACGCAAAAATTCCTATTGCATCTGAAAGTAGAAACTCGCCCGATTACAACGGTATGTGCATTTTTTCCCTAGGCCATTCTGATTAAGCGTTTGGAACAGCAGAATTGCGAAAAATTTTTTGCGTTCTCAACCATTTCTTGGCTTCAAACTCCCATATCTCGCGAACGGATTGACATAACCCAAAAATTCCTGTAGCGTCTGAAAGTAGAAACTCGCACGATTACAACGGAATGTGTATTTTTTCCCTAGGCCATTCTGGTTAAGCGTTTGGAGTAGCAGAAGTGCGAAAAATTTTGTGCCTTCTCAACCATTTCTTGGCTTCAAACTCCCATATCACGCGAACGGATTGACCTAACCCAAAAATTTCTATTGCATCTGAAAGTAGAAATTCGTCCGATTACAACGGTATGTGTATTTTTTCCCTAGGCCATTCTGTTTAAGCGTTTGGAGCAGCAGAAGTGCGAAAAATTTTGTGCCTTCTAAACCTTTACTTGGCTTCAAACTCCCATATGTCTCGAACGGGTTGACCTAACCCACAAATTCTTATTGCGTCTGAAAGTAGAAACTCGCCCGATTACAGCGGTAGGTGTATTTTTTCCCTATGCCATTCTGGTTATGAGTTTGGAGCAGCAGAATTGCGAAAAATTTGTTGTCTTCTCAACCATTTCTTAGCTTCAAACTCCCATATATCGCGAACGGATTGACCTAACCCACAAATACCTATTGCATCTGAAAGTAGAAACTCGCCCGATTAAAACGGTATGCGTATTTTTTCCCTAGGCCATTCTGATTAAGCGTTTGGAGAAGCAGAATTGCGAAAAATTTATTCTCTTCTCAACCATTTCTTAGCTTCAAACTCCCATATCTCGCGAACGGATTGACCCAACCCAAAAATTCTTGTTGCGTCTGAAAGTAGAAACTCGCCCGGTTACAACTGTATGTGTACTTTTTCCCTAGGCCATTCTGGTTATGCGTTTGGAGCAGCAGAATTGCGAAAAATTTGTTGTCTTCGCAACCATTTCTTAGCTTCAAACTCCCATATATCGCGAACGGATTGACATAACCCAAAAATTCCTGTTGCGTCTGAAAGTAGAAACTCGCACGATTACAACGGAATGTGTATTTTTTCCCTAGGCCATTCTGGTTAAGCGTTTGGAGCAGCAGAAGTGCGAAATATTTTGTGCCTTCTCAAACATTTCTTGGCTTCAAACTCCCATATCTCTCGAACGGGTTGACCTAACCCACAAATTCTTATTGCGTCTGAAAGTAGAAACTCGCCCGATTACAACGGTAGGTGTATTTTTTCCCTATGCCATTCTGGTTATGAGTTTGGAGCAGCAGAATTGCGAAAAATTTGTTGTCTTCTCAACCATTTCTTAGCTTCAAACTCCCATATATCGCGAACGGATTGACCTAACCCACAAATACCTATTGCATCTGAAAGTAGAAACTCGCCCGATTAAAACGGTATGCGTATTTTTTCCCTAGGCCATTCTGATTAAGCGTTTGGAGAAGCAGAATTGCGAAAAATTTATTCTCTTCTCAACCATTTCTTAGCTTCAAACTCCCATATCTCGCGAACGGATTGACCCAACCCAAAAATTCTTGTTGCGTCTGAAAGTAGAAACTCGCCCGGTTACAACTGTATGTGTACTTTTTCCCTAGGCCATTCTGGTTATGCGTTTGGAGCAGCAGAATTGCGAAAAATTTGTTGTCTTCGCAACCATTTCTTAGCTTCAAACTCCCATATATCGCGAACGGATTGACATAACCCAAAAATTCCTGTTGCGTCTGAAAGTAGAAACTCGCACGATTACAACGGAATGTGTATTTTTTCCCTAGGCCATTCTGGTTAAGCGTTTGGAGCAGCAGAATTGCGAAATATTTTGTGCCTTCTCAAACATTTCTTGGCTTCAAACTCCCATATCTCGCGAACGGATTGACCTAACCCACAAAGTCTTGTTGCGTCTGAAAGTAGAAACTCGCCCGATTACAACGGTAGGTTTTTTTTCCCCTATGCCATTCTGGTTATGCGGTTGGAGCAGCAGAATTGCGAAAAATTTGTTGTCTTCTCAACCATTTCTTAGCTTCAAACTCCCATATATCGCGAACGGATTGACCTAACCCACAAATTCCTGTTGCATCTGAAAGTAGAAACTCGCCCGATTAAAACGGTATGCGTATTTTTTTCCTAGGCCATTCTGGTTAAGTGATTGGAGCAGCAGAAGTGCGAAAAATTTGTTGTCTTGTCGACCATTTCTTAGTTTCAAACTCCCATATCTCGCGAACGGATTGACCTAACCCAAAAATTCCTATTGCATCTGAAAGTAGAAACTCGCCCGATTACAACGGTATGTGCATTTTTTCTCTAGGCCATTCTGATTAAGCGTTTGGAGCAGCAGAATTGCGAAAAATTTATTCTCTTCTCAACCATTTCTTAGCTTCGAACTCCCATATCTCACGAACGGATTGACATAACCCAAAAATTCCTGTTGCGTCTGAAAGTAGAAACTCGCACGATTACAACGGAATGTGTATTTTTTCCCTAGGCCATTCTGGTTAAGCGTTTGCAGCAGCAGAAGTGCGAAAAATTTTGTGCCTTCTCAACCATTTCTTGGCTTCAAACTCCCATATCTCGCGAACGGATAAACCTAACCAAAAAATTCCTATTGCATCTGAAAGTAGAAGCTCGCCCGATTACAACGGTATGTGCATTTTTTCCCTAGGCCATTCTGGTTAAGCGATTGGAGCAGCAGAATTGCGAAAAATTTATTCTCTTCTCATCCATTTCTTAGCTTCATACTCCCATATCTCGCGAACGGACTGACCTAACCCAAAAATTCCTATTGCATCTGAAAGTAGAAATTCGCCCGATTACAACGGTATGTGTACTTTTTCCCTAGGCCATTCTGGTTTCGCGTTTGGAGCAGCTGAATTGCGAAAAATTTTTTGCCTTGTCAACCATTTCTTGTCTTCAAACCTCCATATCTCGCGAACGGATTGACATAACCCAAAAATTCCTGTTGCGTCTGAAAGTAGAAACTCGCACGATTAAAACGGTATGCGTATTTTTTCCCTAGGCCATTCTGGTTAAGGGATTGGAGCAGCAGAAGTGCGAAAAATTTGTTGTCTTGTCGACCATTTCTTAGCTTCAAACTCCCATATATCGCGAACGGATTGACATAACCCAAAAATTCCTGTTGCGTCTGAAAGTAGCAACTCGCACGATTACAACGGTAGGTGTATTTTTTCCCTATGCCATTCTGGTTATGCGTTTGGAGCAGCAGAATTGCGAAAAATTTGTTTTCTTCTCAACCATTTCTTAGCTTCAAACTCCCATATATCGCGAACGGATTGACCTAACCCACAAATTCCTATTGCATCTGAAAGTAGAAACTCGCCCGATTAAAACGGTATGCGTATTTTTTCCCTAGGCCATTCTGGTTAAGTAATTGGAGCAGCAGAAGTGCGAAAAATTTGTTGTCTTGTCGACCATTTCTTAGTTTCAAACTCCCATATCTCGCGAACGGATTGATCTAACCCAAAAATTCCTATTGCACCTGAAAGTAGAAACTCGCCCGATTACAACGGTATGTGCATTTTTTCTCTAGGCCATTCTGATTAAGCGTTTGGAGCAGCAGAATTGCGAAAAATTTATTCTCTTCTCAACCATTTCTTAGCTTCAAACTCCCATATCTCGCGAACGGATTGACCCAACCCAAAAAATTTTGTTGCGTCTGAAAGTAGAAACTCGCCCGTTTACAACGGTATGTGTACTTTTTCCCTAGGCCATTCTGGTTTCGCGTTTGGAGCAGCAGAATTGCGAAAAATTTTTTGCCTTGTCAACAATTTCTTGGCTTCAAACTCCCACATCTCACGAACGAATTGACATAACCCAAAAATTCCTGTTGCGTCTGAAAGTAGAAACTCGCACGATTACAACGGAATGTGTATTTTTTCCCTAGGCCATTCTGGTTAAGCGTTTGCAGCAGCAGAAGTGCGAAAAATTTTGTGCCTTCTCAACCATTTCTTGGCTTCAAACTCCCATATCTCGCGAACGGATAGACCTAACCCAAAAATTCCTATTGCATCTGAAAGTAGAAGCTCGCCCGATTACAACGGTATGTGCATTTTTTCCCTAGGCCATTCTGGTTAAGCGATTGGAGCAGCAGAATTGCGAAAAATTTATTCTCTTCTCATCCATTTCTTAGCTTCATACTCCCATATCTCGCGAACGGACTGACCTAACCCGAAAATTCCTATTGCATCTGAAAGTAGAAACTCGCCCGATTACAACGGTAGGTGTATTTTTTCCCTATGCCATTCTGGTTATGAGTTTGGAGCAGCAGAATTGCGAAAAATTTGTTGTCTTCTCAACCATTTCTTAGCTTCAAACTCCCATATATCGCGAACGGATTGACCTAACCCACAAATACCTATTGCATCTGAAAGTAGAAACTCGCCCGATTAAAACGGTATGCGTATTTTTTCCCTAGGCCATTCTGGTTAAGTGATTGGAGCAGCAGAAGTGCGAAGAATTTGTTGTCTTGTCGACCATTTCTCAGTTTCAAACTCCCATATCTCGCGAACGGATTGACCTAACCCAAAAATTCCTATTGCATCTGAAAGTAGAAACTCGCCCGATTACAACGGTATGTGCATCTTTTCTCTAGGCCATTCTGATTAAGCGTTTGGAGAAGCAGAATTGCGAAAAATTTATTCTCTTCTCAACCATTTCTTAGCTTCAAACTCCCATATCTCGCGAACGGATTGACCCAACCCAAAAATTCTTGTTGCGTCTGAAAGTAGAAACTCGCCCGGTTACAACTGTATGTGTACTTTTTCCCTAGGCCATTCTGGTTATGCGTTTGGAGCAGCAGAATTGCGAAAAATTTGTTGTCTTCGCAACCATTTCTTAGCTTCAAACTCCCATATATCGCGAACGGATTGACATAACCCAAAAATTCCTATTGCATCTGAAAGTAGAAACTCGCCCGATTACAACGGTATGTGTACTTTTTCCCTAGGCCATTCTGGTTTCGCGTTTGGAGCAGCTTAATTGCGAAAAATTTTTTGCCTTGTCAACCATTTCTTGGCTTCAATCTCCCATATCTCGCGAACGGATTGACATAACCCAAAAATTCCTGTTGCGTCTGAAAGTAGAAACTCGCACGATTACAACGGAATGTGTATTTTTTCCCTAGGCCATTCTGGTTAAGCGTTTGGAGCAGCAGAAGTGCGAAATATTTTGTGCCTTCTCAAACATTTCTTGGCTTCAAACTCCCATATCTCGCGAACGGATTGACCTAACCCACAAAGTCTTGTTGCGTCTGAAAGTAGAAACTCGCCCGATTACAACGGTAGGTTTTTTTTCCCCTATGCCATTCTGGTTATGCGTTTGGAGCAGCAGAATTGCGAAAAATTTGTTGTCTTCTCAACCATTTCTTAGCTTCAAACTCCCATATATCGCGAACGGATTGACCTAACCCACAAATTCCTATTGCATCTGAAAGTAGAAACTCGCCCGATTAAAACGCTATGCGTATTTTTTCCCTAGGCCATTCTAGTTAAGTGATTGGAGCAGCAGAAGTGCGAAAAATTTGTTGTCTTGTCGACCATTTCTTAGTTTCAAACTCCCATATCTCGCGAACGGATTGACCTAACCCAAAAATTCCTATTGCATCTGAAAGTAGAAACTCGCCCGATTACAACGGTATGTGCATTTTTTCTCTAGGCCATTCTGATTAAGCGTTTGGAGCAGCAGAATTGCGAAAAATTTATTCTCTTCTCAACCATTTCTTAGCTTCGAACTCCCATATCTCACGAACGGATTGACATAACCCAAAAATTCCTGTTGCGTCTGAAAGTAGAAACTCGCGCGATTACAACGGAATGTGTATTTTTTCCCTAGGCCATTCTGGTTAAGCGTTTGCAGCAGCAGAAGTGCGAAAAATTTTGTGCCTTCTCAACCATTTCTTGGCTTCAAACTCCCATATCTCGCGAACGGATAAACCTAACCAAAAAAGTCCTATTGCATCTGAAAGTAGAAGCTCGCCCGATTACAACGGTATGTGCATTTTTTCCCTAGGCCATTCTGGTTAAGCGATTGGAGCAGCAGAATTGCGAAAAATTTATTCTCTTCTCATCCATTTCTTAGCTTCATACTCCCATATCTCGCGAACGGACTGTCCTAACCCATAAATTCCTATTGCATCTGAAAGTAGAAATTCGCCCGATTACAACGGTATGTGTACTTTTTCCCTAGGCCATTCTGGTTTCGCGTTTGGAGCAGCTGAATTGCGAAAAATTTTTTGCCTTGTCAACCATTTCTTGGCTTCAAACTCCCATATCTCGCGAACGGATTGACATAACCCAAAAATTCCTGTTGCGTCTGAAAGTAGAAACTCGCACGATTAAAACGGTATGCGTATTTTTTCCCTAGGCCATTCTGGTTAAGGGATTGGAGCAGCAGAAGTGCGAAAAATTTGTTGTCTTGTCGACCATTTCTTAGCTTCAAACTCCCATATATCGCGAACGGATTGACATAACCCAAAAATTCCTGTTGCGTCTGAAAGTAGCAACTCGCACGATTACAACGGTAGGTGTATTTTTTCCCTATGCCATTCTGGTTATGCGTTTGGAGCAGCAGAATTGCGAAAAATTTGTTTTCTTCTCAACCATTTCTTAGCTTCAAACTCCCATATATCGCGAACGGATTGACCTAACCCACAAATTCCTATTGCATCTGAAAGTAGAAACTCGCCCGATTAAAACGGTATGCGTATTTTTTCCCTAGGCCATTCTGGTTA
This sequence comes from Ptiloglossa arizonensis, assembly GCF_051014685.1. NCBI lineage: Eukaryota > Metazoa > Arthropoda > Insecta > Hymenoptera > Colletidae > Ptiloglossa > Ptiloglossa arizonensis. Next base: position 557,457 of record NW_027478559.1, read on the forward strand.
AGTAATTGGAGCAGCAGAAGTGCGAAAAATTTGTTGTCTTGTCGACCATTTCTTAGTTTCAAACTCCCATATCTCGCGAACGGATTGACCTAACCCAAAAATTCCTATTGCATCTGAAAGTAGAAACTCGCCCGATTACAACGGTATGTGCATTTTTTCTCTAGGCCATTCTGATTAAGCGTTTGGAGCAGCAGAATTGCGAAAAATTTATTCTCTTCTCAACCATTTCTTAGCTTCAAACTCCCATATCTCGCGAACGGATTGACCCAACCCAAAAAATTTTGTTGCGTCTGAAAGTAGAAACTCGCCCGTTTACAACGGTATGTGTACTTTTTCCCTAGGCCATTCTGGTTTCGCGTTTGGAGCAGCAGAATTGCGAAAAATTTTTTGCCTTGTCAACAATTTCTTGGCTTCAAACTCCCACATCTCACGAACGAATTGACATAACCCAAAAATTCCTGTTGCGTCTGAAAGTAGAAACTCGCACGATTACAACGGAATGTGTATTTTTTCCCTAGGCCATTCTGGTTAACCGTTTGCAGCAGCAGAAGTGCGAAAAATTTTGTGCCTTCTCAACCATTTCTTGGCTTCAAACTCCCATATCTCGCGAACGGATAGACCTAACCCAAAAATTCCTATTGCATCTGAAAGTAGAAGCTCGCCCGATTACAACGGTATGTGCATTTTTTCCCTAGGCCATTCTGGTTAAGCGATTGGAGCAGCAGAATTGCGAAAAATTTATTCTCTTCTCATCCATTTCTTAGCTTCATACTCCCATATCTCGCGAACGGACTGACCTAACCCGAAAATTCCTATTGCATCTGAAAGTAGAAATTCGCCCGATTACAACGGTATGTGTACTTTTTCCCTAGGCCATTCTGGTTTCGCGTTTGGAGCAGCTGAATTGCGAAAAATTTTTTGCCTTGTCAACCATTTCTTGGCTTCAAACTCCCATATCTCGCGAACGGATTGACATAACCCAAAAATTCCTGTTGCGTCTGAAAGTAGAAACTCGCACGATTACAACGGAATGTGTATTTTTTCCCTAGGCCATTCTGGTTAAGCGTTTGGAGCAGCAGATGTGCGAAAAATTTTGTGCCTTCTCAACCATTTCTTGGCTTCAAACTCCCATATCTCGCGAACGGATTGACCTAACCCACAAATTCTTGTTGCGTCTGAAAGTAGAAACTCGCCCGATTACAACGGTAGGTTTTTTTTCCCCTATGCCATTCTGGTTATGCGTTTGGAGCAGCAGAATTGCGAAAAATTTATTCTCTTCTCAACCATTTCTTAGCTTCAAACTCCCATATCCCGCGATCGGATTGACCTAACCCAAAAATTCCTATTGCGTCTGAAAGTAGAAACTCGCCCGATTACAATGGTATGTGTATTTTTTCCCTAGGCAATTCTGGTTAAGCGTTTGGAGCAGCAGAATAGCGAAAAATTTTTTGCGTTCTCAACCATTTCTTGGCTCCAAACTCCCATATCTCGCGAACGGATTGACCCACCCCAAAAATTCCTGTTGCGTCTGAAAGTAGAAACTCGCCCGATTACAACAGTACGTGTATTTTTTCCCTAGGCCATTCTGGTTAAGCGTTTGGAGCAGCAGAAGTACGAAAAATTTCTGGCCTTCTCAACCATTTCTTGGCTTCAAACTCCCTTATTTTGCGAACGGATTGACCTAACCCAAAAATTCCTACTGCGTCTGAAAGTAGAAACTCGCCCGATTACAATGGCATGTGTATTTTTTCCCTAGGCCATTCTGGTTAAGCGATTGGAGCAGCAGAATTGCGAAAAATTTATTCTCTTCTCATCCATTTCTTAGCTTAAAACTCCCATATCTCGCGAACGGATTGACCCAACCCAAAAATTCTTGTTGCGTCTGAAAGTAGAAACTCGCCCGGTGACAACGGTATGTGCACTTTTTCCCTAGGCCATTCTGGTTATGCGTTTGGAGCAGCAGAATTGCGAAAAATTTGTTGTCTTCTCAACCATTTCTTAGGTTCAAACTCCCATATATCGCGAACGGATTGACAGAACCCAAAAATTCCTGTTGCGTCTGAAAGTAGCAACTCGCACGATTACAACGGTGGGTGTATTTTTTCCCTATGCCATTCTGGTTATGCGTTTGGAGCAGCAGAATTGCGAAAAATTTGTTGTCTTCTCAACCATTTCTTAGCTTCAAACTCCCATATATCGCGAACGGATTGACCTAACCCACAAATTCCTATTGCATCTGAAAGTAGAAACTCGCCCGATTGCAACGGTATGTGCATTTTTTCTCTAGGCCATTCTGATTAAGCGTTTGGAGCAGCAGAATTGCGAAAAATTTATTCTCTTCTCAACCATTTCTTAGCTTCAAACTCCCATATCTCGCGAACGGATTGACCCAACCCAAAAAATTTTGTTGCGTCTGTAAGGAGAATCTCGCCCGGTTACAACGGTATGTGTACTTTTTCCCTAGGCCATTCTGGTTTCGCGTTTGGAGCAGCACAATTGCGAAAAATTTATTCTCTTCTCATCCATTTCTTAGCTTCATACACCCATATCTCGCGAACGGACTGACCTAACCCAAAAATTCCTATTGCATCTGAAAGTAGAAACTCGCCCGATTACAACGGTATGTGTACTTTTTCCCTAGGCCATTCTGGTTTCGCGTTTGGAGCAGCTGAATTGCGAAAAATTTTTTGCCTTGTCAACCATTTCTTGGCTTCAAACTCCCATATCTCGCGAACGGATTGACATAACCCAAAAATTCCTGTTGCGTCTGAAAGTAGAAACTCGCACGATTAAAACGGCATGTGTACTTTTTCCCTAGGCCATTCTGGTTAAGCGTTTGGAGCAGCAGAAGTGCGAAAAATTTTGTGCCTTCTCAACCATTACTTGGCTTCAAACTCCCATATATCGCGAACGGATTGACATAACCCAAAAATTCGTGTTGCGTCTGAAAGTAGCAACTCGCACGATTACAACGGTAGGTGTATTTTTTCCCTATGCCATTCTGGTTATGCGTTTGGAGCAGCAGAATTGCGAAAAATTTGTTTTCTTCTCAACCATTTCTTAGCTTCAAACTCCCATATCTCGCGAGCGGATTGACCTAACCTAAAAATTCCTATTGCACCTGAAAGTAGAAACTCGCCCGATTACAACGGTGTGTGCATTTTTTCCCTAGGCCATCCTGATTAAGCGTTTGGAGCCGCAGAATTGCGAAAAATTTATTCTCTTCTCAACCATTTCTTAGCTTCAAACTCCCATATCTTGCGAACGGCTTGACATAACCCAGAAATTCCTATTGCATCTGGAAGTAGAAACTCGCCCGATTACAATGGTATGTGTATTTTTTCCCTAGGCAATTCTGGTTAAGCGTTTGGAGCAGCAGAATTGCAAAAAATTTTTTGCGTTCTCAACCATTTCTTGGCTTCAAACTCCCATATCTCGCGAACGGATTGACCTAACCCAAAAATTCCTATTGCGTCTGAAAGTAGAAACTCGCCCGATTACAACGGTATGTGAATTTGTTCCCTAGGCCATCCTGATTAAGCGTTTGGAGCAGCAGAACTGCGAAAAATTTATTCTCTTCTCAACCATTTCTTAGCTTCAAACTCCCATATCTTGCGAACGGCTTGACATAACCCAAAAATTCCTATTGCATCTGGAAGTAGAAACTCGCCCGATTACAATGGTATGTGTATTTTTTCCCTAGGCCATTCTGGTTAAGCGTTTGGAGCGGCAGAATTGCGAAAAATTTGTTGTCTTGTCGACCATTTCTTAGCTTCAAACTCCCATATCCCGCGAACGGATTGACCTAACCCAAAAATTCCTATTGCATCTGAAAGCAGAAACTCACGCGATTACAACGGTATGTGTATTTTTACTCTAGGCCGTTCTGGTTAAGCGTTTGGAGCAGCAGAATTGCGAAAAATTTTTTGCCTTCTCAACCATATCTTAGCTTCAAAGTCCCATATCCCGCGATCGGATTGACCTAACCCAAAAATTCCTATTGCGTCTGAAAGTAGAAACTCGCCCGATTACAATGGTATGTGTATTTTTTCCCTAGGCAATTCTGGTTAAGCGTTTGGAGCAGCAGAATTGCGAAAAATTTTTTGCCTTGTCAACAATTTCTTGGCTTCAAACTCCCACATCTCACGAACGAATTGACATAACCCAAAAATTCCTGTTGCGTCTGAAAGTAGAAACTCGCACGATTACAACGGAATGTGTATTTTTTCCCTAGGCCATTCTGGTTAAGCGTTTGCAGCAGCAGAAGTGCGAAAAATTTTGTGCCTTCTCAACCATTTCTTGGCTTCAAACTCCCATATCTCGCGAACGGATAGACCTAACCCAAAAATTCCTATTGCATCTGAAAGTAGAAGCTCGCACGATTACAACGGAATGTGTATTTTTTCCCTAGGCCATTCTGGTTAAGCGTTTGCAGCAGCAGAAGTGCGAAAAATTTTGTGCCTTCTCAACCATTTCTTGGCTTCAAACTCCCATATCTCGCGAACGGATTGACCCAACCCAAAAAATTTTGTTGCGTCTGTAAGGAGAATCTCGCCCGGTTACAACGGTATGTGTACTTTTTCCCTAGGCCATTCTGGTTTCGCGTTTGGAGCAGCACAATTGCGAAAAATTTATTCTCTTCTCATCCATTTCTTAGCTTCATACTCCCATATCTCGCGAACGGACTGACCTAACCCAAAAATTCCTATTGCATCTGAAAGTAGAAACTCGCCCGATTACAACGGTATGTGTACTTTTTCCCTAGGCCATTCTGGTTTCGCGTTTGGAGCAGCTGAATTGCGAAAAATTTTTTGCCTTGTCAACCATTTCTTGGCTTCAAACTCCCATATCTCGCGAACGGATTGACATAACCCAAAAATTCCTGTTGCGTCTGAAAGTAGAAACTCGCACGATTAAAACGGCATGTGTACTTTTTCCCTAGGCCATTCTGGTTAAGCGTTTGGAGCAGCAGAAGTGCGAAAAATTTTGTGCCTTCTCAACCATTACTTGGCTTCAAACTCCCATATATCGCGAACGGATTGACATAACCCAAAAATTCGTGTTGCGTCTGAAAGTAGCAACTCGCACGATTACTACGGTAGGTGTATTTTTTCCCTATGCCATTCTGGTTATGCGTTTGGAGCAGCAGAATTGCGAAAAATTTGTTTTCTTCTCAACCATTTCTTAGCTTCAAACTCCCATATCTCGCGAGCGGATTGACCTAACCTAAAAATTCCTATTGCACCTGAAAGTAGAAACTCGCCCGATTACAACGGTATGTGCATTTTTTCCCTAGGCCATCCTGATTAAGCGTTTGGAGCAGCAGAATTGCGAAAAATTTATTCTCTTCTCAACCATTTCTTAGCTTCAAACTCCCATATCTTGCGAACGGCTTGACATAACCCAGAAATTCCTATTGCATCTGGAAGTAGAAACTCGCCCGATTACAATGGTATGTGTATTTTTTCCCTAGGCAATTCTGGTTAAGCGTTTGGAGCAGCAGAATTGCAAAAAATTTTTTGCGTTCTCAACCATTTCTTGGCTTCAAACTCCCATATCTCGCGAACGGATTGACCTAACCCAAAAATTCCTATTGCGTCTGAAAGTAGAAACTCGCCCGATTACAACGGTATGTGAATTTTTTCCCTAGGCCATCCTGATTAAGCGTTTGGAGCAGCAGAACTGCGAAAAATTTATTCTCTTCTCAACCATTTCCTAGCTTCAAACTCCCATATCTTGCGAACGGCTTGACATAACCCAAAAATTCCTATTGCATCTGGAAGTAGAAACTCGCCCGATTACAATGGTATGTGTATTTTTTCCCTAGGCCATTCTGGTTAAGCGTTTGGAGCGGCAGAATTGCGAAAAATTTGTTGTCTTGTCGACCATTTCTTAGCTTCAAACTCCCATATCCCGCGAACGGATTGACCTAACCCAAAAATTCCTATTGCATCTGAAAGCAGAAACTCGCGCGATTACAACGGTATGTGTATTTTTACTCTAGGCCGTTCTGGTTAAGCGTTTGGAGCAGCAGAATTGCGAAAAATTTTTTGCCTTCTCAACCATATCTTAGCTTCAAAGTCCCATATCCCGCGATCGGATTGACCTAACCCAAAAATTCCTGTTGCGTCTGAAAGTAGAAACTCGCCCGATTACAATGGTATGTGTATTTTTTCCCTAGGCAATTCTGGTTAAGCGTTTGGAGCAGCAGAATTGCGAAAAATTTTTTGCCTTGTCAACAATTTCTTGGCTTCAAACTCCCACATCTCACGAACGAATTGACATAACCCAAAAATTCCTGTTGCGTCTGAAAGTAGAAACTCGCACGATTACAACGGAATGTGTATTTTTTCCCTAGGCCATTCTGGTTAAGCGTTTGCAGCAGCAGGAGTGCGAAAAATTTTGTGCCTTCTCAACCATTTCTTGGCTTCAAACTCCCATATCTCGCGAACGGATAGACCTAACCCAAAAATTCCTATTGCATCTGAAAGTAGAAGCTCGCCCGATTACAACGGTATGTGCATTTTTTCCCTAGGCCATTCTGGTTAAGCGATTGGAGCAGCAGAATTGCGAAAAATTTATTCTCTTCTCATCCATTTCTTAGCTTCATACTCCCATATCTCGCGAACGGACTGACCTAACCCGAAAATTCCTATTGCATCTGAAAGTAGAAATTCGCCCGATTACAACGGTATGTGTACTTTTTCCCTAGGCCATTCTGGTTTCGCGTTTGGAGCAGCTGAATTGCGAAAAATTTTTTGCCTTGTCAACCATTTCTTGGCTTCAAACTCCCATATCTCGCGAACGGATTGACCTAACCCACAAATTCTTGTTGCGTCTGAAAGTAGAAACTCGCCCGATTACAACGGTAGGTTTTTTTTCCCCTATGCCATTCTGGTTATGCGTTTGGAGCAGCAGAATTGCGAAAAATTTGTTGTCTTCTCAACCATTTCTTAGCTTCAAACTCCCATATATCGCGAACGGATTGACCTAACCCACAAATTCCTATTGCATCTGAAAGTAGAAACTCGCCCGATTAAAACGGTATGCGTATTTTTTCCCTAGGCCATTCTGGTTAAGTAATTGGAGCAGCAGAAGTGCGAAAAATTTGTTGTCTTGTCGACCATTTCTTAGTTTCAAACTCCCATATCTCGCGAACGGATTGACCTAACCCAAAAATTCCTATTGCATCTGAAAGTAGAAACTCGCCCGATTACAACGGTATGTGCATTTTTTCTCTAGGCCATTCTGATTAAGCGTTTGGAGCAGCAGAATTGCGAAAAATTTATTCTCTTCTCAACCATTTCTTAGCTTCAAACTCCCATATCTCGCGAACGGATTGACACAACCCAAAAAATTTTGTTGCGTCTGAAAGTAGAAACTGGCCCGTTTACAACGGTATGTGTACTTTTTCCCTAGGCCATTCTGGTTTCGCGTTTGGAGCAGCAGAATTGCGAAAAATTTTTTGCCTTGTCAACAATTTCTTGGCTTCAAACTCCCACATCTCACGAACGAATTGACATAACCCAAAAATTCCTGTTGCGTCTGAAAGTAGAAACTCGCACGATTACAACGGAATGTGTATTTTTTCCCTAGGCTATTCTGGTTAAGCGTTTGCAGCAGCAGAAGTGCGAAAAATTTTGTGCCTTCTCAACCATTTCTTGGCTTCAAACTCCCATATCTCGCGAACGGATAGGCCTAACCCAAAAATTCCTATTGCATCTGAAAGTAGAAGCTCGCCCGATTACAACGGTATGTGCATTTTTTCCCTAGGCCATTCTGGTTAAGCGATTGGAGCAGCAGAATTGCGAAAAATTTATTCTCTTCTCATCCATTTCTTAGCTTCATACTCCCATATCTCGCGAACGGACTGACCTAACCCGAAAATTCCTATTGCATCTGAAAGTAGAAATTCGCCCGATTACAACGGTATGTGTACTTTTTCCCTAGGCCATTCTGGTTTCGCGTTTGGAGCAGCTGAATTGCGAAAAATTTTTTGCCTTGTCAACCATTTCTTGGCTTCAAACTCCCATATCTCGCGAACGGATTGATATAACCCAAAAATTCCTGTTGCGTCTGAAAGTAGAAACTCGCACGATTACAACGGAATGTGTATTTTTTCCCTAGGCCATTCTGGTTAAGCGTTTGGAGCAGCAGAAGTGCGAAAAATTTTGTGCCTTCTCAACCATTTCTTGGCTTCAAACTCCCATATCTCGCGAACGGATTGACCTAACCCACAAATTCTTGTTGCGTCTGAAAGTAGAAACTCGCCCGATTACAACGGTAGGTTTTTTTTCCCCTATGCCATTCTGGTTATGCGTTTGGAGCAGCAGAATTGCGAAAAATTTGTTGTCTTCTCAACCATTTCTTAGCTTCAAACTCCCATATATCGCGAACGGATTGACCTAACCCACAAATTCCTATTGCATCTGAAAGTAGAAACTCGCCCGATTAAAACGCTATGCGTATTTTTTCCCTAGGCCATTCTGGTTTAGTGATTGGAGCAGCAGAAGTGCGAAAAATTTGTTGTCTTGTCGACCATTTCTTAGTTTCAAACTCCCATATCTCGGGAACGGATTGACCTAACCCAAAAAGTCCTATTGCATCTGAAAGTAGAAACTCGCCCGATTACAACGGTATGTGCATTTTTTCTCTAGGCCATTCTGATTAAGCGTTTGGAGCAGCAGAATTGCGAAAAATTTATTCTCTTCTCAACCATTTCTTAGCTTCAAACTCCCATATCCCGCGATCGGATTGACCTAACCCAAAAATTCCTATTGCGTCTGAAAGTAGAAACTCGCCCGATTACAATGGTATGTGTATTTTTTCCCTAGGCAATTCTGGTTAAGCGTTTGGAGCAGCAGAATAGCGAAAAATTTTTTGCGTTCTCAACCATTTCTTGGCTCCAAACTCCCATATCTCGCGAACGGATTGACCCACCCCAAAAATTCCTGTTGCGTCTGAAAGTAGAAACTCGCCCGATTACAACAGTACGTGTATTTTTTCCCTAGGCCATTCTGGTTAAGCGTTTGGAGCAGCAGAAGTACGAAAAATTTCTGGCCTTCTCAACCATTTCTTGGCTTCAAACTCCCTTATTTTGCGAACGGATTGACCTAACCCAAAAATTCCTACTGCGTCTGAAAGTAGAAACTCGCCCGATTACAATGGCATGTGTATTTTTTCCCTAGGCCATTCTGGTTAAGCGATTGGAGCAGCAGAATAGCGAAAAATTTATTCTATTCTCATCCATTTCTTAGCTTAAAACTCCCATATCTCGCGAACGGATTGACCCAACCCAAAAATTCTTGTTGCGTCTGAAAGTAGAAACTCGCCCGGTGACAACGGTATGTGCACTTTTTCCCTAGGCCATTCTGGTTATGCGTTTGGAGCAGCAGAATTGCGAAAAATTTGTTGTCTTCTCAACCATTTCTTAGGTTCAAACTCCCATATATCGCGAACGGATTGACAGAACCCAAAAATTCCTGTTGCGTCTGAAAGTAGCAACTCGCACGATTACAACGGTGGGTGTATTTTTTCCCTATGCCATTCTGGTTATGCGTTTGGAGCAGCAGAATTGCGAAAAATTTGTTGTCTTCTCAACCATTTCTTAGCTTCAAACTCCCATATATCGCGAACGGATTGACCTAACCCACAAATTCCTATTGCATCTGAAAGTAGAAACTCGCCCGATTGCAACGGTATGTGCATTTTTTCTCTAGGCCATTCTGATTAAGCGTTTGGAGCAGCAGAATTGCGAAAAATTTATTCTCTTCTCAACCATTTCTTAGCTTCAAACTCCCATATCTCGCGAACGGATTGACCCAACCCAAAAAATTTTGTTGCGTCTGTAAGGAGAATCTCGCCCGGTTACAACGGTATGTGTACTTTTTCCCTAGGCCATTCTGGTTTCGCGTTTGGAGCAGCACAATTGCGAAAAATTTATTCTCTTCTCATCCATTTCTTAGCTTCATACTCCCATATCTCGCGAACGGACTGACCTAACCCAAAAATTCCTATTGCATCTGAAAGTAGAAACTCGCCCGATTACAACGGTATGTGTACTTTTTCCCTAGGCCATTCTGGTTTCGCGTTTGGAGCAGCTGAATTGCGAAAAATTTTTTGCCTTGTCAACCATTTCTTGGCTTCAAACTCCCATATCTCGCGAACGGATTGACATAACCCAAAAATTCCTGTTGCGTCTGAAAGTAGCAACTCGCACGATTACAACGGTAGGTGTATTTTTTCCCTATGCCATTCTGGTTATGCGTTTGGAGCAGCAGAATTGCGAAAAATTTGTTTTCTTCTCAACCATTTCTTAGCTTCAAACTCCCATATCTCGCGAGCGGATTGACCTAACCTAAAAATTCCTATTGCACCTGAAAGTAGAAACTCGCCCGATTACAACGGTATGTGCATTTTTTCCCTAGGCCATCCTGATTAAGCGTTTGGAGCAGCAGAATTGCGAAAAATTTATTCTCTTCTCAACCATTTCTTAGCTTCAAACTCCCATATCTTGCGAACGGCTTGACATAACCCAAAAATTCCTATTGCATCTGGAAGTAGAAACTCGCCCGATTACAATGGTATGTGTATTTTTTCCCTAGGCAATTCTGGTTAAGCGTTTGGAGCAGCAGAATTGCAAAAAATTTTTTGCGTTCTCAACCATTTCTTGGCTTCAAACTCCCATATCTCGCGAACGGATTGACCTAACCCAAAAATTCCTATTGCGTCTGAAAGTAGAAACTCGCCCGATTACAACGGTATGTGAATTTTTTCCCTAGGCCATCCTGATTAAGCTTTTGGAGCAGCAGAACTGCGAAAAATTTATTCTCTTCTCAACCATTTCTTAGCTTCAAACTCCCATATCTTGCGAACGGCTTGACATAACCCAAAAATTCCTATTGCATCTGGAAGTAGAAACTCGCCCGATTACAATGGTATGTGTATTTTTTCCCTAGGCCATTCTGGTTAAGCGTTTGGAGCGGCAGAATTGCGAAAAATTTGTTGTCTTGTCGACCATTTCTTAGCTTCAAACTCCCATATCCCGCGAACGGATTGACCTAACCCAAAAATTCCTATTGCATCTGAAAGCAGAAACTCGCGCGATTACAACGGTATGTGTATTTTTACTCTAGGCCGTTCTGGTTAAGCGTTTGGAGCAGCAGAATTGCGAAAAATTTTTTGCCTTCTCAACCATATCTTAGCTTCAAAGTCCCATATCCCGCGATCGGATTGACCTAACCCAAAAATTCCTATTGCGTCTGAAAGTAGAAACTCGCCCGATTACAATGGTATGTGTATTTTTTCCCTAGGCAATTCTGGTTAAGCGTTTGGAGCAGCAGAATAGCGAAAAACTTTTTGCGTTCTCAACCATTTCTTGGCTCCAAACTCCCATATCCCGCGAACGGATTGACCCAACCCAAAAATTCTTGTTGCGTCTGAAAGTAGAAACTCGCCCGGTGACAACGGTATGTGCACTTTTTCCCTAGGCCATTCTGGTTAAGCGTTTGGAGCGGCAGAATTGCGAAAAATTTGTTGTCTTGTCGACCATTTCTTAGCTTCAAACTCCCATATCCCGCGAACGGATTGACCTAACCCAAAAATTCCTATTGCATCTGAAAGCAGAAACTCGCGCGATTACAACGGTATGTGTATTTTTACTCTAGGCCGTTCTGGTTAAGCGTTTGGAGCAGCAGAATTGCGAAAAATTTTTTGCCTTCTCAACCATTTCTTAGCTTCAAAGTCCCATATCCCGCGATCGGATTGACCTAACCCAAAAATTCCTATTGCGTCTGAAAGTAGAAACTCGCCCGATTACAATGGTATGTGTATTTTTTCCCTAGGCAATTCTGGTTAAGCGTTTGGAGCAGCAGAATAGCGAAAAACTTTTTGCGTTCTCAACCATTTCTTGGCTCCAAACTCCCATATCTCGCGAACGGATTGACCCACCCCAAAAATTCCTGTTGCGTCTGAAAGTAGAAACTCGCCCGATTACAACCGTACGTGTATTTTTTCCCTAGGCCATTCTGGTTAAGCGTTTGGAGCAGCAGAAGTACGAAAAATTTCTGGCCTTCTCAACCATTTCTTGGCTTCAAACTCCCTTATCTTGCGAACGGATTAACCTAACCCAAAAATTCCTATTGCGTCTGAAAGTAGAAACTCGCCCGATTACAATGGCATGTGTATTTTTTCCCTAGGCCATTCTGGTTAAGCGATTGGAGCAGCAGAATTGCGAAAAATTTATTCTCTTCTCATCCATTTCTTAGCTTAAAACTCCCATATCTCGCGAACGGATTGACCCAACCCAAAAATTCTTGTTGCGTCTGAAAGTAGAAACTCGCCCGGTTACAACGGTATGTGTACTTTTTCCCTAGGCCATTCTGATTAAGCGTTTGGAGCAGCAGAATTGCGAAAAATTTATTCTCTTCTCAACCATTTCTTAGCTTCAAACTCCCATATCTCGCGAACGGATTGACCCAACCCAAAAATTCTTGTTGCGTCTGAAAGTAGAAACTCGCCCGGTGACAACGGTATGTGCACTTTTTCCCTAGGCCATTCTGGTTATGCGTTTGGAGCAGCAGAATTGCGAAAAATTTGTTGTCTTCTCAACCATTTCTTAGCTTCAAACTCCCATATATCGCGAACGGATTGACAGAACCCAAAAATTCCTGTTGCGTCTGAAAGTAGCAACTCGCACGATTACAACGGTGGGTGTATTTTTTCCCTATGCCATTCTGGTTATGCGTTTGGAGCAGCAGAATTGCGAAAAATTTGTTGTCTTCTCAACCATTTCTTAGCTTCAAACTCCCATATATCGCGAACGGATTGACCTAACCCACAAATTCCTATTGCATCTGAAAGTAGAAACTCGGCCGATTAAAACGGTATGCGTATTTTTTCCCTAGGCCATTCTGGTTAAGTGATTGGAGCAGCAGAAGTGCGAAAAATTTGTTGTCTTGTCGACCATTTCTTAGTTTCAAACTCGCATATCTCGCGAACGGATTGACCTAACCCAAAAATTCCTATTGCAGCTGAAAGTAGAAACTCGCCCGATTACAACGGTATGCGCATTTTTTCTCTAGGCCATTCTGATTAAGCGTTTGGAGCAGCAGAATTGCGAAAAATTTATTCTCTTCTCAACCATTTCTTAGCTTCAAACTCCCATATCTCGCGAACGGATTGACCCAACCCAAAAAATTTTGTTGCGTCTGAAAGTAGAAACTCGCCCGGTTACAACGGTATGTGTACTTTTTCCCTAGGCCATTCTGGTTATGCGTTTGGAGCAGCAGAATTGCGAAAAATTTGTTGACTTCTCAACCATTTCTTAGCTTCAAACTCCCATATATCGCGAACGGATTGACATAACCCAAAAATTCCTGTTGCGTCTGAAAGTAGCAACTCGCACGATTACAACGGTAGGTGTATTTTTTCCCTATGCCATTCTGGTTATGCGTTTGGAGCAGCAGAATTGCGAAAAATTTGTTGTCTTCTCAACCATTTCTTAGCTTCAAACTCCCATATCTCGCGAACGGATTGACCTAACCCAAAAATTCCTATTGCATCTGAAAGTAGAAACTCGCCCGATTACAACGGTATGCGCATTTTTTCTCTAGGCCATTCTGATTAAGCGTTTGGAGCAGCAGAATTGCGAAAAATTTATTCTCTTCTCAACCATTTCTTAGCTTCAAACTCCCATATCTCGCGAACGGATTGACCCAACCCAAAAAATTTTGTTGCGTCTGAAAGTAGAAACTCGCCCGGTTACAACGGTATGTGTACTTTTTCCCTAGGCCATTCTGGTTATGCGTTTGGAGCAGCAGAATTGCGAAAAATTTGTTGACTTCTCAACCATTTCTTAGCTTCAAACTCCCATATATCGCGAACGGATTGACATAATCCAAAAATTCCTGTTGCGTCTGAAAGTAGCAACTCGCACGATTACAACGGTAGGTGTATTTTTTCCCTATGCCATTCTGGTTATGCGTTTGGAGCAGCAGAATTGCGAAAAATTTGTTGTCTTCTCAACCATTTCTTAGCTTCAAACTCCCATATATCGCGAACGGATTGACCTAACCCACAAATTCCTATTGCATCTGAAAGTAGAAACTCGCCCGATTAAAACGGTATGCGTATTTTTTCCCTAGGCCATTCTGGTTAAGTGATTGGAGCAGCAGAAGTGCGAAAAATTTGTTGTCTTGTCGACCATTTCTTAGTTTCAAACTCCCATATCTCGCGAACGGATTGACCTAACCCAAAAATTCCTATTGCATCTGAAAGTAGAAACTCGCCCGATTACAACGGTATGTGCATTTTTTCTCTAGGCCATTCTGATTAAGCGTTTGGAGCAGCAGAATTGTGAAAAATTTATTCTCTTCTCAACCATTTCTTAGCTTCAAACTCCCATATCTCGCGAACGGATTGACCCAACCCAAAAAATTTTGTTGCGTCTGAAAGTAGAAACTCGCCCGGTTACAACGGTATGTGTTCTTTTTCCCTAGGCCATTCTGGTTTCGCGTTTGGAGCAGCAGAATTGCGAAAAATTTTTTGCCTTGTCAACAATTTCTTGGCTTCAAACTCCCATATCTCACGAACGGATTGACCTAACCCAAAAATTCCTATTGCATCTGAAAGCAGAAACTCGCGCGATTACAACGGTATGTGTATTTTTACTCTAGGCCGTTCTGGTTAAGCGTTTGGAGCACTAGAATTGCGAAAAATTTTTTGCCTTCTCAACCATTTCTTAGCTTCAAAGTCCCATATCCCGCGATCGGATTGACCTAACCCAAAAATTCCTATTGCGTCTGAAAGTAGAAACTCGCCCGATTACAATGGTATGTGTATTTTTTCCCTAGGCAATTCTGATTAAGCGTTTGGAGCAGCAGAATTGCGAAAAATTTATTCTCTTCTCAACCATTTCTTAGCTTCAAACTCCCATATCTCGCGAACGGATTGACCCAACCCAAAAAATTTTGTTGCGTCTGAAAGTAGAAACTCGCCCGGTTACAACGGTATGTGTACTTTTTCCCTAGGCCATTCTGGTTATGCGTTTGGAGCAGCAGAATTGCGAAAAATTTGTTGACTTCTCAACCATTTCTTAGCTTCAAACTCCCATATATCGCGAACGGATTGACCTAACCCACAAATTCCTATTGCATCTGAAAGTAGAAACTCGCCCGATTAAAACGCTATGCGTATTTTTTCCCTAGGCCATTCTGGTTAAGTGATTGGAGCAGCAGAAGTGCGAAAAATTTGTTGTCTTGTCGACCATCTCTTAGTTTCAAACTCCCATATCTCGCGAACGGATTGACCCAACCCAAAAATTCTTATTGCGTCTGAAAGTAGAAACTCGCCCGGTTACAACGGTATGTGTACTTTTTCCCTAGGCCATTCTGGTTATGCGTTTGGAGCAGCAGAATTGCGAAAAATTTGTTGACATCTCAACCATTTCTTAGCTTCAAACTCCCATATATCGCGAACGGATTGACATAACCCAAAAATTCCTGTTGCGTCTGAAAGTAGCAACTCGCACGATTACAACGGTAGGTGTATTTTTTCCCTATGCCATTCTAGTTATGCGTTTGGAGCAGCAGAATTGCGAAAAATGTGTTGTCTTCTCAACCATTTCTTAGCTTCAAACTCCCATATATCGCGAACGGATTGACCTAACCCACAAATTCCTATTGCATCTCAAAGTAGAAACTCGCCCGATTAAAACGGTATGCGTATTTTTTCCCTAGGCCATTCTGGTTAAGTGATTGGAGCAACAGAAGTGCGAAAAATTTGTTGTCTTGTCGACCATTTCTTAGTTTCAAACTCCCATATCTCGCGAACGGATTGACCTAACCCAAAAATTCCTATTGCATCTGAAAGTAGAAACTCGCCCGATTACAACGGTATGTGCATTTTTTCTCTAGGCCATTCTGATTAAGCGTTTGGAGCAGCAGAATTGCGAAAAATTTATTCTCTTCTCAACGATTTCTTAGCTTCAAACTCCCATATCTCGCGAACGGATTGACCCAACCCAAAAAATTTTGTTGCGTCTGAAAGTAGAAACTCGCCCGGTTACAACGGTATGTGTACTTTTTCCCTAGGCCATTCTGGTTTCGCGTTTGGAGCAGCAGAATTGCGAAAAATTTTTTGCCTTGTCAACAATTTCTTGGCTTCAAACTCCCATATCTCACGAACGGATTGACATAACCCAAAAATTCCTGTTGCGTCTGAAAGTAGAAACTCGCACGATTACAACGGAATGTGTATTTTTTCCCTAGGCCATTCTGGTTAAGCGTTTGCAGCAGCAGAAGTGCGAAAAATTTTGTGCCTTCTCAACCATTTCTTGGCTTCAAACTCCCATATCTCGCGAACGGATAGACCTAACCCAAAAATTCCTATTGCATCTGAAAGTAGAAGATCGCCCGATTACAACGGTATGTGCATTTTTTCCCTAGGCCATTCTGGTTAAGCGATTGGAGCAGCAGAATTGCGAAAAATTTATTCTCTTCTCATCCATTTCTTAGCTTCATACTCCCATATCTCGCGAACGGACTGACCTAACCCAAAAATTCCTATTGCATCTGAAAGTAGAAATTCGCCCGATTACAACGGTATGTGTACTTTTTCCCTAGGCCATTCTGGTTTCGCGTTTGGAGCAGCTGAATTGCGAAAAATTTTTTGCCTTGTCAACCATTTCTTGGCTTCAAACTCCCATATCTCGCGAACGGATTGACATAACCCAAAAATTCCTGTTGCGTCTGAAAGTAGAAACTCGCACGATTAAAACGGTATGCGTATTTTTTCCCTAGGCCATTCTGGTTAAGCGATTGGAGCAGCAGAAGTGCGAAAAATTTATTCTCTTCTCATCCATTTCTTAGCTTCATACTCCCATATCTCGCGAACGGACTGACCTAACCCAAAAATTCCTATTGCATCTGAAAGTAGAAGCTCGCCCGATTACAACGGTATGTGCATTTTTTCCCTAGGCCATTCTGGTTAAGCGATTGGAGCAGCAGAATTGCGAAAAATTTATTCTCTTCTCATCCATTTCTTAGCTTCAAACTCCCATATCTCGCGAGCGGATTGACCTAACCCAAAAATTCTTATTGCATCTGAAAGTAGAAACTCGCCCGATTACAACGGTATGCGTATTTTTTCCCTAGGCCATTCTGGTTAAGCGATTGGAGCAGCAGAATTGCGAAAAATTTATTCTCTTCTCACCCATTTCTTAGCTTCAAACTCCCATATCCCGCGAACGGATTGACCTAACCCAAAAATTCCTATTGCATCTGAAAGTAGAAACTCGCCCGATTACAACGGTATGTGTACTTTTTCCCTAGGCCATTCTGGTTTCGCGTTTGGAGCAGCTGAATTGCGAAAAATTTTTGCCTTGTCAACCATTTCTTGGCTTCAAACTCCCATATCTCGCGAACGGATTGACATAACCCAAAAATTCCTGTTGCGTCTGAAAGTAGAAACTCGCACGATTACAACGGAATGTGTATTTTTTCCCTAGGCCATTCTGGTTAAGCGTTTGGAGCAGCAGAAGTGCGAAAAATTTTGTGCCTTCTCAACCATTTCTTGGCTTCAAACTCCCATATCTCGCGAACGGATTGACCTAACCCACAAATTCTTGTTGCGTCTGAAAGTAGAAACTCGCCCGATTACAACGGTAGGTTTTTTTTCCCCTATGCCATTCTGGTTAAGCGTTTGGAGCAGCAGAAGTGCGAAAAATTTTGTGCCTTCTCAACCATTTCTTGGCTTCAAACTCCCATATCTCGCGAACGGATTGACCTAACCCACAAATTCTTGTTGCGTGTGAAAGTAGAAACTCGCCCGATTACAACGGTAGGTTTTTTTTCCACTATGCCATTCTGGTTATGCGTTTGGAGCAGCAGAATTGCGAAAAATTTATTCTCTTCTCAACCATTTCTTAGCTTCAAACTCCCATATCTCGCGAACGGATTGACCCAACCCAAAAAATTTTGTTGCGTCTGAAAGTAGAAATTCGCCCGGTTACAACGGTATGTGTACTTTTTCCCTAGGCCATTCTGGTTTCGCGTTTGGAGCAGCAGAATTGCGAAAAATTTTTTGCCTTGTCAACAATTTCTTGGCTTCAAACTCCCATACCTCACGAACGGATTGACATAACCCAAAAATTCCTGTTGCGTCTGAAAGTAGAAACTCGCACGATTACAACGGAATGTGTATTTTTTCTCTAGGCCATTCTGGTTAAGCGTTTGCAGCAGCAGAAGTGCGAAAAATTTTGTGCCTTCTCAACCATTTCTTGGCTTCAAACTCCCATATCTCGCGAACGGATAGACCTAACCCAAAAATTCCTATTGCATCTGAAAGTAGAAGCTCGCCCGATTACAACGGTATGTGCATTTTTTCCCTAGGCCATTCTGGTTAAGCGATTGGAGCAGCAGAATTGCGAAAAATTTATTCTCTTCTCATCCATTTCTTAGCTTCATACTCCCATATCTCGCGAACGGACTGACCTAACCCAAAAATTCCTATTGCATCTGAAAGTAGAAATTCGCCCGATTACAACGGTATGTGTACTTTTTCCCTAGGCCATTCTGGTTTCGCGTTTGGAGCAGCTGAATTGCGAAAAATTTTTTGCCTTGTCAATCATTTCTTGGCTTCAAACTCCCATATCTCGCGAACGGACTGACATAACCCAGAAATTCCTGTTGCGTCTGAAAGTAGCAACTCGCACGATTACAACGGTAGGTGTATTTTTTCCCTATGCCATTCTGGTGATGCGTTTGGAGCAGCAGAATTGCGAAAAATTTGTTGTCTTCTCAACCATTTCTTAGCTTCAAACTCCCTTATCTTGCGAACGGATTGACCTAACCCAAAAATTCCTGTTGCGTCTGAAAGTAGAAACTCGCACGATTACAACGGAATGTGTATTTTTTCTCTAGGCCATTCTGGTTAAGCGTTTGCAGCAGCAGAAGTGCGAAAAATTTTGTGCCTTCTCAACCATTTCTTGGCTTCAAACTCCCATATCTCGCGAACGGATAGACCTAACCCAAAAATTCCTATTGCATCTGAAAGTAGAAGCTCGCCCGATTACAACGGTATGTGCATTTTTTCCCTAGGCCATTCTGGTTAAGCGATTGGAGCAGCAGAATTGCGAAAAATTTATTCTCTTCTCATCCATTTCTTAGCCTCATACTCCCATATCTCGCGAACGGACTGACCTAACCCAAAAATTCCTATTGCATCTGAAAGTAGAAATTCGCCCGATTACAACGGTATGTGTACTTTTTCCCTAGGCCATTCTGGTTTCGCGTTTGGAGCAGCTGAATTGCGAAAAATTTTTTGCCTTGTCAATCATTTCTTGGCTTCAAACTCCCATATCTCGCGAACGGACTGACATAACCCAGAAATTCCTGTTGCGTCTGAAAGTAGCAACTCGCACGATTACAACGGTAGGTGTATTTTTTCCCTATGCCATTCTGGTGATGCGTTTGGAGCAGCAGAATTGCGAAAAATTTGTTGTCTTCTCAACCATTTCTTAGCTTCAAACTCCCATATATCGCGAACGGATTGACCTAACCCACAAATTCCTATTGCATCTGAAAGTAGAAACTCGCCCGATTAAAACGCTATGCGTATTTTTTCCCTATGCCATTCTGGTTAAGCGTTTGGAGCAGCAGAATAGCGAAAAATTTTTTGCGTTCTCAACCATTTCTTGGCTCGAAACTCCCATATCTCGCGAACGGATTGACCCACCCCAAAAATTCCTGTTGCGTCTGAAAGTAGAAACTCGCCCGATTACAACAGTACGTGTATTTTTTCCCTAGGCCATTCTGGTTAAGCGTTTGGAGCAGCAGAAGTACGAAAAATTTCTGGCCTTCTCAACCATTTCTTGGCTTCAAACTCCCTTATCTTGCGAACGGATTGACCTAACCCAAAAATTCCTACTGTGTCTGAAAGTAGAAACTCGCCCGATTACAATGGCATGTGTATTTTTTCCCTAGGCCATTCTGGTTAAGCGATTGGAGCAGCAGAATTACGAAAAATTTATTCTCTTCTCATCCATTTCTTAGCTTAAAACTCCCATATCTCGCGAACGGATTGACCCAACCCAAAAATTCTTGTTGCGTCTGAAAGTAGAAACTCGCCCGGTGACAACGGTATGTGCACTTTTTCCCTAGGCCATTCTGGTTATGCGTTTGGAGCAGCAGAAGTGCGAAAAATTTTTTGCCTTGTCAACCATTTCTTGGCTTCAAACTCCCATATCTCGCGAACGGATTGACATAACCCACAAATTCCTGTTGCGTCTGAAAGTAGAAACTCGCACGACTACAACGGTGGGTGTATTTTTTCCCTATGCCATTCTGGTTATGCGTTTGGAGCAGCAGAATTGCGAAAAATTTGTTGTCTTCTCAACCATTTCTTAGCTTCAAACTCCCATATATCGCGAACGGATTGACCTAACCCACAAATTCCTATTGCATCTGAAAGTAGAAACTCGCCCGGTTACAACGGTATGTGTACTTTTTCCCTAGGCCATTCTGGTTTCGCGTTTGGAGCAGCTGAATTGCGAAAAATTTTTTGCCTTGTCAACCATTTCTTGGCTTCAAACTCCCATATCTCGCGAACGGATTGACATAACCCACAAATTCCTGTTGCGTCTGAAAGTAGAAACTCGCACGATTAAAACGGCATGTGTACTTTTTCCCTAGGCCATTCTGGTTAAGCGTTTGGAGCAGCAGAAGTGCGAAAAATTTTGTGCCTTCTCAACCATTACTTGGCTTCAAACTCCCATATATCGCGAACGGATTGACATAACCCAAAAATTCGTGTTGCGTCTGAAAGTAGCATCTCGCACGATTACAACGGTAGGTGTATCTTTTCCCTATGCCATTCTGGTTATGCGTTTGGAGCAGCAGAATTGCGAAAAATTTGTTTTCTTCTCAACCATTTCTTAGCTTCAAACTCCCATATATCGCGAACGGATTGACCTAACCCACAAATTCCTATTGCATCTGAAAGTTGAAACTCGCCCGATTAAAACGGTATGCGTATTTTTTCCCTAGGCCATTCTGGTTAAGTAATTGGAGCAGCAGAAGTGCGAAAAATTTGTTGTCTTGTCGACCATTTCTTAGTTTCAAACTCCCATATCTCGCGAACGGATTGACCTAACCCAAAAATTCCTATTGCACCTGAAAGTAGAAACTCGCCCGATTACAACGGTATGTGCATTTTTTCTCTAGGCCATTCTGATTAAGCGTTTGGAGCAGCACAATTGCGAAAAATTTATTCTCTTCTCATCCATTTCTTAGCTTCATACTCCCATATCTCGCGAACGGACTGACCTAACCCAAAAATTCCTATTGCATCTGAAAGTAGAAACTCGCCCGATTACAACGGTATGTGTACTTTTTCCCTAGGCCATTCTGGTTAAGCGTTTGGAGCAGCAGAAGTGCGAAAAATTTTGTGCCTTCTCAACCATTACTTGGTTTCAAACTCCCATATCTCGCGAACGGATTGACATAACCCAAAAATTCCTATTGCACCTGAAAGTAGAAACTCGCCCGATTACAACGGTATGTGCATTTTTTCCCTAGGCCATCCTGATTAAGCGTTTGGAGCAGCAGAATTGCGAAAAATTTATTCTCTTCTAAACCATTTCGTAGCTTCAAACTCCCATATCTCGCGAGCGGATTGACCTAACCCAAAAATTCCTATTGCACCTGAAAGTAGAAACTCGCCCGATTACAACGGTATGTGCATTTTTTCCCTAGGCCATCCTGATTAAGCGTTTGGAGCAGCAGAATTGCGAAAAATTTATTCTCTTCTCAACCATTTCTTAGCTTCAAACTCCCATATCTTGCGAACGGCTTGACATAACCCAAAAATTCCTATTGCATCTGGAAGTAGAAACTCGCCCGATTACAATGGTATGTGTATTTTTTCCCTAGGCAATTCTGGTTAAGCGTTTGGAGCAGCAGAATTGCAAAAAATTTTTTGCGTTCTCAACCATTTCTTGGCTTCAAACTCCCATATCTCGCGAACGGATTGACCTAACCCAAAAATTCCTATTGCGTCTGAAAGTAGAAACTCGCCCGATTACAACGGTATGTGCATTTTTTCCCTAGGCCATTCTGGTTAAGCGATTGGAGCAGCAGAATTGCGAAAAATTTATTCTCTTCTCATCCATTTCTTAGCCTCATACTCCCATATCTCGCGAACGGACTGACCTAACCCAAAAATTCCTATTGCATCTGAAAGTAGAAATTCGCCCGATTACAACGGTATGTGTACTTTTTCCCTAGGCCATTCTGGTTTCGCGTTTGGAGCAGCTGAATTGCGAAAAATTTTTTGCCTTGTCAATCATTTCTTGGCTTCAAACTCCCATATCTCGCGAACGGACTGACATAACCCAGAAATTCCTGTTGCGTCTGAAAGTAGCAACTCGCACGATTACAACGGTAGGTGTATTTTTTCCCTATGCCATTCTGGTGATGCGTTTGGAGCAGCAGAATTGCGAAAAATTTGTTGTCTTCTCAACCATTTCTTAGCTTCAAACTCCCATATATCGCGAACGGATTGACCTAACCCACAAATTCCTATTGCATCTGAAAGTAGAAACTCGCCCGATTAAAACGCTATGCGTATTTTTTCCCTATGCCATTCTGGTTAAGCGTTTGGAGCAGCAGAATAGCGAAAAATTTTTTGCGTTCTCAACCATTTCTTGGCTCGAAACTCCCATATCTCGCGAACGGATTGACCCACCCCAAAAATTCCTGTTGCGTCTGAAAGTAGAAACTCGCCCGATTACAACAGTACGTGTATTTTTTCCCTAGGCCATTCTGGTTAAGCGTTTGGAGCAGCAGAAGTACGAAAAATTTCTGGCCTTCTCAACCATTTCTTGGCTTCAAACTCCCTTATCTTGCGAACGGATTGACCTAACCCAAAAATTCCTACTGTGTCTGAAAGTAGAAACTCGCCCGATTACAATGGCATGTGTATTTTTTCCCTAGGCCATTCTGGTTAAGCGATTGGAGCAGCAGAATTACGAAAAATTTATTCTCTTCTCATCCATTTCTTAGCTTAAAACTCCCATATCTCGCGAACGGATTGACCCAACCCAAAAATTCTTGTTGCGTCTGAAAGTAGAAACTCGCCCGGTGACAACGGTATGTGCACTTTTTCCCTAGGCCATTCTGGTTATGCGTTTGGAGCAGCAGAAGTGCGAAAAATTTTTTGCCTTGTCAACCATTTCTTGGCTTCAAACTCCCATATCTCGCGAACGGATTGACATAACCCACAAATTCCTGTTGCGTCTGAAAGTAGAAACTCGCACGACTACAACGGTGGGTGTATTTTTTCCCTATGCCATTCTGGTTATGCGTTTGGAGCAGCAGAATTGCGAAAAATTTGTTGTCTTCTCAACCATTTCTTAGCTTCAAACTCCCATATATCGCGAACGGATTGACCTAACCCACAAATTCCTATTGCATCTGAAAGTAGAAACTCGCCCGGTTACAACGGTATGTGTACTTTTTCCCTAGGCCATTCTGGTTTCGCGTTTGGAGCAGCTGAATTGCGAAAAATTTTTTGCCTTGTCAACCATTTCTTGGCTTCAAACTCCCATATCTCGCGAACGGATTGACATAACCCACAAATTCCTGTTGCGTCTGAAAGTAGAAACTCGCACGATTAAAACGGCATGTGTACTTTTTCCCTAGGCCATTCTGGTTAAGCGTTTGGAGCAGCAGAAGTGCGAAAAATTTTGTGCCTTCTCAACCATTACTTGGCTTCAAACTCCCATATATCGCGAACGGATTGACATAACCCAAAAATTCGTGTTGCGTCTGAAAGTAGCATCTCGCACGATTACAACGGTAGGTGTATCTTTTCCCTATGCCATTCTGGTTATGCGTTTGGAGCAGCAGAATTGCGAAAAATTTGTTTTCTTCTCAACCATTTCTTAGCTTCAAACTCCCATATATCGCGAACGGATTGACCTAACCCACAAATTCCTATTGCATCTGAAAGTTGAAACTCGCCCGATTAAAACGGTATGCGTATTTTTTCCCTAGGCCATTCTGGTTAAGTAATTGGAGCAGCAGAAGTGCGAAAAATTTGTTGTCTTGTCGACCATTTCTTAGTTTCAAACTCCCATATCTCGCGAACGGATTGACCTAACCCAAAAATTCCTATTGCACCTGAAAGTAGAAACTCGCCCGATTACAACGGTATGTGCATTTTTTCTCTAGGCCATTCTGATTAAGCGTTTGGAGCAGCACAATTGCGAAAAATTTATTCTCTTCTCATCCATTTCTTAGCTTCATACTCCCATATCTCGCGAACGGACTGACCTAACCCAAAAATTCCTATTGCATCTGAAAGTAGAAACTCGCCCGATTACAACGGTATGTGTACTTTTTCCCTAGGCCATTCTGGTTAAGCGTTTGGAGCAGCAGAAGTGCGAAAAATTTTGTGCCTTCTCAACCATTACTTGGTTTCAAACTCCCATATCTCGCGAACGGATTGACATAACCCAAAAATTCCTATTGCACCTGAAAGTAGAAACTCGCCCGATTACAACGGTATGTGCATTTTTTCCCTAGGCCATCCTGATTAAGCGTTTGGAGCAGCAGAATTGCGAAAAATTTATTCTCTTCTAAACCATTTCGTAGCTTCAAACTCCCATATCTCGCGAGCGGATTGACCTAACCCAAAAATTCCTATTGCACCTGAAAGTAGAAACTCGCCCGATTACAACGGTATGTGCATTTTTTCCCTAGGCCATCCTGATTAAGCGTTTGGAGCAGCAGAATTGCGAAAAATTTATTCTCTTCTCAACCATTTCTTAGCTTCAAACTCCCATATCTTGCGAACGGCTTGACATAACCCAAAAATTCCTATTGCATCTGGAAGTAGAAACTCGCCCGATTACAATGGTATGTGTATTTTTTCCCTAGGCAATTCTGGTTAAGCGTTTGGAGCAGCAGAATTGCAAAAAATTTTTTGCGTTCTCAACCATTTCTTGGCTTCAAACTCCCATATCTCGCGAACGGATTGACCTAACCCAAAAATTCCTATTGCGTCTGAAAGTAGAAACTCGCCCGATTACAACGGTATGTGCATTTTTTCCCTAGGCCATCCTGATTAAGCGTTTGGAGCAGCAGAATTGCGAAAAATTTATTCTCTTCTCAACCATTTCTTAGCTTCAAACTCCCACATCTTGCGAACGGCTTGTCATAACCCAAAAATTCCTATTGCATCTGGAAGTAGAAACTCGCCCGATTACAATGGTATGTGTATTTTTTCCCTAGGCCATTCTGGTTAAGAGTTTGGAGCGGCAGAATTGCGAAAAATTTGTTGTCTTGTCGACCATTTCTTAGCTTCAAACTCCCATATCCCGCGAACGGATTGACCTAACCCAAAAATTCCTATTGCATCTGAAAGCAGACACTCGCGCGATTACAACGGTATGTGTATTTTTACTCTAGGCCGTTCTGGTTAAGCGTTTGGAGCAGCAGAATGGCGAAAAATTTTTTGCGTTCTCAACCATTTCTTGGCTCCAAACTCCCATATCTCGCGAACGGATTGACCCACCCCAAAAATTCCTGTTGCGTCTGAAAGTAGAAACTCGCCCGATTACAACCGTACGTGTATTTTTTCCCTAGGCCATTCTGGTTAAGCGTTTGGAGCAGCAGAAGTACGAAAAATTTCTGGCCTTCTCAACCATTTCTTGGCTTCAAACTCCCTTATCTTGCGAACGGATTGACCTAACCCAAAAATTCCTATTGCGTCTGAAAGTAGAAACTCGCCCGATTACAATGGCATGTGTATTTTTTCCCTAGGCCATTCTGGTTAAGCGATTGGAGCAGCAGAATTGCGAAAAATTTATTCTCTTCTCATCCATTTCTTAGCTTCAAACTCTCATATCTCGCGAACGGATTGACCCAACCCAAAAATTCTTGTTGCGTCTGAAAGTAGAAACTCGCCCGGTGACAACGGTATGTGCACTTTTTCCCTAGGCCATTCTCGTTATGCGTTTGGAGCAGCAGAATTGCGAAAAATTTGTTGTCTTCTCAACCATTTCTTAGCTTCAAACTCCCATATCTCGCGAACGGATTGACACAACCCAAAAAATTTTGTTGCGTCTGAAAGTAGAAACTCGCCCGGTTACAACGGTATGTGTACTTTTTCCCTAGGCCATTCTGGTTTCGCGTTTGGAGCAGCACAATTGCGAAAAATTTATTCTCTTCTCATCCATTTCTTAGCTTCATACTCCCACATCTCGCGAACGGACTGACCTAACCCAAAAATTCCTATTGCATCTGAAAGTAGAAACTCGCCCGATTACAACGGTATGTGTACTTTTTCCCTAGGCCATTCTGGTTTCGCGTTTGGAGCAGCTGAATAGCGAAAAATTTTTTGCCGTGTCAACCATTTCTTGGCTTCAAACTCCCATATCTCGCGAACGGATTGACATAACCCAAAAATTCCTGTTGCGTCTGAAAGTAGAAACTCGCCCGATTACAACGGTATGTGTACTTTTTCCCTAGGCCATTCTGGTTAAGTAATTGGAGCAGCAGAAGTGCGAAAAATTTGTTGTCTTGTCGACCATTTCTTAGTTTCAAACTCCCATATCTCGCGAACGGATTGACCTAACCCAAAAATTCCTATTGCATCTGAAAGTAGAAACTCGCCCGATTACAACGGTATGTGCATTTTTTCTCTAGGCCATTCTGATTAAGCGTTTGGAGCAGCACAATTGCGAAAAATTTATTCTCTTCTCATCCATTTCTTAGCTTCATACTCCCATATCTCGCGAACGGACTGACCTAACCCAAAAATTCCTATTGCATCTGAAAGTAGAAACTCGCCCGATTACAACGGTATGTGTACTTTTTCCCTAGGCCATTCTGGTTAAGCGTTTGGAGCAGCAGAAGTGCGAAAAATTTTGTGCCTTCTCAACCATTACTTGGCTTCAAACTCCCATATCTCGCGAACGGATTGACATAACCCAAAAATTCCTATTGCACCTGAAAGTAGAAACTCTCCCGATTACAACGGTATGTGCATTTTTTCCCTAGGCCATCCTGATTAAGCGTTTGGAGCAGCAGAATTGCGAAAAATTTATTCTCTTCTAAACCATTTCTTAGCTTCAAACTCCCATACCTCGCGAGCGGATTGACCTAACCCAAAAATTCCTATTGCACCTGAAAGTAGAAACTCGCCCGATTACAACGGTATGTGCATTTTTTCCCTAGGCCATCCTGATTAAGCGTTTGGAGCAGCAGAATTGCGAAAAATTTATTCTCTTCTCAACCATTTCTTAGCTTCAAACTCCCATATCTTGCGAACGGCTTGACATAACCCAAAAATTCCTATTGCATCTGGAAGTAGAAACTCGCCCGATTACAATGGTATGTGTATTTTTTCCCTAGGCAATTCTGGTTAAGCGTTTGGAGCAGCAGAATTGCAAAAAATTTTTTGGGTTCTCAACCATTTCTTGGCTTCAAACTCCCATATCTCGCGAACGGATTGACCTAACCCAAAAATTCCTATTGCGTCTGAAAGTAGAATCTCACCCGATTACAACGGTATGTGCATTTTTCCCTAGGCCATTCTGGTTAAGCGTTTGGAGCGGCAGAATTGCGAAAAATTTGTTGTCTTGTCGACCATTTCTTAGCTTCAAACTCCCATATCCCGCGAACGGATTGACCTAACCCAAAAATTCCTATTGCATCTGGAAGTAGAAACTCGCCCGATTACAATGGTATGTGTATTTTTTCCCTAGGCAATTCTGGTTAAGCGTTTGGAGCAGCAGAATAGCGAAAAATTTTTTGCGTTCTCAACCATTTCTTGGCTCCAAACTCCCATATCTCGCGAACGAATTGACCCACCCCAAAAATTCCTGTTGCGTCTGAAAGTAGAAACTCGCCCGATTACAACACTACGTGTATTTTTTCCCTAGGCCATTCTGGTTAAGCGTTTGGAGCAGCAGAAGTACGAAAAATTTCTGGCCTTCTCAACCATTTCTTGGCTTCAAACTCCCTTATCTTGCGAACGGATTGACCTAACCCAAAAATTCCTATTGCGTCTGAAAGTAGAAACTCGCCCGATTACAATGGCATGTGTATTTTTTCCCTAGGCCATTCTGGTTAAGCGATTGGAGCAGCAGAATTGCGAAAAATTTATTCTCTTCTCATCCATTTCTTAGCTTCATACTCCCATATCTCGCGAACGGATTGACCTAACCCACAAATTCCTATTGCATCTGAAAGTAGAAACTCGCCCGATTAAAACGGTATGCGTATTTTTTCCCTAGGCCATTCTGGTTAAGCGATTGGAGCAGCAGAATTGCGAAAAATTTATTCTCTTCTCATCCATTTCTTAGCTTAAAACTCCCATATCTCGCGAACGGATTGACCCAACCCAAAAATTCTTGTAGCGTCTGAAAGTAGAAACTCGCCCGGTGACAACGGTATGTGCACTTTTTCCCTAGGCCATTCTGGTTATGCGTTTGGAGCAGCAGAATTGCGAAAAATTTGTTGTCTTCCCAACCATTTCTTAGCTTCAAACTCCCATATATCGCGAACGGATTGACAGAACCCAAAAATTCCTGTTGCGTCTGAAAGTAGCAACTCGCACGACTACAACGGTGGGTGTATTTTTTCCCTATGCCATTCTGGTTATGCGTTTGGAGCAGCAGAATTGCGAAAAATTTGTTGTCTTCTCAACCATTTCTTAGCTTCAAACTCCCATATATCGCGAACGGATTGACCTAACCCACAAATTCCTATTGCATCTGAAAGTAGAAACTCGCCCGATTAGAACGGTATGTGTACTTTTTCCCTAGGCCATTCTGGTTTCGCGTTTGGAGCAGCTGAATTGCGAAAAATTTTTTGCCTTGTCAACAATTTCTTGGCTTCAAACTCCCATATCTCGCGAACGGATTGACATAACCCAAAAATTCCTGTTGCGTCTGAAAGTAGAAACTCGCACGATTAAAACGGCATGTGTACTTTTTCCCTAGGCCATTCTGGTTAAGCGTTTGGAGCAGCAGAAGTGCGAAAAATTTCGTGCCTTCTCAACCATTACTTGGCTTCAAACTCCCATATATCGCGAACGGATTGACATAACCCAAAAATTCGTGTTGCGTCTGAAAGTAGCAACTCGCACGATTACAACGGTAGGTGTATCTTTTCCCTATGCCATTCTGGTTATGCGTTTGGAGCAGCAGAATAGCGAAAAATTTGTTTTCTTCTCAACCATTTCTTAGCTTCAAACTCCCATATATCGCGAACGGATTGACCTAACCCACAAATTCCTATTGCATCTGAAAGTAGAAACTCGCCCGATTAAAACGGTATGCGTATTTTTTCCCTAGGCCATTCTGGTTAAGTAATTGGAGCAGCAGAAGTGCGAAAAATTTGTTGTCTTGTCGACCATTTCTTAGTTTCAAACTCCCATATCTCGCGAACGGATTGACCTAACCCAAAAATTCCTATTGCATCTGAAAGTAGAAACTCGCCCGATTACAACGGTATGTGCATTTTTTCTCTAGGCCATTCTGATTAAGCGTTTGGAGCAGCACAATTGCGAAAAATTTATTCTCTTCTCATCCATTTCTTAGCTTCATACTCCCATATCTCGCGAACGGACTGACCTAACCCAAAAATTCCTATTGCATCTGAAAGTAGAAACTCGCCCGATTACAACGGTATGTGTACTTTTTCCCTAGGCCATTCTGGATAAGCGTTTGGAGCAGCAGAAGTGCGAAAAATTTTGTGCCTTCTCAACCATTACTTGGTTTCAAACTCCCATATCTCGCGAACGGATTGACATAACCCAAAAATTCCTATTGCACCTGAAAGTAGAAACTCGCCCGATTACAACGGTATGTGCATTTTTTCCCTAGGCCATCCTGATTAAGCGTTTGGAGCAGCAGAATTGCGAAAAATTTATTCTCTTCTAAACCATTTCTTAGCTTCAAACTCCCATATCTCGCGAGCGGATTGACCTAACCCAAAAATTCCTATTGCACCTGAAAGTAGAAACTCGCCCGATTACAACGGTATGTGCATTTTTTCCCTAGGCCATCCTGATTAAGCGTTTGGAGCAGCAGAATTGCGAAAAATTTATTCTCTTCTCAACCATTTCTTAGCTTCAAACTCCCATATCTTGCGAACGGCTTGACATAACCCAAAAATTCCTATTGCATCTGGAAGTAGAAACTCGCCCGATTACAATGGTATGTGTATTTTTTCCCTAGGCAATTCTGGTTAAGCGTTTGGAGCAGCAGAATTGCAAAAAATTTTTTGCGTTCTCAACCATTTCTTGGCTTCAAACTCCCATATCTCGCGAACGGATTGACCTAACCCAAAAATTCCTATTGCGTCTGAAAGTAGAAACTCGCCCGATTACAACGGTATGTGCATTTTTTCCCTAGGCCATCCTGATTAAGCGTTTGGAGCAGCAGAATTGCGAAAAATTTATTCCCTTCTCAACCATTTCTTAGCTTCAAACTCCCATATCTTGCGAACGGCTTGACATAACCCAAAAATTCCTATTGCATCTGAAAGCAGAAACTCGCGCGATTACAACGGTATGTGTATTTTTACTCTAGGCCGTTCTGGTTAAGCGTTTGGAGCAGCAGAATTGCGAAAAATTTTTTGCCTTCTCAACCATTTCTTAGCTTCAAAGTCCCATATCCCGCGATCGGATTGACCTAACCCAAAAATTCCTATTGCGTCTGAAAGTAGAAACTCGC
Organism: Ptiloglossa arizonensis; assembly: GCF_051014685.1. NCBI lineage: Eukaryota > Metazoa > Arthropoda > Insecta > Hymenoptera > Colletidae > Ptiloglossa > Ptiloglossa arizonensis. The sequence continues at coordinate 588,202 of NW_027478559.1, forward strand.
CCGATTACAATGGTATGTGTATTTTTTCCCTAGGCAATTCTGGTTAAGCGTTTGGAGCAGCAGAATAGCGAAAAATTTTTTGCGTTCTCAACCATTTCTTGGCTCCAAACTCCTACATCTCGCGAACGGATTGACCCACCCCAAAAATTCCTGTTGCGTCTGAAAGTAGAAACTCGCCCGATTACAACCGTACGTGTATTTTTTCCCTAGGCCATTCTGGTTAAGCGTTTGGAGCAGCAGAAGTACGAAAAATTTCTGGCCTTCTCAACCATTTCTTGGCTTCAAACTCCCTTATCTTGCGAACGGATTGACCTAACCCAAAAATTCCTATTGCGTCTGAAAGTAGAAACTCGCCCGATTACAATGGCATGTGTATTTTTTCCCTAGGCCATTCTGGTTAAGCGATTGGAGCAGCAGAATTGCGAAAAATTTATTCTCTTCTCATCCATTTCTTAGCTTAAAACTCCCATATCTCGCGAACGGATTGACCCAACCCAAAAATTCTTGTTGCGTCTGAAAGTAGAAACTCGCCCGGTTACAACCGTATCTGTACTTTTTCCCTAGGCCATTCTGATTAAGCGTTTGGAGCAGCAGAATTGCGAAAAATTTATTCTCTTCTCAACCATTTCTTAGCTTCAAACTCCCATATCTCGCGAACGGATTGACCCAACCCAAAAATTCTTGTTGCGTCTGAAAGTAGAAACTCGCCCGGTGACAACGGTATGTGCACTTTTTCCCTAGGCCATTCTGGTTATGCGTTTGGAGCAGCAGAATTGCGAAAAATTTGTTGTCTTCTCAACCATTTCTTAGCTTCAAACTCCCATATCTCGCGAACGGATAGACCCAACCCAAAAAATTTTGTTGCGTCTGAAAGTAGAAACTCGCCCGGTTACAACGGTATGTGTACTTTTTCCCTAGGCCATTCTGGTTTCGCGTTTGGAGCAGCACAATTGCGAAAAATTTATTCTCTTCTCATCCATTTCTTAGCTTCATACTCCCACATCTCGCGAACGGACTGACCTAACCCAAAAATTCCTATTGCATCTGAAAGTAGAAACTCGCCCGATTACAACGGTATGTGTACTTTTTCCCTAGGCCATTCTGGTTTCGCGTTTGGAGCAGCTGAATAGCGAAAAATTTTTTGCCTTGTCAACCATTTCTTGGCTTCAAACTCCCATATCTCGCGAACGGATTGACATAACCCAAAAATTCCTGTTGCGTCTGAAAGTAGAAACTCGCCCGATTACAACGGTATGTGTACTTTTTCCCTAGGCCATTCTGGTTAAGTAATTGGAGCAGCAGAAGTGCGAAAAATTTGTTGTCTTGTCGACCATTTCTTAGTTTCAAACTCCCATATCTCGCGAACGGATTGACCTAACCCAAAAATTCCTATTGCATCTGAAAGTAGAAACTCGCCCGATTACAACGGTATGTGCATTTTTTCTCTAGGCCATTCTGATTAAGCGTTTGGAGCAGCACAATTGCGAAAAATTTATTCTCTTCTCATCCATTTCTTAGCTTCATACTCCCATATCTCGCGAACGGACTGACCTAACCCAAAAATTCCTATTGCATCTGAAAGTAGAAACTCGCCCGATTACAACGGTATGTGTACTTTTTCCCTAGGCCATTCTGGTTAAGCGTTTGGAGCAGCAGAAGTGCGAAAAATTTTGTGCCTTCTCAACCATTACTTGGCTTCAAACTCCCATATCTCGCGAACGGATTGACATAACCCAAAAATTCCTATTGCACCTGAAAGTAGAAACTCTCCCGATTACAACGGTATGTGCATTTTTTCCCTAGGCCATCCTGATTAAGCGTTTGGAGCAGCAGAATTGCGAAAAATTTATTCTCTTCTAAACCATTTCTTAGCTTCAAACTCCCATACCTCGCGAGCGGATTGACCTAACCCAAAAATTCCTATTGCACCTGAAAGTAGAAACTCGCCCGATTACAACGGTATGTGCATTTTTTCCCTAGGCCATCCTGATTAAGCGTTTGGAGCAGCAGAATTGCAAAAAATTTTTTGGGTTCTCAACCATTTCTTGGCTTCAAACTCCCATATCTCGCGAACGGATTGACCTAACCCAAAAATTCCTATTGCGTCTGAAAGTAGAATCTCGCCCGATTACAACGGTATGTGCATTTTTCCCTAGGCCATTCTGGTTAAGCGTTTGGAGCGGCAGAATTGCGAAAAATTTGTTGTCTTGTCGACCATTTCTTAGCTTCAAACTCCCATATCCCGCGAACGGATTGACCTAACCCAAAAATTCCTATTGCATCTGAAAGCAGAAAGTCGCGCGATTACAACGGTATGTGTATTTTTACTCTAGGCCGTTCTGGTTAAGCGTTTGGAGCAGCAGAATTGCGAAAAATTTTTTGCCTTCTCAACCATTTCTTAGCATCAAAGTCCAATATCCCGCGATCGGATTGACCTAACCCAAAAATTCCTATTGCGTCTGAAAGTAGAAACTCGCCCGATTACAATGGTATGTGTATTTTTTCCCTAGGCAATTCTGGTTAAGCGTTTGGAGCAGCAGAATAGCGAAAAATTTTTTGCGTTCTCAACCATTTCTTGGCTCCAAACTCCCATATCTCGCGAACGGATTGACCCACCCCAAAAATTCCTGTTGCGTCTGAAAGTAGAAACTCGCCCGATTACAACAGTATGTGTATTTTTTCCCTAGGCCATTCTGGTTAAGCGTTTGGAGCAGCAGAAGTACGAAAAATTTCTGGCCTTCTCAACCATTTCTTGGCTTCAAACTCCCTTATCTTGCGAACGGATTGACCTAACCCAAAAATTCCTATTGCGTCTGAAAGTAGAAACTCGCCCGATTACAATGGCATGTGTATTTTTTCCCTAGGCCATTCTGGTTAAGCGATTGGAGCAGCAGAATTGCGAAAAATTTATTCTCTTCTCATCCATTTCTTAGCTTCATACTCCCATATCTCGCGAACGGACTGACCTAACCCAAAAATTCCTATTGCATCTGAAAGTAGAAATTCGCCCGATTACAACGGTATGTGGACTTTTTCCCTAGGCCATTCTGGTTTCGCGTTTGGAGCAGCTGAATTGCGAAAAATTTTTTGCCTTGTCAACCATTTCTTGGCTTCAAACTCCCATATCTCGCGAACGGATTGACATAACCCAAAAATTCCTGTTGCGTCTGAAAGTAGAAACTCGCACGATTAAAACGGTATGCGTATTTTTTCCCTAGGCCATTCTGGTTAAGCGATTGGAGCAGCAGAATTGCGAAAAATTTGTTGTCTTGTCGACCATTTCTTAGCTTCAAACTCCCATATCTCGCGAGCGGATTGACCTAACCCAAAAATTCCTATTGCATCTGAAAGTAGAAACTCACCCGATTACAACGGTATGTGTACTTTTTCCCTAGGCCATTCTGGTTAAGCGTTTGGAGCAGCAGAAGTGCGAAAAATTTTGTGCCTTCTCAACCATTACTTGGCTTCAAACTCCCATATCTCGCGAACGGATTGACATAACCCAAAAATTCCTGTTGCGTCTGAAAGTAGAAGCTCGCACGATTACAACGGAATGTGTATTTTTTCCCTAGGCCATTCTGGTTAAGCGTTTGGAGCAGCAGAAGTGCGAAAAATTTTGTGCCTTCTCAACCATTTCTTGGCTTCAAACTCCCATATTTCGCGATCGGATTGACCTAACCCACAAATTCTTGTTGCGTCTGAAAGTAGAAACTCGCCCGATTACAACGGTAGGTTTTTTTTCCCCTATGCCATTCTGGTTAAGCGTTTGGAGCAGCAGAAGTGCGAAAAATTTTGTGCCTTCTCAACCATTTCTTGGCTTCAAACTCCCATATCTCGCGAACGGATTGACCTAACCCACAAATTCTTGTTGCGTCTGAAAGTAGAAACTCGCCCGGTGACAACGGTATGTGCACTTTTTCCCTAGGCCATTCTGGTTATGCGTTTGGAGCAGCAGAATTGCGAAAAATTTGTTGTCTTCTCAACCATTTCTTAGCTTCAAATTCCCATATATCGCGAACGGATTGACAGAACCCAAAAATTCCTGTTGCGTCTGAAAGTAGCAACTCGCACGACTACAACGGTGGGTGTATTTTTTCCCTATGCCATTCTGGTTATGCGTTTGGAGCAGCAGAATTGCGAAAAATTTGTTGTCTTCTCAACCATTTCTTAGCTTCAAACTCCCATATATCGCGAACGGATTGACCTAACCCACAAATTCCTATTGCATCTGGAAGTAGAAACTCGCCCGATTACAACGGTATGTGTACTTTTTCCCTAGGCCATTCTGGTTTCGCGTTTGGAGCAGCTGAATTGCGAAAAATTTTTTGCCTTGTCAACCGTTTCTTGGCTTCAAACTCCCATATCTCGCGAACGGATTGACATAACCCAAAAATTCCTGTTGCGTCTGAAAGTAGAAACTCGCACGATTAAAACGGCATATGTACTTTTTCCCTAGGCCATTCTGGTTAAGCGTTTGAGCAGCAGAAGTGCGAAAAATTTTGTGCCTTCTCAACCATTACTTGGCTTCAAACTCCCATATATCGCGAACGGATTGACATAACCCAAAAATTCGTGTTGCGTCTGAAAGTAGCAACTCGCACGATTACAACGGTAGGTGTATCTTTTCCCTATGCCATTCTGGTTATGCGTTTGGAGCAGCAGAATTGCGAAAAATTTGTTTTCTTCTCAACCATTTCTTAGCTTCAAACTCCCATATATCGCGAACAGATTGACCTAACCCACAAATTCCTATTGCATCTGAAAGTAGAAACTCGCCCGATTAAAACGGTATGCGTATTTTTTCCCTAGGCCATTCTGGTTAAGTAATTGGAGCAGCAGAAGTGCGAAAAATTTGTTGTCTTGTCGACCATTTCTTAGTTTCAAACTCCCATATCTCGCGAACGGATTGACCTAACCCAAAAATTACTATTGCATCTGAAAGTAGAAACTCGCCCGATTACAACGGTATGTGCATTTTTTCTCTAGGCCATTCTGATTAAGCGTTTGGAGCAGCACAATTGCGAAAAATTTAATCTCTTCTCATCCATTTCTTAGCTTCATACTCCCATATCTCGCGAACGGACTGACCTAACCCAAAAATTCCTATTGCATCTGAAAGTAGAAACTCGCCCGATTACAACGGTATGTGTACTTTTTCCCTAGGCCATTCTGGTTAAGCGTTTGGAGCAGCAGAAGTGCGAAAAATTTTGTGCCTTCTCAACCATTACTTGGCTTCAAACTCCCATATCTCGCGAACGGATTGACATAACCCAAAAATTCCTGTTGCGTCTGAAAGTAGAAGCTCGCACGATTACAACGGAATGTGTATTTTTTCCCTAGGCCATTCTGGTTAAGCGTTTGGAGCAGCAGAAGTGCGAAAAATTTTGTGCCTTCTCAACCATTTCTTGGCTTCAAACTCCCATATTTCGCGATCGGATTGACCTAACCCACAAATTCTTGTTGCGTCTGAAAGTAGAAACTCGCCCGATTACAACGGTAGGTTTTTTTTCCCCTATGCCATTCTGGTTAAGCGTTTGGAGCAGCAGAAGTGCGAAAAATTTTGTGCCTTCTCAACCATTTCTTGGCTTCAAACTCCCATATCTCGCGAACGGATTGACCTAACCCACAAATTCTTGTTGCGTCTGAAAGTAGAAACTCGCCCGGTGACAACGGTATGTGCACTTTTTCCCTAGGCCATTCTGGTTATGCGTTTGGAGCAGCAGAATTGCGAAAAATTTGTTGTCTTCTCAACCATTTCTTAGCTTCAAACTCCCATATATCGCGAACGGATTGACAGAACCCAAAAATTCCTGTTGCGTCTGAAAGTAGCAACTCGCACGACTACAACGGTGGGTGTATTTTTTCCCTATGCCATTCTGGTTATGCGTTTGGAGCAGCAGAATTGCGAAAAATTTGTTGTCTTCTCAACCATTTCTTAGCTTCAAACTCCCATATATCGCGAACGGATTGACCTAACCCACAAATTCCTATTGCATCTGGAAGTAGAAACTCGCCCGATTACAACGGTATGTGTACTTTTTCCCTAGGCCATTCTGGTTTCGCGTTTGGAGCAGCTGAATTGCGAAAAATTTTTTGCCTTGTCAACCGTTTCTTGGCTTCAAACTCCCATATCTCGCGAACGGATTGACATAACCCAAAAATTCCTGTTGCGTCTGAAAGTAGAAACTCGCACGATTAAAACGGCATGTGTACTTTTTCCCTAGGCCATTCTGGTTAAGCGTTTGAGCAGCAGAAGTGCGAAAAATTTTGTGCCTTCTCAACCATTACTTGGCTTCAAACTCCCATATATCGCGAACGGATTGACATAACCCAAAAATTCGTGTTGCGTCTGAAAGTAGCAACTCGCACGATTACAACGGTAGGTGTATCTTTTCCCTATGCCATTCTGGTTATGCGTTTGGAGCAGCAGAATTGCGAAAAATTTGTTTTCTTCTCAACCATTTCTTAGCTTCAAACTCCCATATATCGCGAACGGATTGACCTAACCCACAAATTCCTATTGCATCTGAAAGTAGAAACTCGCCCGATTAAAACGGTATGCGTATTTTTTCCCTAGGCCATTCTGGTTAAGTAATTGGAGCAGCAGAAGTGCGAAAAATTTGTTGTCTTGTCGACCATTTCTTAGTTTCAAACTCCCATATCTCGCGAACGGATTGACCTAACCCAAAAATTACTATTGCATCTGAAAGTAGAAACTCGCCCGATTACAACGGTATGTGCATTTTTTCTCTAGGCCATTCTGATTAAGCGTTTGGAGCAGCACAATTGCGAAAAATTTAATCTCTTCTCATCCATTTCTTAGCTTCATACTCCCATATCTCGCGAACGGACTGACCTAACCCAAAAATTCCTATTGCATCTGAAAGTAGAAACTCGCCCGATTACAACGGTATGTGTACTTTTTCCCTAGGCCATTCTGGTTAAGCGTTTGGAGCAGCAGAAGTGCGAAAAATTTTGTGCCTTCTCAACCATTTCTTGGTTTCAAACTCCCATATCTCGCGAACGGATTGACATAACCCAAAAATTCCTATTGCACCTGAAAGTAGAAACTCGCCCGATTACAACGGTATGTGCATTTTATCCCTAGGCCATCCTGATTAAGCGTTTGGAGCAGCAGAATTGCGAAAAATTTATTCTCTTCTAAACCATTTCTTAGCTTCAAACTCCCATATCTCGCGAGCGGATTGACCTAACCCAAAAATTCCTATTGCACCTGAAAGTAGAAACTCGCCCGATTACAACGGTATGTGCATTTTTTCCCTAGGCCATCCTGATTAAGCGTTTGGAGCAGCAGAATTGCGAAAAATTTATTCTCTTCTCAACCATTTCTTAGCTTCAAACTCCCATATCTTGCGAACGGCTTGACATAACCCAAAAATTCCTATTGCATCTGGAAGTAGAAACTCGCCCGATTACAATGGTATGTGTATTTTTTCCCTAGGCAATTCTGGTTAAGCGTTTGGAGCAGCAGAATTGCAAAAAATTTTTTGCGTTCTCAACCATTTCTTGGCTTCAAACTCCCATATCTCGCGAACGGATTAACCTAACCCAAAAATTCCTATTGCGTCTGAAAGTAGAAACTCGCCCGATTACAACGGTATGTGCATTTTTTCCCTAGGCCATCCTGATTAAGCGTTTGGAGCAGCAGAATTGCGAAAAATTTATTCTCTTCTCAACCATTTCTTAGCTTCAAACTCCCATATCTTGCGAACGGCTTGACATAACCCAAAAATTCCTATTGCATCTGGAAGTAGAAACTCGCCCGATTACAATGGTATGTGTATTTTTTCCCTAGGCCATTCTGGTTAAGCGTTTGGAGCGGCAGAATTGCGAAAAATTTGTTGTCTTGTCGACCATTTCTTAGCTTCAAACTCCCATATCCCGCGAACGGATTGACCTAACCCAAAAATTCCTATTGCGTCTGAAAGTAGAAACTCGCCCGATTACAATGGTATGTGTATTTTTACTCTAGGCCGTTCTGGTTAAGCGTTTGGAGCAGCAGAATTGCGAAAAATTTTTTGCCTTATCAACCATTTCTTAGCTTCAAAGTCCCATATCCCGCGATCGGATTGACCTAACCCAAAAATTCCTATTGCGTCTGAAAGTAGAAACTCGCCCGATTACAATGGTATGTGTATTTTTTCCCTAGGCCATTCTGGTTAAGCGTTTGGAGCAGCAGAAGTACGAAAAATTTCTGGCCTTCTCAACCATTTCTTGGCTTCAAACTCCCTTATCTTGCGAACGGATTGACCTAACCCAAAAATTCCTATTGCGTCTGAAAGTAGAAACTCGCCCGATTACAATGGCATGTGTATTTTTTCCCTAGGCCATTCTGGTTAAGCGATTGGAGCAGCAGAATTGCGACAAATTTATTCTCTTCTCATCCATTTCTTAGCTTAAAACTCCCATATCTCGCGAACGGATTGACCCAACCCAAAAATTCTTGTTGCTTCTGAAAGTAGAAACTCGCCCGGTTACAACGGTATGTGTACTTTTTCCCTAGGCCATTCTGATTAAGCGTTTGGAGCAGCAGAATTGCGAAAAATTTATTCTCTTCTCAACCATTTCTTAGCTTCAAACTCCCATATCTCGCGAACGGATTGACCCAACCCAAAAATTCTTGTTGCGTCTGAAAGTAGAAACTCGCCCGGTGACAACGGTATGTGTATTTTTTCCCTAGGCAATTCTGGTTAAGCGTTTGGAGCAGCAGAATAGCGAAAAATTTTTTGCGTTCTCAACCATTTCTTGGCTCCAAACTCCCATATCTCGCGAACGGATTGACCCACCCCAAAAATTCCTGTTGCGTCTGAAAGTAGAAACTCGCGCGATTACAACCGTACGTGTATTTTTTCCCTAGGCCATTCTGGTTAAGCGTTTGGAGCAGCAGAAGTACGAAAAATTTCTGGCCTTCTCAACCATTTCTTGGCTTCAAACTCCCTTATCTTGCGAACGGATTGACCTAACCCAAAAATTCCTATTGCGTCTGAAAGTAGAAACTCGCCCGATTACAATGGCATGTGTATTTTTTCCCTAGGCCATTCTGGTTAAGCGATTGGAGCAGCAGAATTGCGACAAATTTATTCTCTTCTCATCCATTTCTTAGCTTAAAACTCCCATATCTCGCGAACGGATTGACCCAACCCAAAAATTCTTGTTGCGTCTGAAAGTAGAAACTCGCCCGGTTACAACGGTATGTGTACTTTTTCCCTAGGCCATTCTGATTAAGCGTTTGGAGCAGCAGAATTGCGAAAAATTTATTCTCTTCTCAACCATTTCTTAGCTTCAAACTCCCATATCTCGCGAACGGATTGACCCAACCCAAAAATTCTTGTTGCGTCTGAAAGTAGAAACTCGCCCGGTGACAACGGTATGTGCACTTTTTCCCTAGGCCATTCTGGTTATGCGTTTGGAGCAGCAGAATTGCGAAAAATTTGTTGTCTTCTCAACCATTTCTTAGCTTCAAACTCCCATATCTCGCGAACGGATTGACCCAACCCAAAAAATTTTGTTGCGTCTGAAAGTAGAAACTCGCCCGGTTACAACGGTATGTGTACTTTTTCCCTAGGCCATTCTGGTTTCGCGTTTGGAGCAGCACAATTGCGAAAAATTTATTCTCTTCTCATCCATTTCTTAGCTTAAAACTCCCACATCTCGCGAACGGATTGACCCAACCCAAAAATTCTTGTTGCGTCTGAAAGTAGAAACTCGCCCGGTGACAACGGTATGTGCACTTTTTCCCTAGGCCATTCTGGTTATGCGTTTGGAGCAGCAGAATTGCGAAAAATTTGTTGTCTTCTCAACCATTTCTTAGCTTCAAACTCCCATATATCGCGAACGGATTGACAGAACCCAAAAATTCCTGTTGCGTCTGAAAGTAGCAACTCGCACGACTACAACGGTGGGTGTATTTTTTCCCTATGCCATTCTGGTTATGCGTTTGGAGCAGCAGAATTGCGAAAAATTTGTTGTCTTCTCAACCATTTCTTAGCTTCAAACTCCCATATATCGCGAACGGATTGACCTAACCCACAAATTCCTATTGCATCTGGAAGTAGAAACTCGCACGATTAAAACGGCATGTGTACTTTTTCCCTAGGCCATTCTGGTTAAGCGTTTGGAGCAGCAGAATTGCGAAAAATTTTGTGCCTTCTCAACCATTACTTGCCTTCAAACTCCCATATATCGCGAACGGATTGACATAACCCAAAAATTCGTGTTGCGTCTGAAAGTAGCAACTCGCACGATTACAACGGTAGGTGTATCTTTTCCCTATGCCATTCTGGTTATGCGTTTGGAGCAGCAGAATTGCGAAAAATTTGTTTTCTTCTCAACCATTTCTTAGCTTCAAACTCCCATATATCGCGAACGGATTGACCTAACCCACAAATTCCTATTGCATCTGAAAGTAGAAACTCGCCCGATTAAAACGGTATGCGTATTTTTTCCCTAGGCCATTCTGGTTAAGTAATTGGAGCAGCAGAAGTGCGAAAAATTTGTTGTCTTGTCGACCATTTCTTAGTTTCAAACTCCCATATCTCGCGAACGGATTGACCTAACCCAAAAATTCCTATTGCATCTGAAAGTAGAAACTCGCCCGATTACAACGGTATGTGCATTTTTTCTCTAGGCCATTCTGATTAAGCGTTTGGAGCAGCACAATTGCGAAAAATTTATTCTCTTCTCATCCATTTCTTAGCTTCATACTCCCATATCTCGCGAACGGACTGACCTAACCCAAAAATTCCTATTGCATCTGAAAGTAGAAACTCGCCCGATTACAACGGTATGTGTACTTTTTCCCTAGGCCATTCTGGTTAAGCGTTTGGAGCAGCAGAAGTGCGAAAAATTTTGTGCCTTCTCAACCATTACTTGGTTTCAAACTCCCATATCTCGCGAACGGATTGACATAACCCAAAAATTCCTATTGCACCTGAAAGTAGAAACTCGCCCGATTACAACGGTATGTGCATTTTTTCCCTAGGCCATCCTGATTAAGCGTTTGGAGCAGCAGAATTGCGAAAAATTTATTCTCTTCTAAACCATTTCTTAGCTTCAAACTCCCATATCTCGCGAGCGGATTGACCTAACCCAAAAATTCCTATTGCACCTGAAAGTAGAAACTCGCCCGATTACAACGGTATGTGCATTTTTTCCCTAGGCCATCCTGATTAAGCGTTTGGAGCAGCAGAATTGCGAAAAATTTATTCTCTTCTCAACCATTTCTTAGCTTCAAACTCCCATATCTTGCGAACGGCTTGACATAACCCAAAAATTCCTATTGCATCTGGAAGTAGAAACTCGCCCGATTACAATGGTATGTGTATTTTTTCCCTAGGCAATTCTGGTTAAGCGTTTGGAGCAGCAGAATTGCAAAAAATTTTTTGCGTTCTCAACCATTTCTTGGCTTCAAACTCCCATATCTCGCGAACGGATTGACCTAACCCAAAAATTCCTATTGCGTCTGAAAGTAGAAACTCGCCCGATTACAACGGTATGTGCATTTTTTCCCTAGGCCATCCTGATTAAGCGTTTGGAGCAGCAGAATTGCGAAAAATTTATTCTCTTCTCAACCATTTCTTAGCTTCAAACTCCCATATCTTGCGAACGGCTTGACATAACCCAAAAATTCCTATTGCATCTGGAAGTAGAAACTCGCCCGATTACAATGGTATGTGTATTTTTTCCCTAGGCCATTCTGGTTAAGCGTTTGGAGCGGCAGAATTGCGAAAAATTTGTTGCCTTGTCGACCATTTCTTAGCTTCAAACTCCCATATCCCG